>NC_050469.1:3962041-5162041 GCF_013373865.1 Monomorium pharaonis | reverse complement strand
TCGCACGGACTTCGGGCACAGAATGACAAACTAATCGACATCCCCGATATGGTAACAGTACTGACATCGCTGTACGAAGTAATTGCAGCAGACAATCCGACCCAGGTGTCCGTACCGCTATGCATCGACTTGGCCATCAACTGGCTGCTGAATGTATACGATAGGTATTTCACTAAGTGAATATATTTTATAATTATTAATCCATTAACATTTTCTCTCTATTATTATTCATATTTAATTCACACTCAGCATATTTTTTATATTTAGTACACAAGATTGTTCAATTTTTAAGTCACATCAACAAACCTCATGATATTATATCTAGTACATAATCACAGTACTTATAACTTCTTTGCTATAATTTTCAGTCAACGAACCGGCCAAATTCGAGTACTTTCGTTCAAAGTCGGTTTGGTTTTGTTGTGCAAGGGACACTTGGAGGAGAAGTACAGATGTGAGTAGCATGTGAATAAATTTCCTCTGATAATTAGGCATATTTAAGATAGATCAGTGAAAGGGTTTTTTTCTATTATTTACAGATCTATTCCGTTTGATTGCGGATCCTAATAGACTGGTAGATCAACGAAAATTAGGACTTCTGTTGCACGATTGCATACAAGTACCGAGACAATTAGGCGAAGTCGCGGCATTCGGAGGTTCTAATATCGAGCCTAGTGTTCGTAGCTGCTTCGAAAAGGCGGGAAAAGATAAAAACGAGATAGAAGCCGTGCACTTTTTAAGCTGGCTGCAGCAGGAGCCGCAGAGTATGGTCTGGCTGCCGGTATTGCATAGATTATCTGCAGCAGAGACCGCCAAACATCAAGCTAAATGCAACATATGCAAGGAGTATCCTATCATAGGATTCAGGTGAGACATTTCTGCATTTCAAAAAAAATCGATATATACGTGCATGGTATGCATGCATGAATGTGTATATGCATGTGTGTATATATGTGTATAAAATTGTTAAAATACATATGTATTTTATATGTATTGACATTAAAAAAATATTTACATTTCAGATACCGTTGCTTAAAATGTTTCAACTTCGACATGTGTCAAAACTGTTTCTTCTCAGGACGCAAAGCGAAGAATCACAAGCTAACGCATCCAATGCAAGAATATTGCACAGCGGTGAGATATCTTTACTTCTTTAAGTGTTATTAAAGAAAACGATCTTTAAAACGACACATTTGTTATTTTACAGACAACCTCTGGTGAAGACGTGCGTGACTTCACGCGAGCGTTGCGTAACAAATTCAAGTCCAAACGATACTTCAAGAAACACCCCAGAGTTGGCTATTTACCTGTGCAAACTGTCTTGGAAGGAGACGCGCTAGAAAGCCCGGCGCCATCGCCCCAACACAGCTCGCTCAGCCAAGACATGCATTCCCGATTGGAGATGTACGCCTCTCGACTCGCCGAAGTCGAGCTGTCGCGTACAAGAAGTAATTCCACGCCAGACAGTGATGACGAACATCAGCTGATAGCACACTACTGTCAGAGTCTGAATGGCGGCGACAATATTAACGTACCCAGAAGTCCGGTCCAGGTCATGGCCGCAATCGATGCCGAGCAGAGAGAGGAGCTCGAAGCAATGATACGCGAATTGGAAGAGGAGAACGCAACGTTGCAGGCAGAGTATGAAAGATTACGTTCGAAGCAAACTCCGGGTTCGACGCCAGAGGATGGCCACGGTACTAGGCAGCCTGATTGCGATATGATCGCAGAAGCTAAGCTGCTTCGGCAGCATAAAGGGAGATTAGAAGCACGCATGCAATTACTCGAGGACCACAATCGTCAATTGGAGGCACAACTGCAGAGACTTAGACAACTTCTAGATGAGGTATGCCGAAAAATGTGACATTTTTAATTTTTATTTTTTTATTTTTAACGATTTGAAGAAATATAAATATTATAAAATTGGATCGATCTGTGATTATCTTTTTTGTTTTTAGCCGAACGCTTCTTCGCCATCGAAAACCGGAACTTTACAAACTCGAAGTGTAACGGCGTCACAATTAGCAACTGACTCTCCGGCAAAAATGAATGGCCATTATCATGATTCTCCAGGTATGTTTTAATTTAACAAATAAATTTAAACTTAATAAAGAGTTAAATGTTGATTATAACTTTTGGAAAATAAACGATAATATCTGGAGCGATACAATAGGTCTCTCAATCAGTCATCACTATTAATGTATTCAATCAATCAGACTGTGTAATAACCGTCATATATACTTGTAACTCATATGCAACAACCTAATCTAATGCCTTTCTATTGGTATTACACTAACTGCATATTGATACAATAGGGATTTAATGATCTTAATTACAGATAGACACGCATGAGAGAATCGTGAATTTTATTTACCATTTATTAAATTGCATTTTGCACATCAAGAAAAATTCTGTGTTTTAATATAACAAATAAAGTTTAATAAATTATTAAAGTTGCAAAATAAATTGATCAAAACCAAATCATTTAAAATATTGCACTTAAAACACTATGAATTTTTTGTGAACCATATATCATAAAGAATCCCTATTGTTTACATATTTGTACATACATATACATATATTGAATCCAACGCTACGGAAACTAGATAAGCTTATTGCTATTGGGTATACGGACATAGGTGGAGGAGGCTCAGTCGAGGGCAGAGTCAGCAGTTTAGAGAGGCCACCGCCGCCGCCACATTCTCACAGCGTTACCCACAATGTGGGCAATCTATTGCACATGGCAGGTTTGTTTAGTCTATGTGAATTTCATAATAATCGTGTGTCAATTATGTAGTATAATCAACCTATATTACATCCAACCTCCATGATGCACGTGACATTTCTGCTTGACATAATAAAAATAACCTTCCTGTTTTCACGCTACAGAATGGATGTAAGGTGAGACCACTGTGCTTCCTTCCTAGGGGTTTAAAATTCCTGAATATATCAATACCGAATTAATAAGTTATTTAACACGCAACGGTTGTCGGCAATCTAATGATAATTAAATGCGGGAAATTGTTAGCGTTAATCGCGTATTTGTATGCCCAAATTCTTTTTAACTTGTTCCATGCTTGTCTTTTCCTTTTTGTATATATATCGCAATGTATGTACGTTGATTGTTTAATTAATTATAAAATCATAACAGCATTTGACAGCATACGAATTCTGGACTCTCAAGAGCAATGGCGAGAAAACATGCGGTTGTTAAAGATTGTCTCTCTTTATTTCAGGAGACTTAGGAAAAGCTGTGGGCGAATTAGTGACAGTCATGACGGAGGATGCCTCGAAGACGAACGGGCAACGGGCGCCGCCGGCATTCAAATAACAATTCAAATATCGCGGTGTTCGTCCAGATAGAAGCTAGAAGTCGGCTAGATCAATGCTAGGATCCATTCGATACCCACGTTGCAAACGTTTAATCGTAATTATCGACCAATAACAAGTCTGGCTCTAAACGCATATCAGAGACGAATACATGGTATATCTGCCACGCAAATGCAGGGTCAGGGGACCCGCCTTTCATGGTGGTTTTGGGTATTTTATAAGTTTTGATATACGTCGTTGTATAGCTGAATTATATCGATAAGACGATTATGGTTTGGCTTTTGGCGCGGTTCCCTGAGAGTAACTTTACTACATATTGACACGTCATATCATGAAAACTAATCGTAATGAGAAATCAATTGTTATGCTTGCTAGCTAAACTATACAAACGAATAAGAGATATAATGAATATAAAAGATACACGGAAGGAAATATCATTAACAATGCATGCAAAAGCAATGTATCAAATCACATAATCTATTATAGATCGTAGCTTATATTTACATACCCATTCTGTTCACTGCCACGGGCTCTTCCTCGACGTAACTTACACAATGTACATGTTTGCGATTATATTAGACGACGACACATGGGAAATAGATCAGTATTCATACTTGACCTTCTTGTATTTGGGGCTCTTGAATTTTACATCGATAATCATGAGACAGAGAGAATCTTTTATATAATAAAACAGAACAGCGCATTACGATTTTTCAAGTTTACTTTTTATCCAGTTACACATGATTTTTTCAGATTTTTAAAATAAATTTAAACGGCAATGTCTATTATTTTCTAAGCGTGCCGGATGTTATTATATCTAAGAGTATTGATAAGTACCTAATCGATAAACTGTAGGCTGTATTCTGATATGTAAGAAAGTTGTCTAGAAAATACATTCACACCGCGATATTATTGAAATGTGAGCTCACCGTGGTTCTGTTATTTAGTGATCCATCTGCAATCCGCTTCCTTCTAGGCCAATAATTTTTTTCTATTTCGAATGAATTAAATGCGCAGCATATTTGTTTCTTTATACATATCACGCACGGATGCCATATATGTTAATAATGCTATTGTATCACTTCTGATGAGGTTGCTGTTTGCATACATGTAAAAAAACATATCTACGAAAAAAGTATCATATTTTACCAATTCGATAAACATTGCGAATGAACGTAATGAATTGTTATTCACCGTTGCGTCGTTAGGTCACAAGAAGATTGATTTGACAGAGTGTAAGACGATCAAATATGTTTTCAAGCTCCGTCTGTAGTTTATTGAAAGATTGTTGGTTTTGCGATTTCATACATTAAAATATAACGCATTAAAATTTAGAGGATTAGACATATAAAAATAAAGTTATATACTGCGTACAACATCAAACAGGTGACTATACGTTACTTGTAATATATTGTAATATGACTGAAATGATATGGGACAAAATGCTTAAATAAAAATAATATGAATATAATTCCCGTATATTTCTTTTCTAAATGTATATAAAACTCTGAATATATAATTTACCTTTTTTATGCTCTTAATAAAATCCTTGAATTTGTGAAAATTATTAGAATTTGTAACTGTTAGCTAATAGGCCTGTTCTTTGTCGCTGCACTGCTGTACTGGTGCAATAAGTTAGAATGGGAAAAAATATTTCTGTCTTATTCTAGCTTATTGCACCAGTGCAGCAGTGCAGCGACAAAGAACAGGCCTAATGTCAAGAGGTAAGTATTTATAGTTAAAATTTTGATTTATAGGTGAAAATAAAAATATAGTGCGTCAATATTTTTTCAAAAAAGTAATAGCATGGACTATAAGGGAATCTAACCCGCGATCTTCGCTTTATTCATTAGAATGATGCTCTGACCAGCTGAGTTAATGGTCCTTCGTGCTAATGTGTATTTGTACAGTGATTTAATATAATTTTCCGATTTATTTACAAAAATAAAAATGTATGTGAATATGCTTCTAAAATTTCTAGAAAATTACATTTTTTAATATATATCAAGATACACGAGCAAATACTAAATTTGAAATTCATAAAAGCAGATTGAATATTCGGAACATCTAGATTTTTAACTGACACCCGGAAAAAAATCTTCGTATCAAGGATCAAATTATATCAGAGCAGATCTAATTTTATCACACAATCAAGATGTAAAATTAGATCTGTTCTAATATAATTTGATCCATTTTGATATAAAGACTTTTCCGGGAGGATTTTAATTTTAATTAAAATATCGTTATCATAACACTTCTCTTTATAATAAAATAAAATTGGCAACAAATATTATAATAAATGTTTGAAGCTGAATAAAAGATTGTCATTTCAATAAGGAAAGATAGTGAGTTAAATATAGGTCAACACGAAAACAAATTCTCGGTCAGAACATCTCCAAAGTACAAGGACGTTGCCTGAACTGGTATTCATTCGATCCGGTTTTAATCATCCTTCGAAGGAAATCGTAAGTGAACCGGTAAGCAAAAAAAGCGCACGACGAATGCGGACTTGACTCAATTCCACGCGTAACAGTTTTATTCGCAAGATTATTTAAGACAAATATTTACTCCACTTCAAATAAATTTTATGCATTTATAAAAAATAATTTTACAAAAAAACTTTATAGGTGCAATAAGTAGTATATAACTAAACATGAAAAAATCTCATTTCATTGAATACAATAAATTTTTTAAATTATTTCAGAACATACATTAATATCTACGATTATTTTAAATTGATAATATATAGAATTTATTTATACTAATACCAATTATTTTTATAATCTTAACACCAAAAATCTATCTCGTTATAAATTATTTTTGCATTCTTAAAGAATAATTTTTATATGAAATTTTAGGTTTAATGAATAATATTAAATAAACGTAAAACCGTATTATTTCTATAAACATAATAAATTTTATTATTTCGGCACGTTACGTCAAAACTATTTTTTAAATTTAAATTAATCTGAGTTAACATTTTACAAAATTTGAAATATAATCTTTTAAAAATAATAATGAGGTAAATTTTAGCATTTTTAAGTTATGTAAAATTTTCAATAATTCAATTTTCATTAATGCTATCAACAGTTTAACACAAGGATGAAAGAACTTTAAAAATTATGTGCAAATTTTTTTATAACGCTAATGCAGTTGAATCTTAAAAGAAAGAAAAGAAAAGTTGTTAGTTTATTTCTCTATTAATTGAAAGTATTAAATAGTATTTTAATGATTTTTTTATTTTATCATATGGAACATCGAATGTACGCATTTGGATATCATTTATTCAACCACTATTTATCCAACCCAACATTTATTCGACAAAATTCTTTAAAAAGGACGGTCCAGGTTTTTGCCCTTTCCTTGCGTGCGACTATCGTGAATCGCGTGAGCACACCTGCAGAATGTTTGTAATAAGAAATACTCAGAATCCTCATCATCTCAATATTATTATTATTTGCTTACTAATGTTCGTAATAGCCGTGATTAGGGTACGCTTACACACTGTTTCAAGCATAACACACAAGAATTTAAGTAATTTCATTTGCAATATTGGAGGTTTACATGTCTTTTTACACAATTTTCCAGATTCAAAATTATCACAAGATTCAAGTATTTTCCACGATATCTAATCGCGACATGGAATTACAAATAAAACAATATAATTTATCCTTCATATCCATTTTCTCAATAGTATGCACATCTTTTGTTTTTTCAACATTGTAATTTTTTTATAGGTGAAAAGTAAATATGTTAATAATTTTCTTACAAGTATTTGCGAACAAGTAAGAAGTATTTCATCTTTGAGTGAAAACAAAATGTTCTGTCGAAGCAGTATCTCGAGGCACATACGTAATATGTACTGAAGTTCCAATGCAAGCGATTGAGTCATCGATACGTGACATACGTATCAATGCGCTTAAACAGAAATTTAGTGCACACTGTCCGAAGGCCGATTATAATTGATTTCAAATACGACATATGTTTATTCAATATCGAGTCAAATGCACGACCAAGCATAATAGTTACATTCATATAATCAATCCTTCAAATATAATATATAGATGCAAATATATATGTATCATTAAATGCACTTGTTTCAAATTGAAAAAGATATTAAACTTAAATATAGATTGTGATAAATTAAAATCGTGCCTGAATTCTGCATAATTAAAAGACGATAAAGCAATAATTAGCCTAATCAATGCGACAAATGAATAAATTCCTTGTAATTTTTTAGTAAATAGATAAAATAAGTCTTAAATATATTCTTTCATATTTCTTGTAAGGGAACATTTTAATGCTATGATATTTGTTAAAAGTTGAAATTAATATTTTTGGCCTACAAAAAACAATTTTAAAATTATATTTAAAATATTTTAAATAAAAAAATTATGTAATATTTATGAATAAGATATAGAGAACATTTCTTCAAATTTATAAAAAGGTAAGACCTATGTCTTTCAGAATTTCTTCTGTGTCGTGTGTAGACCGCAATTAAATGGTACATTTTAAGCGAAACATGAATAAAAGATGCAAACGTAAAGATATGTGATATCGGAAAGCGAGCCCAGATTTCTCTGGTTAGTTTTTTGCCACGTATACACAGGAGGAAGTTGTTATTAAGTAAATTCCGAGCATTCCTTTTGATACGGCGCCGCTTTTCTCACGGAGTACCGAGCGTCCTTAGAAACTGGTAGAAATGCAAATAGATCAGAACGGGGTCGTAAAATGTGCAGGAGTTAGCAAGCATAACGTGCAACGTTTGAGAAAAAAACTAAAATGGTACGTACATTCTGTCAAGTTCTGTTCGCAAATTTTGCAAAGATTTAAACGATATAAATGTTAATTTATTCGAAAAATTTGATTAAGCTAATTCTCAAAATGTGAAATGTCGCAGTATTATTTATAGCGTCAACAAAAATTGATTTATATTTCTAGTGCTATATATACAAATATGTAATAAATGTCCAAAGTATTCTTTTCGAATTGAAAAAGAATCTTTCAACAGCTCTTTTGCAACTTGTCAATTATAAATTGTACGATACAGTTACGATACAGAAGATGTTTCTGATGCATGCAATTCATTTTTTTTTTTTTTTTTTATTATAATGCATCTGATGGTTTACTAAATTTATAATATTTAATTTTGAGATTTGACGTTTTACATATAAAATAGAAATAATTTATCTTGCAATATAAAATATAACTATGTTTCATTTATTATCTATATAAGCAATAATCAATGGATGATAGAAGATTCAAATTTTTAGATATATTTTAGAAATAATAATTATATTCCATTATTCTATTTTTTGTATTATATACTTTTATTATGTCAATAAAACAAAGTTAGAAATATTAAAAACTTTATAACCTTATTGCTTTTCCTGTACTGTATTATTCAATTTATAATATTGAATTTACATCGTTCAAATTATCCACATAAGAATAATTTGCGTAAACGTAAACATAATGTAAACAACATGTAAATAATCCGTGTAATGTTTTGAAATCTACGATACAATCCTGGTTAATCTTTTTCGTGATACAAACTCAATCTACATGAATCGCCAGCGTGATACGCCAGTTTCGTTTACAGAACGAGTTCCCTTCACGGAGCAGTAACAATAAGGCCCGGGTGAAGGCATACGGAGAAACCTCCTATAGCCTATATCCATCGAAGGTTCCATGACCCAGCGGGCACTTTTTTTGCTCCATGTAGGAAGCCTGCACGAGGCCTCGGAGAAGGTCGTTCGTTCTTCGGCGATTGTAGCTAAAGCCGAAGTCGAAACCGAAGGAGACGCGTACGAGAGTTCAACAAAATTGAGGCCATCAAATTCAAGCGAAATGCATTATTTCACAAGCAAATTTTTTTTACTTTATTTCTTAAAGTAAAATCGAATAAAGTCCCATTAAAAAATAATACCTCAAAGTCAATAAATGTAAAAATCAATTTATTAAAATAAAAAAAAGAAAGTAAAAAGATTTTCATTTTATAATTTTTATCGAACAAATACTTAATTTTTTGTATATTCCTGAATCCTGAATGGATTTACGATAGCCGTGAAATTAAATATGGGTCAGAAATCAATCATGTGAACCAGAGGTTTTGAATTCCCAGACGGTATCAGACGGTTCTCAGAATTCCTACCCTGACGTCATCTCCAGTTCATAAGTAGGTATAGAAAGAAATGCAAAAGATGATTTAAATTTTTAATTAGATGTAACGTAACGAAATTTTTGCATTGAAAACACAAAATTTGTTCTATGTTTTTATTTTCAAAAATACTTATCTGCACGTCAACTTAACACATGCTTTTAATCAAATAAAAATTCTAAATTTTTTATTCTTTCGGCATGAAAAAAATCTTGAAGAAAAGTATCAACTATTTTTTTTACATACTCATACAGATTTAAAAATAAATTGCCGAAAAAATCTTTCCTAATATTTGAAAAAAAATTTGTAAAGAACATTCAAATGTCAAAATATAAATATACTTCAGTTTCAAATTTATAACTTATAACTTTTAAACTTTTTTCAAAAAAAATTTCCTCAAAAAAGGTTTTTTTTTTTCTTAAATACCGAAAGTGAGAATATTCCTTTAAAGATTCGCGCGAATTAATGGAAACGTAGCGAAACCGCGACCCTCCTCGTCTCCAGGAATCCGCTCGTCGTCTGACGTCATCTCCGTCAGCGGTTTGGAGAACGGAGATCACGTGTCGCGGACGCGCTGCCGCCGGCGACGAAAGCTCAATACTTCGGCGCGGCCAATCGCCGGGCGCGCCGCGGGAACTCCGGCGGAACGTGTTGTTGCCATCGTCGTCGCCGTCGTTTCATCGTCGGCTCCCGCCAGTCGAGTCGCGTCCGCCGAGGTGTGAACGTGGTTTCCGTTGGCGTTTCCGCCGATTAACCCCCTCGCGATTTGCACCACCCCGCCCGAGCGCGCGACCATACCCTCGAGGCGAAAAAGAATATGGCCTGCAACAGAGCCGCCAAGTCCGGATTCGCCGCGGAGGCGCAGAGGAAGGTGAGAAACCCCGCGTACGCGCGATCGCTGACATTCCTGCCACCCTGACCTAGTCAACAACCACCCTCCGCTTCACCCCCCCCCCAAGTCCCCTAACCGCCACTTTTGACGTGGACTCGTGGACTCGACCTACAGAGGGTGCATTTCCGCGCAGGCGCCCATTCACCGGACTACTGAACGCGCGTCTATGAATGGAATCGCCTGGCCGGGGTGGCTGGGTCAAATCGGGGATAAATGCGACGTTAGATGAATGCGATAAAGTGACCTAGTTATTATTATTATAAAATTTTTGTTAAAAGTGACAGGTTCTCTCTCTACGCCTTATCCCTTAATGGATATCGTTGAGTTAATTAGTCGTTAATTACGTTGATTACATTAAATCATTGCTGATACCATTGTTCTCATTGACCTATTTCGAGACCGCTGGGTGGAGTATGAGTTCAGGGATAATTTCGAAATGATAAAGGATAGTCGAATTGTTGTTAAAAGATTGTTATGCTTGGTTTCAATTAAATGTAATGATGTTTCAAATTACGATAATAAAAATTTCTCATTCTATGACTTTAAATGACAGAATTACAATCATTTCCATAGCTTGCTAATTTAAATAAGTAAAATATTATATTTACCGTAATGAAATCAAGCACCCGAAGATATTTCGGTTTTTTTGTTAAGATATTAAGTCCTATTTATTTTTTATGTATATAGTATTTTGTGCTTTATTTCCACAGCTGTTTCTTAACATGTTATTATGACCGGATCAATAATATTAGCTCACTTTTTTTCGCCCGTACATAGTTCACCAGTGGCAAATGTTTAGAGAGGCATACAATTTGAATCATGTGATGTTGTTGAACTTTAAAATTAACAAAATATTATAGAATTTGTAATTGAATTTCTTTCTTTTGCTTTTTTATCTTTTGTACAATAAAAATGAAGTTTTATTCCCGTTGAATAAAATGAGAAACATGAGAAACAAGTAGCCCACAAGTGTTAATTTTTGCATAAAATCAAAAGTAAATATGTGTTTAAAGGCTGAAAATATCATCTTATAGCTCTACTTTACTTCGTGATTATAATTTTCGAATATACAGTTACTGCAAAAAAATTATGGAGTCTACGTACTAATGTGTGATATAATAAATAATGAAATAGACTATCGTTATTCGTATCCTCGCACATTCGTTCACGTACTTCGTGTTTACGTTATCTAACTACGCGCTGATAAATGTGTAGTATAAATACACTAAGGAATATATAAACACTATTTCGAATTTTGAACAATCACCTTTTATTGCGTGTCGCAAATTATGTAATGTACGTAAATTTTAATAATTCCCGTTGGTTTCTGGTGTAATTCTTCTATTCCGATCACGTACAATTTTGATGTCATGTAATATTCGTATATCGTTATACAAGTGAGAAACAGGAAATGTGCGCAACAGTTGGTAAAAATTCGCGACATAGTATCCAGCTTGGCGAACCTTTGTTAAGCTCCAAGCGGGCGTGTCGTTTATCTCGCAGCTGTGTTTAAACGCGTGCTTTACGTTCGCCCGGTTTCACGATTCCGAGACGAAGCAATTCTCGCCAGCTATAAGTCATTTCATAACACAAACCCATATATGTACCTTCAATCGTATTCATTCAAATGGTAAATGCTCTCCATTCAAGTGTGCATAGCATATAGTGAAGCTTTCAGGAAAACAATTGGCAATAAAGTTCTTCTCGAGAGAAATGGTCGTGAATTAACTGAGGACAACGTGTCGCAATTTCGAAAGTTTATTACACTGCTAATTGTAACAATAATTTCGAGGAGTTTGATAAGACTCAGAAAAATACAATCTTTTTAATATATGATTATATAAAATTTAAAAAAATGTGTCATGTACGTTTTTTATTTAATTTATTAATATGTAGATTATTCATAACGTTTTATTTTTTATCTTAAAATATTTCAGGTGCGAAACATATTCGAAATACCTCGCAATCAATTTTGTGTAAATGTTTTTGTATAATTTGCTGAACACAAAGAATGAACTTTCGAGAAAAATTATTGGCCACTTTATAAACGTTTTTAAATGTTAAAAATGTAATAGCAGCTGATGCAAAACTCTTATTATGTATTCGACATGGATAATCGCGATAAGTAATCGCATGTGATTTCGATGCAAATTTAGTTTCGCGGGACTAAATTAAGATCAGGGATAACGAAATTCAAGCACATTATCACAATTTAATTTTATTTGAAGGGGACATTTTAATACTCGTTTAATATCTCAACATTTTTACTGAGAACTGATCAATTATAAACTTCAATCAGAAGTCAGATATTTCTATAGAAGTTGTATACATCTCGTTAGGAGGACATTAATTAATTTAATAACTAAAAGTTATAAGTTTTATTAATGCAAATACGTTGTTTTAAACAATTGCGTTTTCGTGCGCTATGTTTCGGAAATGCGTTTCTATCTTATTCCGGGTCGCAAAATCGATTACCTTTTCTCACCTCAAATATCCTGCGGAGATGCACGCGTTTCGTAAGCAACAACAGCTGCTAAGCGATCGTTTCTTTCGAGGGGAATTAAAATGAGATCCAGTTGCCGAAGAAGGGAGCGTCCCTCACGAAACCTGCTGGCCATGGTACACTTCTTCGGCCTGCACCTCTTCCCCACTCTTCGATACCTTCTCGACCATTTTTTGTGCACAATATCGCATTTGAAATTGCACTATTCCGCAACGGAACTAATAGTTCTCGTCTTTCTTCACGCGTGACTAATGTTCGACTGCCTACCTCTTACTTCTCGGGAGACGTTGCAGAAAATTCGTGTGCTAATTTATAGTTTTAATTTCGTAACGTTGCGAAACGCAAAATTAATTCCGTATCTGATTCTCACGACAAACTAAAGAGTCATATTTGGTAAATTAATAACTTAAATATTACATTAATTTTTTTAATGCAATTTTGAAAAAAGCAATAATTACAAATGTGTATATGAAATTACATGAAATAAATAATTCTTTAACTCGAAAGATTATTATATTTTACTTTAGGCGATTTATTTATAGACTAAATCACTAAATGTTCAATAGTGATAAATAGGAATATTTTCTATAAGTGGAAAAACGTTTTTATCATTAATTTCTTTAGAATAGATTAGCTTCGAAGTATTTTTGATATTAATAAGAAATTAGAAACATGTATAAACAATTTTTCTCTCTTTAAGAAAAGTAGAAACTTTAACAATTAATAATCATCGTATTTGCCAGAAGGATAAAAACCGAATATTACCGCATACATGGATAGAGAAACATTTTTATCAGTCGTTTTCCTTCCTTCGAGCTACAATTTCCTGAATCATTATAAAATTGATAAACTCGTGAATTTATCGCAACGTTTACATTATTTCTATCTAACTATTTATACCACACTTATCTCGTTCTAGACACACAGATATGAACATTCGCAACAAGATTATGAATATAGTTATTGGAATTGTGTTGATTTCCTTGATAAAACAATTATATAATTTTTATAAAATGTTTTTTTTAATGATAGAAAAATCAGCAATTTTTAATGTATTAATTATTATAAATTATATTATAAAAATTAATAATAATTAACAGTTAATTACAATTGTAAAATTATTTTTTTTTTATGGAAAAGTGAGGAAGTTATTGAAGTGAGTATATTTTGCACGTTTTGGAATACTGAAAGACACTCGTTGCAAAGTTTGTGGAGAGGCTCGCACTCATTACGAACCAAGATATGCTTATCGTCTGCGGAATGCAGTTCGAGCCAACTCGTTATATTTCACCGGTACGAAATCATTTGTCTCAGAACGTCGCACCGTATACATTAAGATTAACTATGACGTTGCGTGTTTTGAACTGCCAGTACACGAGTCTTGCTTGGAAAAAAAGAAATTCTGTTTCATTCTATCCGAAATTCATCGCGTTTTCGTAATTTAATACCCCCAAATTCGTTAACGTTTAAAAGAATTAATGTTGCAATCTCTTATTACAATTGTGCTTGGAAGAGGTATTATTAACATCTAATATAATTTTATTTTAAAAAGTCAATCTATTCCAATAATGACACAATCAATGAATATGCGGTAGCATTATTATTTCTCTGTATACATATGTCGGAAGCAAAAAATATTATTTAAATAAAATTTACTATTGTTAGTAATAGTGAATAGTGTCATTAGAATAGCTATTATTAATAGCTTAAAAAATAAAGAAGGTATAATTAATGCACAAAGCAAGTATAAATATTAGAAAATATATTATAATTAAATCCGTTAATGTAGTCTTAATCAAATTGTTATATATATGTATATATATACAATACACTATGACTTTAAGGTAGTGTTGGGTACATAATCACCTTTATCGATGCTATAAGTTAAAAGCCCTGAGTCACGACCACTTCCTATAATTGCTATATAAGGTTCAATGCCTGTCTGCGTGTTTGTACCACGCGGAGAGAAATAGATATATGATAATGACTGACACCGAGCTTGTAATATCACAAACGTTACGATCTTGAGCGAATATTTTCTTTGAAAGAAACGATTGAAGTAAAAAAGGTTTGCGTTTATTGACACGAAGGCGAATATTATCACGAGCGTGACACAGTCTCTGTCAGCACTCTTTGAATATCGCAGCTAGTATTACCATGGAGTAAAGCAAACATTTCAGCGCATTCTACATTGCAATTTTGTATCGCAGACATATACGTCTGTGATTTTACAATATTATATAGCAAATATTGCATCTGCAAATAATATATGTGAAAGATTGATTTAATATTTTTAATATTTTATTTATCCCAAAGCCTTATATTTTAAAATGCTATTTGCTTTATTGTTATTCGCGAGACAAGATATATACAAATATCTTCTGTATCTTCTAGATATTTCTTGCAATTCTTTTATCTCGTTTATATATTTATATAACACATAAGATACACACATACAGTGATTTTCAATTATTTATTTTGTATATAGTAATCTTCTTCGAAATATAATTTTACTGTTACTCATCGATAAAGTTCTTTCTACGAATATTATACGATGAATGTGTTGTATTATATCCGTACTCTAAAAATAGAGATGCTTCATCCCCGAAGAGGATATCTGTATTAACCGCCGGAAGTAGAATAAAGTGGTTTCCGTTCTAGGAGCGAATAATAGGGAACCAGGATTCTTGCGTATGCCTTATTATTCTTACGTGTTTCTACGCGAACAAAAAATAAGTCATGTACTATACGATCCAGTGACAATGTTTTCATAAAAAACTACGTAAACATTGTAATAAAATTAAAATTTTATTACAGTAAAAGAAATCAAAATGTTTATTTGTCAATTGCAATAAAATTTTGCTGTCAATTATTAATAGTTGAAAAATATTATTGATATTACATGGCCACATATTTTTTAAGAAAAGATTTAGTCAATTGGTCACAAATATACAAATGAAAGAAATTATATAAAGATGTTCTGTATATAAATAATATATACTTATAATTATAATATAGTTTTTCTATACTATAATAGATTGAGCATATTAAACCGATATATTACAAGAAATAAGAAAATGTGTCATTTTTTGATTGAAACGGATTTTAGTATTTAATAATAGTTCCATATTGATTATTAAATTCATTTTCTACTTTTAAACTAATTGTTTAAATTTTAAATATACATATATATATATATATATATATATATGTAATATAAATATAGATAAAAGATAATTCATCTTCGAAATTACCCAACTAAAATGTAACATTAATTTTGTCAAGCAAAATTGAATTATAAATTCACAGAATGTAATCGCACTCGATATATCATTTGCGAGGTAATACAGCTAATAGACATATTATCGCGTTCGATTCGATACTTCGAAAATGCATTACACAACCAGAATTAGCAGATAAAACTATCACATTCTTATTTTCCTTTATCCTCCTTACTTTAATGTAACACACACACACACACACACACACACACACACACACACACACACACACACACACACACACACACACACACACACACACACACATTCTCTCTTTCTCTTTTTCTCTCCTTCTCTCTCAACATCAGTATAGAAAAAGAACATTATAATTTATGTTTCATGGTTAAGAATTCAACTTATATGAAACAAAATATAGAATTTTATAAGAGCATTATATTTTATTAATCATCAGAAGTATATAAAACTTCAATGCTTTAAACATTGTTGATTATTTATGCGTTGATTATTATGAACACTTCGTAATCTAATTTGAATTTTATTACGTGCCAAGCTTACTCAAGAGAGTGCACAAATATGTACTTGGGAAACAATGTTGTCGAAGCCCTTAATCACAAAGTTAATTCTAATAGGCAGACTTAGAACACTATGAAACTTAACACAAAACGCGGAATCTATCCTACCAGAAAACTTTCTCCACATTGTGACTCATTCCAGCATAGCTTCTTTCTTATGTCATACTTGCGTCGAATGACATAAAGTCTACAGACAGTTTTAATTATTGATATTTCTCGCACGTAAATTTTATTGCTATTAGTATACTTAAGTAAACACTTTCCTTCAAGTGGATCACTCAACCACTCCTATATGTGACAACTTTATGTAAACATCGTGATCACTAAGTTCGAACTTTAAGGAAAATTAGCACTTACTAATTAATCTTAAACGTAACAAAAATATGGAATAGAAACTCAAAACATTGTGTCAAAAACTCTAAAAAAGCGTAGCGTGTATGACTTCTCCAAAAAAATTTAATGATATCATATATTAGAATTAATTTATAATTTTATTTATTTAAATATCTGAAAAAAACTTATCAAAGAAAGACAGTTTCTATTAATAACCAAAGTAGAAAGAAAAACAGAAGTTATATCTTGGAGAGTCTTTAGAAACGTAAATAGATATTGCAGAAATGCTAAAAATGGAAATAAATTGCAGGAATAAAATGAGAAAACTAAATAAAAACTAAATAATTAACGTGACGGGCAATCAATATTTCTTAGGTAAGATTTCTTAGACAGCTCTTTTATACTGATTTCCAATATAAAATTTGCCGATGAGACAACATATCCTTAATGCACTTTCAATGATTCACTCGAAAATCCGCTTTTCTGTGGTATAAACTTACTTAAGCGATTGCATAAATAATTTAGCTAGATAATAATCGTTGACTGTTATAAAACTGTGTGAATAAAGTATCAAGACCACAGAATGTTCGAGTTTCGAAGACTGTGGCCTTGGCAGGAACTCCTCATTTCAATCTTGCATTTTTTTAAATTAATAGTTATGGATTCCTATAATACTTACAAGAACTCCTACATTTGAAATCATGCGCAGTATAGTTAATGTATATGTATATATATTTTTAATAGTATATTTTATAGTGAGAAAGTACTATATTTGAAATAAAAATATATTGAAAGAATTAAAAAGACGTTAAATAAAAATTATAAAATATATATGGGAACGCATTATTTGGTGCCTTATGAGCCCTTATGACCGTCGCTCGTCTTCTTATTACTCATTCATATACAAAGTGAGAATGCAGTTTCTTATAACGTGCAAAATCTCGGCGAGATCATGTTCACAGATGAATTTAAAGATGACGTTATTCTATGTTTCGCTGTGATGAATATCCCAATATGTATTCAAGCTTTTAAATGACCAGACTGTATAGAAACTTGTGTACACATACTCGCACACATTCTGATGTCATGTCAATAATACATCGACGGGTAACTAATCAAGTCAGTTTCGCGTGACTCGGTACCAATACCGCGACTGAATTACATAATTGCATACAAATAAGTTAAACCATATTTCATAGTAACGGGTAAGCCATAATTTATAAATACAAATTTAAATGTATCAAATGTCAAGTACCTGTTGCGTATATACATATACATATACATGCATACTCGTATATGCATATATATCTTAGTACAATCAAAAATGGATTAACAAGGCAAGCTTTGTGTTGTTTAAAAATTCTTTATAAGCAAGAAGCAATTAAATGGCATTTAGTAGTGGAAATTTATCAAGTCTGAATTTATTTCGTCTGATGAATAATTATTAATTAACTTTAATAGTAGATAATTCGAATTCAATCGTTTTGAAACGTATAAGTCTTATACAATAAAATATATTATAAAATAATTTATAAAAACTAAAAAAAAATTTTTGTATTTAATATACAATAGAATTAGAATTAGAGGTAACAATGAATTATATTTATTATTAAATTTATTGAGCCGTATACTCAATAAAAGAGACACTCTTTTAAACTTGTTCCTTTTTATGAAGCACTACTATTATACATAAGCCCAAGAACATTTCATTGCCCAACCAATTTAAATCAAAATTGTTGAAATTTTAATTTAAATTTTAACAATTTTAACAATTTTGATTCAATACTAGATGTTAATTAGCTGAATATGTACATTCCATTATGCATCTATATAAACTCAAAATTTATCCAAGAGATAATGAAAAGATACTACAATTTATATATTAAAAAGAAATCTAGAAATAGGTATTCGATTTCTGTTTTAAAGTAACAGAAAAATGAAGACCTTTTTGATAACAACAAGCTGAATAGCATCTCTTTTCATCATGTTCCAATACGACCAGAGCCGCAATATTTTCTGAAACTGACCATTCTCTCTCGCGCTTAGAGTCCTTATACGGCCAAGAGCAACTGGGTAACCTTCGTCCACAATGTACATTTAAGAACTTCTCGAGAAGTGCGTAACGTACGGATAAGCCGCATAAGGATTATGCAATTGATCGGCCTTACAAAGTGGGTCAACAATTTTGCCATAATGCGTATACATGTCACATTGATTCACGATAAGTTCGTCGTGCCTATACCTTTTAAGGATAGCATAGCGAGCTCTTCCTTTAGAAAGACAGTCTTGTCCGACCGAAATACGATTTATTAACATGAAAATTAGTAAGATGCAAATCTCGCTGGTGGTAACTGCCAGCGTTCCTCAAGAATAAATAAATATATCTGAATTAAATTATTATATAAATAATTCAATATGTAATAATTTAGCCGGCATATTTTCTTTGGCTGCAACTGCGGACGTTTAGCTATTGAGCCGTTTGACTATCGAGCATCTGGCAAAATTACGATCAACCTAGTTGATAAATAAAACGACTCGACTCATCGCGACATAACCGAACAATTCGTTCAATCTGCCTGCGCTTCATTGACGGCAGCAAGCTTCTGACCTAATTCTTGTGACCGTGAACGTGTGAGCATGTCATTACACAGCGTCAATGTCGTCGTTATAGTGGCACATGGCGAAAACACGTGGTAATTTTTTAATTGCGAGCACTTTGCACTCTTATCATGTTAACGACGTAGTTGGAAAAAGCAAAGTACGCATATTAATTCTCCTAATATGTGGACTCCACTCTAGCAGCTTTAAATTAAAAACACTTTCAGTTTATTCTATAAAGATGCAATAATATTTAATAAATTTTGTTAGAGAAATTAGATTTAATTAAATTAAACTAGATATTTTTAAAAATGTATTAAAACTAAATTATTATGTTGGTTTACCTATAATTTGTGGTATACATATATATTTTTCTTTTATTTCGATTCTTTGAAATTGTATAAATAAATGTCAAAAGCATATTTACATGTATTTATATATATATTTGCAATAAATGGAAAATTAGATATTTTCGGAAATATTATATTAGAATGAATTGAAAATATTGCTCATATGAATTATCAAGTTGTGCTTCTCTAAGAAATTAAATTATGAATTATTGCATCGCCAATCAGTAGATCATTATCAGTGACGACGATAATAACACAAAATTCGGGAAGATCGAAATTGTCGGTTTATGCACTCTAATCCATACGTAAGCACTTAAATCATTTACATACGATAATCAAGTAAGAATTATCTTGATAAATCAACCGATACCTTACTCTCATTTTACATAAAAAAAATTCTGATCTACGCAATCACGATGTAAGGTATAATCTTGATAAATCCTACTAATCTCGCTAATCATAATGCTCGCCATTCAGCTGCAACATATAATTTCACATCGTGCAATTCTTCGTAATGGATAATTGATGATTGATTGTACGGAATATTTTCAGTTCACAAAAACCCATAACATTTCTCATAAGTACAATCAACCCGCTGTAAATTTTGAAATATTGAATTGCAGTGCGATACGATAGCCGTTTTCCGAGAAGTGAAAAAGATTTTTCTTTTACATTTGTGTGACCAGTTTTGATTGGTTTTCTAATAATAATGAATTCTATGCGATATAGCATAAATTTCCTGTGCAGCTTTAGGATGCCTTTAAATTTCGTGACAGCGCACCTTTGTGATCTCGACCACACGGGTGACCCTCGCATAATTTCTAAGGGGACCCTCCACGTTCGTCGTGCTTTAGGGGAACTTGTTTAGAGTGCTCGGTCTCGTACGGTATGCATCTGTATAGTTCCGTGTCACACCCTTTTTCCTGTGCTTCTCCTTTTGCCATCCGTTTCGATATAAGGCTACGACATAATTCCTCTTTTTTTTTCTCTGTCGCCTCTTATAATTAGAACCCGATACGAGATAACCATCGCTCCTGATCACGTTGTTGAGTTATTTGTAGTCGAATTATGTGTAAAATGCTTTCTACGAGATAAAGACCTCTCGTCATAGATTAGACCGTTGGTGTTTGAAAAACTATACACGCTATTCTTTTTCACATTCCTAAGTTTTATCTGGATTCTCCTGTTTCTGGCGTGTAATCAAACATAGCTTTCTCCAAAAGTTCTTCTAATGCATTGCAATAAATCAAACTAACCAATGTTTAAAAATTAAGAAAAAAAGCAAAAACCTTGTAATATTATAAAATCAATAGTTTGAAAAAAATTGAAAAATTTATTACGTTTTTGAAAATGTTTTAAATACTATTTGGTGGCTTGATTTATTATAGCATATTTATAATGCTATAATACTGAGCGATAATTCTTATATTTCACAGCCTTGATATTGATAAGATAATAGACAGTTATCCGATGATATGTACATACAGAGAACTGTCAATATAAATTTATAATTCGAATTTGCTTTCCTATATCAAATCTATATTTTATTATTTTTAATTGTAAAAACAATTCCAGAATGATGAAAGAAAATTATTATATCGAAAGAATCGATTTCTTTCGAAGATATATTTAAATCTTGTTATTAAAGATTACAGACGTATAATCTTATTATTAATAATCTACTTCAAAACATTGTCGCTTATAGAAGTGGAGTAAACAATGCCATAAAATCTTTTTAGCGATAAAACATTTAATTATGTAAAGTTAGGCGGTGTCTTTAGCACAACATGATCATCGTTATCGTCGTTTCGCGCTATACAGGAAAAAGCACGCGGTCCAAAGTGTCACGCCTTTCGCGCGCAAACTACTAAGAGCCCTCGCTTGTCACTCTTTTCACGTTAATGAAATTATCGTGCACTTACTTAATGTCTAAATATAGAAGCAATCGCGTTCCACATTGTAACCGCAACGGGTATTCTTTAAAAGAAAGCTCCGATAATCGTCGTGGAATGTGCAACTATGCGGGACGCATACAAAAGTAGACGACTGCGTGTAGACCTTAATCGAATCGCGTATGTATTGGTTTCTTTTTTATAAAATTGAAGTGCAAAAAAGAGTTCTCATTTTTAATAACTTTAAAAATTAACATCTGTTCAAAAGATATTTAACTATTTCGTAAGATATTTTTGATTTATATTATTTAGAAAATATTATTAATTTATATTGTTTACGTATTTTATAATTGATAACACATTATTACGTATATTACATAAAATATTTTTAAAAGAGTAAAATATAATAAAAATTTTTTTAAATCAATATTATATAAAAAAATACAATAAAATTTACATTTAATAAATGTATTAGCTACTCAATATTGTGTAGTGTTTATATTTGCTCAACTTTTTCTTTTCTTTGAGAAGTAACTAATAAAATTGTTAAAATAACTTAAAATGTATGTAAATCTAAGATATAAGAAAGTTTCGAATGAGCAAGTTAAAAAAAGCTTTTACTCTCATTTACAGTAATTCTGATATTAATGTAGGCCTGAGCCACAAGATTCTTAGTTCATATAGCAAAATACTTATGATTTTTAAGTAAGCATTATAAAGCATTAATTGTTGTTGTAAAATGTTAATTATAGAAAATAATTCTTTTAAATAAGTTGATATTGTATAAAAAGATATAATATCTATATTATAAGATTTAAACTTAGTAAATGTATTAGATACTCAATTTATGCGGTATCTTTATTTATTCCTCTGAGAAGCTGTCGGTGAAACCATTGAAATCGTTAAATGACTTAACATGTACGTATAAGGAAATTTCGAACGTGCAAGTTGAATGCCAATTAATTCCCTGACAGTCTGGATAACGTTTCGGGTGAAAGTAAACGAGCATGAGGATACTCTGCACGAGGATTCGTGTCACAGTATTGTCCACGTATTTGCCCACTTTGTAATCTGTTTATAGCATTCGATGCACCGTAACAAAGTTATTAATTATTAATTATTAACAACATAGATGTAAATTATATAATATATACGTCTAGTTAATTACTGTCTAATATTATATTTTTATAAGAGAAAAAGCTACTTATGCGATGTTTTATTTGTAAAGTTTTAATAATTTGTCAATTATATGATATCCGTCAAAATGCTTGAAATATATCCCTTTGTAGGGGGACACATCAGGATGTTACACTACACATTCATGTATGTGTTACGATAGTGTTTTCAGAGAAAACACTGTCTGCGCTGCAGAAATATTTTTGGGGTGGCACTGAATCACTTCACAGTCACGCAACGAAAATCTGAAATCAGCATCCGCTATAAAAACACTTTCGCACGGATACCAGTCGCCAGGAGAACCAGATAGTACATTATTATAATTAAATGTATATGAAACACGCCCACCATAATATAGTATACAACTATAAGATATTCTCTACACGTTAATTCAATGTCTACTTTAGACTAAAATTATCATAATAAACTCAGTTATAATTGCATACGAAGATCATCTAAAAATTCAATTTCGAAGATACAGAACTTTACTTTTTTGTTTAATTGCAAATGAATTTTAATGTCATTTTTACAAAATATTTACAGTGTTAAATTATAGTGTTAAAAAATTTAGCTTTAGATTTTTCAAATGAAAGAAAGTATGCCGGCGTGGTAGAAAACTCTTTATATGATTAGGTCACGATCTGAGACACCGTATATCTAACGGAATATGCATACTGCAGGAAGATGAATACCGACGGTCCATGCTTGGAAACCACTCCTTTTTAGGCAACCATGCATGTAAGACGGATAATCGCCCGCCAGGATAGGAATACATAGTCGTTGCGCTACCTTTTTGATATAAAATTTATTTTTATTTAAATTAAAATTTAATGACTAATTTTCTCTATCAAATTTTTCTTTCGATATATAAAAATAAGTTTTATAATTAAAAAAATTGTTATTTAAAATTCTATTAATATACTAACGTATACTTATTTTTTACTATTAAATTATTATTTAAATTTATCATTATTTAAATTTTTTATTATTTATATATACTTATTATATACATATATGTTTTAAAGAGGTAAAAAACGAATTTATTGACTTAATAATTGACATATTGCATTAGAAATCAAGGACAATTAGAAAATATTGTTATAAATTTGAAAAAAAATTAATTGTTTTTAGTTCTAGTGTTAAACAAATGACGCGAATAATTTCCTTCTTTTTTTAATATAAAAATTACAATGCTCCTAATAATAAAACCATAAATATTTCGAAAAAATTGCGCACCTTTGTTTATTTTTTACAAATATCTTTTGCAATCCGTAAAATAAAATCTGTTTGTACGGAAAAAAATGAACAATAAACTGATGCTGCAACGGATTAGGTCAGTGACTCTGGTAATGCCCTTGTCGCAATCCCTACAGGATGTATTACTTAGTACACTGGAATATCGCATAATTAATAACCGGCTCTCTGCATAATACTGAAGTACTGTAACACCGTCCCTCAACTGAGAATTCGGAAGCACAATGGCACCTCTGTTATCGCCCTTTCACCCTTAACACACGAATTTCTCCGTATTACAGATCAATAGCAAGTACAGCGAGGAACTCGCGCAGGAATGTCTGGAATGGATCAAAACAATCACCGGTGAAAACATTAACACCAATGGTGATATGGACAACTTCTACGAGATCCTAAAAGATGGCATCTTGCTTTGCAGGTACTTAAACAAATCTGAAAGCCGACGCGATAAATGTCGTACTAAGAAAACTATGAAAAATATAATGAGTTAAAACACTTTTACTAATTTTTGTTTTTTGCTAGGCTGGTGAATGACATTAAGGAAGGCTCAGTGAAGAAAATTAACAAGACATCACTGGCCTTCAAATGCATGGAAAACATAAATGCCTTTCTGGAAGCTGCAAGGGCATTAGGTGTTCCGGCGCAAGAGACCTTCCAGACCGTAGACCTCTGGGAAAGACAGAATCTAAATTCCGTTGTTATTTGCTTACAATCTCTTGGGAGGAAGGTACGATTCCGTTCCGCAAATATGGATATACCGTGTGTGATGATGAAATTTTGACGTATAATAATTTTTTCACTAATTAGTAGCTGCTTTTTTTCTAAAGCTAGAATATCAAACGTCTTTGTGTAACAAAACGCGCGTGTAGAAATAAAAATCTTATGAATGACATCTTGAAACTCTACTCTCTGAATTACAAGCAATAAAAAATCTGTGACATAAGTGAAAATATACTGATTTTCAGTAATATACTTATAACTTGTCAATCAGTGAAATAAGTACACTGATCTTTCTGTGATTATACACTAATTCTAAAATAAAAGTTACTGAAAGACAATGAATACTAATTATCACTAAGTATACCGCTGCAAAACAATGAAAATGCACTGATTGCAATTTATAGAATAGCAATATATGCCAGAAATTTATTATTCAATTCGTTAACTAGAAATATTATTGAATTTTAAAATTAAATTTGTCATATATTTATCGTATATTTATAGTATCAAATATTTTAAAAATTCAACATACAATCAAATTCTCTATAAATTCAACTAATGTACTGTCTAAATCTGAATTAGTGAAATCTTACTGATTTGCAATGCTTATACTTATAACTGATCATCAGTGATTATTCATTGTCTTTCAATAATTCCGATTAAGAGAGAAATACTCTCACTGATAGGAATTATCACCGAAAGACAATGCATTTATCTCTGATTGATATAGATACAAGTACAACGCCGAAATCAATCTATTCGCTGTCTTTCAATAAATAATACATTGATTTCAATTTAGAAAATACATATAATTTAATTCAAAAAAAAAAATTCTTTCCATACTATACATTTTAATTATTCTCAATCATAAATCGTTAATTTATTATGCCCGTAACGCGGCAAGATCCATTTCCTGGTAGGAATATCTCTATCTGTCGTTAGATATTTATTATACATCTGTACAAATGGATTTGTTATCAGTATTTATATATTGCTATCGTTCTTTGCTCTTATCATGCGTTTCAACGCACTTTAAACTGTATGCCTCTTAATTTATTATAATACTTCAAAAATCCAATTTGGATATTTTAGAAAACTTATTTTTACAGGCTGGTCATTTCGGTAAACCAACCATCGGTCCTAAAGAAGCGGACAAGAATGTACGTAATTTCACAGAAGAACAACTGAGAGCCGGACAAGGCGTGATAAGTCTACAATACGGCAGTAATAAGGGCGCTAATCAAAGCGGCATTAATTTCGGAAACACCAGACACATGTAAAAATCTACATTCGTGCCGGGAGGCAAAAATCGCTGTTTTCATTTCTTCTGACTTTTTTCCCGCAACAAGTATTCTTTTAGACGTAGCGTATCGCATAATAGACGTTAAAGAGGTCCAAAATGAAGGTATATTAAACGGAGTGTATAATATCCTCATTGCAACAGAGGACATAAAAATGCAGATATAAAATTCGTCAAATAAAAAAGTGATACAAAGTATAACTTAAGAAAAGAAAAACGATTTAATTCTTGGACGTATAGCAGAGATTTTTCAAATTATACAGTATTTATTCTTTTTTATTATAATCCTAATATCATCAATCGTATCTTTTTCTTCTTTTTAGTAATTCTTAGAAAAAGATTAAGTCATATTTTGACGTTCAATTAATTCAATCCAAGATTTAACAAATTAATTTTCTACAGAGTCTTTACAAATGTTTATTAAACCGATACATCCAGGAGTTAAACCGTACTTACGATTTGTATTGATATAAATTATTTAATTTAATTTTTGTTATCACTTTTACTTCAAATCTGTCGCGTAGTTATTCAGAATTGAAATATATTATACTTATGCGAGTATGTAGAGTGAGCGCTCCGAGAAGTAATATTTTATATTCCATTTCTTGATCTATATGACAATTCAGTGTGAATCTTTTCTACCTATGTATAATATACATACATTACTAGTATGTATCTATATAACTATTGTATTTCACGACCTACAATGCGACTGTGTAGTTCTCAGGATAGAAAATACACAAACATTCTTACATAATACAAAGGAACAAAGTTTATCGTGCGTTATTATTAGCTCGGACAGCCACTATAATTGTTGAAAGTTTCAAAGTATATTGTATAACTAAGAAACCGACTAGTTGCGCCGTTGTCATCGATTGAACACTTCAAAGTTACAATCTAATCAAATCATTCTATAAATTTGTGTTGCACGAGAGATAATTTTATATAATTATATATTAAGTATATTTTGTACAAATATATATTGATGATTAGATAAAATAATTTTTCATAATATGCTGATGATATGAGTTAATAAATAATCATCGATAAGTGATTTTTATATTAAATGTTACTTATGATGAAGTACGATTGTATGTTACACTTTTAATTTTTTCTACCCTGTAAGTCAATTAATCTTCTTTTCGGAATATATTTAATATGTGTGCCTTAAGTTTTTCCAGAATATTTTATTTCAAGTCTTATATAATATGTGATATACAACAATAAAAGAAATACAACATCTATATATATATAATCATTTATTTATTAAAAGGATAGTAATCCAATCCAGTGTTGTATTTAAATTCGCGTCTATTACGTTTCTTATTTTTCTGTTTCTCTGATATCTCCATCAGTTTCTGAACGCTAGGTCTGAAAAAATTAGAAATAGGATGTGAACGCAAATCATTCACAAGTTACATTATAAATTATCTAAAGCACGTTATACGAATCATAATACCTGTAAGGTGGTGGTAACATTTCTTCATGAAATGTACATTCCACTTTAATCGGTTCATTTTGTTTGTATATTTTTGTTCTAACGATATCAATATCTCTATTGCATTTATCTGTGATGTTTTCTATCTCTTTTGGCGGTGCATCAAAATATATAAAGAAGTGACTGGAAACATAAAAGAGAAATAAGTAAGAAATGACATAAAGTAAAGCAAAATACATGCTAAATAATCAATGTTTTACTTTTACTTGAGTAGATATGTAGTAATGAATAATAATGAAATAATGTTTGTTCAATTTAAATTCGCTCTGTTCCTATTTGAGATAGAGCTTAATTGTGCATTAATTAATATTATATTATCAATACTATAAATATAATCTTACTTTGCTTCACGATGAACATGTCCATGTGCGTTGGTTTTGCACGGAAGTGGTAGTATTCCACAATTTTCAATTTTTCTGATAAAACCACCAGTACTAAATATCGTTTCAGCTGTTCTTTTTAAGGTAGCTACCAATTCCGGCTAGAACATTCTCGTTATTTTATAATGGATAAAGAGCTAATATTACTTGTACGATAATAAATTCCATCATATAATTATATATTGCTTTGTTGTGGAGAAAACATAACCTATACGTTACCTTTTTCATGATACGTAGCAACAACGGCATTTCATACGTAGGCATATTTGTCACTTTTCTTTTGTCACTTTAACTATATAATTTCCAGAAAACTTGAATAATAATATAACATCACTATTTTAACAAATCGTGTCTGAGAAAATCACAGACTTATAGATCACTAGGAAGTGTTCTATGCTGTGCATGCGCGACGAAACCAGTCGCGTATGATGTGACAACAAGCACTTATTAGCAGGTTCCACCGATGCAACATTCAATATTAATAATTCTTCTATCATCTCGATATTTTAAGAACAAGCAAAATCTCATACCTTTATTATTTTAACTGTTTAAATTTCAATCTTTTCTAACAAAGGTTTTAATAACATTTGATTAGATAAATTAAAAATTATTTGATATTGTAACAAGTAATATTAGAATGTAACCCTAAATTTTTTCAGAATTTTTGAAAGCAGCTTGAAACAGTGAAAAAACTTCGGCCAAATAAAAATCCAGATTGCAAACGAAAGGAGTTAAAATATATATAATAGCATACGCCGGAGGTGAATTATATTATTTTTTATTCGAATTATTAGGTTTCAAAATTATAAATCTTTATAGGAAAATTTATATATACTATCTCGTCTGAGAATTAAATCTTCATAGGTTATGAAAGCTAGTATAATATTGTAATATGAACGACGCGATAATCGCTCTCAGGTTCCTCTCTGGTTAAAGTATCTAAAGCTAAAGTTTAGCTAAATAACTTTGAAAATAATTTTATCAATTTTTGGACCATTAAAATAATTATGTAAAATGCTCGAACTGCATATGGTTACTAGAATATTTAAGTAGTATATATTATCGAAACTTTATGTAATATTTTACACACACATACACACATGTATATATATCTGGGCTGAGGAAGTTATTTTGTAGACGTAATTGATTAAGTATCATGTCCATAAACATATGGATGGCATATTAAAGGTGTTTTCATCCATCAGCGTTTCTATGGGCACAAAATGTGCACATTGAACTATGTAGTCAAATATCTATGAAATATCTATCTATGTAGGTAATGTGTATGACTTTTTGGGTCTCTTCTATGCTATGTCTACGTTTATCTGATTTTGTTTCATGCTATACCCGTAAATTTTACAATTATTTTTGTATGCATTCGCATATTTTAAATCTGTTTTATGCAAATGTGCATAATCGTGTTCGATAAATGTGTAATACCACATATACATGATATATAAATTCAATTAATTTTGATTTGATAAAAATTCACTCACCGATTGCTGTCGCTGCTCCTGCTGCTGATGCTGCTGCTGCTGCTGCTGCTGCTGCTGCTGCTGCTGCTATATTCCTTTTCCGGAATACCGAGTCGTTCCATGGATGCCGCTTTTTCTGCTGACATTCTGCTATTCTCGAACCGCACATTAATAACGATCGCCCGATACTTTATTCGGCACTCCCGATATTACGGATAATATATCACACGTATCACACACGAAAAGTAATTCACCGCACAATTCAATTTTGAATACAGAATGAATTCTGAATACGAGACACGCACGGAGTCGACAGAGCGTCCGACCGGCGCTGGCGGCTGGAGTGGCGTACGTGACTGGACAGACTGGAGCGCGGAGCAACATGGCGGCAGCGGCGCGGCGTACGCAGGCGCGGCCAGTCAACAAGCCTAGCAACGCCGAGTGGCGCCGACTACCGCCGACTACCGCCGAGTCTGCCTTACCCTACGACTACGACTGCGACACCTACGTCTCGTTCTCTGCCTTCGGCCATACACTCGATGCCGTTGCGCGTGACGTAAAGATTCAAGAAGAAATGCACTAATATGGCGGATGGTCGTCCCGCGAATATCGGCGAATTGGCAATTCGCGTTCGATGTTAATCCGTCACGATCATAATAAGCCTCGATGTTTCACTCGACGCTTCTCGATTATTCCGATGCCTTCTGATGTCTTGAGCACTAGAAACCGCACTCAAGTGCTCGTTGAATGCATGAACGCTCGATGAAACGGCGAAAGCAAAAGACAATCACAAATATCGAATATCGTAAGAACACGGTTAATTGCAGTCGTTTAATGCATCAAAACGAACGCCTCTCACTGAACTGGGCACATCCGAATCTTCCTTTATACGCAAAACTCGCTCGAGACGAATAAAAAGACGCGAAAACTCGGAGCTATCGCGATTCCGTACGCGTATTCCAACGGCTCTCGCGAGACTAAGCTAACGAATTTGAAAACCGGTCACGTGATCGCTGCTGACTTTGTGTATTTATTTTGAATTATTTCAGTTGCATAATGATTATAAGGATCTAGGTATCCAGATAAATATGTTTAACTATATAATCGTATGTACAAAGAAAATATGCATAACTAAATACATAATCGTATGCACAAAAAGAATTATTTAAATTTTCACATAGCACGGAACGTAACCACACATGAATTACCCGCTTAAATCTGCACATTGGCTACGTAGTTCATGTGCATAATTTTTAAGATCCACAGAGGGCGTAGGCGTATTACGTTCGAGGATCACCTAACCTAAAACCTAAACCGGATCGTGCCGTCTCTCAGCCAGTTCTCGGTAGTCTCGGATGTCTCGGTATCATCTCGGTCTTCTTTTTGGTAGAATATAGGACATGTATAAAAAAATTTGAACAATTTCAACAATTGAAGATATTTTACTTATCCAAAGGTATTGCAACTTACATTGTAATTATTGTAAAATGTTATTTTTAACTCTTTTTATCAATGGTCTTAATATTTGAAATATCAAAACATGATTTCAGATATTTCTCAAATAATATTTATGATCTTATCGGCAATATAAAAAGATATTTGTAATTTGTTTATTCATTTAGTGATTGTAGTGATTAGTTCTATGTTTATTTCATACCTTGTTTCTGTTAATACTAACAACTCTGTTAATAAAATTCTGTGCCAATTTTAAGTAAGTTCTTGTATTCCATGGATATTTGTTTATGTTTATTAAAACCTGTCAAGGATATGAAACGAATATTTAATGATTAAAAATATAAGTTATTATTATAAGAATAAGAGCTTAATAATGAGTACCAATGCATTATAAATCATAATTACATAATTACATATCCTATGTATTCTATAAAGCACACAACATTCCAGCAATGATGTACTTACATTCTTAATTGTAACGTTTCTACAGTACTGAAATATTTCCATGTTTTAGCCATATTGTTGAAATGATATATTGTATTTTATTTTATGCTATATACGATATCAGGAATGATTTAATAATTGGTTTTTCTTGTCACGTAAATATCAAACAATCTGGATGGAAAGTCCAACATAAACCATGGATGGATGACACACGTGGCACAGAATATGTTAACAAATATTTTGAAAAATAATTATCTTATTGATTCTCTTTTAAAAAATTACATTTATCCTTATATTAAACTAAGAAATTATTGTTCTTTCAATTATTTTGTAGACAGTAAAAATGGCAGAATATTTAAGCGATAATATAAACGATAAGAAAAACGATAATGAAAGTGATGACAAAAGTGAGAACATAAGCTATAACATAAGTGATAATACAACTAAGTATGACACAAAGGAAACTGATTGTGATACGAGGGAAACTGTTCGTAGGCAATTTTATAAAAACCGCATAAAAAAATATAATATTAAATTAGAAACTGATGATAGTACACCTCAAGAAGAAAGACGTAGACTGTTATTGGAACACCAAAAGAAGTATGTATAACATTATATGTAAGAATGTTTTATTACTAAATGTGTTTTTTATATTAAAAGAAATTATAAATATATATAAATAATGTGCACATGACATTGTATACATATATAATGTTACATGCAATGCAATATACATATAGAAAATCCATGCAAACAAATTGATAGATAATAATAAAACATATGTATATAAATAACTGTTCTGTATGAATAAAAAAAAATTAATAAGTGTTAAAAAAGATTTTAATTTGATGATACTTATTAAAAATTATTTACATAAAACAAGGATCAGAAATTAAATAATTAGTTTTTATTCTCTTAATTCTCTTAACCATGACTTTCTTTTAAAAAATAACAAAACATTTATTATTTTGCTATCTAATTATCTATTATTGCTATAATTATTTACACATTAATTACTTCTAATTCTTCACTTCTATCATGTTTTTCTGTTATTCTAAATTTCTTTTTTTTGTTTATGCTTTTTTTCATTTTATACAAATTCTTTTATATATAAATATAATATGCTATTTTATGATTTTTATAGATTTAGAGAAAAAACAATTAATGCTGCACGCGGTATATTTCCACAGTATTCTGTATCAGAAAACGAAGAATGTGTGGAAGAGGAATTCATGGACACAGAATGTATGGAATATGCGAATGCGGAGTGTGTGAAGTATACGAATAAGAAGCATATGGGTGAGAAAACGAAGAAGTGCGCTTCACAGTATTATAGGATTATTCCAAATCAGTCCAGAACTTATCGAATGATGTTGTCGGAATGGATGTTAGATGTGCCACAAGATTTCATTGATAACTGGATTATGGTTCCGTGTCCAACAGGACATCGAGTTAGGCTTATCTCAGGCCGGGTATTAGCTCATCCTTGCTGATATATTTGTAAGGTATCTTTGTTACAAATGTATATAATAATTTTAATGATTATTTTAAATTAGGGTGAAACAAGATCATATTCTAGAAGAGGCATTCTATACAGTGTCTTTCCTTCAGCACTTCCAGGTGGAAATTTTGATAGTGACATGCGTCATTCTGCTGCTATAGATGGTATATGGGTAAAGAGTCGAAAAGTCTTTTATGTATTAGACATATTGTACTGGACTACTTTGCCATTCACAAATTGCGAGGTAATGTGTGTCACATATATGTATGTGTGTTTGTGTGTGTAAAATAAAAATGTACTTGCATACAATGTTATTTTAGGCTGAGTTTAGGCTATTTTGGCTTAAGAATAAGTTATTGGAAACATCAGATTTTAAAGAATGCACCGATACAAATAAATATCCCATTTTAACTCTACCAAATATCAATTGTAATTCGGACTTCAATTCAGCTTTGAGAAATCTTGATGGCGAATTACATCCTTTAGATGGATTTTTATTTTATCATCGCAATGCATTATATACTTATGGATATACTCCACTTGTGACGTGGTTAAAACCTTTTATGTTATCCGAAGTACTTGGAATATCTGTACCTGCGCCACTTGATGAAAAACCAGATGATTATATAAGTTTTGAACATCATGTACAGAAACATAAAATAAAAACTAAGAAAAATGATAAAACTGAGTTTGTTACTAATGCTGTAAGTTTTTTAATAATTATAGTACAATTGTGTGTATAAAATGAATCAAACAACTTTGCATATGTTTGTGCATGTGTACATTTAGTTTCTCATTTATATATTCTTTTTTAATTTTATAGATGGAAATAGAAGGTGTCATTTAAATTAAGGAAAATTTGTTATAATGATCTCAAACGAAGACTGTATGGAAGAGGAATACATGGACACAAAATGTATGGAATATGCGAACGTGGAGTGTGTGAAGTATATGAATAAGGAGCATATGGATGAGAAAACGAAGAAATACGCTTTATGATATTATAAGATTATTCCAAATCATCTTGGATGTTAGATGTGCCACAAGATTTCATCATTGATAATTGGATTATAGTTCTGTGTCCTAGGAATTTATATCCTTTGAGTAGATTTCTATTTTATCGTTAAAAAACCATTACATATTTATGAACTTACGTTGCTTCTGACGTAGTTAAAACTTTTTGTTTTCTGAAATATTAGGATTAATGTAAAAATAAAATATATTTTTATTATATTAACAAAAGTACAATTATATGTGAAAATATAAATACATAATATAAATATTTTTTAAATAAGTTATGCCATTTCTTTTATAATAATGATGACAACATTATTGCAACAATTATAATATTTTATTTAAACTCCGAAAGGATAAATCATATATTATCATTAAAATAAGTTATATATCAATATGTACTGTATGAAATATATCAAGAGCTTTGTCACTGAAGTATAACAATACATTATTCATAATATCTGTATTTATCACTTTCATCTGAAAAAAAAAAAAATATAGACAACACATACACATATACCAAATAGGAAATATATCATAATTTCCATGTAAAATGAGAGAAAAAATAAAAACCAATGTTAAAACTCACTCTATTTTCCATTATTGTTACTCCAGGCAGATTAATCCTATGGAGCATACATAATCCTAACTGCAAACCTCCTAGCGTTAACATTTGCTTATGCAAAACTTCATAAAACAATTCTATGTGTTTATAGTCAAGAGATACATTAACTCTATCATCTTGATCTTCGACAATGCTGCAAATTAATCATTAACGCTGTAAAATAGACTACAAAAAATATTGAATATTTTTTTGTACAATTAAACACATACACTGATAATATCTTCCTTAGGTCTGACGTGTGAAATTTAATTATAATAGTATCTGTAACTGGTAATTCTGGTACTGTATATTCTATTTGTACTTCACCATCAACTATTGGCTGATCTTCTTTGTCAGTTGCCATGATTATAATTGGAAGCAGCCAGCTCAAGTCATCTTCATTAGCTGATAAGGTGACTATCAAACAATCAAACATATGACCAATGATAGTGTGCACTGCGTCCATACAGCTGCTAGTGCCACGACATAGTAGAAGAGGTAATCTTATAGAGTTCTGTATATTTGATTCAGACTGTGTTATCCTCCAGGATAATAATATCCCTTTATAAATGGATTTCTCGACAGCTTCCTCACGATCATTGGTTTTAGCTATTACTTCAATCTGAAATTATATATTTTAAACAAACTCTAATATTTTATCATTCTAAAGTACATTTTAATAAGAAATTAAATTAAAAAGTTGTTTATTTTTTATCACACCTTGATTACTGGATCTTCAGTGTTTGGTCCAGAGATAAAATTATCCATAATGGAAAACTTTGCATCGTAAGCTACATCTTCACGTAACAGGGTGGTTGCAACCTCTTCTCTTAATTTCTTGGAGTACAGTTTGAAGTGAACGTCGTCTTGTTGGATTCCAAACAGAGCTGACGCTGCATAAATGTTCCATGTTTGGCCTACTAATTCTATAAAGTCAATTTATTCATAAAATTAGAAGAATACAATGCTTGATGGTAAAGAGTTGTTAGACATTTAAACTAGACAGTTGATCAACGTACTAAAATCTCAGAAGTTACATCTTAGAAGAACGAGAAGGTTCTTCACAGATAGCGAAAAAGCGCGCTGTACCTTCCAGCCCGTCGTTCATGTCCTCCTCTGGCCTGGTGCTCAGGTTGAATCGTTCTCGCTGACGCATTCGCGGCGTGCGCGGGGTATACATTACGTTGCTAGTGGCAGTGCCCGGTCTGGAGGTACTTCCCGACTGGTTCATCTCACGGAGTAACACGAGAACGTTGAATGTTCAAAAGTAATTTGAGGTAGTCTACGTGCTATTTCTCGACCGTAGACACAAGCCTGCCTGCGAACGTCACTAAAATATCAAAGTTATCTCGAAACGCTTGAAAACATTCGTCGAATTCTAGCGCGTTTAGGCGCGAAGTTGCATGAAGATGGAGTCACGAAGATGGAGCACCCGACCAACGGCTCGCTGGCTGCCAGCGGAAGGCGGAAGCAGCTGGGCAGCTGGCATGGAGCAGCGAGAGCAGCATGGAGCACTTAGATATATGATGGGTTGTCACGCTATATTTCGATGAATGAATTGTCATTCATTTCATTCAGCTCATAACATGTTTTTGCAATTTCTTTTTGCTAAATTATAATTTTCATCATTTCCATTGCCTGTTTAATAGATGAAGCGATATTCTTACATTTAAAATTATTTTAAAATATTATATATATGTATATTTATTAATATATCAAATTATTAAAAAAATAAAGCACATAGAAATTAAGATTAATATCGAAAATTAATAATTAATAAGATAATTATTATTAGTAAAGTATTTAATTAATATAAGAAAATAATAAGCTTACATTTGTAGACATATATTAATTTTTTCTGAGAAATTCACAACAGATGAAGTTTATCTAAAAGTTGGTTTTTTTAAATTATTTATATTTATTCGTACATAAAACTATGATTTTTTTCAATAATTTATAATAAAAATATAAAAAACGATAATATGATCGCCAATAATATGATCTAAAGATAATGAGAAAGAAGAGACATTTAAATTAACAAGTACATCTCGCAGTGACGCAACAGTGTCAATCAATCTCGCTGATACGTTCTTTTATGCTCCGCTCCGTTCTACTCGATTATTATCTCGTCAAAAATCTTTATGGCAGTCGAGAGTCGAGATCCTATCTTTTATGTCCACGCGATCGCCAAGGTAGGCCTTCGCCAATCACATTCGGTCACGCGTCTTCCTTTCTCTTTCCGCTTTACACGCGCATGTGTCCGAGCGGACTCGCGCGCGCCTCTCGATCGATGTTGACGTGAGGTCGTGTTTATGTCCCGCGTTGTTTTTGTCTCCCGCGCAAAAACGCGAGAACAGAGTACTCTCGAGTGCGAGGTTAAGAAGGTACGACAGCATCCCCTGTCCCGGAGCCGATCGTCGAGCCGCCTTGTCGTTGCACTCCGGATGAGCGCGGGCGCGCGATTATGGCAGCGATAGAGGTCACATTTCCGTCAGACGGGTCGCCCGGGAAAATCCTGAAATGGAGGGTACGCTGCGACACAATGGTCGCGGCGGGCAGAATATTGCTGTTGTACCAGAATGCGACGCTGCCCGCCGTCGGGGACGACGAGGAGACCAAGGAGCCCGAGCGGAAGCTGCGGGCCACGAACTTCGGTCGTGTCAAGCAGCTTCTCGCCAAGGAGGGTGACGTCGTCCAACCGGGGTATGCATCTTTCTCCTAATATTTGTTTTGAATGGTAGTTACGTGAGCTCTTGTGACGTCGTCATGCTGAAAAGTTCGCAGAATTGCCAACCTTAAGTACCTTCGAATGAAGAATATGCATATATTTTCTGTTACCTTGTTTTAAACAATGAATTTTGTAAAGATTTTGTAAAGGTCTTAAACTGACACATTGCATCTGTAACATAAACTGATAAATCTTTAATTCTTGAGCGATGAGATAGAGAGTTTCTGCTCCATTTTTACAAGTAGAGAAAAGATGAATATCTGTATATTCTTTTAAAATAAATGCTATGATATTCTTAAGATAAAGATTTTATAAAATTATTCTATTGCATGTGGGGGCATTTTCCAAATGAAACAATTATACATCTTATTGAAAAAAATGTTGAATTTTGTGATATCTGCATAGTCGATTAGTGTTCCAGGCAAGTGATAGCTCTATTGGAAGGATGTACACATCCCACTGTGATGATAGACTTGTGTGCAGAGTGTGGTGCTGACCTGAGGGTACAAGAAACCAGTAAAGATGGAAACGTGGTTGGAATATCTCAAGCCAGTGTGCCTATGGTACACAGCATACCGGAGTTAAAAGTGTGTCCAGAATTAGCAGAGAAAATTGGGAAGGAGGACGAGCAGCGTCTTTTAAAGGACCGGAAGTTAGTGCTGCTTGTAGATCTCGATCAAACAATTGTTCATACTACAAATGATAATATTCCACCTACTTTAAAAGTACGCATGAATATTTTATTATGGTGACATAATGCTCCATAGTAAGAACTGTTAGTATAGAATTTGTGAAAATAATTAAATTTTGCTTGTTTTACAGGACGTTTTCCATTTTCAACTGTATGGGCCGAACTCCCCATGGTATCATACTCGGTTAAGACCGAACACCCGGCATTTTCTCTCGGAAATGAGTCGTTTGTATGAATTGCACATTTGTACTTTTGGAGCAAGAGTTTATGCGCACACTGTTGCGTCATTGCTAGATAAAGATAAAGTCCTGTTCTCCCACAGGATACTTTCTAGAGACGAATGTTTCGATCCAGCATCCAAAACTGCAAATCTCAAGTATTTATAAATTCCTACCTTAAATTTTGTATAATATTATTAGAGATAAATATTCAGAGATCACATTTTTTTATTATTTCATTTATTGCAGAGCTTTATTTCCATGTGGTGATGACTTAGTATGTATCATAGATGATAGGGAAGACGTATGGCAGGGATGTGGAAATCTGGTTCAAGTAAAACCTTATCATTTTTTCCGCCACACTGGAGATATTAATGCACCACCAGGCTTGGAAAAGGCTGATGTATCGCGTTCATCGGAATTAGCGAATGAAGATGAATCCTGTACAAATGTTTCGGAAAATAAAGATAGCAAAAATGATGCAACTCAATCGTTAAGTGAAGCCAAACAATCGTTAGACAATCCCTCTGTGAAAGAAACGAATCATGAAGATGAAAAAGATGAAAAGACTGAAAACAATGTGAAAGATACAAAAAATGAGACAGAAGAAGATACCAAAGAGAATACTGAAAAGGATATAGAATCCAATGTTGAGTCTAATACTGAAAAAGAGAATGATAAAACAGATGAAGAAGTAACGAAAATTGATAAAGTGGAAACAGATAATAAGCAAACGACACCAAAGCAGGAAAATAATATAATAGATGAAGATGACGATGATTATCTATTATACTTAGAAGATATTCTTCGAAGAATTCATACAGAGTTTTATGCTACACTGGATCAAGAAAATACTCGAAAGTCTTTGCGAGATATAATTCCACGAGTGCGATCTCAAGTTCTAAAAGGATTATGCTTGACTTTCAGTGGCTTGATACCCACTCATCAAAAGCTTCACCAAAGCCGTGCATATAAAGTTGCAAGAGCATTTGGTGCGGAAGTGACTCAAGTAATGAAATGTTATTTGTTATTTTTACAATATTTTATCATATTTCTATAAATAACAAAATTTTATCAGGATTTGACAGAGAAGACCACGCATTTGGTTGCTATTAGAAAGGGTACAGCAAAGGCAAATGCAGCTAGAAAAGACGCAAACATTAAAATTGTAAATTCAGATTGGTTGTGGACGTGCGCCGAACGTTGGGAGCATGTGGACGAACGCCTGTTTCCTCTCACGTCACAGGTACAAATGCCATAATTTTATGATCTTAAGTTATATATTATATAAAAAGAGTAGAAAGGGGTTTGTAATACAAAATAAACCTTGACTCGTTAATAGGCATAAGGATTAATTAAATATAAAGTTTTTTTAAGGCTATTTATATTATGTATTATTAACAAAAACCAATTTTTAAATTACAAAATATTAACATATAAAGTTGCTGCAGCCTGATCGGCATTAATAATAAACGTGAAGTATCGTAGGCACGCGGATCGAGAGTACCACCACCGCACTGTAGTAGTCCGGAACGCGTAGAGGACATAGAAAGTGATAATACAAACTCCTTTGCCAATTCCATCAACCCATTAATGTCATTTACTCAAGAGGAAATCGAAATTATGGATAAGGAAGTAGACGAGGACATGGAAGATATGATTTTTGAAGACGAGGAAGATGCGGATGACACGGAAGATGCGGATGACACGGAAGAATATGGTACACGGACACGCCGTCTGAGTTCTGATTCTGAAGATTCTGTGAATGGAGATGGTAAGAATTTGTAATACGCGACAGAATTCGGATACATTCTGTCCGTAATTTTATTATAATACAAAATTACAGACACAGAGAACATTACAAAAATCAGAAAACATACACACACATGTATTACAATATTAAAAATTTATTCTAATCATTTCCTTACATTAAAATGTCCTGTGCCAAAGTTCCCAAAATTATTTTCATTACAATTACAATTTTACAGAAAGAAGTAAACTTCTTGTCCATTTTCTCTGGAGGACCAAACTTATTTTTAAAATTTTCTTATTGTTTTAAATTTTTTATTCTCCAAGGAGCGACACAGTACTGGAATTTATTCTTGTGGGATTGAATTTAATATTTCGCAGAGTTTGTTTATCAGAATAAGACCTTTTGATTTAAAATTCTTAGTGTGTGTGTGTGTGTGTGTGTCAAATTCACATTTTTTAAATAAGCAACTGTTTTAATGTTGAGCTATTTAATACTTTATTTTTTTATGAGTTATATATGTTATTTAAATATATTTTAATATTTTTCAACTGATTAAAAAGTATAATTTTTAGTTGTAATTTTATACTTATAAGATTGAATAAAAATTTTTCTTTTATATACATATATGTATATATAGATTTACACACACACACACACACACATATATATATATGTACATATATGTTACAGATGTAGATGAACAATTGGGTGTTTCGAGAAAAAAGAAGAGAAAGATTTACAATGGCAATTCTGATAAAGGTTCTTCCAAGGATAACGATGACAATCGTGATAGTGATGACGATGACAATCGTGATAGTGATGACGATGACAATAACGACAGTGATGACGACGATCTTGTTGCACGTTTTAGAAGAGGAGGAGAATTACCTGACGATTTGGATCTAGGCGATAACTCGCAGGATTCTGTGGACGATCTCGAAGAAGATAATGAAGATGACAGAGAATGGAATGCATTAGGTGCTGCACTTGAACGAGAATTTCTTTCTGAGTGACATGTATTTGACTATTAGTATTTAACTACTGACTTAAATTCAAGATGTTTGGCATTATTATTATTAAATTTCAAGTTCGATAGCCGAACCAGGGTTATTGATAAAAATCAATGTTACGTTATTTGTGTACTCTGATACAAAATCAGAGTAAAATCTTGTAAAAATATATGCAATTTGAAACGAATAGATTGAAATAATCTATGAAACAAGAAAAATGAGTAAAGATTCTCGAACAATTGTTCTATATTAAATTTTCAAATTTTGCACATATATTTAAGCGTCATGATCAGTCGTTAGCCTTGCGTGAGAGATAAATATAAGTAACTATTCTTTAAGAATAATTTGTGGATAGTACATAGCACTGTGAATAACACATGTGCCATTGAACATATTTACGAGATATTTTCTCATGTAAGAATATATCCGCGCAAAACCAATTTTATCTTTATGTATATATAATATATAAATATAACTTTAGAGAATGAAAAATTTATTTTCTAATATTTTTAGAGCTATTGCATGGAACGTTGATGATATTAAGTAAGCTTTTGTATTGAAATCCCTGAATGTATCAGAGAATTGAAAAATAAAAACTTGTAGTACGTCCATAATTTGCACAACGTACAGTTTTTATTGAACATTAAAAATTTATTAATTACTAACTTTCCGAATACAATGATATTTTACGATACTGACGGAACGGTATCTGTTTGTGGATCATTAGGATCTTCATAATATTTTAGATATGACTTTTTGTGAGTGAAGTCTCGTATACCTTCGAATTTCCCTCTTCGTGGTGCTTTTGAGTAATCAAAGGCTGAGTCTGTTATGCCATATAATTTGCTCTCTTCCTCTATATCTTCCCTAATTTTATAAAATAAAAAGAAATGTGACAATTTACTCATATGGAATACACTTACATTATAAATTACTTGCTACAAAAAAATGAGTTTTCCAGTTTGAAGATTTTGAATCATTAAAATATTGTAACATTTTTAAGCGTGATTTTGATATAACAATTTACTCTATTGAATACAGAGAAATAAAAGTATTAGCTTTTGTGTGTTGAATTTTCATCAAAATTCTTTCTTTTGCAGACAACTTAAAATGATAATTTTTGAGTTATGTCATTGTGTTGTAGCAAATAAATAAAATATTCTCAATTTCATAAAACTTTTAATAGTATACATACCTATATTTACTTGCGATAACTTTCTTCCCTGTGACTGGATCTACTATATCACCTAGAGGGTACACTACCTCAACAACCTATACAGATTTTGATTTAGTAAGATACACTCGTCAAATTTTACTTACTCAAATCTAATCCTGTTGTAACATAATTTTACAGTGATAGAGATTAAACAGTGTCAAGCAGAACGATACATACCTCATGTGTAATCAGGCGCGTTAATTTTTCTGGTAACGTCTTTATCAAAACCACGTCGCCGGTTTTGCACAATTTCTTCGGATCGTGGGCATAAATGAAATCGTTCTCCTTGAAGTACTGTTGAAAAACCAAGAAGAAAATATAACCTCAATATATACTGGAGATAAATATTGGATACAGTGTATGACACGGATATATATACTGACCATGTGAATGTGATCGTCGAATTGTAAACGCGGTACTCTTACTTTCGCGGCATTCAGCTTCGATGAAGGCACGCATGTTCCCATAAAATACCGCAACGCGGTCTTACCCGCTACTTTCGCGGCCATCTTTAAATGAATGATCATTCATCTGATCGCCTGTACGCTGTACCCCTGTAGTGTAGCCCTGTACTACTAGCGTATATACACTACGCATGCGTGATTTTGCGCAACTCCAATTAATTTATCAATTAATGCCTGTGTTAACAAAGATGAAATTAGTAATTTTATTCTAACATATACAAATATTAAATTTAAACGGATTATGTAGTTAGAAACCTAAAAAAAATTGTAAACAATTTTAATTGAATTAACCTCCGATTAATATTCATCTCCACCAAAATTAAATAAGTTAATTCTTTTTAAAATTATTTCTCATATGGAAATGTAATTTTTTAAATAATTTTTTTATCTAGATAAATTAACTTGGGAAAAAATAAAGCTTATTTGTTTTAAAAATAACTATTAGTTAAAATTAAAAATTAAATAATTTAACTAAAACTAAATCAAAAGTTATTAATTTTTATAACTTTATTATTTAATTTTTAACTGTTCAACTAATTATTACTCAATCCTGATTAATGTATGTCCAATTCTAATTAATGTATGTCCAAATCAATGTATACTTTTATGTAGATTAATTTTTAACTTTACCCTCTACTTTTTTCAATTCTTAAAACTAGAAAAGGATGAAGATTATAAATTAAAGTTAATTTACAAAGTTAATTAGTGAAAATGGACATAAGTTAGAGTTTTTGTTGAAGAAGTCCCGATGGAGAACTCTTTATTTATTGCATAGCACGTTACATTTGTTTTCAGCTACGCTTTCTACATATATCATTATCTTTTTCCTCTTCTACGCACGAAGGCTGTATTTGTCTTGTTTCGAATGCAGTAAATATAAAAAAAAATGCGAATGAAGAGAATAGAATTTCCATCGTACTGGCTAATGCATGCACGCAATGGAAAGTACTTTGACGGATTAGAGAAATTAAAAACTAGAGAGAAAGAGGGAGAGAGAGAGAGAGAGAGAGAGAGAGAGAGAGAGAGAGAGAGAGAATGCAATGTTCGCGAGATTGCATTTTTTACTGAAAAAGTAGATCTGAAAACATTACTACAAAGTATTGCTTTTGTGAAGGTTTCAATTTTGTCATTTACAGATTATTTACAACATGATTTTTTGGTCATATTTTAATATGCTTAATATACACACGTAAAAATAATATACCAAAATATTTATAAAAAACATCTTCGTTTTTATTGTTTTATTAATACTTCTATCAAAAAGACTGGTAACAAATTTTTTATTAATATCCGAAGAGAATCGCACTAGAAATAGTGGCGTTATTGCGGTCAAAGTGGTGCATGCAGTATTTATAGAAATATATCGATGTATTGCAACAGACGTTATCAACGAGAAAACAATTTTTCTAAAATCTTCGGGGAAATCATGTAATAAAAAACCAATATTGTTTAACTGCCTTTTTCATAAACTACTTATATTCTGTATTATCTTTTATGATCTTAATTTATCGTTGTTATTAAATTTACTTTAATTTACGTAAATTACTGGATTCTCTCTCTCTCTCTCTCTCTCTCTCTCTCTCTCTCTCAGTACATAATATAAGCAGTAAATTTATCTAATTGATCAGATTACGGATGTAGCCAAGTACAACCTTGTAAGTACTAAGTAGACTCACTTACAAGCTCTACAACGGTGAAGCTAAGGAGTTCCGAGATAATAATTAATATCCAATTACTAACAGAGCAACTTTAGTTTTCCACGATGGTGGGCTTAATTAAGCGCTTCCTTCGTCAATAATATAGTGGGTGTTGTATGCACGTATATGTTCACAAAATACATAAAATGAAGTAATTATTAGATCGCGTTTTACGACGTTCCTGGTTTCTGGAATATATTGATTAAAATTTTAAGGGGTTTGTGAACAAAGACAGAGGCAATTTTGTCGACAAAGATATCATAATCTCTATGCTTCACGATTCATGTCTATTCTATATATTCTGAGAACCACTGTGCATCTATGCATTATCCGCGACACATCACATGGCTGAAGCTGCGTGAACGTACCATGAAGTTTCCTCTAGGTTCCCGTCGAAGGTAAATTACATTTAACCCTTCGATTGCTGCACGTTACGTGCATAAGCTACTGAGGCGAACAGATCCATACGCTGTCTTCTGTTCGGTAGACTTGCAACGTGATGCACTAACGCGGTTAGGAAATTATGCGATTACGTAATAGAACTTGCATGTACGCCCTTGTGTGATCGACCTTCGATTTACAATGACATTGTGTAATTATTAAATCTTTAATCCCTTTAAATTGCAAGATGTTTCTTAAGAAAGAATACAAAAAACCTTTAAAAGACGAAGTAATATTGTAATTTGTAAGATTAAAAGACCGAAAAAACTAATTTTATTTACAAAAGTTTATTAAAATTTATGTGTTGTTAGAGAAGTTATAAATATAACATATAATTACGTTAAAAATTTCTGTATTAAAAGTTACCATTATATTTGAAGATTAAATATATGAAGTTTTGAGAAAATTTGGATGATATCTTCCTGATGAAAATTTGGACGTGTAATAATAATATTTAATCACATTACATTTTAACTTTTACAGCTTTCAATGTAGAAATAAGAGAATACAATTTCTACTTTACCTACATTATAAATAAATAATCACAAAATATAATTGTCAATTTGCAACCCGATATACAGTTTAAAGTATATAAAACAAATAGATATCTCGCAGGAATTTGCAAACTGATGCAAAGATAAAGGTCATGGAAAATACGGCAGATCAATCTTTGTACATCAAAGACCGGATATTCTGAAATATATTGCTCTTATCCTCCGTATGTGCACGTTTCCCCTCGTTTTGCGTAATACGAACGCGCACACGAAGGAACCGTGCATCTGCGAACCCTGTTGTTACTGTGGAATGCAAAGGAGCGAGGGAATTCACGGGTGATCGCTCAGCGAATCGGTTGACGACCGAGCCGTCAGTCATCCAGGAAATTCCATTGTCGATAGAAAAATCGGTCGTTGCCTCCATTATTACGACGCCGCGCCCCCGAGTCTGCGGATTCATTCGGTTTCCGGAGACAACAGCGAGATCAGATGGAATAACGCGAGTTATGCGAAAATATCGCGTGAGATCGACGCGTCGAGCGAATATTCGCTCACAAATGATGATTTGAGTGTGCTGGAATATCGACATAAAATCTTCTATTTCACGCGGTGAGGAACATACTAATATATAAACAATAATAAAAGAATATAGATTAATAAGGAGACAACTAATTAAAGACGAGTCTTGTTCAGTCACAGCTGAATCTTCGTGCTAATGTCTCTTCCGTGATTTTATTTTTTAAGTTCATCAAACTGCGCGCCGAATAAATCTTCAGTCACACAGATATAAACAAGAATAGTAACATTAGTGTATAATAACTCGCGTATTGATAAACTTGATCTCATTTTCATTCGTTCACCGTGCAAAATATGCTGCTAATGCATAATATCTTCGGCCGTTGCATTCTTTATGCAATAATAAGAGATACAAATATGTGTAAGTTGAATTTCGAGATTGAAATCACTGCTGAGATGTAGATAATATTCAAGGCTAACTTTCGAAATTGAGATCACTGTTGAAACGTTAATCATCCAAACCGAGTTGCATTTATATAACACGATTATTTGTACGGCGGCGGATAAAAATCTTGCGACATTATTATCTTTTTTCATTCTTCAATTAACTCGCGTCTCGACATTCGCAGTTTGTTTCGAAGCTGGCATCTGCGTTATCCCGTTCTCAAAAGCAGCGCGTCGGGATTTCCATATAAATATGGCCTCGCGATTGCTGTCGCGCTTCGGTGGTCACAGTTCAACGATCTTGCACAAATGAACGCATAAATTAAACTCCTCGTCCTGATGCACACGGCCCACGCACGCAAACACCGTCAGATCGTTGATGATATTTGTCGCTCTTGAAATTTTACATTACGGCTAAATGAAACCGCGACGTCACATCGGAAAATCAGATAAAGTTTCTCGAAGTTTTATTATGCGCTGTGGCATAGGTACATAAAAGAATCTTCTGACGAACCGTAATGGAGATTATGATGCAGACAGATCGATAGCTGCATCGGCTGTGGCGGACAGAATAGTAAAGCGATTTTATAAGTAATTATAGAAAATAATTTATGTTCTTATTTTACAGCAGTTATATAACATTTAATAATTATAATTATAAAATATAATTATAAATACAAATATAATTATAAATAAAAAATATAATTATAAATACAAATAATAACTAATATATTAATGTTAGCATGTTGCCTACTAACATCAAATGCCTTATGAAGCGATTTAATGCATTATATTTCCTATTTATTTGCAAGTTAGAATACATTTTGTATTTGTAGAATATTATATTATAATTAGACGCGTTATTGTGTTATTATGTTATTATTCCTATTATATGTATATTAGAAACGTTATTACATTATTATGTTATTATATTATAATTAGAAACGTATTTGTGGGAAACAATATATAGTACACGTCGTCATGTAACGAGAAAAGAATCCTCTTAGTGTGTTTATCTTCGGTATTTCGCGGCTGATCGGCGCGATCCCGTGCGACAAGCTGATTTTCTCCGCTCTCAGGCGCGGCAAAACGTGCGATCGTTTGCGATTTTTCACGCATACTGATTCGTAGATAAACAGAGTATAAGGGGTATTTCCGTAAAGCACAGCTGGTGCCTGGAGCTAGGACCAGTATATTTACACGTGTAATCGTTCTTTGATTTATGGGGGACCAAGAGAGGGTGGACGAGAGGGGGAGAGTGAGAATGGAGGGTTCTTTTACACCCCGGTTCCGACCCTTCTATTCCGTACACTGAATCAATCATCATAAGCTACGATTGTTCGCAACCCGCGCCTTCCTTCCGCCAGTTTTACAGTCGTCTGATACCGTCGAACAACATTTTGTTTAATAGATTAAATTATTCGTCTCACAGTCACACTGTTTCCTATTTTTACAAATCTCTGTAAGAAATCGTAATTTATTTGTACTATTAAAATAATATGAAAGAATTCTGTTTATACAAAAATTGTATTTATATAATATTAACATTAGCTAACATTTTTCATAAATTACGCAATAGATATGTTGAAATATACAACATAAAATGATATGATTGATGTGTAAGAATTAAACAAATTTTCTATGCATGTTTACTTTTGCCTTGGCACAGATATCCATTAATTTCCGTTGGCGATTTCTATTAAATTTTCAAATGAAATAGAATGGCAATTATTTGTAAATATAATTGTACACGTCGGAAATTTCCGGTACAATGCGACGCTTTACTTCCACGTAAATTTTAGCCCAAAGTATGAAGCTATGGACGAGGTCATGGGCCATCTAACTTGTACTCGAAACGTTATAACCCAGCGAAGCCCCTAAGGGATTGGACGGTGTCGACGCGTGTGAGAGAGGATGTCACGGGATGTTACACTCCCTTCCTGTTCATCTGGTCGACAGCTTTGTCCACCTATCGTGATCCTTTGCTCCCTCCCCCGCGCGGTTCTTGCCCTTTGAAACCTACTTTCATTTTGTGTAATAGCTTTTTGAATGTTGCGACTCAATGCGAAGCACGTGTAGTGTATCGGCTGGTTATTGCGGTGCGTTGATTCTTGAAAGGAAAACCGCATGAGCATACGGTGGAAAGCCTGTTGAGAACCTCATTTCCCACGTTATCCATTTTTTGGATTGTGGGTAGGAACGAAGCAAACGTGCACCAATAGCCGTTACAGGTCTCTTTTTCTTCCCCCTGTACAAGTCATATGAATTTTGCAATTTTGTTTAATAGTTAAAGGAGAAAAGTCTTCTTTGCAATAATTTATTTGAGATCACCATATATTTATTTCATAAGTATTCTATACCTGTACATATTTCTAAAAATTGTTTATATAGTTTTCTTATTTAATATCTAGGAATAAATTACAAAAAATTAATTAAATATAAATAGCATAAATATAATATAAATCTAATACTATCATTAAAGTATTGTACAACATTTTAAGATTAAAAAATTTTTTTTATTGTTTTTATAATAATAGATTTTTTTATGATGTAAGAAAAAATAAACTTCAAGATCAAGTCACTTCAGTAAAGTAAAAATGAGCCGGAAAATCATCGAATCATCACATGAAACGAATCTTTCACACAATAATGTACGAGGGTCACATTATTACCTGTTAGCATCCTGTAAAATTTCTAAGCCTAATTTGTATTTCAAAAAGTTTATTTTTGCTGGTTTTTTAACAGCTGGTTTTAAACAGAATAACTTGTCTTATATTATTAAACACAAAACCCAGACTAATAGAAATTCAGGATAAAAAAATTTGGTAAAATATGCTTATTTCTGACACAATGAAATAAGAGTAAGTTATTGACAGACCAACTCATACATGCAAAGAGTTCTTTACGTGGATGTAGTTGTTAACTAATGAACCACTTATAAAAGTGATCCTTAGACCTTAACTTCCGTGAAGTTTTTTCTCTTTATGCGTTTCTTCGAAAAGAATAATTTATTTCGAGCTATTTCAAGCAAAAACTGAGTTCTATCGGTTGTCGTGATTTATATTATAACCACAGAGTGTAACGAACTCACACGAAGAACTTCGGTAAAGGCAACTTGTTCTCGTCAATCGAGAAGATCCTTTGTTGCCGCAGGACAACGCGACCCTATACTGCACAGAGATCGCGCGACAGATGATTGCAAAGTTAGGTTCGAAGGTTCTGCCTCATCCATCATATCTTTCATCTCGCTACGGATCCTTTCCGAGATTTTTTTCTAAAAACAAACAGGGAAAAATGATTAACAGTTATAGAGATAAAAAATATATTAATTTTCTCAATATTAGAAATTTCATATACATAATTTGTATAAACATTACCAAAAAATAGTTGAATGTATACTTTGATTAATAGATTACCTAGATTACAAAATATATCTTTGTGTTTGCAAAAAATCTTTCCTTCCGTGTCTCCTTCTTTCTTTGCTGGAAAAAAGGCACGATTTCCATCGAATTTGATATTTAGAAATCGCTTTTTCTTTACCTATCAAAAACAGTACACGACAAACAAGTTTAGTCGCTGTTGTGGGCTATTGAAAGCATAAGCATCTAAGAAGACACAGCTACCGAATCCGGAAAAGTACTCTTTTGTAAGGTTTCGTTTTGTCCCGATTCATTACGAGGGAGTCGGCCGGAGTCCCTCTCCGTAACGGAGAACCGCCTTTTAACTGTTGAATGACCGAATCTACTTCAAAGCTAAAGTTAAGTAACGGTTGCGTGGTCGTGCAATCGAAATAATTTGCAATTTACGTTTATGGTCAAAATTTAAAAAAAAATCGGATAATATTCAGAAAGGACACCTCAATTATGCTAACGCACCGACTGAGAACAATCCCATCCGACTGATAAATTTCGTATTATGGTGTGGCTTTCCGCCGGGACGTGAACTTTGCTTTTCAGGCAAATGGATTGTGCTACCTGCCCGAATTACACTTAGACGTTTCAAGCATATTACGACATACATGCAATTTGAATAATAGAGGAACATCGAGTGTGGTTGCTGTGCTCATCGGAGGATTATAACGACTAATATTAACTTGATAGGGAGAATCAAAAGTGTAGAACACGGCAACTAATGTCCTCGCTATGGCTTTCAACATGGTAAGGCATTGGCTATCTGTTCATTTACATTACAAGTGTAATGTATGTTGATTTACATTCAACCATGATCTCGTATTATATTATAATTAATATACATTGCTTTTTTATTAATATAGCGAAAGATCGAGATTCGCTATATTCTTCTGCCGTAAGCGGATCGAATTTCAACTAATTAAAAAACTCTCGGTGCAAATATATTATAATAACAATATTGTTCGCCATAACTAACGTTAATTACCTCGCGAACTTCATCGAACTTGCCAGATTTTCCTCTCGCTCCAATTACAATGCATAACCATCGCGCTTTCCCGATTTCGTATATCGATCAGGCAATCTAGTGTTAATAACGTCGGTTGGTCTCTAAACAGGTCGACGGCAGCGGCAGGTCTTAAAAGAGCGAACGAGGAAGCGTATGAGGGTATGAGGTCGCGCGCGACCAGGGGGGGGGAGAGAGAGAGAGAGAGAGAGAGAGAGAGTGGACGACCATAAACCGAGAGGCTGTTTCGTCGAGCGGGGGAATGAGATTATCGCTGTAAAGTTCCTATCTAACGAATTTATGAAACGCTACACCGTCGAGTCCTGATTTAATAACCACAGACTCCGGCTGATCCCCTCCGTCCTCTCGCGTCCTCCCCCGTTCAACGTTATCGTAAATTCCCGTCGTAGGAGCGCGCGCGCTGGTCGGTAGGTGTTCGAAAGTCTCTTCTTGTTCGAGAGGTTCGTTGTGCGGGGGCGAGCGGGGGAGATAGGAACGGCGGAGGATCGAAGGGCGCAAGAACGAGAACCTTTCAAGGAATTCCGAGGAATTCCTTTCGCTCGTTCTCTTTCGGTTGCCCGAACCCGGTCGGACCCACCCCGCGAGATCCCGTCAACGAGATATCGGTCGCTCGACCTTTTTCCTGCTCCGTCGGATCCCACGAACTTAATCTCGCTTAATCCCCCGATTGCATCTGCATCCGAGAAACGAGCATGATTCGATTTCTTTTTTTTTTCTTCTTCTTTAATATGTGTAATTCAATAGAACGGAAGATTTATATTTTGGTAAACGTAATGAAAATTAAATTATCGATTTTTTAGTCCGGGTAAAGAAAGACGAATAAAAGCGAGATGTAGATGGGCTGGATATTGAGACTGACTCTTGCACGGTGTACGCATCTGAGGGACTCGCTTAATTTGTTGCAATCGGTAATTTTTTCATCGGATAAGCTAAAACGATCTGAAGGGACGTCGCGCTTCTTGCTTCATTCCTTCATCCCGCGAGGGTTTGCCGACTCGGAGCGGCGGCGACTCAGGGCGGAGTAGGGTACCGGCTGCCGGCAGATGTTGCTTCGTGAAAAATTTCCTCGCTCGAATGGCAACGCGGCCGGGTAATCTCCCTTTATAGGTGGCCCGAAAGGACGTCGGGTATGAGTATTTCAGCGTCTAGTTCCCGTGTCGATGCGCGAGATAAGATGCATTTGAATCGCCTAATCATTTCACGTCGAGTTCTCCTTACTTAGTAGAATTTTCGCTCCTGTCCGTGCAAGAGAGCGACAAGGCACGTCATTGTTTCCGGCACTTCGACGATGACGTGCGAGTGTGCCAGCGATTTTCCACGTTCGTAGTTACCGCGAACAAATCTGCTTCTGATCTCCTTGCCGTTCGTCGTCCTCGAAGCTTCTTCAATGGTTGCGAAGCAATTTTGGAGTATTACTGGTAACAACGTCGTCCTCGAAAACGCGGAACACCGTTGCGTGTATTTGGCAGGCGTGAAGTTTGTGAGAGATGCTGTAGGCGTCGCTGAAAAATGACTGAAATTTAAGTGTCAGACCTTTAACCGTGGCAAGGAATGTAATCCTGCAGGATAACTATGCATTTATCTCAATTTTTAATTCTCTTCTATGTTGCACACACGATTTCTGTTATACGTTAAACACTCACATTTTTTAAAAAATTACTAGATCCAAAATTTTTCGCTTGCTTTTGGTATCATACTTTAATATCAGAATCATATTGTGTCAATGATATAACACAATAATACGACATTTTGAACTAAAATTATAGAATAATATCTAGGACAAATAAGAATCAGACCGCGATGAGAGAGCAGTGATCATATTGACATAAATTCCAAAGATATTGCCACTAACAATGACTCGGAGCAGAGACAAACGTATTATGTATTTTTAAACAGAATATATTTAATTTTAGGTCATATTAATTGCATCTGATTTTCATTTTTCCTGAACATTGATTTTTAATTTTCGAAAATGAGTATCATGAGATGGATTATGAACGTTAGTGTTGTCATATGTACATTTTCATCTACATTTTCTAGATTCGACTGTAACTAAGCTATTTATATAATAAGTACCACAAATAAATTAAATCATTTTGTAAATCTTGCGGTAGATTTATTCCAAATCGATGCGGTTCTACGCTAGACACGTGAACGTGTACTATGTCTTCTGTACCGGTGTTAATTTTTAAAGAACAACAACGCGTCAATGGTACAGTGCTGTTACAGCTCACGTATTGTCTATTCGATACATTCTGAATGATCTGTAATTTACAACGTCGCAGGTGACGTTGCTAGGGTAGAACGATGGAGACGAAGAGATGGTGAAGGAATGGTAGATGTGCTTCCATCCTGCAGAACTCGAAACATGCAAATAATGCAATGAATCATGTAACAGTGATCCCTGGTTGACGTTAAATTGATGTTAGACTGACGTAAATGTTGCATGAAATTATACACATAATAATAAGTTTGTTCTATCATTATATTTTCAGAATACGTCAGTCAATTTTGTTTATGCAAAATTAATTTATCGATTCGTAAATGTTGAGTTACTAAATGTATCCCTTTTTCAGTATCTACATATGTTGCTGATATATCGCTTTTTTATAGTGACTCACGATTGGAACTCGATATCTTGCTAAATTAACCCGCGCTAAATTAACGATCAATGCGACGGCAATAATTTATAAAAAGTACATTTATTGCATTTTATGCGTAGGGATTTAGCGTAAATCGATACTCGAATACCGGCCGTTCGAAGAGCTCGGTTCATAAGTCAGCGGGGGAAAAGCCGCGGCAGAGTGGCCTGAATCTTGACGTTAATCGTTGGGGCATGTGTACACACTCCAGGTGATATTCTCTCTAGCCGACATTTATTGCTCTCGAGGTAATGCCTTTCCCTGGGCCGTAAACAGGCCGTAATTTACGGATCTGCTTCGACTCCGGACTCTAGAAGAATAATTGCCGGGACACCCGCGCCACTGTACATACATCTATGTACATCGCGTCTCATGTGGCACCCCAAACTTTTGTCGCGTCAACAATTTCAATACAGCTTAATTATTACGATAACATTGACAACATTATACTAACGTTAATTATACTGTGTTACACGAAATTGTGTGTGTGTGTATGTGTCTAGGTAAACATGAATCTTTTTAAAATCCTAATGTAATAGAGACATTTCATATTCGGATTATTTAGCGGCTAAAAATTTACATTCTCTACAATCCTCCACAAATATTAAAAAAAATTACTTTTTTGTTACTAAGAGTTATCAACCGTCAACTGATTAGATCGAACCTGAGAGCAAATATTTTACATTAAAAGTACAAATAATTTACTTTTTTTTATATAGCTTACTTTTGGATAATTTTGTGATACTTTGCTATTTGTTACTAAAAAAAAATATGGATTATGCTTTTCTTTTTCAATATATAAATTACAAGATATTTATTAGTTTCAAATAGACTCTGATACTTTATTATTTTAGTTCAATTATATTTGATTATAATTTGGATAAGAATAGAAATTGGCGTAAAATATATATAGCAAGAAATATCATTATTCTGAATCTACATAGAATAAACATAGTTTATCTGTGTTGTTTATCATGTCTACGCTAGTCTTATTCGCGTCAATAATTCCCATAACTCTAATTTATCTAATTTCACGGCGATCGCCAGAGAAAAGAAATTACTTATGCGGATGAAATAGCCGACATTTCCTTCTCCGTTGCAGGGAGAAGACAAACAAAAAAGAGATATAAAGTATTTATAAGTTTTGTGAAAATTTTCGCCCGTCCGTCTCCGAAGGCTTCGTTCGCGCCAGCGTACATCGAGACTGAAGTCTTCTCGAAGATGCGCGTAGTCTTCATTGATTCTACCTTACCGTTTTCTTCTTTCGCGTTCTGTTTCCCGACCGGAGAGCTCGAACCCTGAGATGTAACTCGAGTTCCCAACCACGCGCAAATGTCATTTGTGGACGTGCCTTTGCGCGCGCGTACATCATCCCGTAACGTAGCTAACGGGTGTGCGATATCGAGAACGACGACGACGACGACGACAACGACACGTCGGCTGGTGCGTCTGTTTCCATGGTTACGATGGACGTGGAGCTAGGACCGTACGCCTCGTGCAACCCCCTTCGGCGCTGATGCGCGCAGGGGTTCGAGAGAGGTCCCGCCGAGAAAGGGGCTGGCCGCAGGCGAATTAAGAGTTTGAAAGGGCTCTATCTCCTCTACCCGGCCTTTTTCCTCCCTTTTGCCGTTCCCTTTCCTCCCCGGTACTCCCTCGCTCTCCCTCACGTGCCCTTCTTTGACGTCTCTCTCTTCGATTCTTCTCCTCTAATCACGGGTCGACGAGCGCCTTCGTCTTGCTGCACTGATGTGGGAGTAGCTGGATAGTCGAGTATCGTTAGTATCGAGCACCATCCGTTAACTCGGGAGTAATCGTGATTAAGGTCATGATTAGAGTTTGAACTCTGTATATTTAGGCAGATAATTTTATTAACTTAATGCTATAAGGAAACTTAATTATTGATTTTAAAAAATATCATAGATTTATTATATTCACATGAATAAAATCATTCAATGACGTTGCTATTATGATACAATAATACTTCGCAAAAACTTGTCTACACATTTTTTAAAACTTTAGCTTTTAGTAAGAAAAAAGTGCAAAAAAAAGAGAAAGAGAGAAAATATAAATAAAAAATATGTGAATATCTATTTAATAGAGATGTCATAATAAAATTTAATTTAAAGTTAATTTAAAGAAGAAAATTAGAAGTAATAAATGATATAAGGAATTTAAATAATAAATAACACATCAGTATTCAATAATATGTCAATATATTTCGTATTTTTATATACAGAATAATGAGAAGAATCGATTTAATAAAAGAAAGATTAAAAAAAGCATATAGTATTTTTTTTTAAATACAGTTGCAGTTGCATTTTACAAGTACATTGATTGCATTCGGACAGATATAATCACAATAATAGCTTATACTAAACATAAAGTTAGAGAGATATAATACAAGTATAGATAATTAATTAAAAATAATAGCAAAATTACTTCTGTTAAAATTTAAAGAGAAATTCATATTTAATTTGTCTTTATATGAGAATACTTTGCCTATAAAATATTCATTAAATATTCTCTAAATTATTCGCATCAATATTTTTATCTTACAGTTACTTGAGAATAATGACTTGGAGCAATCAATTAGAAGTCTGGCAATTTAAACCGGTTTACTGGTTTGCGAGACTCGTTTGTGTAAGCGTTAATGAATCGTTAGTTGGTAATTTAAGCAGGATGCATTTCCAATGCGTACGGATTGAACAGGATTAATGATCAATGACATATGATCCGCTGCATGCATTGCTTTGAGATGCACGTAATTGCGAAAACACTCTAGATTTCGTTGTAATCCTACATTTAATTATCAGTGAATTTTTTATAATATTTCCTTCTCTTTTCTCATTCTCTCATTATTCTTTTTTCTCTCTTTTTTTATAAAATTTATTTCAATTAAATTCTAGGAGGAAAATTGACTTTGTGTAAAGGAAATCTTGTAATTTCTTTATTATTATTGTGTGAATCGTTTTCTTTTTCTCATATTTTTCACATTGAGAATAGAATTTTACATTACGTTATAGTATATGTAAAACTAATACTATATAAATACATTCAATATTGTCTATTATCTATAATTATACATTTATGTAAATAATTTGTATAAAAAATGTAATAATTTATATATAATTAATATGATTTAAATAATTTTATATTTAATACTATATTAATATAATAATGCATCAATTAAAAACTTGAATTTTAAGAAATTATAATATTGAATAGTAAATTACAAAATATTGAATAGTACGTAATAAATATACACAGAAAAAAAGTAATATAATCAATAACATATGTAATTGCGGGATGCCAACTACATAAAATACTCAATACAATAATATTTACTGTTAATGCAAGTACAATGTTGATACTGCAATAGCATATATTATTGTATTGAGTATATCTGTTGGCAGCCCGCAACTACATATCTTATTGGATATATTACATTTTTTTTCAGTGTAAATGTAGCAAGAAAATTAGAATTGTGATATATGTTAAATTTAAGAGCACTGTTTTTGTATTTATTAATCTTAATAAAAATAATAATGTTATAATTAGTGTCGATAAAATTTTAATGTATTAAATGTCAAGTTATTAGTAGAGATGAATAAATATTTAAAATGCAAATTTGCTTGATATATGCGTCCATCTTGACTATATTTTTGATAAGATATTTGCATGTGTTTATTTTCCAACTACTCGTTAAAACCGGGCGTGTAAAAGTTTATAGATACAATCAGGATTTTTTTCGCAAATATATATATGCAGAAGAAAAACAGGTTTATAAATATCCACGGTGATTGGCCCTTTAACGATAAGAAAAATAAACGCTGCAACTCGCGCAGGAGATTCGCCGTATCGAATATCATACGTTGATTTATGTACCGAGCACAAGCAATCGTAATTAAGGGGTTTGTAGTCCGAGTAATACGAGCAGGACGGTATATGCTCTTGCAATACGGTCCGATCAGTAATTGCGTTTGATACGGTGCTGTGAAAGTTTATACGCGCGGACACACCGACCGGCGCCGCCGACAGAATTGCTTTTTAACATTCGGCGGTTTAATTATGTGTGGGTGCAGTGAAGCAAAATCGTACCGTGCACATTGAGAATGCTATCGAACGTATCATTATCACGATAACTGGCACCGTTTAATTGCATCGCTTCTTCCGTCCGGCATGAGTAAAATTGTCGTACTTGAGCGCATATTGCATACTATAGTTATTTCTGCCGTGCAATAAATTATTGCGCGAATACGTAAGGATTTCATAAACAAGATCGGTAAAATTTTAAAAGCTTCGGATCATATTCGTATAAGACCTGGTCTACAATAGCTGGAGTAAAAAGTAAGGTAATTTCCTTCTACACTGTGATTGCCGAGCGTTCAGAAAAGCAGGAGTAAAAGTAAGACGAAATGAAAATAATTTATTTCGCTTACGTCCTTACGTCAGATTTCTTACACTGGATTAACCCTTTTACGCCTATAAGTCTTACTTCTTACTCCCTGCTTACTCCAGCTATTGTAGACTAGGCTTAAATAAAAAGAGTAGAACGCGTCGAAAAATGCAAGGCGCGAAGACGTGATGTTACGAGAAAAGAATTGACAATTAGAATGCATTATGCCTCGATATATTTTCATGAGATTCCTCTAATGATATTATTTCTTTCTGAAATAAAAGATGCGAATTAGATTTTAGCAAAGGAAGGAACTTATTGCATAAATGTAGCTCCTAATAATTTTTACTTTAATGGCAAGTACATAACTTATAATTTCTTCTTTTCTCTTGATGAAAATGCTTCAGGTAATTTGAAATATAAAATTCTATTTTATGTGTTGTAATATAAGAGACTGATCTAAAAAGAATCAGACAATATACATATACTAATACATCGGAATATATAAAATTATATTATACATCTAGAAAAATAATATTTACTAAAAATTCTATTGTATATATATTATTAATATATTTATATAAAATATATTCAGTGCTTTGTGTAATACATCTTTTAAATTAAAAATAAATCTCATAGTTTAAAAATAATCTGTAAAAAAATAAAAACTGTAATAAAAAATACTTTAGTAATTAAAGTGGTAAAGACATCTACCTCAAAAAGTCAGGAGGATTTTATAGGTTTGTTCTCTGATTAAAGTCATTATTTTTTGCAATAAATTCTTTATAATAATTGGAGGGGGGGAAGAGGCAAGTTTCTCATTGGCATCATTGTTATTTTAAATTATATCATTATTATTAAATTGATAGTTGATTTAATATTGTGATATTACTATTTTTGTTCAACTTAAAACTGTTTCAAGACAAGATAAATCTATCAGCGTGTAGAGCATTATGAATTTGAAAATGTAATAAAATCATACAAGAAATATTGATTGTAATTGTTGATATTTTTAAATAATTTTATTTCTTTTTCCATTTAAATAAAAATGTAGATATACGAACTTGACGTCGACTAATGGCGTCACATACTACCAATATGTTATAGTTCAACGAGGCTACTTTTAATAAGTTTAACAGTTTAATAAGACATTTGTAAATCTTTGTTTAATTTTTGTTTTCAACGATTTTATACCCTACATTATACCTACAGTTCAATATACAATTAAACATATAATTTATGGATTTCATTAATCTCATTATACGTTAATATAATTTCGTTATCCTTATTAATATTACGATAACGTCATTAAATGCATTCTCATTTCCCACTTTTCTTTTATTCATAAAATGTTGCTTAAATTATTTTAGGATCAATAAATTTTATCTTTTATATTTCAAAAATTTGTATCTTTAAAACGTTCTTGAAAAAGGTTCGTGGTCGCACGATGACACGATAAATTCTCCTCCTTTTAGGTATCAAACATATTCGTGGGCCTTTGGGACGTTCGTAGGCTCTACAAATTATGTCTACCAGTGCCCGAGGGATAAAACGACCCGGGTTAACGTACCATCAACGAACGGGGCACGAATCGCGATGATGATTTTGTCCGCCTCTCCGTCCTCGCGGAGAACGAAGCTCGCAAAGCTTCCCGCGGTGCAGACAGAGCCCCGTGTCACTACTTCCGCGAGCATACGATATATCATCGATGCGGCAGAAGCTTTTAAGCTGTCCTGAAAATACCGGTCGGCTGTACGAGTTATTAATGTCCCGCCTCCTTATAAAGTACTCAATTTTCGTTCTGTAAGGAGGAGAAATATTAGCCGTAATACGGCGACCGCCGCACAACGAAAACGCCGCAGTATATCAGCGACGACGAAAATTACAGCGCCGACAAAGATGTTAATATCGGTGAACCGGGAAGTTCGGGTCTCTGCTCTACGGACGCGCTTACGCTTGCATTCGCGGAGTACATTGTTTTGACAAAAGGCGAACACCATGGCGAACTTTATAGAGGACTTTGTGCGAAACTCGGTGATAGTCGCCAGTGGAAGCGCACTGTCCTTGGACGATACGTGCGCGATAAATTGAACACACCGCCGAGAAACTGAAAAGCAGTTTGATACCAACTCTCTTGCCATGACATAATTTTATTGTTTCAATGTTGCTTGTTTAACATCTCTATTTCTATAATACTAAAATTGATTTCGGCATTACTATGTTCAATTTAACTCGTTTAATCGAGATTTGCCTTTGCAAATAAATGTTATGTGAGAGGTTTCATGTGAAAACTTTGTAGCGCAATTTATTAAGATGTCATTCTAGATCAGTAAAGACAGAATCTCAGTTTAATAACAGCACGTAAGATATAACTGTTACAATGATGGAAATATATGATGCAGTGAATTGAAATTAGGCGTCACGAAAATGTCACCACGTATCGTAAAAGTATTATAAGCGCATACAAAACCCGAGAATTCCACGATTTATCTTTTGCGCGGCGGAACTTGCATTTTGATTGCTTTCTGGATGTATGGAGCAACAGTGGAACTTGGCCAGTAATGGCACGATGGTGTGGGGATCATTCATGAGGACGTGAACTTTTCCCGTTGAGCTGGCGTATGCAAAACTCGCGGTCCGCGGGTGGTACTCCCGGGGATGATTCTGAATCCCTGCGTTGCCGAAGAATACATGGAGGTCACACACTTTAAGGAAACTTTTCATCTGAGAGTCCTTCCTACGGCATCGGCATTCGGTTCCTTTCATACCCCACGCCGCGCCAGGGAGAAGCTTGTTTATAGCACCCTGTAGATATCGTAAAATAGGAAATAGCACCCCGGGGGCGAGACGGAGTTTTCCCCGAGACGTGATTGGAGTTAAGACAAGTCCTTCTGTCCGCCGGCGTCGAGGCCGTGCGTCGCTCCTTGTCGCCCTAGACCGAAAAATAAAGCATCAACGTCACCGGTCTCGAAGTTATTTTAGTGAACGCGACGGAAAGAAGCAATGTCGCTTTTTAAGCGCGCATTTGTCCTCGTTGACTTTTTGCCCGCGCCAGATGTCGTAGCCCAGCTAATTGTAACCGATCACCGTTTGCTTTAAACCCTAGGCTAACAAGTGAATGCTCTTTAGAGGGGTCTAAATTATTCAAATTTCTGCCCGTTTATAGTGCATGTCCGTTTAAACCGCGTGTCCGCTAAAATGCTGTTCTAAGAGTAACTTTTCACTAACTAAAATCAATTATAAACTTATACTAACAGGATAACAATGAGGTTTTATTTATAATAAAATTACTTAGCGTCTTAAAAACTGTTTGGAATATCTATATTAAGATACATATAGATTCTAAGATTAATGTATAACACATTCTTGGAGTGACTTGTAAACTCCAAAATTTGCTGTAATATTCCCAAAAACTTTAATCGCCAAGAGCGGTTTTGAATAATGTCAATCAACTTTGTGTAAGATGAGAGATAATAATTTATAGCAGTAACATATTAATTATTTAATAATAATAAAAATTAACAGTTGCTGCAAAATTATTATCAAAAAACAAGTTTAAGTTACTTAAGTTATATATACGTATAATTATAGATGATAATATTATATAAAGAATATTTGTAATTATACTGTAATAAATATGTGTAATTATAAAAATATTTGTAGAAATATTTGTAATTTGAATATTATATAAAGAATATTTGTGTTGTTCCACTTATTATTAGTCGTTTGTTTAAAGCCCGTATTTTAGTAGTAGTCATACGAATCTCTCATCACAAGAGTCAGATGAAATATTTACAATAAACATTTTATTCGCATTTTCTAGCAGAAACGCGATTATAAATACAGGTTTGAAATTTTCTTCCCATTTGACTTCGTAAATTCTTTATTTTAATTTGTTAAAAATAACTTTATTTAAGTTGTTTTATATTATATAAACGCAAGTGAATGATGTATATAATTAAATAAGAGTGATGTTATTTTACAAAATATACTACGGCTTTTTCTACTTTAATGTTTGCAAATCATGTAAATTGTATAATGAAGCAAATGTAAATGCTGATCTAATTAACCTATATGAAAATGTATCACAAAATGAAATGTACTTTGCATTTTACATATCTAATTGACTCGAAACATATGAGAAATATAAGGAGCAAAATTCGTGATGTGAATTATGATATGTATATTTGCACAAATTTATATTCACTACATACAACTATGGAGAACCTAGAGAACACAGTTACTATCCCATGCTTACTCACAATTTACAAATAAATCTTGAATTATTTAAAAAAATACTCAATGATAATTGTCTTTCATAAAAAATACAAACCATTAAAACAAATGGTTATGTTTTAACAGAACACTTTAAAAAATAATCTTACTTTAACAAAAATTATGTGTGTAAAGTTTAACTGAGATAGATAAATAATTAGCAAATATTGTGGTATATATATGTATTGCACTTAATCAATCTAGCTGATAGTAGCAGAATTTTCAAATTCTATACGTGACAGCGTATTCTAAAAATTCTAGTAGATACAAAAATTAGTGATACATTTTGGTACATAATATCAAGAAATCTGTCTATGTCAGCAAACATTTTTTTTAAATAAATGTCTATCCTGAGACATATACATGATAGGTAGAGACGTGTTAAAAAGAACCACAAACACTTAAAAATGTTGTGAGGTTTAGGAATCAGAAAAGAATTCATACAAAAAAATACGAGACCTCTTGCAAAAAATACAAAGGGAAAAGTTTTTACGCAACTTTTTTAAAACATAACTGGTTAAAGAAGCGGTTTTTTGTAAGTTAAAATCCATAAATACAAGAAAATAATAAAACCTTATTTTTTATTTAATTTGAACAATTTTGAAAACTTTTATTGGCTATGATATATTATTTAAAATATAACGTTTACAAAGAAAAAGATAAAAAAGTTTAAGAAATAATATTTTGTAACATTTTTGTTTATAAGAAATATATTATACATATGAAACAAATTGTATGTTTTTTAATATTTTATATTATCTAAATAACAATTGCATATGTGTGCATATGTGTGCATAAGGAATTTATCGTTGTGTTTATTAAAAAAAAAGAAAAATAGAAATAAACTTTAGTTTTCGTTCTAACAGCTTTCCATTTATTTATATAAAAAATGCATATACATTTTGTTTTTATTAATATTTTTATTCTTATAGATTAGCATTTTGCTTCTATGTTTTCTTAAACGTTCACAGAACTTAATTAAAAAGGCGCAAAAAGAGATAATGTTTTGTAAAATTTTTAAGGAGAAATTAATTTCATATTACGTGTTACACCGGTATTATTTTTCATTATTTTAAGAATTTATTAATATTAGAGTTTACAATAAATTTCTTTTAATTTTTTTTTAACAATACATAATTTTCAATTTTCTTACTGATTTGAATCAAACATGCATATACATAAATAATCTTGTTCTTATTTTTAACATTTTCCTCTTAGATTATTATAGATATCTTGTTTTGTTAAACGTTCATAAAATTGTCGCTTATAACATGAAGTATGATTGAGAACTTAACTCACAAATTTAAACATTTGTGTACTTACTCAGGCTGAAAATTGACTAATTAAAATACATTAAGTAACAAAATATTTTTAAAAATATGGTTTCTAAATCTAAAGTAAAAAGTCAGTCAAAAATTGCACAAGTTCAATTTTTATTATTTTAGAGTGACATTTTGTTAAAACGGGATTAGACATTTTGAGGCCTAAGGCGCAAATAGAAATAAAATCTATTAATAAAAAAATTTTGTAATGATTTATTGACATGTAAAATAAATTAAGAAATAATATTAATTAGTGATATTTAATATATATATTAGTTTTAATTTAATAAAATATATAAATTATGTATAACCGTTGGTAACCAATGAATTAAAATAGTTAAAAATTTATATTATTATTTTTTAACTTTTTCAATTTTGTATACATAAATTAAGTGTCTTGCTTGTCATACTTCCTTAGTTCTAGTTCTACATTTTATTTTACGAGTTTTAGAGAGTGGATTTAGTTTCATTTTTATACTAACAGAATTTGCAAATTAGTAGTAGAATTATAAATTATCAACTTATTGAATAATTATTTCTACACAAAAACCTTAAAAGAAGACTGATAAGTTTATTAAGGTAATCGGCATGCTTAAGAGACTACATTAACACACGATGCTGTTTAACTTTGTATAATTCGGAATACAACGAAACAGAATGTAAAATAACAGAAAAGTGTACATACATATATTCATGTGGCAATACACCTAAGTTTAAAAAGCATGAGAAAATACGTACAATTCAACGTTAAAATATACTTTGAAAAAGTTTTAAAATGTTGGAAAGAATAAAAATGCTTTCAACAAACATTGGTGTCGTGTATTTATATGATATTAGCACCACTGCATAATTGCAGGCTATTAAACACGTGATTCTATAAGTAAATTCAATAAAATTCCTCCATCTTATAATTACGAGTGGCTATAATATAAATACCATCTTCTCTATTACAGTATACAGAAACGCTTGATTTAACTCGATCATATATGCTTGTTGCTTAATTTGAGTAATAAAACATCAATCATTTTTCTCAGTGTGTTTAAAAAATTTTTTTTTCATCTTTAAAACCTTATATATGTATGTGTATGTGTGTCTCCGTTTGCAATTATTCTAGAGGAAAATAAGAACTCTTAAGAAGTAACGCGTCTATTTACGTCTTAAAATGCACGCTACAGACGTATATACAGCTAAATCTATATCAGTGGCCGCAAATGTGTTGAGCTTTGAATCCGTGGATTCGCTAAGCCGATTGATCGTGCGAATCAATCATCCCTGCATGATCACATCTTGCGGGATCACGCTTGATCGGCGTCGCATTCTCTCTCTCTCTCTCTCTTATGCTCGGAGCATCTTTGAATTCCGCGCCCCAGCTCGGCCGTTCTCGGTTACGCTCGGCTCTCGCGCGAACACGAGCGGTTTCACTCCGCCGCGCGCCGCGATTTCGAGAAAATCGGAGAACGGTCCGGGAATATGAATTTCTCGCGATAACTTCCTTCCGACGTGAGACTTCTCGTGAAAAACGAATCGAGTCCGTACGCGCCAAATCGCGACGCGCGGAAGACGGAAGGTCCACTTGTCGCGAATCGTTTCCTAGATGTCAGTGCACAGAGTGCAGCTCGCGTATGAGCGTCAGTGCTTCGCATTTCGCGCCGATCGCCGGTCGAGGTGAGTTCAGCTCGTCGTCCCGCGCTCCGTCGCGGCTCTAATCGTCGTCGGGAGCGAGTCGTGCGCCCGTCCGGAGTGCCGGGGGTGACGGTCTACCCGGGTGCCCATCGGTGAATCATGAAATCGCGAAATCGCAGGTTCTCCGCGACCGCACGGGCGCGAAATCACGTTGTTGAAATCGCGGTGGTGTCATGGCGGTTCGCGTTCCCCTCCTCTCCCCCCGCTCGCGAGATGGCGAGTCATCGTCGCGTTGTGTCGTATTACGTTAACGTGCATTCGTCGTGAGTGCGTCCTGCTTCCTGTGTCGACGAGAACGAGGATCTTTCGAAAAAACCGTTGGAGCTGCGATGCCCGGAAGGTGGAGGGTCCACTTGTCGCTAACCGTTTCCTAGATGTTAGTGCACCGAGAGTAGTTCGTGTACGAGCGTAAGTGGCGTTAGTGCTCCACTGCTCCGCGTTTCGCGCCGATCGCCGGTCGAGGCAAGTTCAGCTCGTCCTCCCGCGCTCCGTCGCGACTCTAATCGTCGTCGGGAGCGAGTCGTACGCGCGTCCGGAGTGCCGGGGGTGACGGTCTACCCGGGTGCCGATCGGTGAATCGTGAAATCGCGAAATCGCAGGTTCTCCGCGACCGCACGGGCGCGAAATCGCGTTGTTGAAATCGCGGTGGTGTCATGGCGGTTCGCGTCTCGTCGTCCCCCTCCTCTCCCCCCGCTCGCGAGGTGGCGAGTCCATCGTCGCGTTGTGTCGTATTACGTTAACGTGCGTTCGTGTGAGTGCGTCCTGCTTCCTGTGTCGACGAGAATGAGGATCTTTCGAAAAAACCGTTGGAGCTGCGATGCCCGGAAGGTGGAGAGTCCACTTGTCGCAAATAGTTTCCTAGATGTTAGTGCACCGAGAGCAGTTCGCGTACGAGTGTAAGTGGCGTTAGTGCTCCGCGTTTCGCGCCAATCGCCGGTCGAGGCAAGTTCAGCTCGTCCTCCCGCGCTCCGTCGCGACTCTAATCGTCGTCGGGAGCGAGTCGTACGCGCGTCCGGAGTGCCGGGGGTGACGGTCTACCCGGGTGCCGATCGGTGAATCGTGAAATCGCGAAATCGCAGGTTCTCCGCGACCGCACGGGCGCGAAATCGCATTGCTGAAATCGCGGTGGTGTCATGGCGGTTCGCGTCTCGTCGTCCCCCTCTCCTCTCCCCCGCTCGCGAGGTGTCGAGTCATCGTCGCGTTGCACCGTGTTTACGTTAACGTGTGTTCGTCGTGAGTGCATCCTGCTTCCTGTGTCGACGAGAACAAGGATTATCGGAGAAAACCGTTGGGGCCGACGCAGATTGCGAGCATCAAGGTCATCCGGACGGTAAGTAAACGTGTCACTTAACTTGAATTTCTTGCGAACTTGTCTCCCTCGCAAATGATCGAGAAGCAAACGTTTCGTCCTCGGTTTCAACGTGAATCCGACGAATCTTTGTTACTCGAGGAGTTTGCGGAGGGATCCAGAGCTGTAGCTGCTTGCCGACTATAATCGCGTGCCGATTTGAATGCTTGAGTAATTACACGATAACCTAACCTAACCTAACCTAACTCGACTTAATTCTACGAAATGTTTATTTGGCGACGATAGCGATAACTCAATGCTTCCCGTGTTGACGTGTCGTTGAGTCTTTCGGTCTGAGAAAAATCTGTATTTCCTTATACATATACTCGAATATCAGCTGCGTGAAGTTGGCTACCTCACAAGTAAAAATAATTATAGCCATTGGATTTTTAATTGTGATGGGGTCAATCTCACACAGCTCCGAATATCTGCGGATTCTCTCCGAATTCGGGAAATATTATATTTCATTTACGTTTTTCTTTATCTGATAGTTAATTAATAATTGACCCAATTATTCTCGTCGAAATAATCAGCGTTTTATTGCTGCTTGCCGTTGATATACGCGCTGGTATGTAACGATCTGAGAAAATACGCGTTATCCCTACATTGAGAAAAAGTATACATCAAGAAAGTCGCATTTACATCTCGCGCAGACACACAGCGTCGGGAGAATCGCAATGACGGGAGGTGAAAGAAAGGGGAGAAGCAGGAGATAATTGAAAACGATAGGGATAATTATCGCGGAGAGAGAGAGAGAGAGAAAGAGAGAGAGAGAGGGAGAGAGAGAGAGAGAGAAAGAGGAAGAGAGAAAGAGAGTTTCGTCACATTTTAATTTATCATACAGCCACATTTTATCTACGGGGGTAATCGAGGAGGAGCGGGGCTCGTCGGAGTTCCAGAAGCCGCGAGCTCGGTCGGCCCGAACATCTCGATAATAATATCGTAAGCATCCCCCGATCCGTGATTCGCGCTCTCGGTCCCGACTCCGACGGTAGAGCGGTGGAATATACACACGTACACATGCACACATACAAACATACATACACGGAGATCGTAGCGTAGAGAAGCGAGCGCCTAGGGTGGCGTCGTCCTTCTTCTCACCGGAGCGCGGAGGGTTCAAGGGAGAGGGGGAAGGGGTGGCGGGCGACGGGCGAGGAGGGGAGAAGCGCGGGCGGCGTGCGGCGGCGCCCGCGTCGATGGTGGGGTCGGCGCGGCAGGGGAAACGTTAGCACGCGGGTTGCCGGGAGCGAGAGGCAGGCAGGCAGGCAGGCAGGCAGGGGTAACGGCCACCACGCCGGTAGGGGTGGCGGTGAATCCCTCGAAAGTCCGACGGTGCTTCTCTCTCCACTCTCAGTCCCGAGAGCGGAGTCAGAGAGGCGGGAGAGCGCACTCGAAGCTCGTACGCTCGTACGCTCGCTCGCTCGTTCGCTCGCTCGCGTTCCGCTTCGCGTTCGTTCCCCGACGTTTCGTTCGCGTTCCGTGCTCCTTCACGTTGACGACGCGACCGAGGGTGTTGTGGAATCCGCGCTTCTCGGCAGCATCCGCTGAGTACCAAAGTGCGTCGAATGATGCTCGCCCTTCGCGCTGTGCTAGGGGCGGACTGATCTCATCTTCGCGAGGGAAAGATCGCTCTCGCGCGCATGCTGCGCGTGTCTGCCTCCCGGTGAGAGCGATTGTTCGCGCGGAGGACGATTCGAAGAGAGAGAGAGGGAGAGAAAGAAAGGGTTCGTCGTTGATCGCCTTGGTCGCGAGAGTCTTTCTCGAGAGTGGAAACGTTGAGAGTGTGATCGATCGTCACGTGTTCTCCGCTGCTCCAGACGGCCGCCGGAATTCGCGTGCCGATCGCGGAGGCCCGTCACGTGCCTCTCGCGAACGAGGGAGGGTGTGCGGGGAGGTCACGAGTCCTCTCGTCGGCTCTCGATTATCCTCGCGGACTCGGACGCGCTTCGATTTTCGTGCCTCCCTCTCTCTCTTTTTTATTTTTTTATTTTTCGCTTTAATTCACCTCCAGCACGGGGAGCGTTTTAGCGCGCGCTTTCGAAACGCGACGACCGTGTCCGCGTCCGCTACGCGAATTACGCGCGCGTTCCCCCGTTCTCCTCCTCTGGAAAAGAGTGCACCGCGCGAGTTTGCCGTTTGACGTGAATGGGATTTATACGGGCGTCCTTAAAATAAACGCTGTCGAGATACCCTCGTTTTTTCTCCTTTTTTTCCGAATGTCATTTCGTCCGCCGGCCGTGCCGAGGGGTAGGAAGGACAAGGGTGAGGAAGAGAGAGAGAGAAGGAGAGAGAGGGAGAACGCGGTGCGGGCTCAGACTCCCGTCTGACGAGATCTGCGGGAACAATCGCGGAGCAGCGCAGGAACAACACGCGAGCGAGATAGCAATTCCTCATTCTAGGGTCGTCCTCGTCCTCGCCCTCGTCCTCGTCCTCGTTCTCGTCCTCGCCTTCGTCGTCGTCGTCGTCGTCGACGGGACAAAGCGGCCGCGCGCGCGGCATACATATGCACGAGGGACTTTGTGTATCCGGTTTGCGGGCCGGTGATTACAGGTGGGAATAAACCGATACCGAGATACGCGCGCCGTGACCTACTTCCGTCCAAGTTTCGGACGTTCCCCCCCCCCCCCGTGTGTGTGTGTGTGTGTGTGTGTGTGTGTGTGTGTGTGTGTGTGTGTGTGTGTGTGTGTCGACGGCGAGGCGAGATTTCCACCTATCCTCCCGGCCCCCTAATACGAAATATCAACATTTGCACATCGGGACGCGTGCAAAGGCGACGACGAAAGTTTGGAGACGTTAATTTTACGGGCGACACGCGAATATGGAAATATATACCGCGCGAACTTTCGGAGTGTAACAGCGCGCCGTCCCGGAGTCATCTGTTGTTTCAGAATGTGGCCTGCGAAAATCGCCGGCGCGATCGCAAAAGGGAAAAAGAGGGAGAGAGGGGGAAAAAAAGGGAAAACACTCGACGAGATCAAGGGAGAGACGAGATCAACGGTTTCTCAGTTTTATCTCGCAGCGATAATATCGCGTTTTACTTTCTGCATTTACTCGGATGTCCTCCCGATATTATTTCGAGTGAACATTGCCGAGGTGATATCAGCGAGACGATAATTTACGGCTGTTTTTTTAAATATTCGAAGCACCCGCGGGAGAGAGAGATAGAGAGAGAGAGAGAGACAGAGAGAGAGAGAGAGTGTGTGTGTGTGTGTGTGTCGGTGTATCAATCCACAAGTACGACCGACCTGCCGGGGACGATCAATTTAAAAGGCCGTCCGTTTGCGCGAAACGCGAGGATGATTTATGTGTCCACGTCCGACGCGAATAACGCACCCTCGCTCGCTCGCTCGCTCGCTCACGATCCCAGCGCGAAATTATCCGAGATATCTCAATTAGGCGCGTAAATCATTACTCGATTCGAAAGCCGAACGATAAATGATTCGCGCTGTATCCGCATTTTCCCCGACAACGGGATATGATTTTCCACGGAATTGCACGGGCGCGCGCGCGAAATGAAAGCGGAGACACGTCGCCGTAAATCAGCGATCGTCTCCGATTCGCTGGCGATCGGTGCGATTATTTCAGACGGGAAATCCCGCGAAATCCTATTAAGGACCGCGGCTCGATCGACCGTGATTGCGTGAAATGCAATGGCGATCGCGGGAGAGGGAAAGGAGAGGGGGAGAGGGGTATATTACATATGCGTGCGTTTGCCGCGGATTTAGACAACACTCGTTACACGCACGCGTGCATTACAATCGGCGTAAATGGCGCGTCGATAAAGCAAATAGACTACGTTAAACATTTCTTGTTCCCGTCGTTGCAAACACGTTAATTGCGACGCGACGAACGCGGATATAATTATTATCTTTTTTTTTTTCAAAATTCTCAAGTAGATGATTCATCGATATTGTGATTTTTCTTTCGGGGCACGTTAGCTCTCGCAATTCGTCGCGCACGTGTATTACGTTTAACGTATGTAAACGGCGCGTTGTTAGCGGAGGAGACTAAATCCGGTTAGGCGAGCCGTACAAAGTGAAAAACGACGCGTACATCATATGCAGCGCAAACAGTGTTCCTCTTGCCCGTGAGTAATGTAAGACGGCGGATGCGTAAATTATCGGGGGGCTAAATCTGGCGCTTTCCGACGAACCCTTTCCTCGCTGAACGGAAGATTCATCCGGTGATCGTTCGAGTCGCGTTGCGCTTTTGGTGGCTCGAGTTTAAAGAGTCCCTCACGGCGCACCCGGGGGGGGGGGGGGTGGCGCCCTTTAAAATTCGACAATCGGGCGGTAGTGAATCAATCCTTAGGTTTATCTTAAATAAGAGAGAGAGAGAGAGAGAGAGAGAGAGAGAGAGAGGCGTAGCGCGCGTTTTGTCGCGATTGTCTCCTGTATACACGGGAGATCGATAGATGAATGATTTCCTGACCCGGAGTTCTCGTAAATTACAGATTTCTCGGTGCCGGAGCATAGTGTTGTCGGCGCTCCCGCAAGGATATTCCAGCGGTATCCTGTGAAGTGTCGATTCGCGGCGGGGTGGTGCACGACGAAGAGATGCGCGACGAGGGCAAGTCGGCAGCATCCGGTTTTGTTTTCGCGGCGGAACCGCAGCTTCCTCGCGCGGCGGTGCTGCATCGTCGACGCTGAAATCCGCGTGTGCGCTTGTAGTCGGCACGCACGACGCGGTGGTAGTGGTGGTGGTGGTGGTGACGGTGGCGGTGGCGGTGGCGGTCCTCGAGCGCGGACTCTTTCGCGCGGATGACAGCTGGACGTTTTCGCCGCGAGGGTGACAGTGAGATCCTCGAGCTCAGTTGAGCTGAGAAGAGACGAGTCTCTCTCTTCGCCGAGAGTTCGAGATCGTCGGTGATATCCGACGAGGACACTACTACTGTGCGATACGGGTGGTGATCGGTAGTGATGCCGTGATGGGCCGCGGCTCGAGATCGTTCTTCCCGACCACGCTCCTCCTCGTGGCTGGATTACTGTCGATTGTGCTGCACGCCGAGATATCTTGCGCGACACGTAAGTCTTTGGCTTCATACATTTATTATTATTGTCACTTATCGGTGAAGTTTCGTAATACACAGAAAGAAAGAATTTGTTGTTATTTTGACAAGCTTTAATTTTAAAATAAAAGTCTTGAAATGAGATTATATCGCGTCAAATAACAAAATTTACTTAAATAACGATTTATTTTAAGATTTTATATAGCTTAATCAAAGAAATGATATTCTTGTTATTTAAGAATAAGTTTCTTGATCGTCTTTAGACATAATTTTCAGTAATAAAATAGAAAACGTTTTTCTAAAATATATTCACGAATATATTATTGAAAATTGAAGTTAATTAGTAATAATATGAAATTGCAGTAGATAATTAGAAATCAAATAGATTTACTTTTTTCTGAAAATGTCCGCTGTTTTTGAAAATTTCTTTAAATTTAAAAAAATAAGGCGTTTTTATTATAACTGGCGTAGGTAGTTGAAAAATCAGTACATTTGATTTACGTTTGATTTCATAAATTTTATGATTAATCGAGTGACTATATATTACACGATTTGATCATTTAGTGTAATATATTATATTATTTGATGTAATACAACTTAATCGTAAAGAATACGGATGTAACTAGTACAAATTATTAACTGAGTTAGAAAGAGAGAGAGAAAAAGAGAGAATTTATACGTTTACGTACAATTTTCCTTTGAAAATTTTTATGAGATTACACGATAGTGGAAGCAAATTTGTAATTTGTGAAAGATTGCATAACTTAATTGCAATTTTGACGTAGGAAATTTTAATGATAGAGTTGCTTTTATGTCCTTTATAATGAAGGCACGCGTTAACTTGGCTTTTCACCCGTTATTGCATTTTCTGCCTTTGTGAAACTCTATCGATATTATCATGTTAAGGGCAAGATGATCATGAAATGAGCGATAAATGCATAACTTGACTGCAGCGTCGATGTGAAAGATTTCAGTTATGCAATTCAATAATGCGCGTACGCGCAACAGAGACTTGTAACGCGAATTAATGTAGAACATTTTATAAATGCTTCTATCCGATAATGCTAATCTTATAATGCATGATAAAAATCTCATGCACGAATAAAATTTCTATTAAAAAAAATATGTTTATACATACATAACATTTATTAACGTTAAGTTTGATAAAAGAATTAAAATAACAATTGAATGTAAATTAAAATAATATAATTCATAAATATGAAAATTACAGAGCTTTGTTCTTTTTAATGTAATATTTCTGGCACGTAACTCTTATGAATTAAATCAGAATAATGATAATGATAAATAAGAGAAGTGTATGATAGTATTTAACGTTAAGTTAAGTTCAATATATAAATGCGACTCGGCACTCAGCATAATAATAATGAGTTATATATACGTTGACTTTTTCATGTTGAATTTTTCGTTACATGTAAAAAAAAAAAAGAATTTTATATAAATATCTGAGAGACTGACACTTGCACATACGGCAAGTTTTAAAAAACAGGAAACGGCTTTAAAATCTGTCCTCTCGGCTTAAAGCGACGCGCCCGAAATTATAGGAGATTACGCGAGTGTAATATAAATTTCCTGCCTCGCGCGCGTACCTTTTTTTTCCGCCTCCTCCCATGCGCGCGCTCTTCCCTCTCGAAATACAATCGCGTAATTGCGGGCGATTAACATTCCGCGCAAGGAGATCGCGGAGATTCCGTCGCATCCGGCCGAGGAAGCCTCTCATTAGACCGCGTACCGGAACTCGATGGGTCTAATTATTTTCCGAGTGCCTCTGCGAACTCGGAGAGATTCGCGTTTCGGGGGTGATTCGAATCGGGGTCACGCGCATGCATCGATATCCCTTTCTCCCTCCCTCTCTCTCTCTCTCTCTTTCTCTGTCTCTCGCCTACATATCGGTTTCCCTTGTACGCCCTTAATGCCACGTTCGCGCATGTACCAACACGCGCGTGTACAACCGCAAACTGTTTCTCTCCTGCACGAGCAGCCATTCCTAAAATAGATACGCGCGAGCATATTTCGCGAATCGTGCGTGGAAGTTGGTACCCGAGATAGGTCGAGTAAGAAGAAACATGGACCCGTATCTATAACTTGAAAGTAAAGACATTTATGCCCGGGTTTATGAGTCGTGCGAAAACGTTTATGGTTTTTCGTACGATAAAAGTTGCCGTAAAACTTATTTTGGTTCTTTCATACGACATTATCGAAGAAAATGTGCTTTCTCGTATCGTTATATGTATATACTGATGAAAAGAAATAGTTTTGTACTGCAAGACGGGGGATTAAGTTACACTTTTTGTTACAGACCTGGACATTAGTTCTTTTCTATACACACGTCTGTTAGAAAAAGTACAATAAGTAAATGTGAGATTACGTCTTTTTTTTGTCATACTATAGCAGTGTATATATAAAAAAAAAAGAATACAATTATGCGTATAAAGATTTCAGACGACTCCAGCCATACTTAATCGGAATGTCAACGCGATCGAGTAACACAAACTTTGTCAAAGTTAAACTGGCGTTTCGACAGTTGTCATCGCGCCGACGTTTCGAAAGCGATTAAAATTGTTAAAAAAAAAAGCACCGACTAAAAACACGCGGATCACCGCGCGTGATGATGACGAGATGACCTGTTTAGTCGAGAGCAACGTGAAAAGGCAGGGACGACGCAGCGGAATATAATCTCCCCTTCCCTGTACTGTGTCGGATCGTACTGGATTGTCAGGGGTTGTGTGTCCCCAGCGGGCGGCGGGTGAGGGGAACGCGAACGGGGCGCGAACGCGGCGAGGGTAGGGAAGGAAGGAGGAGGAGAAGGGCGAGGGAGCGGACGACGATGGCTTCTCGCTCAAAGGACGCTGAAGCGAATGGGATGCGGACGTCGTTGTCACGACCAGGCGTGAGGTCGCTGATATTCCCTTGTCTTTTATTAAGGAGGGCTTCCTTTCTACGTTTGCGCCGCCGCTCGTTTCTCCTTTCACACTCTCGTTGCTCTGTTTAGTGGCCGCTGCCGATGTTCTTTTCTACTCTCTCTCCCTCTCTCTCTCTCTCTCTTTCTCTCTTTCTATACGTCTCTTCGTTGTACCGACACCACCGCAATGCGCCCTTGCGAATAATGCTATAATTATTTCTCTGTCCCTTTTTCCTTTTACTTTTTTACCTCCTCTCTCTCTCTCTCTCTCTCTCTCTCTCTCTCTTCCTCCCTCTTTTTCTCTTATTTCTCTTTCTGTCTAGGTTCATCTTTGTACTCTCCGCAAACGATTCTTTACGGCGCCCCGTCCGCCCTGCCATATGTTGCTGGTTTTTTCTCGTGGTCATTAACGCGCAGTGAACCGTGCGATGAATGTTTAATTTCGGCTTCCTCACGGTCCGCGAGAAATTGGTGGCTCGTTCGTACTGTTTTGTATTTTTGTTCGCGCCGGAATTGAATGTCCGGAAAGTTTCGGATTTATTCAAATTAAAAAGTGGCAAAATTAAAAAACTGCACTAACTGCGATGAATATATATATTTCTGTGCGAAAATGCTATAAAAAATGCAATCAAATAGAGTAAGCGCCATAAGCGAGAGATATATTCTAGAATAATTGGGCAATATTGCGATTTATAGAATAATGAATAAACAATGTATCAATTTGTCGCGTTCGAAAGACTATTTCTCATTCAGGGACACATTTAACATTTGCCAGCCAATCTCGATCGATTAGTCATCGTTTGACGGTCAGGATTATGCGTTATGAATATTAATTTTGATTTCACCGCGCGACAACTCGACGTGACGCTGCGGCCTCAAGAATGCTCGGAAAAATACCGAGTTCGCTTGATATCGCTCCATGTATGATGCAACAACTTTCGGGATGATATCCGCGAACGAGAGACTTCGTTTCCTTATTTCTTTGCTCTTTTGGTTTTCTTCAGAAAACTTCCTCGCTCCTTTTCCCGACTGGCCGATCTCGTCGTCTCGAATTCCCCGCGTTTATTCCGTATCTCTCTCTTTCTCTTTGAGATGGTATATAATTATATTTGTTCTGGTATATATATATATACGTAGGGCTCCTTCCTCTCTTCCCTGTCATTACGTAGGCATTACGTACTTCAGTTTGATTTTACGGAGGAGCATCGAAGGCTCCGTTCTGATCAAAAGCGCCGCTTTAAGAGTCCACGTCTTAACGCCACCTTTGAAAATACCATTTATTTTTTCTATGTCGCGCTGTATTGGCTTTTGTAAGAACGCATCCGACCGTTATAGATATATCTCGAACGTTACGCGCTCTTCTTCCTCGTCGCTTCGCTTTGTAGTTAGCTATCGCCGAGATCGCTCCGCTTTGTTCGGTATTTTTCTTCTACTTGGCGTTTTTCTTATTGTTAACGCGGCGCAAACAGATGCCGCCGTTGACGGCGCGTCGTTGATGACGCGATCATTTCTGTTAAGACGATAACGAGTTACACGTCCTCCCCGTTTCCTTTATTACTACTAACTCGTCCATCTACGTTCTCCTTCGCGCAACGCCATACTTTTTGCCGGGGCCCTTATCTCTCGCGGTCTCACTTATTACTCTCGTCTTCCCCTGTATTCTTCTCCGAGGAGACACCTACGCCGCAGTTTCCACTGTGTTTCTCATTTTCTTTATCACACGTTCCCCATTTCCCTCTTTCTCTCTCTCTCTCTCTCTCTCTCTCTCTCTCGTCCTTTTCCTGCTCCCTTTTGGAGCGACGTTTCCTCCTTCGCGTTTCTTCGCCGGAGTCTATAAACTATATTCCTATTTCGCGACGTCTCGACTCCCGCGCTTTTTGTAAGGTGTGCCCGTTACTGTCGCATACGTCGAGATTTTTCAAGACGCGACACGAATTCGCAGGTAGAGGATCCCGGAACGTCTCGCTTTCTGGGTCACCCCATCCCTCTTCCGACTCTTACAAACGTCGCAATAAAAGTTTGCGACTTATTCGTAGCGCGGGCACACCTGCGGTCTCCTCCCTCTCTCTACGTACTACGTACGTGTGTTTCTCTCGCTTAACCCTCCACGTCCCATATCCCGGCGAGATTGATAACGCATCTTTTTACAGTCGGGATCGACCGGGACTTTTTGCCCGCTCGTCGAGTCACGTTCTCCGCGGTTCTCTTCGGCAAAAAGGCCGGTCCTGTCATCAGCAACGCCACGGAAATCCGTGTAAATGCGTCGTCGATAATCTAAATGACGCGAAGAAATCTCTTTTCTCTCGAGCGACTCCAGCTGCCACGGCGTCGGTCGTCGTTGAAGAATGCGCGAATGCGAAAATCGATTTTACGACGAGTCGCGCGCGGCGCGGCGCGTGCAAATAAACGCTCGTTACTCGCGACAGATTTTTCGTGCTTTAACGAGTGACTTATATGTAGACAGTAAACAATACTCGCGTCCACGCTTGTAGCAACGTTACGCTATTTCCCCCTGCACCCCGATGTAACGGCAAAATAAGAAAATATTCTCTCTCCTTCTCTTTCGCACCACATCTCGTCTAATTCGCAATCGTGATGAAAGCGACACGCAGATTTGAAAAAAAGTCCATCTTTTGCGAATATACGCAAACACTGATAAAAAAATGTATTGTATTTGTGACTATGGTTACATACTAGAATGGTTATGGTTAGGAATATTATTTTTAATTTTAATAGTGATAATTGTGTGATATATTTTAAAGCTGTATAATTTATAGTGCAACTTTTTCATAATTGACATACTATGAAATAACATTTTCTGAATTATAGAAAATATTACATGTTTGAGATAAATATTATTTATCTTTTATAAAATATATGTTATTAGTGATAATTTAAATAACTATTTGTTTGAATCAAGTATTCTCTTCTGTCATAAGTATGGCTTATTATTACTAATATTGTTGTAACAGTTACTGTAAAAATGATATTCCTGACTATAATTGTTTTGCTATGCGATTATATAGTCGCAAGTATCACGTATTTTTTTATCAGCGTATACTCGCCGTCTATATTTGGTTTCGAGAAATAAATATTGGAGAGTAGTCGAGATAAATACTCGCGCTTTCATAGAAAACTGAGGTTATTTTGGGTGGAATCGTGTAATATTGGTACGCATCCGCGAAAAAAATCCGCGTCACGTAAGGACAGTAGTGCTGTAAAATGTTATGGACCTCGTGAACTCCGGTAGCTCTCTGTCGCACAGTTTATCGACTCGATTCGCGGTGCGTAGGGCAAACATTTTATCGCGTCCGCGTTCTGCGACAGATGCGACAGAAATTGATCGAATTGTGAATTTTTTTTTTTTCACGAGCTTTTGCCGATCGCGATTACAAAATCATTGACCGCGCGGCACTCCGACGTAACGCGTAACAGCGGCGCGGTTCGCCGATGCCCGATGTCGACGCTGATGCGCTCGTTTTATTGGCGCTGCTCATCCCGGCGTGAACGGGCGATATTACGCATTAGAGATTACAGCTAGAGCCGGCGAGTTTGGCGTCGGATCGCGTTCGTTTTCGCGAAACCATCGAGCCGGGAGCAATCGATACGCGCGGGCTCCGTGAAATTATGAGCATCATCGCGCCGACATTTTATCCCGAGGATTTATATTTCGAAAAATCCCCCAACAACGAGCTTCGCATCGCATCGCATCGCGCATTGCGTAACTCGGGGATACGTCTGTGTATATATCATTCTTTCGCCGTGTGTTTCGGGATGCGTGAATTGTGAGATAAATGCATTGAATTGTGTATAAATGTATCGAGCTCTCGGTGGATGTTAGGTAGCAGCAAATTAAATGAATATCGAATTTGAAAATGATGAAAATGTTTTCACGCAGTTAGTTTCGGCGTCGAGGTTAATTTCTCTGCCTCTGTTGATTTCACTTTTGAGTCTTGAAACATAGAAATTTGTTAAGAAATCGATAACAGAGCTCCGACAGATCGATATAATAATTATTCATATGTCAATTGCATCTAGAATGGATGTATATATATCAGAAACAGTTTTGCGTTTGGTTCGCTATAGTTGGAAACCCTCGTTAGAGTTTCCAGCGTGCGTAATCAAGGACAGTAAGTTCGGAGTTAGAGTTGCGGTTCGAGGACTGCTCTAAGTTTGACGGCGCTGTTTGAGACAATTAGCGTCTTTGACGTTAACGACATTAATAATTAATAATCGATATTTCGAAATTTAGCAACTCCGTGTCGCAACTCCCGTGTCGCTTCTCTCCGTAACATCGGTAATCGCATTCACGGTTGAGTTGAAATACAATGTGCTCGTCGATCCATATACCTGCGAATATATTAATTGCATGCTTTTGATAAGAGCGCAAACAACAATGTTATTGGAATATTAACGCATCAGCGAGAGCGTAGGTTATTGTGTGACCGCGGTGTTGCCAATTGTCCGGTGCGACTGTTTATAAAATCCTCGATTGTTACGATTGAATACGAGAATATTGCAAGAGAGAAAATATTTGTTTTAAACAACGCAAAGTTTCCAACGAAAATGGTCGGTTTGACGGATACATCCCAAGGACGACATAATTCTAAAAACGATTTTAAAACGGTTCTTGCCAATCTTATTTTTGAAAATAATATGCTGTATTAATTACAAAATAATATCTATTATCGGCAGATTATCAGTTTTTAAAATAATACTTGATGATCGCGATAGAAATTTTTCACTGTTATTGTCTATTGTTAATTTTTTATCCGTCGTACGTGAGGTAAATATTTCCATGTTATATCTTCATATCTCTAGTATATTTGTAGGAATAGAACGATGACTGTGCTTGTTACTTGTTCTGCGGTTGAAAGGTGCGAGCATAACGTTTTGATGATCGGCGCTGTCGCTGTCAAGTCGCGTTGTACCACAGTTGAATGAAGCGCAAAACAGTTCGTCCTCCGCTTGCGTCATCGCTTTTAAACAATCGACATCTTTGATATCCACGGCTTCATTAATAATCCGTGATAGATATTCAAATTCCAAACACTATTCACTATTGTAACACTGACATTGTATGTGTGATGTCGCTGAGAGAATTTTCGTTGATTTTAACGCGTCTCTATCGCATTCTATCATATAATAACTATGCGAATTGTTTTCATTGATTTAAATTAATTAACGTTGCTATTATTAATAGTGATTCTACCAAGCAGTGACAAATAAATTCAGGATAGTTATGTTTTATCAAGCGTTAACAGTTCCGGTTATTAAATTGGAAATAATTGCGATATAATTTTATATACAATAATTTTGTATTTTTTGTAATTTTTTATATAATAATTTTCTATAATTTATATAATAATTAATACATAATATTTTTATAATATAAAAGTGAATTAAGTATTCTTGTGAAACTTAATGCCTTAAATATCTCAATCTAATATGTTAAATTTTAAAGGATTAGATTTTACAAGGATAATTGATTTGTTTTTCACAACCTATTAAAAACGTTCTAGATTTCTATAAAAAAAAATTGCTATTATATTTCCAAATATGATATTTTAATCTGACATGTTTTTTTAAACACAAGATTTATTTAATAATTTTATTAACATGCTTTTAAAGTTTAAAATATTAAATTATTGTGAAAGACTTTATAACATTACGTACACGATGAATGATGTTCATCTCATTAAATGTCCCATATAAAATAAAGTTGAAAATGGATTATCTCATAGTTATTCTGTCATTACTTGATGCCTCTTATATGCATATAGGCATCTGCTCCTCTCAGATTTATTTGTTGCATTCAATACACACGATACTTTAACGACACTTGTGAAAAGGCAATTTTTTAAGATGACGTGTTTTATATAATTGTATATAATTACTAGCTAAACTTATAATATTCTATTGAAATATAAAATCATTGAAACAAATTTATAACCATCACTTTCTATCGTTCTGACTTGTGTTTAAAATCAATAAATTACGTAAAACATAATATCTTTGATAAGGGGTCATTGCTCCGATATATTTATGAATTTTTAATCTAATAATTGAGCATACTGTAAATAATCTTGTGAAATATGGAGTATGATAGTATTTTGTATTTGTTAATATTTTAGTACTTGCGATCACTTTTCGCGAGGGATATAATACTACAACACACGAAGTAGTTTGCGCTGTTACTTCCGCCTAGTTATGTGAATAACACTGCGGCAGCCTTGCATACGCGTGCTATACGCAAAACAAATACCTAGAGACCGTACGCCAACTAGCAAGATCAACGAAATAAACATATAAAAAATATTCGATGTCTTATATTTTGATAGTGTTAACTATTATTATGCGCGTTTTAAGCTTTGTTTTGAAGACTCGTTAACATCGTTTAAAAGAATGATTAGCTTTCCTTGACACCGACTAATTGAAGTGGGAACCGCCTTATATGTCGTCATTATTTCTTCTCACGATTAGTACATACCAAATTGTATCCCACAGTTATTATGCTAATAATAAGCAATTACTTTGGATTAAAAATTTATAAATTTATAGTTTGTAAGTATATCGAAGCTGCTTATTGTTGACGACAATTTTTCGTGATTTATTCGTTTTAAAATTTGGAATGATAGAGAATAGAGTATAAACTGTTTTACAATATATTTACGAACAATAGTTATCTTCTTAGCAATGCTAGAATTTGAAAATATTCGGAATAACGTCCGGTAAACTTTCTATTTATATCATCAATTACTTTTAAAATAATAATACAGAATGCACGAAACAGCGGATTTAATCATGCATATAACGAAAAGCCACGTTGATATAATTAATAATAAAAACATATTGATAATTTAAAATAAGAGAACAGAATACTTACAATATAATTATTTTATAAAACACGTCAGTTACCTTTCAGGTAGCGATGAGGCTAACTGGCACACAGTCTTGATGTTTGTTTTTGTTTCGCACAGAATGCGCGCTGGTGTTATTGTTTGCATAGCGAGACTCGGCAGGTAGCGGCGAAACGAAGCTGTTTCACGTGTATCGTATTATATTTTTCGAATGTCGTTGTGCTGTGACTAGGGTTGCCATTCGTTCTCTTTCTCCCGGACACTGTCCTCTTTTTTAGGGCATTCGGAGACATCCGGGGGAATTTTTGAAAGCGTTAAAAATTTGTTCGGGAGAATTATGTGCGTCCGGGGTTTTAAATAATTATTTATTTCCTTTACCGTGCTTTTTTCATGGCATCACTTATTGAGCGGCTGAGTAACAATTAAATATAATAAAATTAAAATACTTAATAGACTTACAAGAGTATATTCTTTAGGCGAAGACAAAAGTTTTCTTTAACATATTTTAAATACAGTTACTAGCTAGATATTGGTACTCAGAAGCATCTATAAGATTTCTTCCTTTTCCTAAATTATTGGAAATAATTATTGCGAAAACTAATATATGAATCATGATTGGCCCATCCTAATTGAGATATTATTTTTTGCAAAACCTATATATAAATTATTGCAAAAAAAATACATACCTTAGCCAGGATTGACCACCCTGGCTGAGATTTTATTTTTCGCAAAAGCTGTATATAAATTATTGGGAAAATAATACATATCTTGGCCAGGACTGACCACCCTGGCTGAGATATTATTTTTCGCAATAAATTATTTGCAGTAATTCGGGAAAGGGAAGGGGGAGACGTTACAGATGCGCGTGCAACAGAAATGTCCGGGGTTTTAGGCCGGTAAGTTCTAGTTTAAAAAATTTTAATATGGCAACCCTAGCTGTGACAAATGCTGAAAGATATCAAACGGCATTGTATCTTACAGTTCATAATTTCGTTAGGTTACTATAGTAAGCGATTAAGGATTTGCAAACGTGTTGAAAAGACGATGTTTCAATCTGATTAAAGCAAGTTTTCTCATCTAAACTTAAGATTCAGATGATAATAATTTTATCCTAAATTACATTTAAACCAAAAGTTAGAATTGTGATTTAGAGTGTATATAAATTTAAACATGAAGATGATTATCACCTGTGAATATCATGAGATAATAATCTATCTATAATTCCTATTCTACTGTTCCCTGTTTTAAATGTGAATAAATTGTGGAAAATATCGTCAATGATACAATTCGATAAATAGTTGTCGTTTCTTAACATATTTTATGAATCCTTTTATTTATAAATTTGTATCATTAAAATCTAATTTAAATTGTTATACAAAAATTATTTAATTACACTTTTGACTGTTTAAAATGGTTTTAATTAGAAAATGGTTTATTATTTTAATTAATTATTTTATTTAAAATTTAAATTTTAATTAAACTTTGTAGAATAAAATTTATCTTGATTTTTTGAAAAATTATAAACAATATCGTATTTTTAGATTTTAGTTGAGTTCTCTACCAGGAAGGTGAGCGTAAATGCAGGGTTTAGTGAGCAGTCAGTTAGTAGTTTTGTTGCATTTGTCTTCGTAATTCGTAAGAAAGTCCCAAATAGCGATTCCACTTTTTCTCCTTAGCTCGCTATCTTTCCAACATTTGGGCGTCGGGATGTCAGCGATTGCGGCAATGTCATGCTCGCGCTTTGCGCTGATAAACGGGATGTTACTTGCGCGTGCTGCAGAAAAGTGCTTTCAGACAGCCGAGGAGATTTACGAGTGCGATAGGCGCTTCGAAATGCTGAGCTGATAAAAAGTCCGTCACTGAAAATTTTCGACCAACTTATGAAAAACGAGTTTTTCCTTGTCCGAGAGAGTGAGACATTAAAATGAATTAGTACATTCGACAATAAGTATCTGAAATGAATGTCGGTATATGCGATAAATACCGATGAAAAGAAAATAAGAGGATGAGAAAAAAGATTTTATCATAAATCTAAAAGTAATATCAAGCCACTGCATTTCAAGTGAGATCTGAAAGTTAAGGAAATAAGTACTCGCTAATTGATATCTTTTATTGTAATTTTGATTAATCATTGTAATATTGATTGCACTTGTTCGATTAATTTTATTCCATTATATTAATTCATCCATTATAATTTGTGGTATTAAAGTATGAGGGATGTTGCACATTATTAGTTGGGATATAGTATGAAACATGTCAAGTCCTCAATATTCGTTTATAATTGGATATTGATATGAATAATTATGATTTATTGTGTAATGTGTTATCTAATCAGGACGATTTTATCATAACGTTAATCAACGGATGAAATGTCATCTGACAAAAACAATTGTATGCTCTATGTATAATATTTAACATAATAATTGTCAAATTATTAAGTTATTACTTCAATCAGTCACAATTCAGTTAATCCAAATGATACAACTGTAAATTATAAAAACATTTAAAAATTTTGATAAAACGAGTGTTAACAAAAAGTATTTTATAGGTACCTTGAACTTTTTAATCTGAAATATTGTACTTTTTATGTAGATTTGTGATAAATATTTTTAAAAGTTAATTGCATGTTATTTAATTGAACACGTTGCATGAACGAACGTAGAAAACGTGTATGCTATGATATAATCCGTATAATTTTATTAACACGATTAATCGGACATTTAATCAATCCGCGTCAGGATTACGTGGTTGTAAATTTTAATTCGCTGAAATATATATTGTGATGGGCGACGGAACATCGATTTTATCATTGCCGTTATGTCCTCGAGATCTTTATTCAACCTCAGAGAAATCCGCGTACATCTCTTCTTCTCTCTCTCTCTCTTCATGAGACCAACCTGGTCTTCTCCGGAAACGACAGTTGATCTGATCATTTATTTTACGCGCGAGGACTCGTTTCTCCTGCATTACATCAGGCCGCCGGGCAAGATTTATGTATTTTCGAGGATAGAACTGTAGTATCTGCTTTATGACTCGGCAGATGAGCGAAATGGCTTCCCATCCTCGCCGTCGCCGTCGCTCTTCCCCTATAGAGTCCCAGGGGAGTCCTTTCTGGCAACGACCGCGTTGCTGTGCGCGACTAACGCATCGACAACTTTTAATGCTCCCTTTTGATTTGCTATCTCGTCCTCGCCACGTTTCTTCTCCATGTACCCCGTACAGTTTATCTGTTCGTACGCTATTCGGCGACGACGATGGTGTGCGGGAGAGAAAAATGGGTGGTACATTGGCGTGTCGCTCGGCTCGCAAAAGGATTCTTTCTCTTTCCTTCTCCCCCCGTACGGGCAACAATACTTTTATATACGTCGTGACATACGCGACGTGTGGGGAAATCGACGTTCTTCAAACGATGTACCGAACCGTGTGCACCACCCGCAATTGCATGCTGCGGCATTTTGCATTTCCGAATGGCAAGAGAGAGAGAGAGAGAGAGAGAGGGGGGGGGGATGCGATATGCGATCGTGGGAAATCAACCGAGCAGCCGTACACCGATCTTCGGAACGAATGAGCCGTATTCGACTCGTCATTTCTACCGTCACTGAAGAGATGCCAGAAACCTTCATCGATGAAGATTTCTCCGAATGTTTGTATTCTCGTGCCGCGAATCTCACGCAGAGATTTGACTGTAATGACAGTGCGTTTGACTATTTGCAAACGCAGTTTGTAGATCTCCTTCCTCCCCAATTGGAGCGTTTTCATTATTTACTATTTTCGTTCTGCTTGTCATCCGTGAGTTTAAAAAGTCTTAAGGGTGCTCGGCAGTATTTGTGCAATATTAACGGCACTTTCTATTCTCGATTGGCAAACAACCCTAGTTACATCAATAAACTCGCGATCAATATAACCGTGCGAAGCCACGTCAACTTTTTCGGTACGCGTGTTGGTACCATTGAAACATTCAATCGTGTTTGCAATGAAAAGGTTCTACTTTTTTTTTCAGTTGTATAGAAAAATAAATAAGTTCTATGACACAACTTATTTGTTCTTTTTCTTAAGTAACTTGAAATAGAGTTGCAACTAGTTCTTATCTTCTTTAATATATTTAATATAATTGTATATAATATAGAACTGATATTTTTGAGCTTATTCCGTTTCTTTTTCGTAATTCATATAAATCTTTCGATTTTAGGGACGGTAAATTTGTGATTGATTAAAAAATTCAAAAATTTAATTTATTTTATTTTAATGGAAAAAACAAACCATTTATTTATGTGTCTCTGAAAAAAAAATTCTTTTGCCCACAGCTTTCATGAGATATTCAATATCGTGGTGATGGAGCCTTATGCGATGATATAACAGTCACTTCTAATCTTTTGATCCACATTTTCGATGCACGTGAGCGTGTGTACATACGTATAAAGCTGCCGCGTAAATTCCGCGCTCGTCGGTATGAAAGTTTCAGTATTCTCGGCGCACTTTTCATTCTGAAATTTTCATGAAGGCGCATTGATCCGCGAACGATTCATCGGATGCGTCGACATACGTTTCATGTGCCGCGGCGAATTTTACGCGCATTTGTACGCGATAAACGTTTGCAAGTCGTCGGCATATTGTTGCCGTCAGTTTGCTAAAAGCACCGATTATTGGGTGAGTTGTTGTAACAATTGTCCGACAATGTTATCATTTTCGATTGCCTTTTGACCCGACGTTCACTGCAGCTGTGTTCGCGGTGATATTCACGGTGCGAGGTGAAATAGATGGAGACGCAAACTACATAATTAACGTAGCTAATGTGAATACTTATGGTAAATAGTTGACACTTTCTCTACGAGCTATGAGAGTTGTACATCGATATACCAGCAAATTTATTTGCGTGTTGATATTCGCGATATTAGTGCGATATGTCTGCATAAATTATGCACAGTAATTTGTAATGGCACAGCTAGTTTGCATCTAAATGAGTAAATGAGTGAAAGAATTTTATGTTATATTCATTAATTGCATATAAGTATAAACGAGTATGGTAGGCAAAATATTCTACTTGTACACCCCCTTTAAAACGAAGAGTACGCGAGACTACATTTTATTGCAGATTCAGATTACGTAAAAAAAAACAAGGCACGTTTATTTCAAACATTTTTTTTAGAAATATCTCCATTAACTTTTTATTTAAGTTTATTTTTCATCATATTTACTCTTAAGATTATTTTTACGGTTAATGGAAGCATTTCCAGATAAAAAATATTTGAGACGAAAGTTTCTTATAGTTTTTTTATGTACAATTCGAATATGCGATAAAAATACCTGTTATATGTAAAAAATTCAACATTCGGTCTGGGCAGTTTATTTCCGGTTGGAACCGAAAGCATCTAACAGAGCGTTTCTGATTTACTTAAAATTTTTGGTTGCAAAAAATCCCTTTATTTTAAAAGGAACGTACAGATGGAGATGCATAATTAAATATATTCTTTCTACGTTTAAGTAGAAAAGAATAATTTCTTGAACTTTTAATTTACTGCAACAGTATATTTTTCTCTGTAGAAAATTTACAGAAAAACTTTTATAATTAACAAGTGATATAGCGAGTATTGTAATCGCGCAATCTTTGATATGAGGAGGAAAATAAAAAGACACGGAACACTTGGTGCAATTCTGACCCTTTACTTTTTTCTGCTTAGAGCTTTTGCACATTTCACACGAGCAGCTTCGCCAATCTGTGCAGCGCCGAGTATAGGGGCATTATCTCTCTATAATAATGGCGAGTGCACGAATCGATGGAGAGACAAAAGCAGACAGTCAGCGGGTGGCAAAGGGCGTAAAAGCGGGAGGAAGGGAAGAGGAGGCGAAAGTGGGAGAAAAAGAGAGAGAGAGAGAGAGAGAGAGAGAGAGAGAGAGAGAGAGAGAGAGAAGGAAGCGAGAGATAGAGCCGGACGCGCGCGAGCTGGGCGTTGCATTATCGTTATATTTACGCTCGGACAAGTCTGTTCAATCGTTATGGATATATATAAGCTACACGGTAGAAACGAGCAAGCAGACCTTCCGTGTTGTTACTCCTACGAGATGAGCGTTCTCGCCTGCTTTCTACCCGTTAAAGCTCGGCGCTGCGAGCTTTTAACTGAAAGATAATTGCGCATAATGTAGAAGCTCAATTTGTAATTATTGTAATTTAAAATTTTATATTATTTTCTACGTACCGGTACATTATTTCTTTCTTTTTCTCTCGCTAATAGTAATAAAAGAATTGTTTCAATTGTAAATTTACACACATCTTACGGAGAGTGTGATTGCACAAGCATCTTTTGCGCTGTTGTCAAATAGAATTAGTGAAGGATCTGGAAATTTCGTAGCGCTTAGGAGTCTCTTAGGTATGAACATTTGTCACGTCTGCGTCTACATTGTCTTTGATCACGCGCAAATTACATTCGCTCGCGGCGTCTGGGAAAATTCTGTCGGCGCACGCCGGCGCGGATTCACACGGGCGAGCGAGCGAGAGCGCGCACTTTGCCGCGTCATGCATGTAAAACGCCTCTTCCCATTGTAAAGTATTTCGGCAGCTAGTGTTTTGCCGGGAAATCGAATCAGCACGGACCGGCGCCGTTTCATCGCCGCCGGTTGTGATTTAACGCGCATCCCAATGCCGGCGGAGCGGAGCGCTTACAGCATCGGGAACGCTTCATTGTCGATTGTGTGTCGCGTTGAAATCGAGCCCCGGGATCTACTCCGTTGAATATCGCTTGGCGGCGGCGGTGGTAACGGCGTCCGGCACTCGAAACGACGCATCTCGATACGCCCGGGTATTTGACTGATACAATTGAAACATCAAACATACAGAACTGATTGATCTCCCTCCCACCGTATGGTGTAAAAGAGAATGCCCGGTGGAAGTGTCAGCCGTTTAGTCGTGCGCGCGGAATCGTATTTGGTCATACGAACGAATATCCCCGCGCAATGGAATATGGTTGTTCACCGCCAATGGGGATGTACCCCGGTGTATTTTCGTGTACGTTTCTGTTTCTTTTTTTTTTTTTTTTTTAGTCGATTATTTTACGCGCATGATTTTCCCTATTAAATGAAAGTTGTACAGGCGATTTTTTTTTTAGAAACTAATTTGAAGATGTGTGCCAAGGTTCTCTCTCTCTCTCTCTCTCTCTTTCTCTTTCTTCGTCTTTTTCTAAAAAAAGTTAATGTTACGTTAATGTAATTTTGTATTGTAACAATTGATAGCACGTTTTAATTTACTTAAGAATTCTCCGTCTTTAAAATATATTTTTTTAAGTATGTAAAAGGATACTTATAGTTTTAAGCAAATCGTATTTAATTGTCTTTAAAATATTAAATTGATTTCGTCTATCATTTACAGTAGGTCTTCACAAAAATCTATAATACAAGTTAGATGTTTAAGTAAAGGAATATCTTGGCTAAAGAGATATTTCTACAATTCCAATTTTACATAAATAATTGGAACATAAAATTTTAAAAAGAGCTTGGACCAAATGATTTTTTAAAATTAGAATTAATTACGCGATGTCAACGGCAAAATACTCTGGCAAACATGTATAATCTCCTCATACAAATAAATACACGAGTCGCATGTATGCACATTTTCATCAAACTAATGTGCTTTGTCATATGTACAATGCCGCATAATATCGCTGATAATAATACATTTTGTTGCCTCCGTTCCATGTAATTCTCGTAACATCCGTGCGAGTGGCATCCACGTACGTTCACGTATCAAGAGTACTCCCTCTTGTAGAATCGTTCCGGGCGTTCCATTATATTCCCATTCGATGAATCGACTACACGCGCGCCATGTGTCTCCCACGGCGCGGCGTATACATAGGGGTTATTGCACGACGGACAAAAATACACGGAGAGTCGCGAAAGCCGATTTACGTTCTGTATTTAGAACAAAAGCACGTCGTGTACTTCGCGCACGCTCGAGAAATAGGTACGTGTCTACGACTTATGATGCTCACGATAACGACGTTATCTTGCGACATAACAAAACACGAAATGCGAGTTATAATACAGAAAAGGAAAACATAAATTTTATATAATTCTACTTATTTCTTTTATGGGAATTTTTTGATTAATTTAGCGCCGATAATCTCGCGATACCACAAATATAAATATGCGGTAATTTGATTTTACAATACATCTTTTTAATTCTTCACATGAGCCGCTTTAGTATTTAAAACTTTAAATTTTACACGTCTAAACGCAACGCCAAGTTTAAAATAGTCGAGAATAAAAAAGAACGTCAATATTTTTTAAATATCAAATATAAAAAATAGTGTTATTTGAGATCAATATCTCAAATATGGTATCCTTGATACCGGAAAGTAGAGAAATGGACTTTTTACGACAACGCAGACCGGAGTAGCTCAGTCGTAGAGGCGATTTACGAAGCGGATCGGGTGGATCGACGATCGAGAGACTTTCTTTCATCCGCCAGTACGTTTAATGGACCGTTTCCGGTAACGCGATTGACTTTAATTATGGGCCCTCCAAAAGGATCGACGTGCCTTGGTCGCTGCGGGCTATTAACCCTAATGGTGACGCAAGGAAGGATATACAATGAGACATTAAAAATAATTGGCCGCTAGTCTCTCCCGGCTGTCTTCGCTCGCCACGTCGCGCGATTGCATCTTGTCGCGCTGCTCCGGTACGGCGTAATCGCTATCGCGCGCGCCGCATGCAGCGCGACGACTGCGATACACGGCAGGCCGACGTAAATGGGAGGAAGCCGGGCGAAAAAAGTTAATTGCACGTCAGCATAAATAACGGCTCGTTTCGGATGTGCGGCACCGTTGTAAATTTCGTCATGTCGCGACCATTCCGCTGCCGGCCGGCGAAGGAAAAATCGCTTCTTCCAGCCCACGGTAGATTAGGTTCACCGCGCGATTAGGTGCATACCGATAGCGAGATTTCAACCTCGCCGGCGGTCACGAGAGAGCGGTCCTTCGGAACGCTACGTGGTTAGATTATTTTTGTAGGACTTGCGCGATCGCGATCGCGATCGCGAGAGAGAGAGAGAGAGAAAGAGAGAGAGGGAGAGAGAGAGAGCCGCTGCCAAGGACGCCGGTTCGCGAAATTGGTTGTACGAGAAATCAATTCCGGGTTGTGCACCTTGCGTTTTCCATTACTCACCGTGGCTCAATTCTATCTAAATGAAATGGAAACTTTCGCTGTGCCAACGTAAATGTTATCTTCGAAGTGTGCGCGGTTTATGTAAAAGGTAGAGCGCCGCTACGGAATCGTAAAGAAGCAATCGATTATACTGTATGCTAAACGGAAGTGCAGATATGCCGTATTTATGTCCAAGCACGAGAATGTGAGAGAACCTTTGAGGCTATAGCATAATATAGTTTAAGTAGTAGAGCAATATGCGTATAATTTAATTTTTAATTCATACATCGATTATATTGTAGAATGAAAAAATTTAATCGTTAAAATGTAACTTTTATTATAAATACATTAATATATTAATTCCGTCAATAATTCTTCGCGATCTCAATTATTTCTGATAAACTTTGTTTTAAAAATTTTTTTTTACATCAAAAGTTTTATAAATTAAAAAGTTTTTATTCTTTAGAAAAATGTATGGAAATCCTGAAAAGTTGAGTATAATTGCGTACCGATTTTAATACTTGGCAATGTATGTAAAGCATTATGTTCTAGATTCTAGGATATAGGACAGCAAGATTTATTTTTTAGTGAATTTTATTGAAATTGCATTGATATTCTCTTTCGAAGCAACGATTAGTATCAGAGCTGAATTCAATATTTTTTTCTTCGAATGTTTAAGAAACCATTAATAACATTTAGTTCTTTCTGTTTCTTCTGTTTAAATATTTTTTATGCATGTTTCTGATGTAAATAAGCCTTTTTAAAGCTCTCAAATTTATATAAACTTTAATATAAAATTATTCAAATTAATTAGAAAAAAAGTGGAATCATTAAAAATTGAGCTTTGATAGGTAAGACTGTTGAATGAATTAGAACTAGAAGATAAATAGATTGAATGTAATTACTTTTGTTTGTTAACTTTTAAAGGAAACAGTAAAAAAGGAGTTGTTACGACTATGAGACTTTAATGAGGTATTAAATAATTTTAAAAGCTTTCGCTGTGCAAGCTCTAAGTTAACAGTCCCAGAGATGAATGACGCGGAGAAAATCCCCGCAAGAGATAAATATTTTATATTTATCCGTAGCAATAGGTATGCAAATGCACGTTAATGTCCGTACAACCCGTTTAATTCTCGCCTGTTTTTCTCGCCTCGTAAATAACCGCCAGGGAAACAAACTGTGTCAAAACTGACGGGCAAGTCTCACAAATTTCCCATGGTCGGGTATGTACGCATAAAACATGTGTTGTCGCGATAACATTCGGACAATCGTTTAAACAACATCCTACGGGGTTGCCACGTGCTTGACGATAAATAACATTTGTACCCGGCATCGGTTTTCGTCGGTTTGCCGTTGACACCGTTTATTTCTGATTAATTGAAAAGCTCGTGTCACCGTCACGTGTCGCCTGACGGCGTTGCGCCGCGCAATTTGGCATACTTTTCGTTTTTTCTTCAACGCTCGGCCTTCGTTACCGTCGACGGACTGCTGTATCGTAAGTACCATTTTTTCCCTTCTCGCGAAAATCACCGAGCATTGCGAGTTTTTCGTTACGATTGTTTGCCGTCACGTTACCGCGTCATCTCGTTTTCGCCACCAAGTCGCGACAGGATGTATGCGCTTCAAATAAAATGCGAAGCAGTTTAACAATGAATTATTCGGCGATAAGAACCATCCAAGGATATCTCCTTAATGTCAAATGGTATTCCTTGACACATTTTGGGTCAAGGATGCATGCACAACATCGTCTTCGTGTAACTTTAGTCCTTTATTGATGTTTGCTCCGAGAGAAAGTCCTTTGTTTAACCGAATGCATTTTAAATAAAGTAATTAATTTTTATCTTCTTTTAATTTTGCAAAATTAATTGTGGCATAAAACATGAAATATTTTTGAGTTTAAATTTCGAGCTTAAGCGCTACAATATAAATAAAAATAAAAACCATTATACTTGATATTATAAAATCAAGTAATTACGTAAAGGAAATATTACATATATTTTAATTAAACAAATGTATATTATAGAAAGCATCATACATTCAATAATTTGTTATGAATGAGATTAAAATAACATTTCATTGTTTTAATTTTTCTTCTAGCTTGTATATTTATTTTTCCTCACTTATTATATAAATTTAGAACATTTATTAAATTTGTGTATTATATTCGTTTAGATTGCTCATAAATGTAGAGTGATACATATCTATGTATCGGGAATTAGATTATATGTGACAAAGACATTGGCCAAAATGCATTAAAAAGTTTCTGTATATCAAGCGAAGTGGATAATACATTTTGAAGTAAAACAGAGATATTTAATAATAATTTTAAGATCATTGCTGCACTCGTACCTCGATTGGTATTAAATTACGGATGAAACTGGAATAATAGCATTTCGCGTACTTGATCACTTCTTCCTGCGCAGTCGCAGGAAATTATGTGAGGCAGCTCTATACCTTTGTTGAAACCAGATCACCTCGTAATGGCGATGAAATTAGTCTACCTTTCAGCTGCACTTGCATTGGTAGAAACTTATGAGATATAAATTATACGTGAAAATGATCTTGACGGCTATCCGCTTTAATGGCTGCATACGAGATCACACAATTAGATCGCAGAATTATGAAATGTACTCGTATCATTATTTTTTAATATTACGATTACATTGTTATCTTGAGACGACTTGTTATCTTTGAGACGACTTGCATTTAAGACTACAGATAAATTTTTGTCTAAAATTATGGTCAGTAATGTATTATTTGCCGAACAATTTTAGCAATTTCATTAGATTACGTTATTGAACTGAAACTACAAAATTATATCGTTTGTTCAAAGTGGACGGAATTTGTCTTCCATTAGGATAAATTATTCTGGGAAGAAATGTAGGAAATATATGTGATCGTTCCAGCTGTATCGAACAAAATGTTAGATAATGTAATCGATGAAGTAGCATCACGCAATGTCATTGTACTTGACAGTTTATACCTGATCTACATTTTGTCTCATAGAAACTGCGACAAGAGATTTTTGCAAGGTCAAGACAGGGAGATGATTAAGTTAAGATTATCCTTAAGATGAGAATAAATTGAAAAGGATTTTAACGGGATGTAGGAAAAAATTATTGTGCAGACAATGCAACGAAAAAGGATTTTTTTTACATGGTTTTCTTTACAAAATAATACTAAAGTTTATTCTATACGTGATATAATTAATAAATATATATGAAACACACACATGTACATACATACATATATATTTTAAATTAAAAAAAAAACGAGGAAATATGTGTAATTCAATGCTAAGATGTATTATGAAATAGTTTCAAAATCCTCAAAAAAAAGTTTTATAACGAATATCGGTTGCTGTGTATTAGCGTGTTAGCGTCACTGCATAAGTGCGGGCTAAACATAAATTCTATAAGTAATCACTAGAATTCTTCACTTAATAAAAAGATATTACAAGTTGCTATAATAGTTATAGTATTACCTCCTCTATTATCTATTAAAATATATTGGAACTTATGATAAACTTATTCAGTCGGATTTATTTCGTAGTACTTTCAAAAGACTTGCTTATTGTCGAGCAAAGTCAATATTCCGATAGTTTGATTCTACTTTTGAAACATCTCCTTTTTGAATGCCACGACGTTTTCGACGGTAATGCAAATATTTCCGATAAACTTTTGCTGAGTACCAAAATAGTAGAACGATCTGTTTCACTTTGTTGGAAGTCTCACGTATTACACGTTTCTTATTGACGGACAGTTGTGTTAAAATTTTATTTGCGCGAATAGATAGTTACTTTTTGGTATGGAGTTTATTGAATTGGGAAAATAAATTATTCGTAGAGAGTGCTGCGGCGGCATTCGCAAAACCTTTCTCCCTTCGAGCCACGGCAGCCTCGCGACTGGATTTTCAGGATCCGACAGGCATTTTGACTCGTTGTATGACTTCGTAAACTTTGTTATACGGGCGCTCACCGCGGGATTTTAAGTAACGTGCGCCGTCATACCGCAACTTGCAATACAATCTCTCGTCTGAAATGATCATGAATGCCAAAAGCATTTAAAATTATTAAATTTTTTAATAATATGCGACATAAAAGAACGATTAATTTATTTTGTTATTAATCGTATATATTGTCTTTATTGTTTGTTTAATGTATGTGCTTAAATTCTTTATAATATAATATTTTTTGCTATTTCTCAGGTGATTTATAATTTCATTAAAATTAAAACATAGAGAGCAGTATGTTTCATATATGTAGAAATGTATTTTTTTTATATACGCATCATACACGCGCACGCGCATGCATACTCATACATAATCATATATTTATGTATAAGTGTTTTAATTTTTAAATGCTTATTCTTTATTTCATAGTATATGACAATATAAGCAAGTATGCATCCTGCATTTTATTGCGAATTATAAAGTCGTTTAAGCGCAAAGTATTATTTAAAAAATTAGATAATTTATTTTATATATATATTTTTTTTCTTGTTCGTGAAATTAGCTTCATACCATTTAAAGTAAAAAGTTTTTGTGCTTTACAAACTGTTTCGTTTTTCTTTTATTTGATTATTTTTAATTTTACATTAACATTTAAGAATTTTTATATTTTTAAAGGATTAATGAAATTTACAATAACATAATAGTTTATAATCGCTATAAATTTAAACTAAAATTAATTGAAGTAATAAGTTTTTGAAAGTTTGATAGTGGAAGTTTCTAGGATCGCGCAACCCTCTGAAATTGTTAAATTTAAAGCCGACCCTGTTTGACGCCTAATCCTCGCGTCATCTTTGTAAGGGAGATCGTAAGATGGCTGAATTACTCTTTTGCTTAAATGGAGCTAGTAAGTAGTGGGAGGGAATTTATTGCATTGTAAAAATGTCTATACCTAAACACGGAGGAGGGAAACGAGTAAAGGATAAAGGCTACGAAGGATTGGATAAAGGTCATACCATAAAACTGTGGGTAGTTAATACTACCTATCTTGATTGTAATAAGATAGAATGTGAAGCTGTAGGATCGTTTTCCTTTTTTTACTGCGACATAAATATCTATTTTCCAGTATCTGCGTAGCGTCGTAGATGGAAAAGTTCTCTTATTTTTTAAGAAAACAATTTTTTTAAATAAATATAAAATTTACAGCTCTTTCATATGTATATTACAGTATTTTGCTTTTAATTTCATAAACGATAAAACACAAACGTTTTATATTACAATAATATACAAAATACAATTACGCCTTGAAACAACCATTAAGTATGCAAATTTTACTTTTATTTATCTTCATTTGTGATTTATATTATTACTTTACTTAATTTTTAACTGGACAAAATTCGTGTAGAACGGATTAGCGATCTCGCGACTAATTAGATGAGATCGTTTAAACAAGATGCTACGTGACAACAAATCGTACTCGGAAATAATTGCATTGTCATCAGCGAGAGGTTTATGGAAATTCGTGGCTAGACACTTGGCTAACGGTAACCCGTTATAACGAGGCGCGCACTGATGTTGGACGACAAATTATCGCGGCCTGTTGTCTACGTCACCCGCGTTACCTACGTTGCGAAGGCGAGTAATTTGCATTTAGAAGAAGCCCGTCTACGGCTGGCAGCATTAATCTGATTTTTCTCCCGTAACCACCACAGTTTTTAACTGACGCCTGTCATGACGGGCGCATTGCAGAATCTTCCGTTCTGCTCATTTTTTCGTCCTCCAGATATGCACGTAATTATCACGCGCAGGTGACTACGAGGAGCGGAATGCTAATCTAATAAAAATCTTCGGATAAAAAATTCCGTACAGGCACAATGCATGAAAAAATGCAGATCTTTTTCAATAAATATACAATTGGCATTGAAAGTATAATTTCGTTCCGTTTCGACAGAGGGTATCTTTTTCTTGTGAATTATCACCTAACTACTAATTATTTTTTAATATTATTTTATAAAAAATTTTCTAAATTAAGAAGATAAATCGCGAAATGCGAATACGATTACGAATGACTTGCGTGGAATTTACCAGGTTTTGTACATTAATTTCTTGATATTTAGTGTTAAAAACGTTCTTAAAAAATTGTCTAATTGATGATGATCAACGAGAAATTGAAACTTGTGTATCGAAAATGAGATTTAGATCATTTGCGATTGTTATTACGCGGATGATCCTAGTGCATTTTCCGAGTTAATGTAGTTTTAATGCATGTTCCCGAAACAATGTTGAAATGAGTAATGAAACTTTCCTGATCAATACCTCTTTCATTTTTCACAGCGGCAGACGAACTGCATTTTCTTGCACGATTCTCTTCGCAGTATCGGTAACCGCGGAACTTTTGTCATAGGATCGTGTTCATGAATTTTATGCTATTAGCATTTTTGACATTACTATGTTGAATTTATTGGATTAACGTTATTCGGTTAAGAAAAAAATTTAAATTATTGTAGTTTAAATTTAAGTGCAATATATATATATTTATTAAATTAGTTTTGAAACTTTATAAATTTTTTCAGCAGACTTTTATTATTAAAAGTGCTAACTGAATATCGATATTTCGCTTTCATTGGGTAGATTTGAAACTTTAACTAGATTTTAATACTTGATAGTATCGAATGAAGAACAGTGACATTTTAAATAATGAATTTTATAGTCTACAGATCGATATTTTTAGAATATTTTAGAATTAATTATTTAACGTTAATTGTAACTAATTTTTGTTATTTCTTTCTCATCGTTGTCCACTAATGCTACCATCGCAAATGTGTGCTAGTACTATTGACAAAAGTACGAACATTTATTAAATTTAAGCACGCACAGCCATTACTTTGCATGAGTCATTAAAGATTTTTACTTACACGTTTTATCGCGTTTGTCAGTGAAAAATAGAAACGCACGGCCACTCGCGCGTGTGGCAGTGATGAAATTTACGCGGATCTCTACATCATCGCTCATTTATTTTATTCGTTCATTCGACTCGCAACTCGCAACTCGAGTTTTCAGCGTATAATTTGTCGGATTTTGTATACATATACATATTTGCGTCATAACGTAAATATCGCGCAGCAATGTTTATTTGCTCTTGCGGCAAATTCACTTTTCTAAAAAGTGATTCACATTATCGGGATCGCCCAAGTAATATTAGAATTGAGAAAATCTGATGAGATTGCTTTCGTACTTTAGGGATTACTAGGATGCTGCATTATTCGTAGATGCATGCGGAGTATGCAACTATGCTGATTTGGTCGGTGGTTAGTTCTCAATACAATATTCAGAAGTAGTTATGTGCGTCGGCTTTTCCTTTAGGAGAATGGCTATTAGTTTATTCTGTAATTTTAAACTTGAAATTCTATTTCTAAAGATTAAATTACATCGCTGATTCCCTTAATATAATTAAATATTTCCTCTTTGCCTCCGTTAAGCACCGTATTTGAAGTATATAGATCTTATCTCAGTAAAATCTTGGACTTGGTATTTTCTTATAATTTTTGGAATTTGTTGAATTTATTTAACACTTAACTAAAAACTTTGAAAATGAAATGTATTGAAAGTTGAATGAAGAATCAAGTTTCGGTCTTTGTTTGTTAAACATTATCTTATCTCAATTTTTTCTTTTAATTTGCGATAAAATATGTAAAGCTATTATCTTTAACTCTTTTCCATGTTTATCATTTATAACTCAAAAATTTTAAATGCCTCGGCATTTTTTGCTGGAGATATCTAAAGTTCCTAAAGACAGACAATCATGAAAGACAACGAACGAAGCGTTTTTTTATTGCTAATGATATCGACGCTGCGTATCATATCAGAAATGAGTTTTTTGTTTTATTGTCCCCTTCTACAGCAGTTCCTGCTTCTAATTTGCTGTGAGAAAGACTAATCAAACAAGTATATGCGCAGAAATGCAATGTGATGGACAAAATATTGTCTCACGGAAATGGAGAATTTTCTTCGACCAAGTGATTTGCCGTAATTGCGGATTTTCGCTTCCCTCTTTTTCTCTCTCTCTCTCTTTCTCTTTTCTCCCTCTTCTTTCTTTTACTTTCTTGTCAGTTTCTGTCTTTTTCTCCATCTCGAAAGCTGGATTGCGGCACGACTAATAGAACGACCGAGCACGGCCTTGATAATGCGCCCGCTGAAAAATGCCAACAAATTCTGTAATCGCGCATTTTCTCGTTCGCGGATTCTTTATATTTTTAATTTCTCGCTCGCTCGCGCGGTACTCAGCCCGCAGCGACGATGATTAAAAGCGCGTACTCTGTGAAGCGTAATTGGATGACTCCGAATATAATTATAATCTTTTGATTCCTTCGCAGTCTCTCCATGCGAGGCGCGCGATGGAATTAGTTGGTTACAAATTCCATCAGAGAAAGAGGTTGTACACGGAGTGCCTGCAATTTAATTTAGTGACATATGCGGTATGCTATAAATTCTAAGCGGTCTGCTTTTGATGCATAATCCTAGTTATCGGTTTATTGGTCATTCTGATTCCGATTGCAAATGCGCATCATTTCCACGTTTGTATATACGCACGCAATTGCGTTACATTGTTTGACCCTAATTGTGTAACGTGATATTACCTATAATTATCCAATGTAACATTACAATATTGTATTGTATCTTTCTCTCTCTCTTTCTCTCTCTCCCTCTCTCTCTCTATATATATATATATAAAACTACACTAAAAAAGCTAATGCATTACATACAATAAAAATTGTACGATATTATTAAATTTTATACATGTGATAATCTATATAAACAAAAATATTATATAATAACTCAATGTATATTTTATAATTATTTATATTTAGATAGAGACGTTGAAAATTGAAATGTAATGATCTTTCAAATTAAATAATTTTGAATTATATTTGAGCTTGAGATCGAGAAGAGATCTCGCTCGTTAAAATGTACTCTGTATATGCTTCAGAAATTCTATAATACGCGTTAATGCGAAATATATAGTGATATAGCACTTTCGAAACAAGTTAATAGCGAGGCGCGACATCAGTATCGAGTAGCGCGACTAAGAAAATGAACCGACAAAGTCTTCCGATATTAAGTGACGCGCGATGCAAATGCAGTCAAAGACCGGCGAGCACTTTAAAGTCCCCTTTAAGAACGCGACATTGACAGGAAGAGTATATATAGATAAAAAGATTATTTTACGTGATGTCGACGAACCCGGGCTTCGATCCGTTCGCCCCGTCGTCTTTGCCGAGCTTGTCTGATGTCGACGATATGAGACTCTCTGCATCACCGGCAATTTTTATCACACGCTTTAATACGCTTCTCAAGATAACTCGTTCCGTTGTCTATGCCTCGCCATTCTCTATGTCTATGCCTCTGTCGTCTTTAGCATGATAGAACACTCTTTCTATATGTACTGGAGATATCTTAGCTTCGATGTATTTCCGTTGGTATTTTTCGATTGGTCAACGCCTCGTTGTTGCCGTCGCTATTTTGCCGAGAAATTGAGACGAATCGCGTCGAAGGTATCTGCGGCGGGCGATATTAAATTACTTTCACTGGCCGTTTCGTGGAAGAATTATGAGACACGATAATAAGAACAAGTGGACTTGTAGAGTGTACTAATAAAGGTGCAAAATTTTTGTTCCGCGTCTCTCGCGTGACGATAGTTAATTGAGCTCCTTTCCCTTCCTCTTTGCCAAAATTAATTTTAATTTTTCTTATATACCATTTTCACGTGACAACAAAATAGCAAAGAGAATAAATTTGCAGTTTATAAGATTGCTTGTAAGTTTCGTGAAAATTTAAGAAAATTGATCTTGAATATTTTGAAATATTTTATTTTATCGAAATATATATTATTATTCTTGAATATTCTTTATTACATATTTACTACAATTTGCTAACATTTATTAATCACTAATAGATTTATAGTTAAATTTAAGTTTGCTAATTGTTAAAAAAATTTAGTTAACAAATTAAATTAAAATTTACATTATGCGAATTACTCTTACCGCAAAATTCCTTGAAGAATTTTATTAAATAAATTTTATTCTTTAATTCTTTGACATAGAGAATTTTCTTGAAAAAAAAAAAGATTAATTGATATTTAATTAAAAAATGTGATTAAAAAAATTTTATCAGACTCGTGGAAATGACCCAATTCTGTAGTTTGCTCTTCCTTTTGTCGGAATTTCTGGAATACGTGAGCATTGTTTGCGAAGTTTGACCGACGAAGCCAGTTTTTCAATTTGCCGTACGGACACTGCGTACGATAATACGTCGAATTTTTTCGGGTACCAACGGCGTTGCAAAGCTTTCCCGATCGAACGATTTCGGCGACGTGAAACGCGAATGAAAAGAACTTCAGAAAACCCGTTAATAGACTGTTGGACGGTTAAAACTTCCGAAGAATTCCATCACGAGGATGGCTATTGAACTGGAGATTTTTGAGGCCAGTAACACGAGAATTTGGAAAGTACAGTGAGAAATTTAATTTACTCTCTGGCCTTCACAATAGAGTCCTTCTAAGTCATATACTTTGTCAGATATTTTTGAAATAATATATTTTTTAGAACATTCGAGAAATTTCGAAGTATATAATTATATAATTATATAAGTATATTATTGTTTATACAGTAAATACTTGTTGATATGCATATATTAATATTTATTATAATATTCACACTATTATTCTGAAAAATTTCTAATATTATTTTATACTTTATTTAATTTCTTTGTGTATTAAATACTTAAAAATTAAACACTTACATTAGTGTCGATCAATGATATATTTAATCTAATCATATATTTATAAATATCGATAATTGAATTAATTAATAAAAGTTATATAAGTCTTTGGCACCGGGTACGGGCAACTTACCTAAATACCAAAGTTTTTGTTTCGTTCATTTCTGTCATAAAGTCTTTGACGACGGAATGTTTTTGGTCGCCACGACAGACCCAAGAATTCTTGGCAAGCCGACTAATGGGCTGTTAAATGGCTGACATTTCGAAAGAACTTTTCGTTGTCGCAGGCTCGCTCGCTTTTTACTCGTTTCCTTCGTGTACGATCTCCGCCCGGGAACAAAGAAATGGGAAAGAAGGGTTGCGTTCCGTGCCGCGCGCAGAGGTCCGGACAAAGAATCTACTGGGAAGTTTAGCAAGGTTGATTAGTTCATCAATCAATGACGAAGTGTTTACCGCCTCGGCATCCGATCAATTATCGACTGATCCGTAGCGTCGATCGACGCGAACCGTCGCATCGCGGCACTCCGCCCCGCTCACGTCCCGAACGCTTTCGCAATTTTGAGGCGTCGCGTCGCGAGGTCATTGATTGATCGTCGAAGCCAACTTCCTTCTCTGACGCGATATCCCTTCTTCCTCCCTTGCCCCTTACCTTACGCCTCGCTCATCCATATCGAGTTAATCGACCAAGTGCATTGTCTTAAGAAATTGCTTCGCCGCAAACATTTCTCGGGAGCGTCCAGTTATTCTATTCTTTAACATAACTGCATTATCCTGGAAATCCATCTTTTTAACGATTGAAAGTATCTCTTTTTCATTCTATACAAATATCGTTATATGAGACACTTTAAATTACAATAATGTTTCATTCTAATAAATTCTTGATCTTTTTTATTATTTTACTGTGCGAAAATAAGGATAAGTTGATAATTCTTTTTGTAGCAGGTAATTCTGTCTGCAATATTTATTCTTGCACAGCTCTAACGTACTGTTAAATTTTATAAGGTAGTGGTAAATAAAAATGCATTGTCTAGAAATGTACAGTCTAGATGTTTTTTTATTATAATTTATGTGCTTTCAATTCCGGTACATATAAAATTGGTTGTAAAATCATATAAGATATAGAAAGATCTGTATGTAGATATAGATAGAATATTAAGTGTTGATTTTTTATATATGTATATATAATCAACACTTAATATTATAAACATACAATGCAGTGTTTTATTTAACGTAAGCTACTTTAATATGAATTAATTTTACGTCGAAACTTATTATACGAAAATATGGAGATTGCGATAATTTTTGAATTATAAGTTGTAAGTTGGCCACGATAATATCGCATATAATTTCATACACGAAATTATATGTAGATATTTTATAATAATATAACGTTGATAAAATATAATAAATGAAAGTATTAAATATATATCGATTAATAATTTTTTTGAGCAATAATTAAAAAATATGTATTAAATTTGTATTGAATAAATAATTTGTGTTAAGTATTGAATACAAATAAAAAAATTACTCACTACTTATCATATTCCAATACGTTGTGTATATTATTTTTATTAGAATTATTTTTATAATACTTTAAGAATTTTTTTATATTTTAACATATCAAGTATTTTAATATAACCGACGCGTAGTTAATTAATTCTAAAAGAATTTTTCTTGCTGTTTTAATAAATTAATTTAAAAAGTGAAATGAAAAATTACTAGAGAAAATGTGATAGAATTTAGTCTTTTTTTAAAATTTATTAAAATACAATTTTAATTTTGCTAAAAATGTAAAAATACAGCTAATAGGTAATGGTAATTCAAGTAATATTAATATTGAGAGGTTCTAAATTTTATCTATTAAATAAAAGATGGAATAAGTATGTGAGAGCGCGTTCGAGATTAATTTATAATTTAGAGCGAAATATATGTTCAGCGTGTATTTTGCTGCACGCTTACATATTTCGTGGAATAATTGACATACAGTATACGTCGGCGTTTAGTGTTTATGATGTATTATACATTGTTGCATACACGAGGTCACTATACCATCATTTATGTATCGAAATTCGAGCGAGTCGGTAACGCGTTCCACTCTGTGTGTCATCGTCATAACGTCACTTCTCGTAACGATATCGCGACAAATACTAGAAGGAAATGCAATGTTTTATTTTTACAGTTAATGATGATCAAGTCGTCTCAATTATTATTTTTAATAATTTGTTGGGACGACAATCGTACGTGATAAATATTGCGTGACTTATACACGTAATATACGAAAAAACGAAATCCATGCGGACAAACTATTGCAAATTACTGTTCCGTGATGTTCACGGTACTTGAAATCGAATGTACATTGCGTGCGCTGAGTCTTTCGTTCGTTTAAGCGTACCGCTTTCAAATTTAGAGAGTAATATGCGGATTTACTCCGCGATTATGCTTCGTTTCGATTGCATCTTGATAATTAATTGGAAACGCAAAGGATATTTGGAGTACAATTATTATAATACAGTAATTGCATGCAGTAGTTATTTTGTGGTAATTGTAATATCTCATTGTCTGTAATGGTGATTAATTTGATGGCAAACGCTTGATGTTGGCGTTGTATTTATGTCATTGTGTTGACTTGTTATAAGACTTGAATCATTCGTTTTGTATTATTATTTCTTGAACGTAATAAGTAATTGGAACAATAATAAGTAGTTGGATTGCGAAACGCTAATTGTTTTTTGCGAACAATCATTACTATGCGAATAATTAATTTCTAAACATATTGAGACGGCTATTATCGGAAGATTCGTACAAAGCGCGCACAATTAATTGTATTTTGATTATTACAATAATAGCCATTAATCGTGAGTGTTGTTTTGTATAACTGAAAAAGCTGAAAAGAGGAGGAAGAGGAAACTTAAATAGTAATAGACGAGCAACAAGATATAAATATGTAATATTTATTTATTATCTATTCATTAAAATTAAACATTTATAGTTATTTTAACAATTTGCGTTTAACAATTATCTTTTAAAATATTGAATATATTTGATATCGATATAATGTAAATTTGTGTATTTTGTAGTTCAATGTAATCTGCAAAATGCTCTGTTGCGCATTGTATCGATGAGATACAAATGATTTGACTCTTAGGTAATGGATCTATGAAAATTATATCAGACATGCATAAAAGATATATAGATGTAGATGTACGGATATTGCACTATTAATATATAGTACACGGAGAGAATTTTCTCTTAAAAATTACTCTGAAAATCGTGGTAATTGTGAGACAACGTAAACCTTGGAAAATTTTACCATACTTTTAATAAAATTTACAAAAATTTAGTAAAGTTTAGTAAAATTTTAAGAAAATTTGGCTAAGTTTTAGTAAATTTTACTATACTTCTAACAAAATTTACTAAAACTTAGCCAAATTTTCTTAAAATTTTACTAAACTTTACTAAATTTTTGTAAATTTTATTAAAAGTATGGTAAAATTTTCCAAGGTTTACGTTGTCTCACAATTACCACAATTTTCAGGGTAATTTTTAAGAGAAAATTCTCTCCGTGTAATATAACAAAAAAAATAATAACAATATCTCTCTTATAGAATCAGAATCTCTTTCATAGATTTCAATTAAATTGACTGGAAAACAAGTTAATGTTAATATTTAAGATTGCAACAAGACATTTTTATATCGAATCTTTATTGTCAATAAAATGCAAACACCATGAAAAAGTTTAAACAAATATTAATATTTTAAAAATATTAGAGCATGACATTTGTTATAATTATATATTTTTTAATTAAACATAATTTTTAATACATACGTGCTACATTGTATTACGTTATAAATATAAATAAAAACATTTTTTTATGCATAACATTTTCCACACAATTAATTTTTATTTAATTAAAGATATGGTAGTTATTGATTGTATCTGTTTTTATCTTGGTGTGGGAATTTGTCGGAGAAACAACGGAAAATAAGTAAATGCGAAAATATAGTATTTTACTACTACTTTATTCAGTTAGCATGCACAGTCTACGTGTCATCGTTCGCTCGTTGTTGTATCTCGCAGTCGAATATTGAGTGCTCGTTCGATTCGTCATGTCACTTGTCCTTTCTCGAGTATCTTTCGCTCTGACTCAAAATATTTTCGTTATCAGTCGCTCGTTATCTATTTGAATTTTTGTTAAACACGTTACGAGAAATGAAAAGAAATGTTTCTTTGTAACAAGGGCATATTATGACAAATACAATCAATAATTTTATTTTTTTAATATATTTTATGTAATCTCTTTGACAGTTTATTTATATAGCTTAATGGATTAAAAAAATAAATTATCTGAATAGAGAGAGTAGAAATCAGTATTATGTGAGCTGTATAAGTACATGAACTTAAGCATGTGCTAATTTTTTGCGATATTAACTTTCTTTTGAATTATTCAATCTACTCTTTAAATCGGAATAAATAAAATTTTACTGATTTTAGTGTTGTACTTATAATTATATATTAATCTAATCTGTGCACCCTCTTTTAGTGCACAGTGAGAGTATTATATCATTTTTTAAATTAGAATTACTAAACACAGACAATGAATAGTCACTGATGATCATAGTTGCAAATACAATAACTGCAAATCAATGTATGTATTCTCGTTATTAAGATTTGCCAATTGATGTGTAGAATATTCATGCTCTCTAAAATTAATTTAAATATGTGTAACGAAAAGACTAGTATTATCGACTTTTGTAGATTCTTTCAAGAAAAATCTATTATCAGTTATTTAAATTTATTATCAAGAGTAAAACGATGATAAACGCGACGATTTTGGCGTTAATTTGCCGAATAACGCATGATAAATGCAATATTAAGTATGATTGTTTGTTGTGCTTTATTTTACGGGAAAAACGAGCGTTGCGATAGATAAATAATAATTTCCGTCGACGACACGACGTGGCTGGAAAGGCAAAGCCTGCGGGGGAGGGGAGGCTTTTCAGGCATGGGGGTACTACGACGGTGTACGAATTTATGAATCGCGTCGTCTCGCGGAGGTTTTACGGGCGTACCTCGATACCGTAGAGAGGGCTGCGCGAGACGTAATTTACGGCCGCACACGCGGTGGCGGCGGTAGACGAAGTAAATAGTTGAGAAATTTCAGCGGCGGATTAGGGCCCGCAGAAATTGAGCGGCGATGCGATGTCTGGGGTGACTTAGTTATCTGCGGGCGCGGCTCAGTCGTTCGGTGCAAGTCTTCTCACGTTTCCATTATTCTAAGGCCGCCGGCGAGAAAGTTTCGACTCCCCCTCCCCTCTTTTCACCCCCGCGGGAGGGAAGAAAAGTTTCGCAATCAAAATAAGAAGACACGAGTAGCACAAGGCGGAATCTATCGGGCTGAGGTTTTTGCGAAAGGGGGAACAGATGTACGCGGTGTACGGCCAGAAGTTACGAAAGTCACATCATGTTTGTCATCGTACGCGTTACGTTATCTCCGATATAACATTGTGGAATTGTTCAATTGTTTAAAACGTCGCGTTGTGGAGCTTAGATTTCAAAATAAGAACGGATGGAGTTTACAGGATAGTTAGGATTTTATAGAATAATTTATAAGTTAAAATTTATAGATTAATTTTTTAATTTAAGACGCACAATAGAATTAGATGTAACAGTAGATAATCAGAATTTTAATATCATTTAGTAAGATTATTTGTCTGTTGAAGCTGTATATATTTTATGTTATTACGGCTTTCTTCAGGAGACAATTTTACTTATCGAAAGCCTCGATAATCCAGCAAAAACATCGATATCCGATTAAATCCAAAGATCTATAAAGGAACGAAATGCTGATAGTCCCGGCGCATTCTGTGTATCCAGGGAATAAAGTTACTTCGTTGAGAAAGCAGATCGTATAGATTTAAACCTCAAACCGCGGCGCATGTAGGATCGCGTAATTAATTCGTTTGTTCTCAAAATCGTTCAGTCGAGGCACGGATACGCGCGTATACGTATAGGAATACGTATCGTTATCCGGAGCACCCATTCTCGTGGCTCGCTTAATCTACATTCGGTAATGGCGGAAGGGGGGGGGGGAGGCGAGTGGTGAAAGAGGGGAACGTGGACTTTGAAAGCGCTTCTCCCGTTCAGATCACGATGCTATTTTAGCTCCTGAACCCGGTATTTTCTCCGATCGTAGGTACGTACACGACGTACCCTATCTACCTACCTATCGTTCGGTTACCACCGAAAGGAGGAATCGCGATTTGTATCTCCCGGAATCGGCGACGCCGTGATTGGTCGGTCGCGGAACCGGCGTGGCTGTCGAATAAATTTCCCTCCCCTCTCCCTCGCGCGCAACGGGGATAACGATCCCCATAGAGAGACCGATTCGGCGGATCGAGCGTTGAATTGTGACCCCCGTTGCCGCTCGTGCATATAACTCATGATAAATTCGCGATCTCACTTCATTGCGCTTCTTCGCCGCCGTTCGACATTTGGTAGGATCTCACACGCTTGAAAGAATACCAAGTTACTTACTCCGCGTCGCGGCGTCCTCGTTTCGTTACCGAGTTCCTTACTTATTGAAGGAGGAAATGAATTTTTTTATCGCGTGTGTCGCTACACGATTGTAGGCGTGCCAGAAATTTCGGAAGCTCCTGGGTCAATTCTGAAAATTTGTGTTCGTGTTAATATTGATGGTAGATGAAATTACAGGCAGGATTTTTATCGCAATATTATTTTACATATCTACAGTTCAGTGACGATTATTTTATTTGTAATACTTGTTTAGTATGCAAATTATTTGCATATTGTTGTTTTATTTTATTATTCTACCTAAAAGGTACAATAGCATTGATTTTTGTCTGACCAACTAATTATTTTTAAATTTTACAATGTGAAACTGAATAAAGCGATTATTATTAATATTGACATTCAGTTTTGGAATATTGTGGAATGTAGGCAAATAAATGTAAACCGAATTACAAAGTTACATTTCCATTTTAATATATAGAACGTAGGTATAAAAGTAGGGCGAAATTGAAGAAACCAAAAGATCTGAGGCTATTTCGGCAAAAGGTATACGCTTCCACAAACTGGAACGTTACGTTATTTTTATTTAATAAGCAATATTATTGGTTTACATGAATAGTTTTCGCATGCAGGATTTATTAAGATTCTTCAATAATTATATCAGCTAATTACATCAACTATTGTTAAAATTAAGATATATATTTCTTATATATATTTGTTTATGTAACATTCATAGAAGAGACGTTGAATATTTACGCACTATTGTTGCAAGACATTATTAGATGACAATCAATTGCGATTTACGAAAGAAAATAGCTTATTAAGATGAAAGATACGAGAAGGGGAATACGTACAACACGACATGCGTATGAGGGTGTAAAAGATAAGAGGAGACACTAAATTACCGCCCTAACTCTCATCTATAATTGCTTCGGTTGTCCTCGTTATCACCCCCATAGCTCGCGGATTAAGATTTTTATTAGACCATTACTTTCTAAAAGTAAGACATAGAAGAAAAGCGTTTCTTTTTAAAATACTTCCAATGCGTTGCCGTGTATTTTTTCCAGTTTTTTTTTATAAACAATTTTCTGTATGTGTCTCAATTCTTTTTTTTCAGAGGAGATATCAATTTTCTCTTTTATTTAAATTATTATTCATTATTTAAAGAAATTTCAATTTTTTATGAATATGTTCCTATACGACTCCTGAAAGTTTTAAAATCGGAAATATGAAATGTAAACTGTATTTCATCATAAAAAACAACTTTTATATCCATAGAGTCTCCCATGTATTTATGCAAAGTCATAAATAATACTGAAAAACAGATTATTATTTGGAGGTATGTTCACGAATCGAGTTTAAAGTGCTATATGTTAATTTAAAATTTACATGTTTACATATTGCGAACGAAGAAAAATATATTTGTCACTCGGAACGACGAAAATGAAAAGGGATATAATCGATTTTTTCTCTCGTGGGCATCGATGAGCTTCTATGCGGGGGTTCCAATGCAAATGGCGCAGCTGTCTTTCCAATATCACACGAGCACCACCTTTCATAATCGTCACCTCGGATATCGCATTTTCCAATTCGTACCGCGGCGACAGCGCATTGCAACGGCTGCAAACATTTTTCGTGAAAATAACCGAGCCCCGCAGGCGGGCGGAATCGCTGAAAATTTTAGAGGATGCCTACCCGGCCGGGCTCGCTTGACTAAATTTACATAAACAACACGGCAAACCCATTTTTTACCGAGTAACGTTGAAAATCTCGCGGGCATGATCCATAATTCGTTCTCGTATCGAATGTTTTCTGCGGTATTGCGGAAGAATGATCAGCCAATCGTGACACACGCTTATCTCGGACATCGGCATCGATAAACCATCTTCGTAGATTCCGAATTCTCGCTCGAGATGCTTTAAGAGAGAGCACGTCCTCGCAATTTTTCCATGAGTACGGGTACGGTGAAGATATATTGATACTGGCTTGCCGGCGTAGAGTTACCAAAGAGCAACAAAATCGCGATACTTTACGACGTCAGGAATTATTGCAAGTGCAGATAGTTGCGTTACCTTTTTCGGTAATAGTTGCGTGGAATTTTTGCAAATGCATGTGATATTTTTTATTTTATGAAATCTATTGTATATTATTTATTTATGCATACTGAGAAAAGTGATCCGTTTAAAAAGTAACAAACGGATATATTACCGATCTGTTTAATAGGAAAAAAACCAATAAAGGCCAAAATGACCGGTTAAAAGTATTCGATTAGAAAGTTCTGATTGAATATTTTCTAATTGGAATTTTCTGTTCAAATGTTTTTGATCGGTCATTTAAGACTTTATAGTTTTTTTCCGATTAAAGAGATCGGTAATGTGTCAGTTTGTTACTTTTTGAATGAATTCATTTTTTTCAGTGCACATATATACAATTTTTAAGTCGAATAAAATAAACAAGAATAATCTATTATGCAATTAGTACACATACACATATTATATGCATTATGTGTAATTTCTAGTATAATATGAATGTAATACTTTAACGAGATAAAGTTAATAATTACGACACGTTTATAACCTGACGTTTTGACAATTAGGGAAAAATTACAGTTTTCCGTATTACATAATAGTCGAGGTAAATTCGTACCTTTGCAAATATTGCAAACATCAAACATTATATATGAAATAATTATTAAATGCAGGTCATCATGCCACAAGAGTATTTCAATAAATCTCATTGGAGAAATAATTCACTGCATAATATGTTCTTTTATCGTAGCGTGTACAATATAAATCATGGTATTGTTTGAATTACATGCGCAATTAATTCTCAGATATAATATATATACAGCGAGCTCACACATACGTATAATTTCGGTGTATTTCAGACTGGTATATATTTTCTCGCATTTGGCTGCGTATTGTAGCACGTGCGTATTGGAGAGGTTTCTACTTCCTCCGATACGCACATTCTGATACCCATAATAATCGTATAATACGATCGTTCAGTTAATTCCGCAGGGACAGTCATTTCAAATTGAGCCTATACTCATCATTGCGTGAAATATTTCAATCCGCCTCGTCGATAATAATTGGCCGGGATCCGGACATTTTCCGACGATAAAAATGACCCTGGTTGGGATTTTCCTCAATTCATAATCCACGCCAGCCATATCGATTTTGGAGAAGTTATTAATGATGGTACTTCATAACGTTTTTATGTCTTCGTGATCGCACATTTCTCTTTATGCGAGAGATTTCAATATATACCAAGTTTAATAACTTTTTATCATTTTTCTTTATATCGTTCCATTTCTATTTTCTGTAAGAAAGTTCGCGAATTTTGATATTTAAAATCCATTTTTTATTCTCAGTAGGCGTAATCTCAGCCTCTTTTTTTGGTACAGGCACAATTTTATTTTCAAATTTTAATTTTTATAAAATAAAGGTTTTAATATTTGTTAAACAACTGTTTCGTGATACAGCAGAGATGTTGGAAAGTAATCGTGAATTTTTTTTAGATTTTTTGAAAGCTCAGAACTGTAAAAAAAATTCGGCTAGGCAAAAAACTCAGATTGCCGGAGAGTTAAGGGCGTTTTTGCTCAATGATTTATGTATCGATTATACGATTGATGTTACTACAGATATAAAATATAGAGATCTCTTAATATATATAACGATCTTAAAATAAGATAATCTTTTTTATAGCTTGGACGTATACGTAGTTTATTAAGCGAATTAAAAAATATTAAAATAGATGTAAAAAAAAAGTTTTAATAATCTTCTGACGTTACTTCTCGGGTTTTTAAACGTTCTCTTCCTGCTTGATATGGCACGTTTTTGTTTTTCTTTCGCGAAAAAAACTTTCAGAAGACAAATTTAAAGAGATCGGCTAATTAGATTATAAAATTGTTTGATATTAGGTTATGCTGTTGTACTTTCACATGGCGCAGAGTGTGCCAGATTATCGGGTTACATATCGTATACCAGCTCGGCGTTCTCTATTCCACGTGATGCATCGATGTTTTCCCGCTGGCGATCCCCCAATTACCGGCTCGCCCGACGAACGGCGGACGGGAATTTTCGCGGGCGAGCCGGAGCGAAGATATAAGCGCGTGCACACACGCGGAAATATTTTGCGGCGAAGGGTGCGCTCGCTTAGACGCGTATCCCGCCCGGAACAAATGGCCGGCGATATCTTGGGGCTCTATCGCGTCTTCCCTCTTATTTTCAAAATACTTTATTTCACGCAGCAGATTGTACCTATAGAAATAAATCCGCCCGCTTGAGCAGATAGTTGCTGCGATAACTCACCGCGTCCCCCTGTTCCCCTACCCAACTACCTACCTACCTAGCCACCTACCTACCCTCCTGCTCTACCATCGTCGTCATTCCCGAGCGCGCCACCGTTTCGTCGTAGCTTATTCTCTCTCCAGTTCAAAGTTCTATATTCCACCCGCTTGCACCCTCTCTTCCAACCCGGCTTTTCTTCCTTGCTTCTTCTGCAGACGCTCGACCTTTCCCACCGTCGTCGAACCAACGAACTTCGGCCTCGCATCGCGCATTTCCCCAAACCCTTCCTGGCCCTTTCCTCCTCGCTGCGTCTGGTTTTCTTGTTTCTTTCGCCGTTCACCAATATTTTCGTACGCGGAGAGTCTGGACGGATTTAGGAAATTGCCGGTATTTTTCTCCGCGGTTCCCACCTTAAGTCGCGAAACGGCGACCTTTAACTCCCGCATGATTTTGTACGCTCCTCTATGTCCTAAGATTTTTTTTTTTTACGTCTTTTTTCAATCAGGAGGTAAAACACTATAATCAAGTGCATTCGTTGTAACCGCGCACGTCTAAAGAAAATATAAGGTCGAGTAAACTGTAGAAGATTCACGAGAGGAGATTGATCTGAATTGCACGGCACGAAATTTAATAGTATCGAAATATTCTGATCAGCCACCAGCGATTCGATCGTTCGTAGGATGTATTCTTGTTAAAGCGCCTGAGTATTTTTCATACTATTTACGGTCTATAAAACGCGGAGTCCCACTGCAATTTCTCGAGCGAGACACATCCGCGCATAACGATGAAATTGTCAACCGACACACTTCTGCCGGCTACACGTTTTATATAGTACACGCGCGATAGCCGTTTTAGGTCAGCGATGCAGCAGCTGGACCACCAGCTTCGTCATGCATGTCCATCTGCGCTTTTGCGTCCACGTCAATTGCCGTGTGCGTTAGTCCGTGTACGCGCGCGCGATGTAAATGTGTACGTGTGCGCATATGTGAGAAAATCGTTGTATGGCTTGAACGTATTTTCGTAAAATTCACACTCCCTCACTGCGGGAGATTCGTGATTAAATTCAACAGATGCGATTTCAGGCACACACCTCGGGTAAGTTCGTTTCTACTTTCGCCACTTTGCTGTTGAACGAAAAAAAACTAGGAAATTGCGAATTAAGGCTGGCCGAGAGTTCACAGAAATATTACGTTCCGGGTGTTAATTGCACAGCTGACTTATTATTATGCAGAATTACTGTAGTTGTAGCTGTATTCTACATTATATAGCTTAGTTTCTTCTCGTGAAATACATCGAGAAAAAGAATTGCTTAGATTGTGCTCGTTGAAGTTTGTCGAATGAAAGGGCTCTTTCATCCATTCACGCCGCTAGTTCTTCCTAATAATAACACTTAACTGATTGCATGGTGTAGATATATAATGTGCACATGTGTACACGATAATCTATGGGTAGAACTTAAATGTTTGTCTCTTTGTATTTTTTCTCTTTCTTCCTCTACTTTAACAAATCGATGTAGAGACAGAACCTTTTTACTTGCAAATAAGAATTTGAATATACCTGACTGAAATAATCAAGTTGGCAATCGCGTTTGTGTAAGCAAATACAAAGTTAAACAAACTACCTATAGGCACAATAATTTTTTAATTCCACTCTTAATAGTCGGAATTGTGTAATTAAAGCTTTAATAAGATTTATTTAAATTATTTTTTTATGATAAATAATTATGATATTTTAAACGGATAATGGGACGACTCTTTCACGTGTTATTAAATTATAATCCTATTATAATTGTGCTATTGGATATGATGTATTAATTAATACTTGGCTTTAACGATGTAGGATTTTATAACGTTTGGAATAACGTGAACACGTTGTATCATGTTGTCGATGAAAAATTACGTAGAACCGTATAGAATGTCAAAGAAACACGATCTCGAAACGAAGATCGCGATCGACACGGATAGAAAATGAGTCTAGAATATTAAGGCCGTATTTCTCGCGTCGTTCTGCGGATCGAAGAGTACGTTCAGCTTTCTCGGGTGGAAAGTAGTTCGCGGAATAAAAGATGCCGAAGTTAGATGTATGCTTCCCAACATCGAGAGCGATTTGAATGGTGGAAAGATTAGTTGATGCATTTTTTTTAACTTTAGGAAGGATTAAAAGTTATTATATTTCTGGTGATGAGAGACGAATCGAAAAATTTTCCTCAGTCATCAAATAGATTGTGATGAGCACACGATTAAAGGAGAGAGAGAGAGAGAAAAAAAGAGAAACGAATAGTTTCATAACAGATTCTGAAGTATGTAAAATCGCTGCTGCGTGTTCTCTCGAGAAAGAAGTTCAGCCAGCGTGGATGAGAAAAGGGGACGAGAGGACGAATAGAGGAGTAGAGTGACAGAAAGGGGCTCAGAGACGGAGAGAGACGAATCTAAATTCAAATGAGAACCGACATACTAGCATGCAAGAGCCAATCTCAGTCGATGTTATAGCCTTCCTTACCGCGCTCCCGGCTCTCCGGGATCTTATGCCGGCTTTCGGCTTCGTATCATCGTAACGGCACGTCAATATCAGAATACCGGAACAAGGCTAACGATACCGAGCCTCCCGCAGATATTCTACAGAATACATTGGCGTCTGACAGTCACGCTGAAGCGTTGTATTAAAGGTGAGGTCACACCTGATCGAGCTTCACTTTGCGTCGTCGAGCTTATCGATGACACTGTTTATTCGACGTGAAGCGATCGATCAAAGCGGTGGCCCATAGTCTTGCATAGCGAACCTCGATATCTGACAAATTGTCGAAATATTCTAACATTGTGCTACTGTTATCAAAGAAAGTTTTATTTAGAGTTATTTTGTTATTTATTATAACTTTACTCGATTTATTAAAGATTTGACTTTTCTGTTACATTACATAAAATTATTTGGAGGTATAAGTGCCAAATATTCTATGTGTGTATGGATAAATAACAAAAACGAAGAACATTTATCATGCATTTTTCTCTCTTTATTTTTAAAAATTTTATCATGTACGCTAATTATGACTAAAATAATTTCTTACGTTTGTCAATATATTCACAATTATGTAATTAAGACAGAGTGAAATTAACTTATCATACTTGTTGTGTTAGGAATAAACGTTACATTGACTAAGGAAATAATATAAACGGTAATAGAAACAATATAAACGGTAGAACAGTTGCACGCAGTGCATTTTTATCCTGACACGGAATCGATGTTACCGGCGCGTTGCTCTTTTTTTTACAAAATTCGGATCTAAGTTTGCAACGGCTCAGAATCAGAAACGGTTCTTACATTTGGGACGAGTTATCGGAGGATGTCCTGACGACTTATTGTCCGTACGTTGTCTTAGCTTCAGCGGATTCACACGCTTTTTACATCAACAGCCCGAAAGTTCTTTGATAACATCTTTTCAATAAATATTCATTAATAAAAAGATTTTCAAAATTAACGAATATACGTATCTGAAAGTTAAGCATCAGTAGTCAAGAGTTAAAAATTGACCCATTAATCTGTTTTGAAATCATAAAATTAAATCTAAAAATCTATCTTTTTATGTAAAACGCATAAAAAGAAATGTTGATAAAGCTAAAACATGTGCTTGTCGTACTTAAAGAAATTACAATAGTCGCGCGAACTATAAAACAGGTGAGACGTACGGAATGGAGCGTCATTTTTTAATGGAGAGTTAGGTCAGACGGTTCTCCCCGATATAAATTTCCGATTCCTTTCTCGCTCAGCTGGCCGCAATGTGCATCGCATGCAAGCTCCGGGGCCGGGAGAAACGGTAATTTCCTCTTTCGTTTTACTCTGGAACGTTTTCCGCTCGCTACTACGCGCGCGCTAAATCGATCGGCGGCGATTCGCGCGTATTTTCCCGCTGCCGATCGCTCGTGTTCGCGATTTCCGCGCCGCGTCGTGCCGCGCCTGCCGTAAAAACACATTCGCGATCCGTCGCGCACGATCACGTAAAAGCAAAAATAACTCGCCTCCGGTCGTCGGTGCTTTCACATCTCCTCGACGACGAATGCGACAACGGTCCTCACGCGCGTTTGGTGTGAGTTTTAGCGGCGCGGGTTAAAAGGTTACGGGATTCCGATCTCCCTGCCGGGAAAGAATCGAGTAATCTTATCTCGCTCTTTTGACGAGAGATAATACAGAGTTCGATAAGGACGTTCCAAGAGAAACTTGCTGCGAGTGTAACGAGAGAAGAAAAGGGAATGAAATATTTTTTACAGTGAACTACGTTAATAATGTAATGTTACTTCTATAATGGAGCAGTATTTAGTTTTGCTTTTGCAGAGGAACTGCGGATGTTTCTCAGTGCAAATAAAAGTGGGAAGTAATAAAAACGAACGTCTCTTTCTTTTACAATGATTCTTATTATACAAGCATCTCGGAATTTGCGAGCTCTGAGCATTAAATTAAACATCTTGGTGAGAGACCTAAGTTAATATCGTGACGATGAAAAGTCGATTTGAAATTACCTCAAAAAAACGATGTATTGTTACAACGTTATTGTTATTTTTTTTTACAAATATTCGTTTAAAATCGATTCCAAATTAGAACTTTTTTTATTGACAATTCTGTGTAATTATAATACTTTTAGAGTATCTTACAATGAAATTAAAAATAATAAAATTATTCTACATTAGTTTTTAAAGAATGTGAGTTTTGCTTTTGTGTGCACGTTTCAAATTTTCAGTTAAAGTTTAATCTTGATCTTCAAGTTAATTGCTTATCGGGCGACAGTAACATTCTTGAAACAAAATTCCGAAATTTCGCATAGCGAAGTTCTTGAGAGTGCGCACTGTTAAGGAAACGTTTTCTCCTCTGCATAATAGAACTCAACAATGCTCTATTCTGCCATCTGTCTTCTACTCCCTCTTGTCGCCTGTTTCCTTGACTTCGCTAGTACGGCGGACTACTATTCGCGATATTTACTCTATCGACCGCGGCGAATCCGACGATATACGTCGTCTAATTCCACGATGTACGTTAATGTCAGTTGAAGCGGGAGGCGCGCTAACAAATCTCTGGCTAATTCCGTGAAAGATGTCTGTGAAGACGGGCGAAGGGAGAGATAGAAGGGGGGAAGAGAAAGAGAGAGAGAGAGAGAAAGAGAGAGGGGGGGGCGAATCTAAATGGAAACTAATGAAACTTAGGCGCCTTCTTCCCTTTTCCTCAAGAAATTTACAGAACAATTTAATATATTCCAATATTTTAAAGTTATATGTTGTACAGCACATAAGTCTAGCAGAATATACTGTTTCCTGCGTTATTTGCTTTGTTATATTTGCTCATTTCTTGTGCTAACTCTATAAGTTTATTAGATCTTTATATCTTATTTTTTTATACGAAAATAAAGTAACGAAGGTATTAACAAAAGATGATGCTATTTGTTAAATTGTATGTATATTATAATCGCCACAATACTAGATATCAAATTAAACTTTAATTAAATTAATGCTGTTATCAATATAAATTAAGGACAATGCACCATACAATTTTTAAAATTTTAATTTATTAGTAAATCTTATCTGTATCTAATATAATGAACATACTATATGTTATAGTATATTGCTTTATGTTCTATTTCATTTTTTTATAAAAATAATGTTAGTTTGACTTGACTGAAAATGGTCAAGGTTCCGACTCGAGTGGTCCCCGTTGTGCGTGCGATACGTGCCTATCCCCCCCTCGTAGTTGAATGCAACCGGAACTTGGTCAGCTACCCGACTGAATTTTCCTACGTCGTCGTGCCCCCTTTGTGCCATACCCCTTTTGTCTGCGATCTTCGTCGTCCAACAGTATTATGAACGGGCTAGGTAGGGGGATTGGAAAGCGAGACAGAGCTGGTTACAACCGCGAACGAATAAAATACGGCTGCGCCGGCTCGCCGCGCCAGGAAGTAGCCTTTCCCTCGGAAAATGGCCTGCGCGAGGTTTTCTGAATTCAACGCGGATGGCCGGCTGAACATTTTCCATCTCTCTTTCTCACTCTCACTTATTTTCTCTCTCTCTCTTTCTCTCCCTTTCTTTATTTCTTCTGTTATCATTTGACCGTACGTCGCATACATGGAATCCGTGTAACAAAAACGGAGATACATATGTATGAATAAAATTTATTTTAAATTAGAAGAAAGATTGGTTTAGAAATATCGTTACAATTGTACGAATTAGTTTATTTTTTTTTCTACATGTAAAAATAGCTTTTAAACGTATCGTTATAAGTGATTATTGGAAAACGCCATTAGAGAATAGTACTTACAATTTTTATTTCTCTGAAGTAATACGATATGTCATGATGTCATTTAATATCAGTGAGCTATCTTCGTTAGTGTTAAAATTAAAATACAATATAAACTAGGTTTATAAAGATTTCACATCTTTTTTTATTATTAAAATTTTTTTAATTCTCTTCTCTCTCTCTCTCTCTCTCTCTTTTGTTTTTTCTTTGTATAATTTTGTGAAACGTAATGTTTATAAACCAGAAAATAACTATGATTAGAAAAGAGTAATTAAAAACATTTTAACTGGATATTAGTGTATAGTAATAGAATGTATTTGTAAGTTTAAATTTACACACACAACGAATCCTTAAAAAAAAAAAGAACATTTTATTGCTGGTCGTACAATTTCGAAAGAAAAATTCTGGTGATGTCTATGGTTACGTGTAATTTGCGGACATATGATTCCGATTCGGTCAAAAAGCTCGCTCAGAGAGAAAAATATTATTACGGACCACATCCGATTTCTCACAGTAGCCTGCAGATCGAGAAAACTTGTTGAAGAACATAGCTATACATATTTTTACACCAAAATATAAAAGAAAATATAAAAATGCGATAGCAAGATCTGCAGATTTTTATACTCTTTTGCTCTTTACTTTTTCCTTTGAATTTAATTTTTTTTAATACATTTGTTTACGAAATATGACGCACAGACAAAAGTTTTTACAAACAATTTCTTTTTCTCTAAACAAATTTAATATTTTTTTCAGAATAATTGTGATAATTTCAGAATAAATATACACACACACACAAGTACCTCACAAAATTTGTCAAAATATTTTAACAAGAAAATTTTCGAAAAATTAAATAAACTGGTTTTAAACTTTAATTAATTAAATAAATGGTTACACTAGAACCAAGTCCTAGTTTGCGAACGGAAATGTGAATCAGAGGAGTATTTGACTCGATACGCTAATGCTACATGTGAAGGATTCTGAGTTCAAATTCCGGTCGCCTCTTTTATATTTTCCGTCGCTTATGTGATTTTTTATTTAAAGTTATTTATTAATGATTTTTTCTTTCTTATTAATTGTTCTTTTTTCTTATTTGTTAATGGAAGAATGAACAAGTTAAAAAAGTATTATAATCTTATAAGAAATGTGTCGCGTGCGTAATCGATTATTTTATAACTAATTAAATCTTATTCAAGTTCCTTCATATTAATGTTATTTCATTAATTTGAATTGTAGTAATCTGAACTTTTTTATATCTTAATTGTTTTATATGCTCAATTATTAACATTATTCTTTCACATTCACGCATATTAATATAATTTTAATTGAAAGAAATTAATTATATCTATGCGGCTCTATTGTGTTATTTAAAGGATTACTTATAAAACAAATCTTTTTGTTATAAATAATAATAAGACAGAGAGAAAAACAATTTATTTTATGCATGTAGTTCACATAGCTTACGATCTATGTTTTAAAAGTCTGTGTAAATGTAACATTGATATTATATACAAAAATCACGTACATATTATTTTAAAATTTAAAGCACGCGCAAGCTTTGATATATATGTTATAGTTTTTTTGTTCTGCAAAAGAACACAGAAATTATTCGCAAAATTTGCAAATCAATTGCAGTAAATTTAAAAAAATAATTATATTATTGATTTTTATCAATAGTATATAATAAGAAAAACTTAACAATGCAATATGTAACTAAACAATTTAAATTTAATTACAAAAAGTATTTTTTAATAGTCTACTATAGACACATACATCTATGTACACATATAGATCCAGTTGTTTACACTTATTCTGAAATTCTTGAGTGACATTTCATGTTTTCTGAAAAGTTAATCGTTTTAAACAGATTGCGCGAGGCAAGTAGCGTCAATATTTTGATTTCCTGTTTTATCCCCACAACGATAATAACGTTTTAATAAATATATCCGTATGCGTTCGCGACCGCGTAACCGGGAAATATTTTCGATTATCGAAACTGCGGTGCATTTGCATGGCGCCGGTATTGACCGGAACACTTAATTACCGTAAAGTGAATTTAAGTGGTGGACTGGCAATTGGCGAATTCAGTAGTTCGATTATTAAATTGTTTCCACTAGGAAGGGAGGAAAAAAGAGAAAGAGAGAAAGCGGGGGAGAGAGAGAGACAGAAAAAGAGGAAGAGATGGACATGGGAGGAGAAATCAAACTCACTCACAAAATAAAACTCGTAGAATGTAATCACGTTCGGCGGTATTCTCCGACAATCGTGGCTGCATTTTTTTCGCACACGGGCAATAATATAGAGGAGAATTTTTCGTCATTTAACGGAACTGATCTTGTTACTATTAACGCGAGAAACGTTATATCTGGTGTGTGCGCGTTGTGACTAATCGCGGCTAATTAAATCACGGTGGCCTGATTTCCTTCGTTAACCGCCGCGCCGCACGTGTTTCCGGCCGAACGCGCGTTTAGATAGATAGATTGACACTTTAATCAACCGATAGCGTGCAAGTCCGTTTAAACATGCGGAAGCACTCGCGGAAATTCCCGCAGTGCGCTCCTCGTTTCCAAACGAGGACGCGCGCGAGTATCGCGTTCTGAAAGAGTAACTTAACATATGTGGGAGGGCAGATATGGTCTCGCGAGAATTTTTCGAATTTAACGTATCGAAAGTTTGCGCGGATATTGCGAAGTGTGCAACGTTAAAGATTGAAAACTCGAAACCCGAATGCGAAGTGCGAATTAGTGCGGCAGACGGGAAAAATTCTGAGGTCCTTGCATATCTGCTTTTTTTACGGAGGATATTTTATATCCCGGTCAAGGGATATACTAATTTGAATTTGAAGCACGTAAAATGTGATATAAAACTGAAAGCCATGTGTTTGTAATAAAAATAAATTAATAAAACAATTTCACTTGCGATGTTTGTTACATCTGAGATATAAATTTTCAGCAATAAGATAAGTGTAGTGTATTATTTTGGTGAACACCTAAAATGTCTAATATATTTCAAGATTGGTTATATTATCGTTTTGCACGAGAGACAGATTTATATTTTATATCGACAGTCAATCCAATTCTTTAACAATATATATGCGGTGAGAGTATGGACCACAAATTTGGACTTCCACGCTACATTTGTCGTCAGAAAGAGTCTCGAAATAAATTCTCTTCTCATATTGACATTGAATGCGATCCTATTATGTTAGATAAATCAAACTCAGCGACAAACCGCCCCGGTAGCGTTCGAACGCGTGTGTCACGGATATGAATCGTACAGCGAAACGCGGGGCGGTCCCACGTGGCTAAACAAATCTGAAAATGCGAAAACAAATCTGCTTTGAAGTCCGGGCACGACGGCAGATATTAACTTTTTCAGATTCCCGACGCGCGCGTCGCCCGCGGTATATTCGGAACACGAGGGCCACCCCGTCCCATCCCATCCCTCGATCCGTGCTCCGGCTTGGCAGTATGTATACCCGGTAGCGGCACATATGAGAAGTATAAACTACGCAGATAGCGCAACGCAAACGTACCCTTCACCCTCGTTGTTTCCTATGTGACGCCTCTTTCGTTCTCTTCCCTGGCTCTCTTCCATTCTTCCCTTCTCCCCCTCCCGCTATCAGGAATTGTCTCCCCGCTCGACCTTTCTCCCTCCCTCCCGCTTTTGCATCGTCTCCCGTATTTTCTCTACCCCCCCCCCTTTCTCCGTATTCCTGACCCCCGCATCACCAACGACGACTGCAATACTCGTTCGCGACACAAACAACGCGCACTTCGGAATACTGCATGGAGCGATGTAACGAGCGAAGTTACCGTGGCTACAAACGCAGTTACAAGCGCACGTTGCAACTGCGACAGTGGTCGACCAGACCAGATCTCCCGGTGCCCTTTTTACCGCCGTCGGTTGCACTGTTCCCTTGTACTGTTGGCAACTGTGCCGCCTACAGGCGATTTTCCGTTTTCTCGCGGATCCCAAAATACGGCGGCCGCGATGCATTCCCGTGAAATACCATATGTCGTTGTAAATTACACGCGCGAACATGCGATTAGCTGATGTTTTTATCGGGAGCGGCGATATTTCGCAACGCGTGTGCTGCATGCCATTTTTCACTCCGCGTCGTACGAGGTCATTAATTTGCTATCGCGGTTTCAATTTTAAGTGCGATTTCATGCGTTTCGAAATATATCTCTGAATTATTTGGTATCTTGGAATATACAAAACGCGTGCGCACCGCTATTGGTATTTTTTATAGTTTATTTTTTACAACGTTTCTAAAATTAGATTGCATTCACATGGTTGATTTTATAGTGTAATATTTTTGAACATTTTTGCCTGTATGACTTGTTTCTTTGTCAAATATTTGTAATCAATTTAATTCGTCGATATGTGTTAGTAGCACACATTCTGTACAGCAAACTTCAAGTGTTTTTGTTTTTTTATTTTTTGTTTAGATTTAATCAAAGACATGATATTTGCGATCGGAATCTCTGCAGCTTTGCAGATTATTTAACAACTAGATAATTAATTACAATGGATTAATAAAATTGTTTGTTTTTAGTTATGCAAAATATTTAGTTGCTTTTTTTATGCAATGTGTCTCTGCATCTTATTTCTTTCTTCAAATTTGTTTGAATCAATTTGATCCAATTTACACTAATTGCTTAAATTGAATTGTTTACGAGAGTTACATCCACGCTATTATTCATCACAATTTATTAGATTAAATGTGTCGACTAATGTATATATAATATAATAACAACAACAGTAACAACAGTACATCTCATTAATGGTGTACATCGTAAAATTTCTTCAGTAAATATGCAATATCTCGCAAACCAGGAGGAAATCCATACATTCGGTTTCTCTCGTTTCACAAGCTCCTGCAGAATTGGTATTTTCCGATGACCTATAGAAATAGCTAGTATCGCGGCATTGTACCGTGTTGGTCTACACACGCATACACACACACACACACACATATATGTATGTATATATATATGTCCATAGGAGGCGCGCGCATAAAGTCGCTCGTAAGCTTCGCACCATCGTGCAGCAAATACCAATCACCGCTCGATGAGCTCGCTCGCGTTTCGTTTTTCAAATCCAGATCATCGAATCGATGTGCGAAGGGGGGAAAAAATTGCGCCTCGTTTCGATCGTGTATTCCGACCGCGATGGATTATCTCGTCGCGCATCGCTCGTTTCGCGCGCGTTCCCTACGCTATCTCGTATCACTCCCCCCGTTTCCTGCAGTTGTGCATATCGTCGTTTCTGAAACACATTATAACGACGCTCGTTCCTCTTCCACGTTTGCGACTAATCGGTTTACTTAATTTCCCCGGGACTTTTTAGTGGTTTTTTAATTGCAAAATTAAGATTCGCCCGCAGTAAGTATCGCGCGCAAGAGATAAAATGGTAAGATAGCAAACAGACCGAACAACGAGCAACGTTTTTTAACGGGCGTAGACGTGAGCTACTTTATGCACTGGCATTCAATGTCGATTCAGGAATAGTCAGCGCTATATAAGTATACGTTTATCCTAAGTCTCGCATCGAAAATCTTATAAACGAGATAAATCTTAAATTGCATTCTTTTACTACTAGCCCCAGACGGAATAGTTCGAAATACGAAACCCCCCGCGTCGTATTTCTGTTCTCCTATTTATATGCGCATTTAAGTTGCTCTATTGGAAATGATTTATTGATGTCTCTCCTGGATCGCGAATAATCGTAGCTTCCCGAGGATTTCCGTGTCCTCTCACGGAGGAGGATGCGACATCGACGTCAGTTTCGCAAATGTCGAATGACCGGAGAGGTCACGTTACGTCCCCGGGATCCGGCTCGTATTACTTTGCCCGGTACACGGTAATTCCGGCTGACGCGGCCGCGTATGCGGACGTCACGTTGCGTTCCGCGTTCCGTTTGGGATGGGTTCTGATGTACGTTCGCGGAGCGTACTACCTGCCCATACTATGGTGACGCGGCCGGTGCATGCCGCCCGGGGGCTGACGGCGCCGGTAACAGATGCACGTCGCGACGATAACGCCAGCGATATTAATGCCGATGACGGTCGACCGCGTGCACGAATCGCTCGTGACCACCGATGGAGTGATTTGTCCGGGATTACAGGCGCGCCGGCAACATCCGCTGCAACATCCGCGAAATCCACGTTACGGGCTTTAATAGAACTTTATCGAAAGTACGATATAATCTTTTGATAGGCTTTCTCGACCCGCGCTGTCGAAGACGAAATATGCACCTTTTCCCTCGCGCTCGTCCAGTTTTCGTTACTAAATGAAAATAAAAGTCGATTTCCAAGCTGTTTGTGTGACATCTACAGTCTTCGCGATATATTATATTTTCATGTTATATTTTCATATGAAAGTGTCACGTGAAATGATCTGTATGCGTACATGTAAATGACAAGGAAACTTGTAACGGGTTGATACAAGAATTTCACTATGAATTATGAAACGGTGGTACATAAATGTGAACAATAGGACAGCTTTTGCGGGGGAAAATATGTTACTGTATTTCGTGAAATGTTTGTTGAACGGACAATATATTTAAACAACTGATATAATCGTTTTCACGTAATTTACAATTTCGGTTAAAAATATATACATAACGGATGGCAGCAAAAACTATACGTATATTTCATATATAACGTAACAGGACATTTATTTTGTTATCGATGTGCATAACTTTTATTGCACTGAAAACGCTGCGTATGCGCTGTTATTTCGTTACATTAATTTCAAACTTGGTTCTATATTCTAGAAAATATGTTCTTGTCTCTTTTTTCCTTTTTCTCTTTTACACACAACTCTACATGTATGTTATATTTTCGAATTACATCATGAATAATCTATTAAAAATTTTATTTATATGTTTCTATATTACATTTTCTTTCTACGTTTAATTATAAGAATTTTGTGGTTATTTATTTTTAAGCCTGTCACGTTATTTTTGCTAATCTCTTCGAAATTAATGTATGATTCTACGAGACTTATCTACGAGATATTTAAAGGAATCGTTTATGATACTCGTCAAAGTTTTTTTTAACAAGACAGCTTGTTTAGAGTTTCTTTTACTTAGAAATGTCACGTTAGGAAAAATCGGAAATTCGAAAGTCGGTCGACTTTCGATAACTCCAGGGTGATCGTATTGTCATAACAATAGGAAGTGACTTATGTAAGATGAGTCGCCCGAGGATCAGAGATTACTGTCGATTTTCGTGACTGCAATATGTTTCGACAAATAAATCTACCGGAGTGGAATGTAAAGTGGGAAGGGAGGGTCGATTGGTCGTTCTGTGAGATGAGGGGATGAGAGACGAGAACGTGGAGGCGATGTGTTCCGGAAATCGACGTGGTTGGCGTTAGCGAGGATAAGCCGCGGTAGGGATAAGGAGTTTTAATGTCGGAATAGCGCCGAGGGAGAAATAGCTTTGACGGTTTTACTTGGAAAGATTCTTCGATTTGTACCGAGGTCACGTCATGATGTTGGCGAGATGTGATTAAATTTCATCATATAGCGATGTATCAAGCAGCGTATCAAGTTTCTTTTTCGATAAATTGCATGTAACGTTGATATTTTATTTCTGCGCTCACGCTATTTTCCGTCATGAATGACTAAATGTATTCGTGTCGTAGTACATACACGTAGTATACACACAAATTGAATAGCGGTGAGAATTCACATTATATATAAATAATATAAAATATTATCGCATTAAACAGAATATTAAATTTTTGCGATTTGACGTATAGTATATAATTAATTAATGCCACGTATGATTTGCATTCAGCTTAAATCTTTTTAACGCGACAAAGAAAAACTAAATTTCCTTTTGTTATAGTTACTTCTTATATAATGTAGAGACACCGTTTAATTAATTACACGTAAAACATTTTATTGTTTACGAGACATTAATGTTCGCGAAATTAATGGCAGCATACACTTGGCGTTGTCGCGAAAGAAAACGAAAACAAATCGAAGAACGGTGCCTGCAATGTGTAATTTTGCGAAACGTAAAAATTGCAAGAAGTTACTACGCGGAACGATTCCAAGCTCGCCCGGCGCAGTTTCTTGGTCGAGACAATTTGATCTGCTGTCAATGGAAGGGCTTTGAAAATAACGTGCACTGTAGCGCGCGGTGTACAGCGCGAACGACGTTGGAGATGCGGTTAACGATTTATAAACAGTTCAATTAAATCTCGTGATTGGATTACAGCTGCGCCGCGCCGAAGAAGAAAAATGAAAAACTAGAAGCGCGATCGGAATCGTCGTGCCGCCGCATCCAAGACCGTACGCTTCCGGAGGATAAATTCTGAAGGAAATAAACGGGCGGGGTCGCGATAAAGAAGGAGTTGTGTAAGAAACTGCAACTCGAGCTTTAAATGTTCGCTACGTAAGTGCTCCCGCGTACATTGGAAAGCGTTTCTGCCTTCAAGCTCGCTCGACGGATCGTTCAACGTCCCGACTTCTTCAAAGAATTTCTAGAGTTGAAAGATTTCAACGGTGACGCTGGTGAAAGCAGCTGGTTAAAGAGCATCGCGAACGTAAATATCGATAGGAACGTATATATTTAAGATTTAGCTGATGTGATTATTCTGTCGTCCCTTTCTGTATAATTGAAATTCATACATATTGATAAAACGCATCGAAAGATACAAAACGTAAATAAGATATTAATTCTGTTTATACATAGAAAAAAAATTAGTTTTAAATCTACGATTACATTGTCTGATATATAAACAAGAATATAAAACAATCTTCAACAAATTTGATAATTTGAAACAGACATAACTTACTCATATGAAGAAATTTTGTATAATTTTATCGAGAAAAATATATTCATCTTTGTTAAAAAATATTTTTTATGTATGGAGAGAAAAAAATATCAGACAAAGAAGAACAATACTTTTAAACCAAAAATTAGAATTTTTACTATTATCATTAAAACATCATAATCATATTGTGCTCTTTAGGCTATTGTGATATTGAAATAAAAATATAATATTTTGCTAACATTAAGATTATCAAATTCTGTAAAAAAGATTTTACATTCTTGCTTACATATGAGACAATAACATATGAGATTGTCGATGCTAATTCTTTTGTAGTATTTAAATACTTTACGTAATTTACTTATTTTTCTATTCTGATTTAGAAAACCTCTAATATTCATAGATTAATCAATTTTTGCTTTTTCTTATCTCTAGTTTTTATTCGCCATGACAACAATTTTTTCCTTAACAAGATTGTTCCTTAACAAGTTAACTCGATTCGTATGTGTCTATTTTAATACGTTACAACAAGCTTCTCAACCATTTTCGAGTCAGGTTTCCAACAACTTGTCGCGCCTGGCCGAGAGCACTCGGGCGAAGCGCGGCGCGGCGCGGCGTGCCAGCAAGAAATTCGCGGTTCCCGGTGGAAACGAGGCCATGACAAACGAGATATCTCGGTGGCGAGAGGCCAGCGCGGCGCTCCGGCGGAAAGGCGGAGCGCTAAATGGAATATAATCAAGATACAGGGTTAGCGAGTGTGTCGGGGACGGCAGTAACGGTGGTGTTGCCGCATGTATCTATCCGCTGGCGTTACGAAGGTGGTGGGCCGCGGCGGGGGTTGCGGGGTCGCGAAGGGTGAATGGTGTGTCCGTGCGTTTTCGTCGACTGTTACTTACGGGCCATTTAGCCGCGATTATATCCAGTTCTCTGATTTAGCGCGCAAACGCAGGCTAGGTTCTCGCCAGGCTGGACGACCCACGTCTGTGGACGCCTATCGGCGCGATGCGCTTCGTGCCAAGTGAAACGGAAAAACGTATTTCACTGATCTTTTCTTTAGAAAATTTCATCGCTTGGGTTTAATTAAGTTAGCAGTTTAACTTCGGGATGATATAGCGTACATTTAATCTGACGTCTACTGTACCGGAAGGTACAGTTCCTGTTGCCCCTTCCGTCGGATCTTTCGTAGCGCACAGAAAGTTACGAAAAAGGATGATACATTAGGAAAAGGAACATCCTAATTTTATGTAGATCATGTGAGAATGAAAGTAAAATACGAACTCTTTTGTTAATAACACATTTTTGTACACTGCAAAGCATATCCTCTTTATATATAAAGGACATGTATATTTTATAACGGAATATACAATATTAGAACGGATTTCTTACGTGTCCATTTTACTTAAGCGTGACTGGCGCAATTCTTAATGTGACATTTTATCTATGTATGACAATGTCTTTTATATAAATAGGACTGAAAATAATTATTATAGAATAGACGTTAAACCGGACATTATAAAGGATGTGGTCCGGACATTATAAAGGATGTGGTCCGTCATGTATATTAAAGCGGACGAAATAAACAAAACTATGCTGGCAACGCAATATGGCGCGAGCGGTAGCGATAGCTTTGTCGTTCACTGTTACAACAGTCTGTTAGCTTGTCTGTTTTGACGGCCGTTCTCTTCGCAGTTGTGATGAGTGTTTTTGTTGCTAATTGTTGGTGCTAGTTGTGGGTGTCGATCGGCGCGGTGGCCGTCGCGGTGGGTATGCAGCATGTGATTGCGAATTTGGGTTGCTTCCCGAGGATGGTGACGCGGGTGTGTGCTCCTCTTGCGGGCATTATTCGCCTTTACATGAGCGTGTGAGAAAAGAAGCACACGTTTGCGTTGTCATCCGCGGGAGACAACTCAAATTCGTCGCGATCGCATGCCGTGCATTTGCCGCGGTGGTTGCCTCGTCGATCAGTGCCCATGTTGGCACCAACGGTTAGCAATAGAGATGTTTATTGCAACTGAGGGGAGGGCAGCCGTTAGGGCGGACATTAGTCCGTTCTATTTATGAAGGACATTAAAGACAATGTCCTGCATATATAATTCCGTTTTAATTTCACACTTATCTAAAGTGGAAAAAAAGTCATTTTTTTCCATTATAGTTTCGCGGAATTTAGAGCGGATGTGTTTTGCAGTGTATATTTTATTAATATAAAATTAATATAAAATTATACATTTGTATTTGATTAAATTAGTATTGAAATAATTTGATAATATTGGTGGAAATTTACAAGTAAAGACCTTTGCAAAAAGAGGGAAATACAGAATTGATTTTCATTTTTCTATTAATATAAAATATAAGCTATTGTAATAAAATTTTTATCGAGGATTAATTATCGCACACAATATCAAATATTATAATAGTAATAATTAAATATAATATAAGAGTAATAAATGTAATAATGGAATTAATAATAATAATAATAATAATAATATCTATACAATATTTTATTAAAGAAAGTAATTCTCTCTTGTTCGTGTTGTAGACACTTTTTAATCTTTACTCTTTTGTTTCACCTCCGGTATTTGATTATTGCAAATTCAAAATATAAATATAAAATATGAAAACATCTCTGCTTATGTAATTATTGTTACCTAAAATATTTAAGGAAATTATTTTTGCTTTGTAAACAAGAGAGATTAAGATATTAGGGCGGGTAACTCGAGAAAAAATCTAAATTATTAAATGCAATATATACTTAATTTCTTTATTGTTCTTTGTTCTGAAAATGCTCCGCATCATTTTTTTAATGTTCCAAGTCACATTAAGCATATGTAGTATGACGTTCTGGACAAGAAAGTAGCATTTTGAGCATTCATAAGTGTTCCAAAGTAACATTTCTTTAAAAAGCAGTTCTTATAGCGCTGGTCTTTTTAATATATAATAATATATAATAATATTACTCAATATATTTAATATATAATAACGAGAAATGTTATTGAGCATTTGTATGATAGATTTTTGCCTTGGGCAAAGTTAATTAGTTGTATGTACCTTTATTGCCAAAGGGAAGCTTCTACGGCAAATTTCAGAATGCGGCGAAATTATTACAGACGTACATAGATACATAGTTTTGAGCACTGAATGCAAACGTGTCCGTGGCACGCTTCAACTCCCCCGGCTCGGGTTAATTCGAACAGTGTTTGGTGAGTCTTGGCGCGAGTTTACGCGCCAACTTAACTTTTCGCAGTACGGGGCAGCGGCAGCCGACAGTCTATAATTCAGGCGACAGTCGTAATTAAAGAATTGCACGGATTAGTTGGCCAGTTTGCTTTTCATCGCATGCAATTGTAGATAGATAGATCTCTTGTAATATCGTTTATAACGTTATATAGAACATATAGGAGAGAAGAAAAAAGTAACAGTAGAATTTCATGACTTTTTTTTATATATTTATAAATATTCATTACTTTATAAGTATTTATAATACATTAATTTAATGTATTAAGTAATATAGAACATATAGGAGAGAAGAAAAAAGTAACAGTAGAATTTCATCACAAGAGATGATTTATTATTATTTAAAGTTTTTAACAAATTCAACATTGACTTGTCATCTGTTATCAGCTTAGAGAAATTGGTAATTTGTCATCTTATCCTTACCTTTTTCTCTATTTATTATTTATTTATAATAATTAATAATTAAGCACATTTCTCCAATCACTTTTTCTACGGTTTAAAAACATAATGTTATTTGCTTTGTTTTATACGTTATTCTTCTTCTTTCTTTCACATATGGTGGCATGTAAGTTTAAGCAAAAAATATGTGCATATTCCTTCTGTTTAGTAACATAACTAAAATTTATTCTAAGACGAATATCGAATGAGCGTAAGTGGTATATTTAAACATATTAAAGCATATAAGGATAAGTGAAGACAAACTAATCTATAAAGTTTCCGCATATATATTCAATTCGAATTGCTGGAACGTAATAATGCACGTGCATGCATCTCCAAGATAGTACGCGTGTTAAGAGTTGCAAACATTGGCCCCCAGAAGTTTTCGGTCTATAACTTTCTCGGAGCACGATCGATACTTACAAGTATTCTCGGTGATAGTTACCATTTCGCGTAGTAACTAAACTTGCGTTTCCTCTCCTAGTAGAGGCGAGTTGGTTCCTGATTAAACCATGAATACTGAGAATAGGGAACATCGTAGCTCAACCCTCCTATCTCTCCCGTCTCCCCTTTCTCCATGTCCCTCAAAACTTTGCTACACCCCGCATGGAATCGCAAGTATCTACATACGTATCCTGACGAGAGATGGTTTGATTTCCCGCGAAAGGACATCAGAGGGGAAACTGCGCGTACGCGGAAATTTCATATGGTCGACTATCCAGCAGTCGATTTAACTTTCGATGGAAAATTGCGTCCGCATTGTATGCTGGATTACATAGATTTCTAGCGCTTTTGAAAATTTACGTGGCAATAACTCTTTAAATGGATCAAGAGCTGACACGTTTGGTAGATGCTTTCCAAAGAATAGAATGTTTTTTTTTATGTTGATGAGATGAGACAAGATGTGAGAGATTTTCTTCTTTGACAGTTTTGCGCAAGTAATTTTTACACGTTAATAAAATTACTTTTATTATAATATAACAGTAATTTTGTAATTTATTAAAATCATATTTTTATAATTTTGTTATATTAAAAAAATTATTGTTATTATTTAAATAAAATTGTATTTTGTTGCATTAATTCTTGCATTTAATAACAAAAAAAGATGTTAATGTTGTTTGATAGGTTATTGTGTTTAAACAATATTGGTTGATTTATGTCTAAATTAAAAAAATGCTCTAAATTAAAAAAAAAATAGCTCATATGATAAGTCCAAGTTTCTCGAAGTTTATCATTTAATAAATTGCCATTTAAAGTTTTAAGCGAAAACTTCTCCTGATTTTTGTAGTCATACTCTCTGAATGAAATATTAGTTAACAAAGTAAAAAAAATTTTTCTTATTTCTTTAGCAATACGGATATTGGCTACATATATTTTACTTTCATAATTTTTCATGAATCTTTACATCTGAAATCTTCTTTCTAATGCGAATAATTTTCTTTTAGCTTTTTTTTTTCATTTTCCTAGACACAACTTTAATTTTTTGGCAGAGATATTACGAAATTTTTTTGATAAATTTCTTTTTGTAGTTTTTGAAAAATATTCTTTGTTTTCTATCTCATCGTTTATTAATATCTAGTTTTTGATATTTTTTTTTAATTTTCAAAAATTTCTAATTGCTACAGAGTGGTTAGTAAGTTAATAGTAATAAGTAGTACGAAATAAGTAGTACGAAATAAGTAGTACAAAATAAGTAGTACGAAATAAATAGTACGAAATAAGTAGTACGAAATAAGTAGTACGAAATAAGTAGTACGAAATAAATAGTACGAAATAAGTAGTACGAAATAAGTAGTACGAAATAAGTAGTACAAAATAAATAGTACGAAATAAGTAGTACGAAATAAGTAGTACGAAATAAGTAGTACGAAATAAGTTAATACACACACACACATATATATATATATTTTTTTGTTACTCGTGGAATTATAGTCGAAGTTTACATACTACGATCCAACCCAATAGTATCTCATGTAAATGTGGCAGTCTTTCTTGTTCAGGGATTTTTATTCGCCCTATATATCAAATATATGCCTCAAAAAATTGGTTTTCAGAAGTAAATCCATCTCTTGTGGTTCGTGAAATTTAAGGTTTGCTAATGGAATCTTATTTCCTTTCAGTATCAAATATATATTCAACTTGAAATATAGAAGAGCGTGATTAATAATTTTAGGCATAACGATACATAATATTTGTTTCTCAAACTCTGTATGTAGTAATTTTATTTTTATTCTTATATGAGCTTATATCCTTCTTGCAGAATTCTTTTTTATTATTAATACCATTAACTGCTATTGTTTTTTGTGTATCGATTGGACTTTGATTTAACTTTAATTTCTTAACTAATTCTGTCGAGAATTGCGAAGAAAATTGGACTCAATTTAACGTTAGTTCAAGAAATTTACCGATAAGACAATTAAGTAAAACGAGAATCTTAAGACATCTGTTACACTTTATCTCGCGATACACTCTAAGACTTGATCTGCACACGTTCCGTGCGCATTCCGTATTCGTCGGAAGGTAGTGACCTGAACAACCTTAATCCTGAACTGGTTACGACTTCCTAACTTGTGATCCTAGCGCGCAGCGTCGGAATCCGATACGTAATCCTCGCGTGGGTTGTAGCTTCTAAGACACATTTGCAAAAGTTGTTCTTTGACTCTACTTGTCCTTATTCTTGCTATTTGGTCCATCATCGATATCGCCTGTACAATGTAGAAGAGGAAAATAAGATTTACGAATGTGACTTAATATAGTATTGACACTGAAGCGGGTCATATTAATTTCTCGGATTATTTTTTTGGCTGATTATAACAATGGGGCGACTCATTGCGACATCATTAGCGAAACTCAAGACTTTTCTATATAAGCTGACGTAAATCGAACGGCGGGAAATTGAGAGGTCCTTGATTCCTCGGCGATGCCGTCCACGTTAGAGAGCCAGCTGGGAGGAGCCGAGAAACGTGGCGGACGAGATGCAAGAGGCGACCGGCGGAAACTTTAAATTGTTCCCGTTTCTAACGGGCATACGAAACATTCCGGCAACGTGTGGTGCGCGTTATTGATGCCGGGAGCGGTGAACTATACGACACGTTCTTGTGCGAAACGTAACTTCGCTGAATGCCTTCTCAACCATGCGCGAGATCATCCCTCGAAGATCTCTCGTGACCTGGGAGAGCATTTTTTTAGCATTTATTCAGAATATCAAGAATCAAAACGTTGTACCGCGTCATTTTCGATTCAACGTTAATTTGATTGAGTTTTTAGCATTACAACAGAGTAATCCGCAATAAAAGCCAAACCATAATCGTTTACATGGATTTTTATTTAATACATGATATACGCGAAGTATTAGTTTGATTTATTTGTAGGATGCAACACGGTATTTTTCAATGACTTTTGGAATGCGACCTGCTCACCGAACGATTGATTCTATGATTGGTTACTCTATGATTGGTTCTTATCTGTAGAATCAATCAATTGCTCGTTTATTGCTCGACAAGCAGGACTGTGTTCTAAAATTCATCGAAAAATAAAGTGTTGTAACCTTTCAGCGATCCGTACTATATATTACTAACTGAAAAATTTCAAACACATCCAAAAGATTCTTTCTTTTTGTTGCAATTCAATCATCGAAATTTATTTTCTTTGGTATATGTACGAACTTTTATATTTTTTCTAAAATTCTCTCGTGAACCAGTTGCGACTTAACGACTTACGTCTTTGTGCTTTATATGGCAACTTGAAAATCTGACCGCTTCTGTGAGCGATTTTCACTCGGTAAATTGTTTTAACCTGTATCGACACTATCGTGAGCCACAGGCTACGGTAAACGGTTTAAAGTACGGCTGCGCTTCGGAATTTATCGATGGCGATGACAGTAATCTGGATTGCCATCCACCCCGGCACAGCTGCTGACAATAATGCCGCGTCGTGGTCGCGAGCGCATAGTATATATCTCCCGAATTTTCTCGACGTTTATGGATTTTTTACGCAGTAGCGTCCACGCCCGTGTACCAGTTTCGTGTTAAACCTGTCGCGCGTGGTTTAAAAAAAAAAAAGAATGCGAAAAAAGAGAAGGAGGAAAAAAGCCCGCGCGTATTCCTCGAGAGCGTTGAATCGGGAAATTTATGACGCCCGTAAAAGCCGACGTGGCCAAGTTTACAAAATTAATCCAGATGCGCGACCAAGATTTACCGTCCTTCGTTGCCTATCGGGAGTTACGCGCGCGCGAAAATCTAATTAACGTCGTGGACGTTATCGTCCCGTATTAAACTCTTGATTATCGTCAATAACACGTGTGTCTCTCGAAAAAAACAGTAATGATGCAACCTTATCGCGCGTCAATTCGCCATTTATAAAATGTATAATCGGGATTATATTTTCGTTTATTTCTAGTCGATGAATAAAAATTTGCTTTGCTCTAAAACTGTTTTACGTTAAGAGACAAAATTTTCAGAAAAAAAGAAAGAAAAAGAAACTGAATGTCCCTTCAGTGTTCTAATTACAAAAATTAATAATACATAAGATAATTGATATTACAGTTACATTTAATATTTTGTTATTTTTAATATTTTTTAAACAATGTATTTAAAATATTTTTATTATTTGGGTTGTGTTTACAGTTGATTACTAAAAGATTGCAATACTTTTTTATGGGTTTTGGAATACTTGTTCACCGAACAACTAGTTTTTATCTGTGGATCTAATTATTTGTGGGCTGATTTATTGGAAAGTTTTACTCGACACATATTTCTTATTTGTCTTTATTTATTTCGAAAGAAAGATGAAGATAAACACACCTTTACTCGATAGGCAAGTTTATCAACAATCGGCTCTGAGTTCAACTGCTGGGTTTTGAAACAACTAGGGCTGCGTTCCAAAATCCATTGCAAAATGTTGCAATTCTTAAATAAATAACTTTACAAATACGAAAAATAAGACTTTGTTCAAGGTGTTGGTTTTTTCTTATTTTCATTGAAATTATGATTATAGCTTTCTATACGTACTTGAAGAAAATACAATCTGGGGAAAATTATCTTGTCTTCAATTATGTTGCATAAATATTTGCTTTACTTAAAGAAACAGTTAGTCTATCTTTTTTTAATTGAATGTACTGCAGATGTTGTTAGCGCTTATGCACGTATGTTACTTTCGCTATTTAAACATTTTCAACATCGTGAATGATGTTTGCGGATACAACAAACAGAATTGTGAAGATAGGGCACTATGATGCAATGGAATTGCTTCTTGAATATAAGGTTTCCATGTTACATTAACGATGTCCGACGCAAAATAACTTCGTTTCTCGCGCGAAAACAATTTCTCTCTAACAACTTTTGTCCCGTTTCTCTTCTCTCTTTCTCTCTCTCTTTCTCTCTCTCTCTCTCTCTCTCTCTCTCTCTCTCTCTCTCTTTACTTAATCATCCAGTTGCGTATAAATGGTGCATTTTCGGGAAAAGCTCAAAGTCTTGCACAGCGAAGAGTGTCTATTGCTGCATACGCGCAGGTTCAACAATAGACAAGTGTATTTCTGCAGACTGACTGCAGTTCACTTCTGGCGCATTCAAACTTCACCACGAGTAGTGCGACCCTGTGATAGAATGAAGGCTTGTTCTATTATACGATGGAAACCGAAATTTTGAAGTGCATCCGAGAGCCACGAGGCACGATATTACGATGAAAAATAAATTCCATGACACAAATGTGCTATTGCTATAATATTATATATATATATATATATATATATATATATATATATATATATAACGCAATCCTTTCATCGTTGATATTGATTCACGAAGAAAACATTCATTTGATGTATTTTCCCCCTGCCTTATCTCGCGAGAATCGAATCGAAGCAAATAAGCAGCGTTATTTGTCTCCCACAAATCCAGGAGTTTCCACGGTATTTGTTTAGGCGAGAGGTTTTAAACGTAAATACCCTACGCGAGAACGGAAGCAATAGTACGAGGACGTACGAAACGATCGAAGAACGCCGGGATCGCTGGCGTTTATAGATCAGAAGGTAAAATATATGCGGGGTTTTGGCGGAGCGGTACAAAAACCGGATGCTTGCTCTCTTAATTTATCATGGACTCCCGTAATTACTGCTTGGTCGAACAAGAATTTCTTGCCCGACATGACGTCCTCCGAAGAGCCACGGAGTGGAAAGCCATTCTTATGCAATCTAAAAGTTTTAATGACGTCGAAGCTAGGAGATAGCCAATATTCACTGCGTTCCGTCACTTTTTCCCGTATCGTCGTCAGGTTTCCGCCCCTCCCCCTGCCTTCTGTAGTTTAGTCTTTCTGTTTTCTTTCTTTTCTCCAATGCGCATCGCGGCCACTTTGCTTTGGAAACTTAGTCGACCCCCCTCCCTATCACATCGAGTCGCGTTCAGTATTCATAAAACTTGAGCCATCGCCAACCATCGGTACAATTTTATAAGCGCCAAGTATTAACGTAGTTTCCGCCGATGTCAGTCCGACTGCATAAATTAAGGAAATGTAATTTAAGCAGTTCGTGAACTTGTGATATCGCAAGCGGGGGGTAATTTATCATCGGTTTTAGCGTCTTTCTTTGAACATGCCGATGAGAGCGCTCGCGGTTCACTTTTGTTATATAAAACATACGATAATCACTTAAAGAATTGAAAAACGCCCTATACAAAGTAGAGGAAGCAAGCTTATGTTGCAAATTATAGCTTATTATCTAAATTATCGATGCATAAAGTCAATTTGTAAGAGTTGAGAAAAATACAGTACCTACGCGAATATTTCTCTTGCGTGTTATATTTTTTCATACATCCTTTGCGATTCGTTTCTTTATTAAGATGATAATCATAGCTTCTTTTTTGAATTAATTTTATTTTTAAATGTTAAGGAACACAGAAAATTTTCAATGTTTTTTTTTGTGGAATATATTTCGTACATTATAGATTTTATTCGTATTTGACAAATAATTGATTTCAATTTTACGTTTTTTACAAACGATTAGAATTGATTTTTTCTATTTTGAATAAAATTATTGAATTAATTATAAGTTGCCTATAGAACATTTCGATTAGCGCGTTAGAACATCTTCATTAGCCGAGAAAGTGTTGAGTGCCGTAATTTTCTCCGATAGGCGTGGCTTGCCTCGCTCCTCGCGTGTACTTACTTGTTACGGACTTTAAAAGTCCGTGTCGGTTTGGTGCGCCAGCAGCGATCTAACGAGAGCAAGAAATTCCGGAGAGAGAAACCGAGGGGAAGATTAATGAAATTAATAATCCACAGGGCGCACGGAACTAAACGCGTGCGCGAGAGCTAGCAAGGTAAAAAGGGTATAGGGATAATATTTGTAATACGCGTAAGGATGCGGAATAGACGAGGGTGGAAACATCAAGGACAAAAGGATTTTCCCCTCCAAGTATATAAAACAACCTGCTTGCTCTGAATCTCCTTTGCTACTTCGATCAGCGCCAGCGATAGCTAATTATTTTTTAATTAGAGAAATGTACTGGTTTGTCAATTATCCCGAGTCATCGAGATTGTCTCTTGTCAAGTGCTTGTCATGTACACATGCCCGCGTTTACAAGTATAACTTGTGTTTGGAGATGTGATTAGTGTCGAGCTATTTTATTTTTTATTGCATTTACGTTAAGTCTTTTGCGATTACATATAACGTTTAAAGAAAGTTTGCTTTGATTGTTTTCTTTGACTTTTTAAATTAATTCAATGATGTTAAACAATGTTTTTTTTCAATATTAGAGTGAACTTTTGATGCATAAATGCATCTCAAAATGAGAAATATCGGCGTCAATTGCTTTGATCATGTAACTTAATATTTTTTACCAATTTAAAATCGGATTTTAGATATATCAAGATTTTGAAATATTAAATAAAATTTTAAATTACTGTACAAGTGATTTAAAATATAAGGCAATTTCAATTTTGAAGACGCAACTCAACAGCGCGATATTGTTTATATAATTTTAAGTAAGTTTTATTTTAAAGAAATCCAAAGGCAATAGTCAGTTTTGAAAATATTTAATATTAAAGGAGATTAAATAATTGTGTGGAATAAATGATTATCTTTGCTACAGAAATTATTTACAATTTTTTACTAATCAACATTATTTATAATCTGATTTGGCAAAAGTGGAATACTTTGTATACTAAATCAATACTGCAACGTATTACGATGACGCAAAATAAAAGAACAATATAATTGTTTTTTTTTGTGTGAAAGGATTGTACTGAAAATCGACACAAACCTGATATCCTCTCCATTCTTGACTTAGTCTCTCTCTTTTTTTACGGTTTCTCCTCCTTTCTTCCCCGTTTTTTTTCTCATTCTCTCTCTTTCTCTTTACTCGCTTTGATACTCACGTAAGCTCACAATCCCACCGATTTTGCGTGGATTAGCTCGATGCAAAGGCAGCTTTAGCCCGTTGATACGATGCAACTTAAATTACACATGAGCGAGACTGCGCTCGATCACCGATTAAATCTTGTGCAAGCGAACGCAGGGCGGATCATTTTAATTAAAAGAAGCTCATTCGCAGCGAAGCGGAGAGAACGAGACTAAAGTTAGGATTTGCGGATTATTTGAAAAGTTATCGTTACCCATATTCCTGGAATTATCAGGCTCGATATGTGTATGGTGTGCCATTTTTTAAATTGTCTGAAAGATCTTGAAAAAATGCATTTGCATCAACTACGCGATGCAGCTGCGAGAAATTTCTTGTGATGCTGCACTTTAAAAGCTGGCAATTTATTATTGTCTGGATCGTGAAAATCGTGTTTCCAAACTTAAACAACTTATCAATATTTGAATGAACGTTTCTCGTAGACTTTGCGAAGAAATTGCGATTGTAGCAATTTTCATTTAACCGCGTCAGCGTAATTAAATATTACCTTTCTCTTTGTTTAGAAAACGTTTTGTTTATTGAGGCAATTGAAATACATTACATTTATTTAAACTTTAAAGACTAATTTTTTACAATAAATTTGATGTATTTCTTGCACGTCGCAGTTATTTTAGATAAAGTGGAGCAGGTTTCAATATTTTAAAGGGAAATTCGCGAAGTTACTTCTAAATTATTCTGTTCGGGATTATGTAATATGTAATATTAACTTTATTACTATTATCCACGAATGTGTTCCACGGAAATAGATTGGATCATCTGCTCTCTATAGTTCATGTATCATTACGCAATCCCCGATTTACGTTTTGAGTGGGGATCAGAGTTACTATTTTATACTTATACTTTATTCGAGCGTTATCAATATTTAGTCGATACTCATCAAAGTTGAATGCGTTACAAAGTATAGAATTTTCTGCAAACAAATTTACAAAACTCGATGAAGAAGCTGGTTTTAAAATTAATTCATCAAAAAACTTATATTCATGTAAACGTAAACATATCGATTTATAAGTTTTCAATCAAACATACACATTTTTTAAACATATATGAGTTTTTATATGTAATTTTCTTCTTTTATTATTTATAATTTTATTATTTTATAAATGCCGAATTTGTAATACTTTAGTAGTTATCAATACGTTTCGATATAAAAGTAATTTAGGTCTGTAATAAACAATAGTTTATGTTGTTATACAGTTTTATAATTGCACAGAGATTATATTACAGAGATAATACATTAAAACATTGAATTGATTGTTTGATTAACGTTAGAACTATCAATTAATTTTATTTAAGTAAATTATAAAGTAATATGAAAAAGAAGAGTAAATTTATTAATTTAGTCACTTATATGTTATATATATATATACATACACATGTGTGAATAAAATTCCCGGAAGTCTAAAAAAATGCATCGTTATAAATTTCAGTAATTTAGTAGAATGATAGAGCAATTATTTTTATCACGCTGTTATTCAGATTTCATGTCAATTATGTTTTTATATATGATCTTACTTTTAATTTAGAATTTCAAATTTATTGCAATGAATCGAGCCTAGAATTCAGAGTATTACTTGAGCTTCCGAGCAATATCGCAGATGCCGTTCTAGAGAATACCTAAGCATGCTTATAATCTCTCTCCACACTACTTATCGATAGTGCTTATACCTATACATATATAGACGGCCTTCACTTGAAGCATTCTTAATAACGATAAATCTTGCGTACTTGCTTTGCATTATATTACCGCATTCACGATCACTTTTTTACCTCATTTTTCTTTAACTTTTTAGTTGTTATCTTATGCAGTCAAAATTTATTTTAACAAACAACAAGAAGGATCTATTACGTCAGACATTATTCTCATTATTCTGTGCTATTTGTAATGCATAAACGTTTTACGAATATAAGATGTAAAAGAATGATTGTTTTACAACTGTATATTATAATGTCTCAAGATAAACACACACATACACACATTGCGGCGTGTACAAATTGGCGTGCTCTTCGGTTGTAGCTTGCCTGGTTAATATCACAAGCTAAAGCAATGCCGAACGGCGAACGACAGACCCTTTTCATACCGACCTAATGCGCCGCGTCCTCGTGCAGCCCTCGTCGGTTTTAATGCCAGCGACGGAGCGTGTAACACCGGGCGCGATATCTAGGACAGGCGAGCGTAGGTAGGTAACCAATTCAATAACGGGGCGTCTAAACACGGACCCGGTACGACCGCTAATGGTTAGCTCGTGACGTAGCGGCAAGTATTCCCTCGCTCTAACGTTCGTTTGCCTCCGTCCTCTCCGCCAACCCTTCTCTCGACGCCGCCACCCTCGTTCCCTCGCGTCCTCCCCTTCCGTTTGTACCACCGCAAGCGCAGGTTCCCCCGTGCTTTACCGTGCTGGCAGACGGGTACACGTATAACCGAACGGTGTTATGGGCATGTTCTCATGTCAAACCGCAACCTAACGACCTTAGGCGGTTAATGGTGGCGCTTGCCGTTGACCCCCGCTCACCCCGGTCCCGTGATAAATTGCTGTTAATGAAGCCGTCGCGCTTCTCTGTCATCCGCTTTCGTAATTTGGGCTTTAGTCTGTTGTTGTTGTTGTTGTGTTGTTATCCCATACTTGACTTAGTTACCAAGAGCGGCATGCTTTGTCGGCAGGTCCGGAAACGATGGGGCACATGCGATTGAAACATGTCTGGCTTGAAAACATTTTCCTGACTAATCGATTTCCTGGCAAACGAATAGACGGGAGTTTAGATACGTACAGCTATTGATATGTCATCGCTCAATCGCTGTATCATTATCAGCGACGACAGTTAACGTTAGGTGTATAAATATCTGAATGTGCTGGATTAATTAGTGATTTAAAAAAATTTTCTTTTCCCACTAAAAGATCGGGATATTTTAGTATAAATTATTGTTTATTTTTTAAGAAATCATTCATTCTGTTCGAACGTTTTTACGTAAAAAAGTATGTACTCGCAGAGGAAAAGAATTAAATCTGTATTTTAAGTAGCATCGAGAAGATATTTTCCGCATTATTCTCAACATTGTTAAGAGGTCTCGAGTCTTTTTAAATCTCCGCTGCGGAAATACCGTTCTTTGTAATTCGTCTCTCGTTCGTTTCTCGTTCTACCTCGCAGATGTCATAATGTACCTTCGATTTACTGGTCCGTCGTTATTTTCCCATGCCCGAACCGCATTGACTGCAGCCTCTCTGTGACATGGCATTTGCATTGGATCCGCAACGGAACTACCTCTGGCCGTGTTCCAAACAAAAGTACCCTTTCCGGTACTCCAGGCCACTACTTCAACGCCATGAGTGTCGTCGACTGTCTAGCTGGAAAGGAAGTGGTTAGAAAGCGCGCGAATTAGAGACCGCCCTCTTACTTGACGATGCCTTTCCCCCTTCCGCCCTCTCTTATGCTTGATATCATTCTGACAAACGATATTCGCGCTGAACTACGCTATTCGCTTCAAGGGTTTAGTATCCGAGAGAAAGTATCTCCCATGTGAACGCGACAACGTGTTTGAAGTCCTCTGCGAACAACAGCGATCGCTCTGGAAACTTTGCTTTAGATTTCCATATGATTCTGAAAACTACACTTTCAAGCAGACGAGAAATTTTAAGAAAGCACGTGCTTTAAGTCGAAAGACAGACTTTTGCGAGCGTTGTCACGAATCCCCGCTTTGCATATTTTTGAAGCGTGTCTGTGATGCGATAGACAGATTCAAACCAGATGTGTTAGAAACTTGCAACATTAGTCCGTCCTTAAACTGCATTTCACTTACAGATTTATTTACAGCGAAGTTTATATTTTTTGGATTAATTTGTTTTTCATTTTGAAACCGTGACAAATTTAATTTATTTGGTTGTTCTTTTTATATGTAATAAAAAACGTATAATTTTAATAAATTATAGTGCATTTTATGAAATTTATAAAATATTTCAACTTAGAACTTTCTAAGTACGATTAATAAACGTTTATAAATATGACACAAATATTTATTTATAAATGTTTATATCTCAAAGATGTAAATTCTGAGATTTATTGTTGGGAATGGTATTCTTTACAATTTACAATCGTGTGAGGAAAAAAATTACTTTTTACGATATATTTAAGATTAAAATTATTGTAAATTATGGCTAAATAATTTTGTAACAAAATTGTAAATAATTATTTTATGTTTTTTAATTATAGACCTATTTGCTATATATCTTGTCAGTTTTTACAAACTTTGTAAATTATTAGTCGTAATATTTTTTTTTGAATGAAGCTTCGAGGACAATATCGGCGTCATTCCGAATTCATTCCGTAAGGTTTCTCATAGCGCTAACCGATACGCTGAAATAAAACGAGGCCACGTACCGAATGTGTTGGTGCAATTGACGCAATCTCGGAAATCTTGGAAATCTCGGTCGCGGCTCGTCGAGATCGATACAGTCGATTTCCTGTTCAGAAGGCTCATCTATACGTGCGCCTGTACCAGAAGGTTTCGGATTTATACCGTCGCGCGGAATTCTCGACCTGTGCCCTATCAAAAAGTCATCAAAGTCTACGTCCAAATTCTGCACCGCAGTCTGCCGCAAATACCGCGGATTCGTATTACCTCCATACTCGCTTTACTTTGTCCGTCTTAGGCCAGACAGGCTTAATCCCTTCGATTCTTTCTCTCTTGCAATTCGTCTGCATTCCATTTTCATTTTATCATCTCTTTACTTATTTACTACCTTTAGAGGGCTTGTGGAAAGTTACCTCTTCGCTGTTTTATCGCCGTGAAAGACAGTGGTTGCGATACGACGGATATGAGCGAAGTTATTCGTATTACAGCACCTATCGCGCATCTTTTCGCATCCCACCGTCGTCGTTAGAATTCCGAAGAGGTCGGCTCTGATCCCGTTAGATAAGCGAAAATGTGTAGTGTATTCGCGGGATGCCGAGAGACTTCTTAACACGATGCTTTTGATTTAGCATCGAGCCCGTGTTCTCGACATGATGTCGAGACTTTGCTGGGGGAGGAAAGAAGGAAGAAAGGGGGATACGAGAGAACCAACGATACAGTGAGGGAGAACTTGAATGCGGGATACCGAAATTCGGGGGCACGCGAGCGAAAGGGAAGGAGAGGACGAGAGAGAAAGAGAGAGAGCGGGAAAGACAAGAAGGGGGGAAGGGACGGAGAACGACATCGTTCCTCGTCTGCATCCTAATTACCTCATTTTGCCGGAAACTGCTCGGAATCCGGGATACTCAGCCACGGTTAGGTTTCAGCGTCCGAACTCATCCTCGCGTCTCGGCGGCGAAAGAGAGAGAGAGAGAGAGAGAGAGATGGTCGCAATTCCTTCCCTTACAGGCCACCCAAGGAGGGAAAGATGGAGTGTAGGCCGGGAGTGTAGGTCGAGGGAGGGTGAAGAGGACATGCAGGGGGAGGGAGTAAGGGACAGGAGGCGGCGGAATGGCTTTCATAAATCTCCGTCGTAAAAAGGGGATTTATTTGGGAAGAAGGGGGGGGGGAGGTACGAGGGTGGCCTTTCTCTCTCCCTCTTTCTCTCTCTTTTCCTTTTTTCGCGCGCGATTCCGCGTCTTCCTGTTCCCCCGTCTGCGTGTTGCAGCGCGAAACCGAGCGCGGCAAAGTCGGCGCGGAGAGACTGCCTCGTTAGCCCTGCGATAAAACGTTCGCTCATCCGCTGATGTCACTCTTCTTGGCGAAATCACTTTAGAGTCGTCCCGCCTTCGCCGCCGTTTTCTTCAATTCCTTTCTTCCCCGTCTCATCTCCAGCCCCGTCGTATCGTCAAACACCGGCGGCGTTTTTACGACGGGCTGTATTCAATTGACGTCTTCGACATCGACGACGGACGAATCTCGGATGAAGCTCGGTGACGTTGATGGACGCTTTGCGATTACGCGAAAATGTCATCGGGGCCACCTTTTACTTACTACATTGCACATTAGCGACGGTTATTGCCAGAAAATGCGCGGCTTTATCCCAACGGTTTTTTAACGTCACGAAACTGTTCTCACAAGCATTAGTTGAAGTTAACTAAGGCTTAACTAGGATTGAAGCTCATTGAAGCCGACGTAATTTCAATAAGCCGAGTTCCCGAACGCCGCGGAGGTGAGAAAATGATGTTTTCACTGTCCACGTTTTTTTCATAACAACGGAGAAATGCCGGTGTAATTGACGTAAATGACGTTTTGTCGTTTAGAGTATTTATACAAAAAAAAATTGAAACTCGTCGAAATTATGCCAGATTCAAACTGCGATTTTCGTGATTAATATTTGTTTAAAGAGTGCACTGCACAACTGACGGATGAAGGACGATTATTTCAATTTGTGCGCCTCTCTGCGCGGCGATGAATTAATCGCGGAGAGTGACATATTAATTTTTCGCGACAGTCAAATTTAATGGCCATCCATTCGTAAAAAGTAGGAGCGACATGCGGCACTCAATGCGCAATTGGACAATGCGTGCAACATTTTTGTATCGATAATGCTTTCCGGATGTGTGCTCTCGGTGGTAATGCGGGAAATCGCGCGCTTCGCCGCAAACAATGAATTAATTGTACGTTGTAGTTTATTAAACGCTTTTTTTCCCCGAGTAAATTTCCACGCTTCTACTTCTCCACGCGGGCGGCTGTTGCGCTCGTCGATGGTGCACCGTAGCATGTCATTTCCTTCATTGGATGGTTTCATTATCTGTTGCACCGCGGGCTACCGTGGTACGTAGAGTTCAACCGGGGTCACATTGAATAGAAATCCGAATATTCTGCGGACCAACGGCGGAAGCGCACGGTGGCCGAAGGGCATGTTTTTAATATACCGCACTGTGTGGCCGATTTTTTGTTTCATTGTACAACAGAGAGAAAGAGCTGGCGTATCTATGGTAACGAGATCTTATTCATTTTGCTTGCACTTGTCGAAATAGCATTACAATTTTACGGCTGGTCTTTTGACGAAGCTAGCGCTCGATGATTCGTACTCGATTGCAAAAACATACACTTTTTATATCATATTTATGACAAAAACAATTCGAAGATTTAAATTAAAGAGAATTGTTTTTGGTTTTTTTTTAGAAACCTCGTCGGTCTTTCAATTTTGATAGAGTGAAGATCACTGCAAATAAAACGTTAGAGATAATGAGTTTTATTCTATAATAAATTGTTAACGAGCTTAAAAAAGATTTTAAATGAAAAAAATGTTAAGACTAAAGATATACATGCAATATATTTTTTTCGGGAAATGTGGATTATCCTTAAATTTGTCAAAGACTGAAGAACAAATGCACGTGATTTTAAATATCAAATTATGATCTCTAATGCTCTAACGTGAAATTTTAACAAACGTTAATTATTTAAAACATTAATCTACACGTAAGTTTATTTCGCAATTTCTCTAATAATATCTTAGAGAAATATGTATTAAAATATATATTAGAGAAATATGATGTAATAAAGAGCCTTAAAAGATTCTGTAATTATTTTTGTAACTAAAATGTGCCATGTGTTGTTAGTGACTGTAGTGAAAGTAAGGTGTCAGGTTATCTTACGCTTGCTCATTAAACCTGGGCAGCGATTAAATCTAACAAGCCGTTCGACTCAATCGCAAGCTTCTCCTCACATCGCGGTCAGATGTGTTCATTACGTGCGAAACGACATATGCAGGTACACTCCAGTCGATCGTACCTCGAGATCAAGCGGCACGTCTCTCAGACTCCTGGTTCTGCGCTCTCTTGGTTTCCTCGACGTTCAACGCCGCGGCGCCGCGTGCATCAGATCGTCGCGCGTCTTCACATTGACATCACGAGGTCGTTCTCGTCAAGGACTTTCCACGACAAGGAAAATCCGTCATGAGGTATGTGAAGAAGTTTCCTCTCGACGATTTTTCTTGGAATTTTCTTGGAATTTTCTTCTTTTCCACACACCCGCGCGAGATAGAAAGTGCTCGCAATACGAGCACGAGTTCAGTCCTCATAGCTGGCTTTCGCATGGAGAATCGTTAGTGTCAGACCGCGGCAGTTCTTTGTGACACTCGGAAGTGACATCGCGAGACATCGAGATGTTTGAAAATTCTGAATTGGGCGCTCTTTACCGATATCTACCAGGCCTAGGCCTTCTTTCTCATCACTGTTTTAGTATAGAGGATCCTAAGAGAAGGGGTGGGGGGAATTCCTCTCTCAGCCATCGGATAACTCGCAAGGGGAACCGGAGACGCAAGTATTTCTACTAGGACGGGATGGCAGACAATGAGATTCGTCTGCGTACAGAATTGGAAGACTGCGATCGGATGATAGTCGAAAGGTATAAGGCGCTTGGGAATAAGCTGCGACAATTTCTCCAGGGGATCTCCCGCAAGATTCACGTCGAACGAATGGGGGAGCGAGCGAGAGAAAGAGAAGGGCCGCTTCTTTCTTCATCGCGTAACGAAACGAAACCTTCGCGCATCTTCTAAAACAATGTCGGTCGGCAGCGCGGAAATTGAATTTGTCCTGCGCGAGGAGCTCGTCCTGTGGGACGAAGACCTTTCGTCCCTTCAAGAAAAATACTCCACTTTCGCCGGATTTTAATTTTGATTTATACGAGTACCGCTTTGGAAACACTTTCGCAAACTTGCGTCGGAAAATTTAGATACGGAAAATAGAAATTGTGCAGTCGCGATGAGAGAGAAACAGAGAGAGAGAGAGAGAGAGAGAGAGAGAGAGAGAGAGAGAAGGGGAGAGTAAATTATGTTGTAAGAGCTCACTGAGAAGTGCTCTTTTAAGGCCGGGGCTTGAGGCTTTCTCATAGCAACCAGAAAATGGGAAATTTACTGAAAGCAAAAAACATTTTTCGGAGCAAAGAGAGGCAAGAGCAGTGACGAAGAAATACAGAAGAAGACGTGTATGAGAAGCTATCAACGTTACCGCGTGGTAGATCGCCCGTGGGCTATGTAACTTGCGACTCGCGAATTGTCATGAGACGCGTATCAAAGCTAGCTGGAGGGGTTGAAGGATAGTCTGCAGTTTGGTAAATATATGCGGAAAGTTGTCTCTCGTGGAAGTACTCACGATTTCGGAAATTGCCACAAGCTACACCGCGGAAACTGGCTAGAGTAATTTTCTCTAACCTTGGGAGGTGCTCATATACACACGTGCAAACGACCCAGAAGTTATGATTAATTCGTTCGTTTTCCCTTCATGAACATTAGGCCTTCATTTAGATTACATCGAGCAAACGCGAGAGAAGCTTCCGATTTACACTGCTTGGCGATAGGTGAGATTTCGCTCTCAAGTCGCGTCAACGCGATTTACTCGTGTCAACTTGCTCGTCATCGAATCAACACCGGCCGAAGTGCGATCGTCATCACGTAGTCTTGCACGACCATTTAACGCGTTACGGTGATTGGGACGAACGCCGGTTGAATCCCGGTCAATCAGAGCGTTCGGCGCACTCGGTCGGATAGTTTACAGCAGCCAGCGAGTACGGACCAGCGGGACTACTGGTTACCGGAAACACGGTCGAAGTCGGACAGAGCGAATACTGGCTTTGTGCCAGATTGCCGTAAGAGTGCCTGCACTTACCGGTCTCCATTATATACGATAGAACAGCTTTCGTTTTATTACTTTATTGGACATGGTAGTCATTTTCGTCTTTATTATATCCGATACATCACGCGCTCTTCTTTTGACCCTTGTTCTCCTTTATTCTTTATAAGTGCTTCATAATGCGTTATTTACGTAGAAAGCATTTTGTACGTATTGTGTTTTTTATGGACAGGTTGACGTTAAATGGTCAATTTCTTTGCTGCTTATAAGTATTATTTATAGATGTAACTTTTTTCCAGTAAAAGATTTATCGAATGCTATTAGTTTTAAGCGACATTTAATAATAAGTAAAATTTCTTTTCTTTTAAATTATTAATTGTTCTGCTTTATATTGTATTGCAAAAATTATTTCTTTGTAGTTAATGTTTTTCTTGATATTTATTTTTATACGCGTAATATGGTTTTCATCATGACAATCAGGGGAGGGGGCGCAAACGCGAACACACACGTGTGTGTGTGTGTGTGTGTGTGTGTGTGTGTGTGTGTGTGTAAATTTATAATCTACTCGGTATTCGCCGTAACTATGACACGATGAATGGTCAACACCGACAGTAATTTCTACAGAGTAGAAGTACTCTGTATATTCCGCAAGCTGAATGCGGCCTTTTTGCAGATGCGCTGGAATTATTAGCACCGTGCGGCACTCGTTCTTCTTGTTGCACTATACCATACCATGCTGACTGTCCCCCACTTAGTTAGTACGCGTAATTTGTCGTGTTTCATTATTTGCGTACGTGTCTGGTATGAAAACTTACGAGGAATAACTAGAATTCATGCGGACGAGCAAACATTTCCACAGGAATATTAGGATACGATAATGAGATATCGAGTATGGATGAATTGCAAGCAGAGAGAAATGGTTATCGCTCCTCCGTAGCTATACTTTGAAACATGTAAATTACATGCGCATGGCAAAATTAAAGTAGCATCGGTAAAGAGAAGCCTTTGGTTAAATTCTTAATTAACTTTTACATGCTTTTCTTGCTGTTATTTTAAATCGAAGTTATTGCTATTTTACACAACTTTTAAATATGAATCTCTTTATTAAATAAAAAAATACAATGTTATATTGTATGTTGTTAAAGTATATTAATCTTGTTGAAAGATGATATCTTATCTAGATGAAGGTGATTAGGAAATTTAGCGGGATGACGATTTGTCGAATTCGGCGAGCAAGGTATGTTCGTTAACGCTTTCCTACGTTTCCAGCATAGCTTGAAGATCAACAATCAAACATGCTTGGTATCTACTTTAGGATCGACCAATTTGCTAACATAGCAGATTTTGGATTGTTTTAACGAGATCAATTACGAAAATTATGCCATGCATACTTTTCAGTATAAATCTTTCGAAAGAAATCTCTTGAAAGAGTTATTAAATATGTATGTCAAAAAATGTAAATAATTAACATAATTAATTTTTTCTTTGACATTAAAAAGATGCCCAAATATGCCAAGCTCTTGAATATATTTATATAATTACTGGTAATTAAAGTATATTAATGAACAAAGGCATTAGATTTATTTTCGTTTAAAATAAAAAAATGTTTTTATTTTTATACATATTTCATGTGTATGTGTGTATATATATATATACACATATATATATTTATTTATACATATTTGCACAATTAGTAAGTATGTACGTTTATTTGAAAATTTCACGAATTAGTTTGTTCTTGGTTTATTCCGGAAACTTTAGTAACTAAAAAGTTTTCCGCCGCGAAAGGAAAGTCTGTTTCGCTTGTTATCTTCGGCCGTATTTTCTTAATGCACCTTCGTAAAATTCCGCTGCGAGTCGATAATTGTTGTCCGGCGTTGATATAGCATCTGCCTCGTGTTCTCTATTTGGCGTCTATTAAGACAACGGAATCCGTCACTCCGGGATCGACGACGGGGAAAGTCACTCGGGTTCTAACAAAACCAATTTGCGGAAACCTCGGGGCCACGTAGGGCCGACTATCTCCCAGGCACGCCGTACGTCGGTGCGACGTACGGACGGCCGGTCGTTAAGTGCAGGGATCACGTAGCTCTTTGATAAAGTTCCGAGTCGTTTCTTTCGTTACGAGCACGCGCGCGGGCGCGCACACACTCCTTATCCGAGGGAACTTTGCGTGTGTACTTACCGAGCGCGCCGGACACGGAGCATTTCTTACCTAGCTGGTCCGCGCTGATAAGGCGACATCGAATTTTTCTCGCCGTCAGAAACGGGCTATTTAATAAATTCCAGATGTATTCGACGTATATATTCCCGCGCTTTCAGTTGGTGCTGTTGAATCGACGTTAATGACGTCGAGAAGATGATATTGAGAAGATACGTGAAAAAACAATTGGATTTTATACGAAATATAATTTTTGATTGATTAAAAATAACTTAGTGTTTTATAATTATAAATATTACTATTTAGTATGAAGTTAATTTACTATATGCAATGCGTAACAATAAATAAATTAAAATATAATTTAAAAATCGTGTTTAAAAAAGTAATAAACTGCAAGACTTTCAGTAGGTATTGAAGTTAATATTTATGAAGTGTTTCCTGAAATATTAACAATAGTTTCTTTTACCGCAACGCAAAGTTATATGCCGTATTTTAAAAAGTGGTAAAAAGACCTACAGTGGTTTTCTCTCTTCAGTTTGCAGATTTTTTTTTCGTGCTTGTTAACCTACCTCCTCTTTTTTCGCGTTCGTCGATGCGTCAAGTTGGATTCTCGATCGAACTCGTTTCTGTCGCTCGCCTTTGATCACACCTAATGGGGACGGCAAGAAGGAGGCGAGACAACGGGCCGCGTTAAAAATTAACGCTTTTCGAGATTAACGGCGCCGGGAGGACTGCAGACGCGTCCGAAAATGCGGGCGAATGAGTTACGGACGTTAAGTCTTGTAGATTTTCATTAAGTGCTAACGCCGCCGGGTACTCTGCAGCAGCCGCCCCAATGGCGTGGTGGAGCGCGGGAGCGCATAAGGGGGCGGGGAAACTAAAAAAATGAGAAGGTCGTATTTTCCGAGTTCAGTGTGTCCGCCCTTTGGTATGTTAATTCATTGCCCTGCTTCCTGCTCCTCGCTTTCTCTGTCTCGTGCCTGCGTCCCTCTCTCTCACCCTCCCTCTCTCCCTCCCTCTCTTTCTCTCTCTCTCTCTCTCTTTTCTCGTCTCGGTGCATTTTGCGCCGTTTATACCATCGTTCTGGCCTGTGATCAATAATAGGCATCCTCCGCAATTTCATTAACGGGGTAGATTCGAAATGCAAGCTTAGCTTGAGACAACGGGATAGGGTGCGGTCCGTTTGTCACTTCCATCTGCTCTTGAACGGAGGCTGTGCTCGTCTAACGTCTGGCGTTTACGCGTAACCAGCAATAATTAGAGACTTGAGGAAGACTATTCTTATTTAGTCCTATTTTTTAATTTACTTACTATTTTATAATGTATTTATTTTATGCTCACATACACGCACACATGAATTCGCATTTGTTTTTATTTTTTTCATACCTTGCTGTTTTGGAGCATACTTTATTTAAAAAAAATATAATATTGAGAAATTATGGATAATATTATAATCTTTGTTGCAAACTCGTTCGAGATAGACCCATGTTTTAGAGCTGTTAATTTTGATCGTTAAAAAGTTAGTGTAGATTAGAAATCTACTTTTCCTTTCTCTCTCTCTCTCTCTCTTTCTCTTTTAAAGGTGACTTAACGATAACCAGCGCTCAATAATTCAAAGCAAAGATTGGTGCGAAGTTTTTAATGAATCGCGCGAGTTTCTTACTGGTTTTCAGACGCAGGAGAACGTATCTTTTATCGCCCACTTTATGCGCGAACAGCCGCTAACTTTCTGCGCGTAATCTCAACTCGATTGAAATCACGATCGACAAGATTTTTTATAGTGAAATATATGAGCATACTGTTATAAAATATATATCTGACTTCATAATATTGTTATTAATTTATCACTTATGGTTATATATTAAGACGTATACTTAATTCGCTAAATACTATTTTTTTTCTAGTTAAGATTTGCGAATATTATAAATTATTTCTATATATAAAATACGACGAATTTTTATCTCTAAATTTTAGAATATTGAAATTTAGAATATTTTATCTTTAATAAAAAATTTATTTTTTTCAACGGAAGCCGAAAGAATTGCTCGTTTAGAGTTGTTCGTATTATCTCAAGTACATCTGTATCTTCGGCGATGTAGGTGTGCAATCTATGCATCCGCAATGGAAATAGCAGCGCATTGCATGCGGCCGCGGTAGGAATTATTTCGGCAACGCGAATTAAGACGAAGCCTGTCCGCGGCTTCGTATAAAGTTGCCCAAACACACTGGCCGCTTAATTGACGTAGTTCTAAGAGTATCCCGGAAATGTTGATTGCTTCAGCAAGTTTCTAACGTTCAGTCAGCACGTCAGTTTGTTTCGTGCCGCTGACTGAAGTTTGCAAGAGCGCAGGTGCATGCCGGGCCACCGGTATAAAGTAGTAACCTTAAGAAAGTTTCATAGAGGCGATAAAATTGTACGGAATGTACTGCCAAATCGTTTTTACACGCGTTTCTTTTGTCGCATTTAATTAAACGGAAATTCGCCTCAACATTTGTTATTTTATTTATAGCAATTAGTTTTACTATACGGCAAAAAATAGACATAGTTTTGTAGATAAAATTACTATATTTGATACAACTGCACTTGTAGCTCGTTAAGAAAGAATTTGAACTAAAACTTGACTAAAATTTGAATTAAAACGCGACACCTATGGATAGAAAATAAAAAGGCATAACTAATAAAAAAACGAATAACTTTAGGATAGGACGTTTTAGATCAATTAAATTATGAATATCCTATTGTTTTAATCGAAGACGTTTACTTTGGAAACGCAGTAATTTATACGATTTCTTCCCTCATTTATATTTGAAATTAATGTAGCAGATATCCACGCGTCAATTGTAAAACTCTACGTGAGAAATATCTTTATTTTCTGCATAGTTCGCATATTTTACCGTCCGCGTGGGAAAAAATCTCGGCGTAAAAAGAGGAGAATTTTTACAACTCCGGTGCGCGAGAGAGAAACTTTTCTGTCATTACCGCGACGCGCGACGCTTAAAATACAGATGCCCGTTCTCGGCCCACGTTGTATTAAAAGTCGAATATCGGAGTCAGAAGTTTTTTTCCCCTCTCACTGCCGTTGCGTTGCGTACCTGGCGCGCGGGAGGCCGTACGCGGACTTTATAGGACCGACGTGACGGGAACATCGAAACGCTCTTGACTAGGAAACGTCGAATAGCAGCAGCTCGACTCGCGCGCCGTAGAGCGATCCGAACGAAATTTGACGCTTAACGAAACTCTAGTCACAAAGGCCCGGGCTGCCAGCAAATAGCCTATCCACGGGTTATCCCCGGAATTCGACACTGAGACCCGGGCCGCCCTCGCGTTAACGCCGGATGGATATTCTGCCCGGGTGTTGCCTTGGGCTACTCTAGGATGAAGCTATGCCCATAAAGCTGTAACATTCCACTTTATCCTGCTTTGTGCTCATAACGGCCGGAGTGCTTGTTAGACATTTATAGCGAAGTTATCGAAGGAGGGTCATCTCAGCGTAGCGCAATTTGACGCAGCATTGTACGCGGCAGAATTAATACTTTCCGTTAGCTCCATGTTTCTCGTCTGTTATGAGAATTTATTCTAGAGTTAGTAACAGGGATCTTATATTCCTTTTGCTTGTATAAAGCTATCCAATGCGGAGAATTATAAAATTTATTTAAAACAATATCGTCGCTTTTTAGTCTGATTGTTGAAATAATTAAATACTTATTTGACACATTCTCACAATAGGTAAATATACAAATTTTGTCTAACAGCAACATTGTAATACTCCAAATTTATTTGTTCTCCTCGTTGCAAGAATTTACCTTTGAATTAGTACATTTTATGGTCCTACTCGTAAAGTTTACGGAGGATTATAAAATTTGTTTAAGCTAACATATTCACTTTAGACACTTGAAATAGTTAAATGTTTATTTGATATAATCCCCCACGCGATGGGCAAATTAATGTATAAATTATTTAATAGTAGAATTACAGTTCTCCAAATTTCCGCTTTATTCTCCTACTTTCTCTCCTTCTCTCTATCTCGTTTGCTCTCTTCCTGCGCCTCTGTCTCTGCGGCTTAGATCTATATAACTCTCAGCGCTTCATTTATCATCACGATGAAAAAGGACGTTTCGGCGCACGCTCCCCCCGAGGCATCCGTTACCCTGGGTATAACGATACCGGCACGGAATGTAACCTCGGAGTGCGCCGAAAATCGGTGTACAGAAACGCACGCGCGCGCGCGCGGCGTATCAGAGCGAATTAAATTTCGTCCCTTGTCGGGCGGGATCGTCTTCGTCCCCGCCTTAATGCCGGCGGTTATCTCTCCGCAGATAACGAAAGCTGACGTTCTCCCGAGATAACGAAAATGTCCCCGAAGTACGCCACCCGACGGTAGATATATATCCGATGGTGGTACCGACCAGAGAGTCGCGGAATCCGCTCACCTATTCCGCAAGGGGAGCAGACTTGCGATTGCGCGAGGGTGCGCGATTACGCGGCGTCGCGGGGGCGGCGAGGAGGGGTGCGCTGGGCAAGAAATCGGAGGAGGGTTGACTCTACACACGCACACACATACACATACATACATACGTACATACATACATACTACATACATACACACACACATACACAGTTGGTGAAGTCAACTGAATCTCCGTTTTCGCTCTCCTCGATAACCGGGGCGTCTTTGATAAGGACGCGGGGGCATCTTTGAAACCGTCCAATATTGAGCCGGGTCTGGAACGTGCCTCGAATCTCGTTGTTAGTAGTAGCTTCGGCTATCTTGTTATTAAAACGCGCGCTGGCGTTGTTTATCAAAGTCAAATTGGCAGACATTTCACGGGTGGTGCTGAAAACGTTAATACCCCCGTCTAATCTCCTTTTTACAATTCTTCTTTCAACATTATGTCAGTAACTCATAAACATTTTTTTCTAATGAAAAGTTTTTTCACCTAAAGACCTTACGGTTGCATAAAGCACAGCATCACGTAGATTAAATGAGAAAAGCATGATGCGACATGACTTGAGGATTAATGATAGCGGAGCATAGCAGCGGAGGATTTGCATAATAAGTAAATGGTAAATAGCAAATGATAAATTGCTCAACTTGGTGAACGCGACGCGTCGAATCGCGAGGTAGATCCTACGTTTTCATTTACAGAGTGATTTTCTGATATCGCAATGCGCTCCTCGCATTTGTCAGATATCAGAGATCTTGAAGATCTCATGAAACCTAAAAGGAAACTATCAAGTTTTAGAAGACTGAAAGTGAGTTGGTTCATTCATCCGACAAGCTGGTTTATGTTTGGTCCGGGAATGAAGTTAAAAGAGAGAACACAGATGACCTTATCTTTACATTCGGTTTACATCCACGGTGAATATATACTTTTTACGCTCGTCATTGCGCAATGTTAAAGCTTATAACTACACTGTGAATGGGTCTCACAGCCGACGGTAAACTTTTTAACGATCGATGAGAGAGCGTTAACGGACCACTGTGATAAGCAGCACCATAAAAAGCGTTTTATAACTGACGGACCGGAAAATTATAGTCGCGTAATCGCAAATTATATGTAAAAATGATGTCGCACGTCGTCGAGAAACGCGATGGCCGACTTAATTGATGGCGAGAAATCGGCACTTCTTCGGTTTATTATTCTCGGCGGTGAGAGAGAGGGGAGGATGGCAGGAAAGGGAGGGGAGGCATTATCACGATTAGTGCCAAATATATCTACGTATCGTGTGCTAATGATTCCTCGATGGCACGAGAGTTATAAACTCAGCTTGCGCATATACCTATTCGGATTTATCGTCACGTTACAAGTCGTAACTTCGCTGCGTCATTCGAGAATCGGAGCGACCTACTTATCACTCGTGCGCTTGCGCCGCGGAATATGCATGTGTGCTCTCGGTCACAGCGTTCCCTGAATATTCATCGTTAGCATATTTAACATAATGCGCGATATGTGCATCCGCCTCGTTTTACGTCCGAGCTGCAATTACAATATCGAGTGTCCATCGTAATTTCAGATTGCAGATAAATGCGCTGTGTGACTGCATTTATCAATATGCGTTTGAGATGCGATAGTGACAAACAATACATTTGCCCTAGGAGAACGGGGTGGAGTCACTATAAAAGAGATATATAAACAATAAATTCTCTGACGAAACGATCGTATTTTATGATAACAAATCTATTTTAACTGATTTTAATTTGTCGTTGCATAATTTAACATATATCTTTTTGATATTTGAAGACATTATAAGAGTTTGAATAAAATAAAGGGAAGAATATTTCATTAATTGTAAAATAAAGTTGGTAGACGTCTCGAGATATAACTAAAAGGGAATATATAATTCTTTTCTGCGAGAGAGATTTAATGTAATTATCTCTGATCTCTGATAACTCCTTTCCCTTTAATCGTTTTAATCGTTTAAACAGATTTAAATTACTCGAATGGCAAAAGAAGCACGTGCGTTCGGTGGTTAAAGGGCATTTAACGTCGAGGATCATGATCCTACTTCGTATCACGTGGCGACAATTAACAAGAAATTCCAAACTTGTGGGGGGGAAATCTGTTTTCAAAGCGATGACACTCCGAGATATTGGATAATATTTGACGATGAATTAACTGTTACCAGGTTGCCGCGCTCTACATTATCGTGTTCTATAGCATCCGCGCGCATCGATTATCTCCGCTCCAATTACCCGTGGATAATAAGCGGTTCGTATCTCGTAAAGAGGCAGCGCGATCGTATCGCGTCCTCTAACGCGATTCTAAAGTGCAAGTGAAGGGGTAGTTGAACCGTTGGAGGGATACGAGGTGAGATCGGATCGTCTCGCTTATCCATCGGCGTAATCATAAGGGAGGTCCATATCTAGCGTGTACCTATAGACATATTAAGATAGACTGCTTATGAGGTAGGACAGGGTGTCCTCTACAAAGAAAAGGAACGAATTAGTAGGGTAGCTTCTCTCTTTAATCTAATATGTGTCAGAGAGAAAAGTGCCCTACTAACTTGTTTTTTCCCTTTTTTTTTTTGCGGAAGACACTCTCATCTAGGGTTTCGCTTCTCATAAGCAGTCTATCTTAATATGTGTCTACTTACTTACGAGTGTAATGATGTGTGTGTGTGCGTGTGTGTGTGTGTGTGTGTGTGTGTCGTGCGAGCCGATCGTCGAAGATTTCTCTTTGTCGCGCGAGTCAACCGCGAGCGAGGGAGACACAGGGTGAAATTTTAGGCGGGTGTCAGCGACAGGGGTAACGCTGTTAAGGACAGCTCGCAGTCAGAGGGGGTATCTGTAGCTGAGCGGCATCGGCAACTGTATGACGAAGAGGCGGAGAGGAAGATCTCTGGGATAAGCACTCGAGACAACCGCAGGAGCCGCGATTTAATATTAACGCGGACGCGGTGCGCCGCTCCAGGCGGCGTTGATTACACTCCATTGTGCCTCCTCTCGCGCCTTCGGTAATCTATATACGGCCGCGCGCGCCGTGTGATGCATATACCGGTCCGTATATCAAATGTGTCCGTACCAACGGAAGCGGAGACCAGGACCATTCACGCCGACCGAGGCGCGAGAGAGAGATGAGAAAGAGGGAGAGGGGCGGACAGGGGGAGAGAAACAGGGAAGGAAGAAGCGGGCAGATAACGGGGCGTTTCTGAATTTCGGAATTTCGGCTGGATCTCGTTGCCGAATGGACTGGCTTTGAATACGTATTCTCTCGACCTTCCCTCGCACGTCGTGCGTACTTCCTCCAAAGGTACCCCGCGTTTCATCACGTTCGATTTTTCGGTCTAGCTCGCGACGGCCCCGGGAATCCTCTCGCGATTCAAGTCGGGCATTTTTGCGATTGCCGAGTTTCGCAAATGCACTAGACTATCTACGGAACCGCCGCACCGAAAATGGACTGGGTCATTCACTCAGATGATATTTTGAAGCTTCCGAATTAAACAGATTGGTTCAGAAATTGTTTACGTCGTGAACGAAAATCTTTATTATATTATATCTCTTTCTCTAGGAAGTGATTCAGTTTGATATTCGCCTTTTACATTCCGCTAAGCCATTGCCCCAGGTAGCACGAGTAGACAGATATAATTGTACGCGAATAATATTTGACAATTCTTCATGCATAGTGAATTAAATGAAGACGCTATCTATTTTTCGCTACATTTGTGTTCTATAAAATTATTTTAATTCTTGCACGATGAATTCATCAACAAACGTCTGCCAAAAGCATTCTACATGCATCCTGGTAAGAAATGTTTTGGCAGGCATCTAGAGTCTAGAGTAACATTTAATCTTCTATTGTTGATTATGACTTGCTAGCATTGGGAAACTTAGGGAGAATAATTGTAGCGGATACGGTAGGAGATAGGTTGGAAAAGCTACAATTACTCTCCATAAGTTTCCCAATGCAAGTCGTAATCAACAATAGAAGATTAAATGTATTTATAATTTAAGATTACTCTAGATGCCTGCCAAAACATTCATATATGCATCCATGTAGAATGCTTTTGGCAGACATTTGTTGCTGAATTTATCGTGCAGGAATTAAAATAATTTTGTAGAACACAAATATAGCGAAAAATAGATAGCGTCTTCATTTAATTCACTATGCACGAAAAATTGTCAAATATTATTCGCATACAGTTGTATTTGTTTACTCGTGTTACCAGGGTGCATTGTCGTAATTCACGTAAAATGAAATTATCATCCTCGGCTATTATTTAGTTAACGAGTTAATATTTGCTAACCTAGTAATAATGTTTGCTTTTTTTTAAAACGTCTAATCTTTCTAGGCTTAGTGGCAGTTGAATTGAAATATCAACCTTTGCTATCGTATGTCGTGTCGTGTGTACGAAGCCCAGGTGCGTCGAAAATTTGAAGGCGGAAGAGCAGCGGAGAATATGGCGGTGTCGATGCACAAGAATGGCGCGTGATTAGCATGTCTTTTGGGATTGATATATATCCCTGGAGAAGAACGTGACCGCGTTTGCAATCAACGTGTCGCTCCTCCGGACTCAAAATCATCATCGCCACCTGTCGATTGTGCAATTTGCGTGGTCGCGCGTCAACGCGGCACGGATCGACAACCATCGAGCCGAGTCGAGGACGTGTCTCGATGAAAATTTAATTACTCTTCGGGTTTAGCTAAACTCGTACATTCGCCGGTCCAGAAAAGCTCAATTTAATTAATCAGAGAATTTCGATCAGTTTTCAAAATGCTGGAAAGTATCATTTTGAATCTGTAATACTCATTTCCATCAGTGTAGATTGATTTTGGTTCAACTTGCTCTTCATCTTTTTCTCTTCTGGGAATTAGAAAAAGATGAAAAGAGTAAGCTGAGATCAAAATTAATCTACATTGGCGAATTTAAATGGACATATAAGTTTCGGGAAAGAGGTCTCTTTAATTATGGATTTGCTTTTCGCTAGAAATTCGAACACACACACACAGATGCGCGCGCGTTTAATGATATGTGTGTGTTTAAATTTGCAGTAAAATAAATTTATTAATAGAACTGTGCATATATGGGAAACTTACTCAATTGAAATTCAGATTATTTAATTTTCTTTTACTTGCGCGATGCATTTTATTTTCTTTGTTAATAATTGATATCACGCTCGCGTTAACAGGAATGATTTCTCTCGGATCAAAATGGTTATGCGAAAGTGCGAGACGATTACATTTTAACGAAGTTGTTGGAAGTAATCAAAGGATTTCACGATAGTTTTTTTTTTTTTCTAAATAAAAACGCTGCAGCGCGCGTATAACGATACGTTTGGCGGTAATTTATTTCTCTTCAGCGACGGCCTGTTCCAGTTGCTTTTATCGTGTCATTGAGTAAAGTGGGGCATTGCAACTCGGAAAGCAATTGTATAGCATCGCCGCGATTGAAATTGTAATTCTGTAGTGTTTCCTTTTGCGCCTATGGTAATTTTGCTCCGTTTGATATCGTCGTTTAAATTGCAATTAAATATTACGTATAACCAGCTGAATGAAAGCAAGGGTCGTTTTGTGCGCGCGTATTTCTCATATTCAACTGATGAGATAAAGGTCTAGTCCCATTTATCTCAGAAACTGTGTCTGAATATAAATCTTGTTTGCCGAGTAAAGTGTGCGTTTTCAGTGTGTACTCTTTGTTCAGTTCGCGGCAATGTAACGTGACTAGCCGCGTCAGCTCGTGCATTACATGAGCGCTCTCTTGATAATTTAGTAGTATGTCCGGCTTTCGCCGTTGGCGTAAAATCCATTAATTTTCTTTCGGACGCGATGAATATACCGGCGGGACGTAAATTAAATCGTTATTCGGATTTCGCGCGGTAAAATTAAATGCGAATTTAAACAAAATCCTCTTCTTTCGTGCCCCGAGCGCGCGTGCGTGTCTGCAAGTTTTTACATCACCGCTACGTAATTTAGCTTGACACTTGTATTCGGAGCGTGTCGGATTGTTCATGGAATTGCCGATAATTTTATTTAAATCCCGCGCAGAGTTACTGGCTCGCCACCCGACGTGATAATTGCGTGCTTTATTTTTTTTTTACCCTACGAACTCGTTCAATAATCTTTATTTTGAAGCTTCGATTTGTTTTGAAGATATCTTTTTTACTTATACGTTGATTGATTACGTCGAGACCTTGAGTTTTGATTACGAGTTTGTGCTAGCGGTATTTTCATTGTTATTAGCTAATTAACAAGTTCACTAATTAGAGATTGCTAGAGGGCACCGAGAATTTTCCTGCGTACAGCGAGGCATTTCCATCAGGCGGATTAATAAATGATTTAAGTGATTCTGGAGCCGTTCCACGTAAAGTTACGAAAGCGTCGGAGGACTTTTCGCACGGCGTAAATGTTTAATTGAAATTCTGTCTTCTGATCTACCGTTCTTTTTAAACAGGAGATACTTAAAGCATAGTTGGAGATATCTTCGTCCAACAGGGAGGGGGAGGGAAGGGGGGTGCTTGCCCGTTTAAGGAAAATTAATCACGAAGATATCTATATCGTGGCTCGTGCAATTATTATGCGCGGTAAAACGATTTAATGCGGGATTAGATAAGCTGTAGGTTATAATTGCGAATCATGAACCGCGATATTGGATATCACTGCGTTATCTTGCACGAATTTTGAGTAATTTTGAGTAATTGGTTCAAGAACGACGAGACTTTGTAAGACAGACATCTATATCGAGAGACTTTATCCAATAGCTGTTTATAGCGAGTTTATATTTGAATTTTCGCCCGTGGAGTTTATTTTATTACAAGATCTGTTGAATAGACTATTATTGTATACTTGCTTGTTATTAACAGTACCGAGAGAGAGATAAAGTTTTGCAATTTCGTGGTACCGGCAACAGGGTGATGTCTCGAGGCAACTTGCTATCATTCATCGCACGATTCTGCTGACAGGCAGGGAACGTCCATCGATCAATGGTCCGGCCTCCAAGCACACGTTCGTCTATATACTTGTCCTGACGTGAGATCAAAGCGAGGGGACTGGGTTGAGTCCTCGGGCGGCTCCTCCAACTATTCTCGGCTTTGCCAGAAGGATGTTGCAGCGATCGCTACGACCTCTCACTGCGGCGAGAATTCTCCTACGGCAGAGACATTGACATAGTGGCACTAGCAACCCGGTTAAAGGCGGCCTCACCTCTGACCCTTGAAGTACCGGCAGATTAAGGGATGAATACACGTATAGACATTAAACCGGCGGCGCAATGGCCGGTGTGTCGACCGGGTGTGGGACGGGACGGAGGGAGGAACGCCGCCTGATTAGCATTCTAAATTGAAGCGCTGCGGTCGAACGGTCGTCGTGGAGCAGGTCCAGTTTAGGCCGAGGGTAATTCAGAATAGACCCTCTCCTATACCCTTCTCCGTGCGCCAACCCCTGGACAACTCCATGTCCATATCGTCGTCAGTCTCGCTCGCTTGCTCGCCCCGTTCTCTCGATTCCATCCTCCTCGGTTTTCCGCGATCGGCCCATCAGTTAGACCGGGCCTATGCCATGCACCGCAATAGGTTAGACATTTGCATTAATCGGCAACCTCTCGTGTAACCGTACTATACCGGACTGGACCGGACAGATACCGATCTCGCTCTATCCTACTGTCCCGACTGATTGCGACGTAAAGTATTCGAGTACTTTGTATTGCCCAGAGAATTAACCGATCTACGGATTTTTTCTCTCTCGTTATCATAGCCTTCTTTCTAACAACCTCACTTTTTTTGCTGTCTCTATATATGCCATGGGTTCCGTGTAGGATTCGTTAGGTCTGTAAAACTAATTATGTTATAGAGAACTTTTAAATGATTCAATATTGCAATATATTTTGATTAAATACATATAAAATATTTATATTAAATGTAATTTATCATAAAATATTATATTAAATATTATGTCAAAAGTAAGTTATTCATGAAATAATGAAGAAAATGTATATTTAATTAAATATTCTCTAAAGATATTTTAATTAAATAATTATATCAGTTTATAACAAAGAAAAGAGTTTATAATAAATTTATAACGCTAGCTGTAATTTGCTTTTTAATACTATACAAATTAAATTAATTTTGAATTAGCTCTCTTGATATTTTGATATTTGATTTTTGATATTTGATATTAGCTCTTTAGTTGAGTAATTAGATTAATTGGTAATATTTATTCGAAACAAGTGTTTTTTCAAATTTATCTAGAGCCCTTTTTCAAATTTATCTAGAATTTAAGGAACATTAAAAGGAAGTGGTCTATAATAATAGTAAATTACATTTATTTTAAAGCTGCATTAAAAGTGCTATATATTTTTTCTAATTCCGATATTTTGTTTTTTGAAATAATGGGTTATGCATGCAGATCATACATAGAGAATTAACACGCTACTCACTAGTATACGACATGAAGATAATACAGTCATTTGTGGTGTAATAACTATACTAGTCATAACAGGTAGGCTGTCTCGAAGAGCAATAGGAAGGACGAGACGAAGAGAGACTGACAAATGACCGACGATCCCGTCTTGTAAAAACAGTTGCACTGACAGCCCTGGCCTCCCTTTCTCCTATCCGACTCCGGTTCATTCATTTCCTCATCTCGCGGCCATTTTCTACGCATTCTACAGTCGCCATGGCGACGCCCGCCGCGGGTGATTATAGCCGGTACTAGCTAAAGCCTTCCTTAATTAACGCGGGCTTAAGCCATTTTCGTAACGACATCGCCTCTGGCGCGCCTTACGTAACGCAGGTGACGCATTGTTTTGCGCATATATGTATATATATATACACACACGTACACAATTATTAAATATGTACATCATTGTTTATAAAAATTTATTACTTTGGGATGCTTTTCATCTTATATATTGATTCGGTAAGTACGGAATACGTAAAAACGTTAGTTTTTAATTAAAAAATTAAACACGAAAGATAACAAACACGAGAATTAATCTGTGCGTAGCATTCAGCCGCTAAAATTTGAAAATATAAAAGTTTGAAAATAAGTATCTTTTATTTTTTTGTTAAAAATTTCTAAGAGATTTATCGATGTATTTATTTACTTCTCGAAGAATCTCGATCATATACGTTGCTGTAGATAATCGATCATAATTGACAATAATAACATTTATGAATTTATTATTAACTGGAGAAAATGATTATTGTGTACAATTTGCTCAAGATAAGGACAGGCAACTTGTTTTCTGTGCGAGAGCTGCAGTTCGTGTATTTATTATATCTTCGAATATGCGCCCCGTAAAAGTACACGGAGTGCGTATATATATAAAAATTCGCGAGGGACCTATAATAAGGTGCAAACACTGTCGCCTGCCTTGTTTGCCTGACGATAAATTTACCTTCCATGAGATTAAAGCGGCAGACGCGTAGGACCTTAAAGGGATCTCGCTAAGTCAGTTGTAAGCCCGAAGAATTCGACGGAATCCAAGCCAGAGTGCATATACGTTCTCTTTGCGACTACGAATGTCCCGCGAGAGTATAAACAGCCGATTTGTATAACGACGAGGAGGTAAAAAGTGGTAGGTCTCGAGTGATGTCGGCCGGAAGCGTAATTTTGAAGCATTATGTAATTATTTCACGCCGTTACTCGCCGAGCGTTCGAAATTTCTGCCTTTGTGCGCGGTAATTCGCACATGTACACAGGATACGATATAATTAGCGGACTTAATACGTCCGAGTTAACGTTTCCAAAACACTGAACCCGAGCCTTCACTCGCAGCTGCCAGCGTGGCGCGATTATTAATCGTCACTAACGCCGGCAAAGTTGATTATCAGCGGTGGAAGAGGAGTTTTCCCTCTCTCTCTCTCTCTCTCTCTCTCTTTTCCTCTCTCCTTCTACTTGCGAAACTAGGTTAAATTTTGTTTATGACGCGAAATATCATTTAATATCTTTGTCCTCCCGGGTGGGGCTGGATTGACAGATGATTACAGGGCGAGGAGACAATTTTGAAAAACCATCGGCGCATCGATCGATCGTAGCGCGGACACGAGCGCGCGCTTGTAATTTCCTACTATGCTCTCCCTCCTCGGAATCAGGTTGCACAACCCGTGACAGCTTACGGACAAAGCCGTCGCTCGTTATCCGCGATCGCACTTGCTTATACGCTGTAGTTCGGGGGATGATATAGGGCCTGCCGTGAAATATCGTTCACGCCCGCCATTATCGCGAATAAGCCCCTACATATATGGATGTAAGGATGTACAAGGCTAATCGAGTCGGGGCCGTCTCTGCGGGACTCCAGATTACTTGATTGCGCGAGCTTCAAACGCCTTGATGTAATTCTTTAGTCCATTAACCGTTTTAAGCGAGATTGGTTTAAGCGCAGCTTCTAAAACTTCTAAGAGTTTCGATGGCACCTTTATTAAGACAGCGGATGATTAATATAGAACTTTCGGCATTGTGTTTTCGCGTTCGAGGGAAATTAAGGAAAGCAATATTGTCTTTCGGAAATTTATTAACACGTCAAATTGATTTTGTTTGATATGAGACGCTTTAAACATGTACAGTGTAATATATTTTCTATTTATTTTAATCACTTCTCTCAAAGAAGTGATTAAAAAAATAATACGCTATTTTTAAACAATTCTGTGAAAAAGATGTATTGTGCTATTTTTATGTGATATCAACGAACATTTTGTTACGAGTTACTTTGTTGAAACAACACGATTATTGCAAACGAAACGCACGGTGCAATACGAACATGCGCGAGCAATTGCACGAGCAGTTGAAAAATACGCGTGCCACTCGGGACAGCTTATATACATTTTATCGCGGTGTATTCATGAAACGTGCGATAACGATATCTCGCTTGGCGTTTTTCTTCGTAACACGCCTCGCGACGTGTTTCTTTCATGTGAGTGAGTATCCGCGAGAGCCACTTGAGGATAGCAAATACGACACCATTCATGTTTATCCGTGCTTACGGTTATATGTAATTTACAGTCTTAACTTTTCCGACATCGTTTTTCACGTAAATTTTTTCTAATTGAGAGAAAATTACTCTTTTTTTAATTCTAAAATTATCCAGTAGATACTTATAATTTTTAATCATATAACGATTTAATGGATAATAGAGGCTATATTCTAGATATTTTTATATATGTTTATTTTATGACTTGTCTTTCTAATCTGCAAATATTAATAATAGCTTTTTAATTCTAAACTGACATTTATGAAGTTAATAAATTATTTTGATTACTTTCTCAGAACACGATTCCATTAAATTAAAATTACGTGAAGCGGAAAGGGATAAAAGCATTTGAGATCCTCGTGCTTTTCAGTATAACGCTTTGTGGACGGTGAAGACCACCAGCTATTTGGCGAACGGTTTCAGTGGAGTTTAATTCGGCTTTATTTGCATTTCGCTTCCTTGTCCTTTCAATTACAGAGGGGAGGGTAGATGTGACCTTTAATTATGGGGACTTGCGATAGAACACAGGACCTGGCGATCTTTGTACATTAAAAGTTGTCCGCCGATGGAATCTTTCGATCGGGAGAACAATCGCTCCGGGCAATCTTCTATTTAAGACTGGCACAGTGACAACTCGTGAAAGGACCGTACTTTCCATGCGGGCATAATTTAATGAAAAAGCTGAATAGCTCAGCGACTTTCGAGGCGAGTATTCTCTCTCTTTCTTTCCGTCGAGCAAGATTAGCGTCATAACAAAAGATTACGTAGGATTGGCGTTTCCCTCCACCAGACTAATAAAAGCGTCTTAAGCCATTCGATCGATTATGTTGAAATATTAATGTTAATTATCGGTCGGGTAACTATATTATGGTTACTTACAGCCGCGGTTTCCAAACCGTAGACAAGCAGATTGATTACCGCGAAATGCAAGAAAGTTTTATTATTCGAAACTTGGGACAGCCTTGTCATGATACAAATGCTTTCTTAATTTACTTGAAGTTAGCATTAATATAATACTAGTAGGTACATAAACTTGGACTTATACAAAACCGAATAGTGACATACTTGGGTCTAATTAAGAAAGAATAGTAATAGTTATAAAAAAAATATCAAACTTAAATATTTTTACTTTTGAATAATTATATAATAAATTAATATAAGGATATATTTTTTCTTTTTAATTTTGTATTAAAATATATATGCATAAATAATTCTAAACAACAATAAATTGTATCATATTTCAGCTAGTCTTTCGTCAGCGACAAATGTGGTAAACTGTCCATTGCGTTTATTAGTTTGAGTTTATATGCAAAAATTATCAATAAAAACTTTAATTTTGCGGCTCGGATTCTTTAATTAGTTTTTGTAAGGGAATGCTCTTAAGTGCTAATGAATCAAAACGTCATTAATTGGTAAGTTGTGCGCACGCGTACGCGCGCGCTGTAATCCTGCATCCTTATATATTACGTAAGATGCGTTTTAATTTAGCGAATCGTCGATAGGCAATTATCTAAGCTGCCTACATGTCGATTCGTTCTTGTTATAATGGCGCTGCAATGCCGAAGACGATTAGCTATGTTACGCAGGCCGTGACGCAACTCGCGCGCGGTTTAATTAGATAATCCTTTGCCACGCTCGCGTATTGCGTATTTGTGCCCCTCGTTTGTGCTTGCCTGAGGATTGCAGTTAGTTTCTTGGGATGTTGGCACTGTGACGTAACGCAAAGTTCTGAAGTCAACATATTTAAAGTTTTAAGTACATTGTCCGCTTACCGCGACATTATGTCGACTGTCGTTCGTGGCTGCACGAAATAAATGAAATGGTGACGAAAGAATTCTCGACTTTGACAAGTAGAAATTATACGCTTTTACTATGTTATGTTCAACTGTAAAATCCAAGCATTAATAATAAAAAATAATTTAGAGACAAACGCTTATATTATAAATATAAATTAAAAAATGAAAATATTATTATTACGTACAAAAATATTATATAGAAATACACATGGATTATGATAAAAATATTTGTCATATAATATATTGTTAGTGTTACTGCAACATAAAAGTACAAAGAAGATTGGAACACGATGGATTAAATTGAATGTATAATAATATTCTCTTAACAAAAAAAAAAGAGAAGTACTTTGGGAAATACATATTAACTAATTAGAGGAGAGAGAGAGAGAGAGAGAGAGAGAGAGAGAGAGAGAGAGAGAGAGAGAGAGAGAGAGAGAGAGAGAGAGAGAGAGAGAGAGAGAGAGAGAGAGAGAGAGAGAGAGAGAGAGAGAGAAGTTTATGGTTTTAAACAATTAATTTTGTGATGCTTGAAGGAAATGTATTATAGTTAATAATGTTAAAGCAACTTTATATGAAATTTATATTATACTAGTATGTTATTCTCTTTCTGGGTCTTGACGTCTGGTATTATTAATATCTTACATGTATGACCAGCTTAGTAAAGAGCGTAATAGTGATTTAATGTCACTTACATTCGCTATTCGCTCTTATACGCCACGCATATTTCATGACTAGATTAGCGAGCTTAATCTCAGATAAGAGCAGAATATGGGAAGATAGTATTAGAATGTAAATTTATATTATCTATATATATATAGTTTACAAGTAACCCAATAGTTCTTACTTAGCATATTTATTATGACTTCATACGATTTTAAATTATTTCTTTGCTATGACGTCATATAATTTACACTAAATATAGAACACTTCGCACATTTCTTATACATTTTGGCTCTCGTGAAATTGGTTGAAACTGTAGCATGTTACAGCTTCTGATACACCGATCGAAAGTTTCTATGGGCACAAAGCTTGAAAATTACTAGTTTTTTTATTACAGCAATTTGAAATTTTGTATTTTATTATTATTTCAATAATATTCCAAATCAACTTTTTTTATAATAAATTGTGAGATTTTAGATGATACTATACGATAAACTTATACATGTAACAATGTTTTGTGTATATATATGTTTACTTGACTTATATTACTTATTCTATTTTTAAATATATAAATATGATTAAAATACAGCATGTTAAATAATTAAGTTGTAGCAAAAGACTAGCTATTTTCAAGCTTCCTGTCTACGGAAATCTTTAATTAATGAATCAATATAATTATAACAGTTTCATCGAGAGCCAAAATAATTGTGCAAAATTCTTCTAATCGGGAATATTAATTGTGTTGTATTTGTCTTACTTTATGTTTGATTTAATAAACATAATTAATATTAATTGTTAGAAATTGGGGCAGCTATAATAGTAAGTTCATATGGATGATAATAAAATTCTAATAATATATACTATCGATAATTAGATAATCTAGGTTTTAATATGATTCTGCTTGCAATTTTCGATGGTCACATCCGGTGCATGCCGACAGAATTTGAATCATACGGACCGGTGGGAATTTATCAAAGGCCAAATATAGCGAAAACTGTCAGTCCACGATACCGGCTCGTCTGCCGCAGGCTGCATATGCGCATCGCGGGGCCGCAGATGTGCGTACAGTATAAAATACGCTCGTGCTATATGTATATGTACGCATTCGGATACAATCTCACGGGGATAGCATGTTACACAGGCGCACGGTAATTTATCCCACGGAAATGAAAAAAGAGCCAGGTTTTCGCAAAATTTGACGTGGGAATACGCGCTGTCCGCCGTTGCAGTCCGCGGCGGACACTTCGACGCTCGCGAGACAGTCGCTCGCGCGCACCGAACACATCGTAGAGAAATATGCTTTATAAATGCAGAAAAAGCATGCGGTACAAGGTTTCTTATCACATTATTATATCATATTAATACCAGGTATTCATCTGTCGCGAAAATATCACGGTGACGTATTCAAAAGTGCTATTTTCAAAGTGTCTCAAAATTAATCTTTTCTTCTATAATATATTAGACTATTAAAATGTTTGATAGAGAAAGGGTGAGTGCATTATATAAAAATGATAATAGATTTTTTTTTTAATGATTACGATGCCGTAATATTTTTAAAATTGAAATTTTTCTTTATCCAATCCCGCATTGCGTGAAATACTTCGCAGAGCATTTGAACCAACATTGCAAATATACGATGCCACAAGGGATAATTAAATAACAACTTGCTTGCTTATCTTTCTGCAACTTATTACGCAACTTCTGTAGTTGTTTGTTGGCTTTGTGTAGAAGCCGAGCGTGTGATAATTGTAAATTTAATGTATATATGTGATGTTGTAATTTTAAGTGTCCCCTATAGGGACACTTTTTAATATTTGAGAGCATCCGCGAAAAGGTTGGTTTAGTTATTGATCCGAAAAGCTTTCTTACATTTTGCGCCAATCGATCTTTCATGTTTGACATACAAAGTGTCGTTATGCAGCCAATGTGTACACGCAATTTTATGTGTTGTTACACGTCGATATTACGTTCACCCTTTTACTGCGTGCTTAGTTATGCCGTGACTGGTTCCTCGTTATGTCGTGACCGACTCGCTCTCCTTTTCCAGTTACTTTTATGGTATATTACAAAGAGGTATCGCTGCTAGTGCCAGTCGGTCAGCATGACGGATGCCTCTCATCCGTCAGGATCAACAATCCAATCACGTTGTAGAGGAATAAATCACACCTAGCTGTTGTCACGTGGAAAGAACCGCTTTCATTTGATTCCAAACGGTCATGCATTTACTTGATGGCTTGTCAATTAATTAGCAGCTATATCTAATTTTGATAATATGGGAAGATAATTTTGTAACAATTAATTTATGTTTATTTTTAATTGATTTTATAATAATTTATTTATATAAAAATTAGATAAAAATACATTTTCATAGGTTAACAAAACAATTTTTGTTATTAATTTGATTGTTCAATAATGTTGTAATGTAACGTTTATTTTATTCACTGTTACCTCAGATTGTTCTGATTGGTTATAGCCGAGTGATGGAAAGGTTTTTAAGCCTTTCACAATATTGTAGTTACTTATTTATCGCTGGTGCGCCCCTTTAAAACCTCGTTAATTGCCAACGTACTGACGCCTGCATGCTACCCGTTGAAGACTTAATCTACGCGATCTACTTCTCGCGATGAAATGAACCACATAAGACGTGCACGACAGCGCGTTAATTAAGACGATGGATAGTGTGGAAGGTAGTGCGAAGAATGATACAGTTTCGAGATAGATAAGATTTCCATTTATTAATCGCGCCGAAGAAATTCTAAACATTGGAGTCTCACTAATACTTTGATATTATTACATTACACATACATTTTTACACATTTCTTAAACATTTATTTCTAGTTTCTTATATATATTATATACACATTGTATATTATTATCCATTTTAAGTTACAACATATATCTACAGTTAGGCATAACAATTATTTGTTATAACAAGCAGAAATTTTGTATAAGAAATTAGATCGTCGATGACTGTATTGGAGAATTATTGTCACAAATTATTATTGTTCTTTGATCGTTCAACGGCATATTCACGCGAATGCGATCTACAATATTTTCCGTTTGGGAAACTGTCCGCGATTCCGCGGAAATCATGATAGCTTCGTTTCGAAGCTGATCGTGCGGGGATTCATGAAATCCGCGGTCCTCCGCATTGATGCAAAGTTTCGATTGTGGTTACGCAACTCGATGTCCACTGTTCGGTATATCGCATTGCTGATCATTGATTCGAGGTAGATACCTATTTCTCGCCGCACGCACATCAGCTTGCGTTTCTATTCCGATTTCCACGTATTTCCTGTAACAGATGCCACAAAAAAAAAAGGAATATCGTTACTAGCATTTATTACGTATTGTTCGAGCAATATTTTGTAGCAAACGAAGCAATTTTTTTTTTAAAGATTTTAAACACTCAGTATGTGATGTGATGTGATGTGATGTATGTGTGTGTGCGCTCTTGTCTGTATGTAAAGACCACTCTGTAAAAGCATCAATTTAATTTTAACGGGAAGAGATGGAATTTTTTAATTCATATATTTGCACATTTACTGATCGAATTGAAAGCGAAATTTAACTATAAAGGTATTACCTGTTCGTTTTTGTTTCTACTTTACTTTGTACTTTTTTTGTTTGTTTGACATCTGTTTTGAGCATGGATCTTTTTATAGCTATTGTATGCATTTTTAGAAGAGAGTCGTGAATCGATTGCCAAAAGGTCATTTAATATTCTGTGTCTTTTGTGGTATATTGAAGCGGTATGTTTGCAGGCTGAAAGTATTTGATAGGTTGGCCAATGTCGCTGGACAAACACATAAAGCGAATTAATGAGGCCCTCCGTGCGTGGCGCACTTGTAAGCTGCGCGACTTGAATAATGGATGGGCTGACAAGACAAGCTCTGCGATATATCCGGACGATCTTTCTCCGTCCTCTCGATTATCTCTCGGTTTCCTCTTTCTGTCTGTTCGTCACGTTTCTTCGTGATTTTCGACCGTGCAACCGGTCCAGTTTCTAAAAAGACAACGAACGTGCATCTCACTCGAGACCAGCATTGCAAATACATAGTTGATTTTGTACGTGTTTGCAGTTTATGATTTAGACGCAAAAAGGATGAAAATACATTATAGTTTTACAATATATTTAATTCATAAGTCCTTTCTGTTAGTATTAATTTATCAATAAAAATATTTGGACTCGTAATAAATTCTAGAAAGAAAACTGGGAAAAGATAATGCAGTCCGCTGTAGCAAAGTGCACAATCTGAGACAATATCTCAGAAGGATGTACAGCTAATTTTATTTTAATTTTCGCCGCTGTTTGAGTAGAAGTTTCCTCGAAGGCGATTGAATTTCGCCTTCTTGATTTTAATGCGGTCGATGTTGTATTTTACTCATTGGGTAAACTTTTGGAAGGTAGGCGAAATTACGAACAAATTCGTGCGACAAGCACAACAAGCTGAGTCGCACACGGACGATTCGAGGTCCCTCGAATCGTCGCGGCCAAACAGATATCGGAGATATCGAATTTCGCGCATTTCGCTTTAATGGGCATCTCGTGTTCAAACCTGAAAAGAAGAACTGCAGACGGACGAACGGTCGAATAGATAGATGAAGTAACGGATAGTGTCTTGAAGTTATTTAATTAGAGAAAGGCGAGTGAGAGGAAAAGGGCTGGGGGGAGGGGTACATAGCGAAGGGTGGTCGGAAAAGTCGAGTTACGAGGTGAGCTTGTATATACTCTGTATATTGGGTGTGCCAGACTTAAAACAGACCGTTCTCTTAACTCTCAGACGATTTTGGAATTGATACTCCTCCAAAATTAGGCGGTTGATAACTATTGCAACAAATGACTTTTCCGGTTAACGATAAATTCTTTGACCGTTTAATGAGAGAGAGAGAGAGAGATCGGGGGGGGGGGGGAGGAAAGAAAAATTAAGATTAATTACAAAATTACATTATTTAAAAAATAAACAAATAATACATTTTTTAATTTTTAGAGCATAATGTGGTATTATGGGATTTACATTTTGTAAATCCAATAATACGTTTACAGTAACTTTGTTAATAATTACGTTAAATTGAAAATTACAAATTAAATTAATTTAAATGAAAAATTAAAAATAATTATTAACATTTGTATTTGTCAATATGTTCTTTAACCGAGATTTTAGATTTAAAATAATAAAATATTTAATATTTGCATGATATTTGTAAAAATATGATGACACTGTGATAATGGATTGAAGAGAAACAGGAGTGATAATGTGGTTTCTCCGCTAAAATAAATTTAAAAAATTGGTTTTGTTTAAAAATCACAGTATTTCTTGACAAAATTAGATATATCAAAATAAAGAGAAAATACTGTTGAATATATGATCTCTTCAGTATATAAATTGCAAAAAAAATCCATGCAGTGTAATGTAAATTATAGATTCAGCATTTAAACAATTAAATTAAAATAAAAAGAATACTTAAGCGTACATATATTATAATACTAAAAAAATATTCATAATATCTATAAGGGCCATAATATTACTTGTTTTTCTATTATAAGTAACTTTGTGAATGTAATATCTGTAGAATACAATAGAATTGTTTTTATCAATCTATTCTGTCTATTAAACGCTCCTGTTCAAAGAAATGTTTGGTATGTCCAAAGACACCCTATATACAGACTAGAACGACAAAAGGAGGAGGAGGAGGTAAGGTACGGTTGTATCTACAGTAAGAGGTCGTGCTCGAAGGCGAGTGGAAGGTCTGAGAACACGACATAGCCGTAATGATAAATGAGATTCGAATCATTAATTAACACAGGGACCTTCGGTAGAACGTGCTTGCGTTGGCTTTTACCGCGTTGATGGCTGTCAGCTTAGAATCAGATAACGATACCACCGTTATATTATCTTTCTTCCATCGAAAATGGCGATTGTCTTGGCATCTTTGCTGCGAGGAATGTAAATTAACTGATCAGTAACATCGGGAGCAAAGGAAAAAAATCTACTTTATCACGAAATTAGTTTTCATGAAAAGTTTTATGTTATAAAATAATCCAAATTAATTAGTGCGAATTTGTCACAACATGTTCAACGGTAGTTATGAATTTTTAATTAATTTTTAAATAAATGATTCTTGCAATATTTTTACAACGACAGTTGAAAATTCCCATTTTTAGAAATGTATACCAATGACGATAATAGACACAATCTTTTAATTTTTAATGAAAATGGATTATGAATCAGATTTAAAATTTTTTTGCTGAATTATTCATATATGCTCTTACATTCTCAGTTTTTAATCACGTTAGAGAATAAATATTTAAATCCTTTTTTTAATGGCCATGTTACTACATAAAGTAGTTTTATATTATACATCTCACACTCTCACATTGTGTTATATTACACTCCTACATATATATATATCTTGTGCCATTTATTACTATCAATCGTCTGAGGATCGCGTAGATCCTCGATTATAACAAAAGTAAATCCATCAAGGAGTTTGAACGAATGTTGGAACGGAACCGTGTGTGGTTTTCTGCAATTTTCCAAGGTTTCCTAGCTGTCGGTACTTTGATTTCATACCACGGTTCTCCGTCTCCTCGATATTGCCCTGCGACACTGTCTGTCCCGAGGCACTGTGAACGAAATTCTTATCTTAGACTTCGTCACGTTGGAATCTCTCCAAGAGATTTTAACGCGAACAATTTTGTGCGGATGAAAAACTTTTCGTAAATCACGTACGTTATTGCGTCGTGAAGTTGCGTTCGCATTCGTTGGGTTCAAAGCGCGTGTTCTAAGAAAACTGTTGAGCAAAGATTTTAGTGCAAAATATACTACGCGGAAATCATTTTTAACGTTTTCCTGATAGTCGGAACTCCCTTCGTCACTCATGCGATTCTCGCGAGGAACGAAATTCTATTTTCGTTGATAGTGCCTGTGTACACGTGGTTTTGAAATAATTAAGCCATAAACATATGGAATTAACGGTGGTATTAAAATGATATTTCTCGCCTGACAATATCGATCGCACGTGACATAATTTTGCTTAAAAAGTCGATATTACATTGACCGATGTGGTATCGTTTACATTTGAATGAATAATTATATTTGATGTATGAAATAAAAGTTCCACCGTTTTTTTTTTCTATCACATGCTTAGAAGTTTGTTCTGAAAAACATAATTTTAATTTTCTCACTTACTGAATAAATTAATTTATACGTTTTGCTTTATTCGTGCTGCTATTATACCATTAAGTGATACAGTTTTGTGAATAAAAATTCACAAAACTGTATCACTTAATGGTATAATAGCAGCACGAATAAAGCGAAACGTATAAATTAATTTCGGGGTAATTACTGAAACAATATGACGCACATTTTAATAAATCCATATATCCAATTTTATTATGTATAATTTATTATATTTCTCTGGTACGATCAATTATATTATACATCAATATAATGTTTGGGAATTTATATTTTGTAAAAGCAAAATGTTTACATGGATTTTTGATAATTGAACTTTGCCGCGTGCTGTCGGGAGCTTTCAGTTCGCCGCTCCGCTTGATTGACGCACGCGTCGTGCACTTTTGTGTCTCACAGCACGATAAAGGAAGAATAGTTTCTGTGTTGTTACGCCGAACAACGACCGGCTTTTGAGGGAATCGCACGACCGGCACTTTGCACAACTGTTCGATGCGATTCTATCGCGTTACGTCTCCTGCCCTCGCGGCTTCCTCCTTCCGCATAAACAATTCGCGATGGCATTTTTACGAAAAAGTGCTGCATATTAGAGAATCCCCGTAACTGTCGCGCGCGCGCGATTGGGTTTCCTCAGAGGATCCGAGATCCAAGAGTGTCTCGTACCACACTTCTCATCCCACCTTATCACGCGCGCGTGCGATCGATCCGGTCCGTGTCTTCGGCTCCCGCTCATTTATATTCCGCTCGTCTGGCACAGCTTTCGACTTTCCTGGGCGATGGTACCGATGCGTGGGTGATCCCGTTGCAACGGCGAAGTTTCGAGTAACGATTTGACATTCGCCCTGTAAGTAAGCACCCTCGCCGTCGGAGAATCGACACCCTCTCGTCGTTCGTAAATGGCGAGCAGGCGTCAGGCATGACGAAACCCGGTTGCGTAAGCACTCCATTCGTTCCCGGGAGGTTTCGTTAATATCAGTTTCACCGGTCGCTCGCGTAACGAGCCAATTCCCTGCCAGTGACTTGGGAAGACTCCCCTTCCGCTACTTTGCCAAGGCAAATCCGCCGCTCTAAGCCCGTCTGTGATTAACCCTTCTGGCGTTCCTAAGCGACTACTTCGCTTGGTTTCACCCGGTTTGTGTCAATTCAACGACGGTAATCGCTGCATATCGATCAGGATGTTTTCATAGTGGCGTAACCGAGTACGATTCATTAGAATTCGGGGATTTTCCGTTTGTGTAACGTGACATATATTTGCGAGATTATCTAGGAAAGAAAAAACAGATTAAAGATTTGAAATTTGAAATTATAATATTTGAGCAATTGTTAAATTGTTTCGCACGACAATAGAAAATTTGATTGTTCTTTCCGATTTCCCGAAAATAATGTTTTGACAGTCGTGAAAATTTTCTAAGATTATTCATATCTAAGTGCCAACTTATAACAATAGTTTCAGCAGTGAGACAGCTCTGAAGATGGAGCGAATCGAGAACGTGGCACACCCTTGCCGTAGAAACAGACTCGTAAAGTGCGGTATTGTCTTCCGGTATTGTCATTCGAGAGCTTATTTTACGGGCAACGTTAAATCTCTCTCTGTGCGTGCACGCTGGCAGATTCTCAGTTTCACTTTAACGATTACAGCGGCGCGTTCGGAATTCTCCATGCGAACGGGGGGAGGGGGGGGATGTTTATGAAACCTCACGTTCCGGCATATTTATTAGCGCGGTTATTCACGCCCGTGTGTGTCGTTTAAGCAACGTTTCAATTTTTATCGTGCGTTCATGCGTAATCGCGTTTCATGCACGACCGTAATAATTTCGGCCGCAAATATGTTAATTGAACCGTGATTGCGCGCTGAATTCTTTACGCGTACTTTACTTGATTTTCTCACACACATACACGGACAGCGAGAGGCGTCTATATATGTGTACGTTTTCTCGGATTGTTCCTCTTGTCTTTAATTACGAAGTAAAATGAAAAAGAGGAAATATAAAAATTCTTAATTCACTTCTTTCTTCCGAGGAAATCTCGTCATGAAAGGATTAACTCTCTTGGAAACTGTACTTATGAGCGATTTATATCTGAACGGAGAGAGAGAGAGAGAGAGGCACGCGGTAGACGATGAAAATTTTCTTTTTAAATATATATTCTTATGTTTATTTCTCCGTTTTTTTGTGAAATTTTCTATTTGTGTGCTTCTTCATTACGGTCTTCATTACGGTGAGTTTTATTTAGTCTCATCTGACGCGAGTTAGCAAATGTACTTAGTGTTTGGTTTTTCTTGATGTTTCTAATGCGTTTATTGACTTATAATTAACATCTCAGGATTTAAGATAATTTATATTACATACAGTAAATTTTCCAGTTTCCTTTGAATGTTAATTTGCGTGATTTTGAGGTAAAAAGATGAATTTTCTTGAAAATTGATTTTTAGAAATTGGATAATTATAACTAGATTTTAAATTTATTTATTAATTTATTCTTTATTAAATTTATTTATTGTTTTAATATTTTATATACAAATTCAATTAATAAGTGACAAACGTAATTTGATTAATAATAAATGATATTTTAAGTTTTTGTTTATGCTTTACGGTTCAATAAATATTTATTATATATTTGTTATTTAGATTTACAATGAGATCTGTATTTTGTGATGGAACAATTACTGATTAAATAATTGAATCGTAATATGTACTCTTATTTTGAAGCGTATTTATCCGCTTTTTTATGCTGTTTGTTGTTTCACATTTTGATCTCTCTCAACATATACAATTCTCCAACAAACGATATGCAGATGCATTAGAAACAACGACGTTTGTTGCGATATAATACTTGCAATAGAAACTACAGCGAAAACTGCCGATATTGGTCGAAAAACACGTACTTTTGCCGTCGCATCGACAAAATTTTACTGGGCTTGGCATATTTCTGAAACATTTGAATAACTGCACAATAACTGTATATAGAAACTCGGATTTCTGACAAGATAACTTGTTTTGCTGTGAAGCCTTAAAAAAACCTTTTCTCTTTTATTTGAGAATTTGCATTAATATTTTAAGATTGTACTTATAAACCTTATTTTATTATTTATGACGAACTTTGTGCATCATAAAGTTTTAAATTTATAATATTGTTTTTAATACAAAATCAGAGAAAAGCAACATTCTCTTTCTGATTGTTATTCTTTGCGATTATTTTACCGGCAAACAAATGTAACTATTTTTCTACGTCCAATTTTTCTATTTCTGGAAAACTTCAAGAAATATTTAATATTTATGCATTTTATAGTTACATTTGTAAATTCTGCTGATCCACACCGAAATGGCCACGTCGCGGTTAACTGGAACGCATGCCGCTTCCTCCATTTTTATCCATATTCCTTTTCGCTTTACGTTCTCCACTCGCAGTTTTTTGCTCTTTATGTCGGCCATTCGGTTCCATTTCGCGCGTTAGCTGCCACGCGCGTTCACCACCGTAACAGTCTCGTCCGCCGAGCCGATTTTGGGAGCATCACCGTCATGTGTGCACATGTGTGCGTATGCACGAGACGTGTCACAGCAATTTCGAATGAAGTTTTGTATTTTCAACGATGTAGTTGGCGCTTCGCTATCGTCTGCAAACGAGCGTGTGAGCGTCGCTCGCACGGCTCGTATGAACATGAAATTGGTAAGCCTTGGTGACGCGCACTCGTTATTTTTCTACGTGGCTTGGCGCCCGCGATTTGTCTTTCATCGATTTTCACGGCGCGCCATTCAAAGCCGATATTTTGCTTATTGATCGCTCTGAAAGAGCCAATTTTCGAACAGTGTTTATCAAGTTTTATATTGTTTATTTATTACATTTCCATTTGAATTTTTACACATGTCGAAATAATACTTTGTACATTTGTTACATATTGATTTTTTAAGTGTCGAAAATAGTTTCCGAAAAGAAAACTGATAGAGAGAGAGAGAGGGAGAGAGAGGGAGAGAAAGAGGGAGAGAGAGAGAGAGAGAGAGAGAGAGAGAGAGAGAGGATTATTAAGTATACAAAAAGTTAGAAAAAAAAACTAAATTATGGTATAATTATTGCATGAAAATTAAGCAGAATTTTTTAAATACAAGTATAATTCTCTTTTGATTATAATTTCGGAAATATTATGTTTCCAAATATGAACAATGCAATACATGTATGTTTCGTAAATTAAATATTTATCTTGCGACATGGATCGTGTTATTATAAACTGTATGGTACATTTCCTCCTAATTGTGGATAAATACATATATGCTAAGTATAACGTGAATATTCTATTGGAATGAGATAGTAATTTTTTTTAAGTGCGCTTTTGGACTGCGTTCCCTTTGACAGCTTCGCTCAGTTTTTTATATAATGGTTATTTCGCTCTAGTAAAACGGTAAATTTGCGATATTTTTTTTATGTTTTGTGTCGATCTGGTGTCAAAGGCAGGACTCTCATTTTGCGCGTTTTTGAACACACAAAAGCTGTGAACGCACTCTCATTGAAGGTATTGCGCCTAATACGTGAGGATAATAGGTGAGAAAAGTCAGTCTTACATAAATAATAGAAATACACAAACATGGCATTACAGTTTCAATTTTTTTTTTCGCAAAGAACGTTTCCGATTTATATTTAATATGAAACATATAACATATATAGATATTCTTTGTGTATTCCGAATTTTGTCTGCATGATATGATTTTAAAAGTACAGATGTTAGAGAAAAATATAAAGAGAAATGCGCGTCGCACATGCATTTTCAAAAGTTTCCATTTAATTTGACGGTTCTGCTTTGTGCCTGCTTTTTTTATGACGATTTTCGAAAGCGGAAATTATTTTCAAGCGCATGGCACGCAAGAATTCGTCCGCTTTGTGAATTACATCAAAATGAAATTGGGGTTTCTCTCTTTCTCTCTCTCTCTCTCCCTTCCTCTTCTTTCTTTTCTCCCTCCCTCTCTCCTTCCCGCCTTTCCACTCTCGCGAATTCACAAATAATTCTGTGATATTCCAAAATTATCAAGTGAATTAGTCATAAAATGAACTCACAATTGTATTGAAATATAATCTAACGAAAATTACTTGTTTTGTATTGTACAAAAAATATATTTTATTTGATAATTGTTTTTTAATAGTAAATATATTGAAAAAAAAAATCTTTATATGTAATATATCGCAATGTGCTCCCTCATTTTTAAATTATTTTGTGAAATGAAATTCCTGTGAACAACATAATCAATGTTATTTAATAATTAAACTGGATGAAAATATCCTCAGTGCCATAATTGTTTATTTATCGGAACAGACGTAAACAAATGCATTTAATGCAATTGATTTGCAAGAAATATCAAGTATATGTGGACTTGTTTTTTTTTTTTTAACATAATGGTTATGTAAAATGTATCAATAAAAGTTTCTGGAATTTTCCGTTAATTGTCTTGAAGACTCTTTTAAAAATGCAGTTGACTCGTTTTACTTTAGTTCGGTATAACGAAGCGCCGAGTATGCGTCCTGTATGCATCAAGCGTGCGCTTCAATATCTAGATTTCTCTCTCAGGGAAAAGAGCCAGTTTTTTCACCCTTCAGAAGTGGTCACCGCACGCGTGCGCATCGGTTTTCGCAAATCGTCCCTCGAATAATAATAACGATAAATCGAACGGAGCAAATGGTTAAGAGCGAAACGTGGTCGAACATCGCCGAGGACGATCTCGTAAAACAAATTGCGAGTTTCTTTTTCCGGTATCGGCTCGCAAAGTACGGTCATCATACTTGGAAACGGCGTGTATCTATCGTCGCGCATATAGGTGAAATATTTGGTGGCTTCGGAGGTGTTAAGGAACCGTCCCGAGAATATCATTCGCCCTGGTGTGGCGGTCGTTCTCTCTCTCTCTCCTTCTCTCTCTCTCTCTCTCCCTCTTTCTCCCTCTCGATCGTTCGTTGAGGGCCAGGCGCGGGGGTTAAGTTGGGTGCGATCTCTTATCGGCGCTACGAGCAACCCACGAGTCTACCCACGTTTCCCTTATCTTTCTCGCCTCTTCCGCCTGTGTGGAACTTACAACCGCACTCATACATACGTATGATACTACATATTGTCGTTTGAATGTACGAGCTGTGCGCCGGCAGCAGCGAGATCGTCTATGAATGGCCGCTATCGACTGTCGTCGTCCACGTTGTCCTTGTCGTCGTCGTCTTCGATGACGACGTTTTTCACCGTTTTTCCATGTGGCTCTCGCCTTGATCCACGTGATCCTTCTCCTCGATGTTACTTGCACGATGATCGATTCTCGCTCGTACGTATGTTCGTTCTCGAGTCTCGACGATCGGTTTGGACTCCCGAACGTCGTAAATCGAGTGAACGGCGATCGATTAATCATCGTCGTACGTTCTTTCGTTTCCGGCTCCGGATTTACGGAAGCGAAACTTCGGGCGCTCTCGATTGTTTCAGGATCGATTGTAGCAGACTAGCAGGTGCGCGATATGTCAAGAGGGCGAGCCGGATGTGAACGCGGGGTGTGATCGCGGAGGGCGATGTCTTCCAGGGACGTGGATGATCGTTTCGCGCTGTACATAGAGGGGAGTAAATGGGCATAAGAAGCGAACGTTCATATACGTAACGGTGGGAGCCTATATTTTTATGAGAGGTGCCGTTTTTTTATCTTTATTGGAGCAGTTGTCCGTTTGCAAGCACGGGTACAGCTGCATGTAACTCTCCTCATGATAGCGTCCAACTATTAAAGTTTACCGCGAAAGACTTTGTCGTCTTTTGTTTGCATGCAGCTTTACAATGTACTGTTACGTGGTTGTCAGTTTCTCTATCTCTTTTTTTGGTATATCTATATCTCGTGACGGTTAGTCGATATAGTAAATATAAAAGACTTTAATTTACTGTAGAAGAAAGTTCTTGAGTAATATAAAAAAGAGATCATGCGTTAAATGTTGTGGAGAGTTTGTATATTAGCATAATAAAATTTTAACAATTTTTTATTGCGGCTTAAGTGTTCGTTCTTGAGCCGTTAAGTCTACACAAGAGTACATTAGGATTAAGAAAACGGACCTTCTGTTTGCAATTCAACACGTTACTCCTTACAATTATCGCGCCCGAGAAAGAAAACATAGAACAAAAGTTACAATAACTGTAGTAACCTCGGAATCAATAAGTTATGTTGATTGTGAAGATTGTGGTGACAGCGAAGTGACTGTGAAATGCATAAAGTTTCCGCTGTCTTTGAGATGACAATACCGTTCGTTTTCAAAGTCTCTTCGTTAAAACCAAATATTGCTCTTTTTTTTAAACTTTGAGGCAAGAAGCTCGTCTCGATCGGAATCCAAGACTGCAGGAACGTGCATACTCACAGCGAACTATAGCCAGCCGCTTCGAAAAACTCAGTCAGCCGGACGAACCCGAAGTAGCGAAAGTTTCTCGAAACTCCGGCAGCGTGGCCGGGAACGGGCGAGATTGAAATACATTCGTTTCGCTTCTTCTTTTTCCTCTCTTTCCCGCCCGCTTCAGTTCCCCTCGTTTTTCGTGTCAGGATTCGTTGCCTTTTATCCCCAGTGCGCCACGTCGGATTTGTAATTCGGCGACTTGAGTTCAAAAGCAGATAAAGTTCAAACACGACCCCGTGTATCCCCCGTGGACTAATTTACACGATTAATTTTTGATGATTAGAATTCCAGATGAAAATCGCCCGAAGCAGAAAAGCTATTGATCTGTAAAGTACAAGAATTTTAATTCCAAATTGGTAGCTTTGAATCTTTTTTTTGTCGCAACCTACTTTAGACGAAGTTTAAGAACTCTTTCTTTCTTCTTCCTTCTTTCTCTTCCTTTTGTCTCTTTTTTCTTGTTCTTTTCCTTTCTCTTAATTTATTGTATAATATCTAAAACTGAATCTATACATATTGTACATATAGCTAACAATTTTTTTTATTAAAACGCAATGTAACCAACAAGTCCGATCAAAAGAATGTAATATTTTTATTAGTTTTTGTTAGAGATATAAATTTAACTTAATTTTAAACATCTACGTGTCCTTTTTCCTAAAATTTTTCCTAAAATGTACAATCTGTTTTAACTTATAGTTTATTAATTTAAGTTGATATACCTAAACTTTTATAAACTGTACTGTTTTAAGAAATTTTCTTAAATAATACAAAACATGCTGCATATTTACTTCTTACGTCTTTTTTGTAAAATAAATGAACAAACGCAAAATAATGGCATAAATAATATCTGAAATGTCCAATCTGTGTTTTCGTTTATTGCAAGATTATCCGTGATGGATTATCCATGGAAAACCGTGTAAGCATTTCATCTCAAGTGACTAACGTGTAAAGCGTTGAAACACTTTCTTCCGCGACTAGTTATATTGCAATATTCTGTTTAAATTATAATTAATTGAGTTACATTATCAACTTAGTTTCTGCAGTTTCATCGTGGATACATTGTTAATGTCAAGCTATTGAACAGATATTTGGATTTAGAAGGTTTATTAACGAATTTAAAAAATTTTTATTTTATGTGGAATGTTCTTTAATTCAAAAAATATTTTTTTATTAAATTAATATTTTTAATCAGAATTGTAATGCTTGATGCATCAAAAAATTGTATATAATAAACGAGATAGTATTTATATATAATCGAGAGACATTAAAAATTATGTCGTAATAAATATTAAAAGCAAAGGAATCAAAAAAATACAAACTAGAATATATAATGCAAAATAACGTGCGCGTGATGCGCGTTGATAGGGATGCAAGTGTTTTAACTCTGACGCTTAGTATCTCTTCTGTCGCCAAGTAAAGGGTGCACGGCAAACGCGTGTGAAAAATTTTGTCTCTCTCGGAAGAGAGCTTGTATGAAGCATTTCAGAGGCGTACATCTTTCGCAACTATATCGGTCTTAGAGGGATACAAAAGCGTATAAATCCGTAAATCAGCCTGTTACTCATCGCAACTCCTCTTTTTTGCACGAAAGACTCATCAGGCTGTTAACGTTGAAGAGAAGATAAAAAAGTAACATATTGCAACGCTTTATGTTTCGTAAAATGAGAGACAGAACAGGTTGTTCATGAAAACTAATAAAATTTAAGCTCCTGATCCTTGGCGAAAGAAGATTATGCGGTACATAATTACGTTTACATAAAATGTCAATCTTCTAAACTTATATATTTTTTAAATTTAGTATAACAGAAAATGCTATATTTCTGTAAAACACTGCTATTGTATCCTTTTGTTTGAATACGTGTCTACTAAAATTATTAGTCGAGAAATATCGAGAATCACGTGCTTTATAAATTTACATAGCAATTAATTTGTTGGCTTTTGTGGTGGGTTTCGAATATTTCGTGGAATTAATCTAGTTGAGCATGCAATCTAGGACACGACTGTGAGAGTGCAAGGGTTACATGAGAGGGCCTCAAGGGCTGCAACTCGTAGAATTCGAAAGTTTAGATTGCACCTCCGCACCTTAGTCCCGACCAATTGGTTTAGTAGTTTCGACCAGTATAACAATGGCGGAAAATGCTGGAATCAGGGCATACTGGTCATGGGAGCTTGAAGGATTTTAAACGAATTTTCTTATTCTTTAGCTAAAAATGTGAATTATTGAATATATGTTTTATACTGCAAATACTGTTTAATTATCCAATCATCTTCTGAAAAGTTTTTTTTTTCAGAAGAATTAATTTTTAATCTTTTTTTATTCCTTGCAATAATTAATATATTTCTTAAAATAGTTTTGATGTTTAAATAATAATTATTTTTCAAATTCCATATATATACTAATAAATATCTTAAGAATAATATTTTTAATGAGCTAATATTAGACGGAAGTCGCCAATACTGGTATAGACTTCCTGAAGTGGCACATTAAAACGTGCTTGAATAATTTATTTATAAAAATATTCATATATTTTAAACAGCTTGACAAACAACTTTAAAAAGTAGAACAAGTTATTTGTATTACTGTATTTCACAAACGTAAATCTCGTACCGTCGAAAAAATATATTTTTTTTATCTGAGTACGAAATTGATAGTGCGACTATTTACAAAGTAAAACCGCAATATACACTAGCTATGTGCATCACTGGCTGACCAAAATGTTTTGTTTTGTCGTATATAAATTGTTTTCTTTTTAAGTTGCACTAAACTGTTCTATTATTAAAATTTTTCATGATGCAAGCAAGATTTGTTGGCGTGCAGAAATTAATAAGCAGCAATTATATTTCTGTATGTTACAATATCAGTCAGAACAATTTAAAATTAGTAAATTTTGTTATATATTATTTCCTTTTTTTCTGCTATTTTATTAAAAAGATGTGTGTCTGATAGGTAATCACTTTTTTCGCACCTATATAGTTATTTCATTGTATGTATTAGACTAAAAAGAAATTTTTTTTTGTATTGCAGGCTTAAGACAGCGCCCCGGACCTACGGATTCTCCGAGAGGAGGTGAGTCTTGCAATAGTATTATTTAAAAAAAGATATATAAAAATGAGTTTTTTTTTAATGGCACGAAGTTTAGAATATCGTTTCTTTTTAATACCAGTACTTTAATAATAACATTTTAAACAAATTTGAAAGAAATTAGGGAAAAATTGTATACTTTTGGGGAAATTAAATAATAATGATATATTATTATTTCGTTTATACTTACCGAATAAGAATATTTCTACTGGATCATATTTGTGTTCTACGGATTATGTTTATGTTGCAATATTAATTACATTTATTATCACTGTATTAATGTAAAATAATATTATCATAATTATTATCGTGATAATGTTTATTATTCATCACGATTACCGTGCTACCGATCGAGCATGTAACCATGCGATTTACACCGGTTCGTGTACCTTTACTGCGTGCTACATCGGGCGTATGTAATCCGGCGCGCGATAAAGAATACAGATACTGATTCGATTTAACGAGCAGTATAGGTATAAAATTTAATTCGGAAATGCGTCCACACGAAGTACCGTAAGCGCGCGGTACTAAAACTCATGGTCGCTTGTACTACATTTCCGGCGCGCTCATTAACGTAATTAGCGTAAGCCTCTCGATTAACGAGAACATTCTGCGGGCCCAGGTGGACGCGGGGACAAACGGGGACGATACCGTCACTTCATTAACCTGCGAATCGCACGAATATAAAGATGTTAAAGCGTGATTAATAAGCGCCGCTCAATTCGATTCGCTTCCTGGTAAACTCAGCAATACTTTTGATCGGGTGCACGCGGGATTCGCGGGCGTATCTCGCAATCAGACTTTTTTATAAGTCTTCAAATTGCGTTCTCTAATTGCGAAGAAACTAGCGCAGCCACTAGTGTGTGCTCCGCGAGTCGTTTCTCTGCATCATAATTGCGCTTTAAAAGCATTGCGCTTTGCGAGCGCACGCTGCAACATGAAATGACGCGTCCGAGAAGAGAATATGTTATACGTTGGATTTTGCGACGTGCCCTGTGAGTGCTTTATCGGTACATTACGCTCGTACGAGCGGCCGCTCGCGTTTTACGGTCGGTCACGGGGTTCACAGAAGAAAATTGAAGCGGGGCGTTAGCGGCTTTTCCGCGCGAACGTTTCGGCGCAGAAAGGCCGGAGCTATCTCTCACATGTCGCTAAAAAAACGCCAGTTTTTCGACCTTCGATTGTGTTGCGAATCGTAACCCTAAAAAAAAGTACACCACGGCACGCGAATTATTTCCGCGATGTGTTTCAGTTTGATTTTTATTCGGGCTCGTGACGTTGCTCTTTCATGAAAACAATCGAGTTTTCGTCCGCACGCGCGTGTAAACACCCGCTCAATTTCGATCCTAATTCCAGATTGCTAATCGAGTTGCCGATTTTTGCTCCCCCCCCCCCCCCACTTTCCCTCTCTCTCTCTTTCTGATTGTGCACAATCGCGTGCAGTGACGTAAATAAATTTAACTGTTAGCTTTATAACACATATGTAATTATTTCCGTGTCGCTTCGCGCATAAATATCGTTAGATACCGACGCAATTGAAAAAAAAATAGATGAAAGGGATTTTTGATGTCACTAAAAGTTAAAACTGATTAAAATCTTAGTTGTGATATTACATATTTTGCCAAAGAGACATGAGAAACAGAAAGCGTGATCGTTTTTTCTTCAATAGTGTCTAAAAGTAACGGACAATAAATAGTAAGCGCAATGATTGAAAAAGATTTCGACGTTTTCTTTTTGCCACACACGTTCTTCATGAGCGGCAATCTACGGTAATGTAGCGCGTGACATTATTCAAATTGAATCATTCTTGCCGATTCGTAGTCGTCGCCGTCGTTCGCTCCCGATAACGCTATTCTGCTGATTCTCGAGTCGAGAGTTCGTGCGGGTTCGCGCCGCGCTGGAAATTCGCTATTTATCGGAGGAGGACCAGGACATCTCTGGCGCGAGTCGTTAAAAAGTAATGTATTCCGTTAGCGGTAGCGGCACACAGGCAGGGCGGAATACCGACGAGAAAGGGAAGATCCCTTTATACCACCGGCTTGTACGGATGTTTTCGTCAAAGGACACGCATACCGTAATCCCTCCCTGCAGCTGTTCGGGGAGGGAGGGAGGGGAGGCGAACTCTCTCTGGAGCTTGCTCTTACTCTCTCATGGAAAGCTAAATTGCCCCCGTCGTCCCCGATGGCGCACCGTTGAATTTTTAGTTCGTTTCTGAAGTGTTCCGCTATCACGTTCATTCGCGCGGCCGCCGCAATGCCACCGCGAACGTTTGACGAATCAGACGCTCACAGCTTTAACTGAACGTTCGACATTTCCCGCAGTGCGAGAGAAGCTCTTTTCGCGTGTACACGGAAATACTATTTAAAGCGGTAGGTCATAATATATTCATATAAAGTTTTCTTACATATAAAATAACACGAGAGAAAATATATTGGATAAGAGAGAGGGTAACAAAAAAAAAAATTACACTAGATTTATTTTCTTGTGGATATTTTTTAATTTGAAACAAATAACTCTTCTGTTCACACAAGTGAAAGAAATATTTTCGATATACACATATGTATATCAGAGAAGTTGTAGCTCCGTCAATATTTTTCAGTACTTACATACTATCAAACGCAATTTTTTATATCGCTAACAATTGAATTAAAATTAATAATAACCGTAGTAACAATATTGACTTTTGTAGAAACGCTTTAACAGAAGTAAGCGTTGTTCTTTTTGTATCATTATTTTTAAGGTATGACTTAAATCGCAAATAATCACTTTCAACTTTTTTTACATCAGCGCGCAAAATACTATTTGATTCTTTCGCCCACATTCATCTTTCATTCATCCTTTGCGCATCGCAGTCTTACAGCGTAACATTTTATTTATATTCGCAGTAAGATGTGAACACCAAACATGGCGATAAATCCTGTGGAGTAAGCGACCGATTTATCCGCCGGTAGTAGAATAGTTTAATTTGAACAGCGGCGTACGGAAGTCTCTGTGTAATTACCGTCACAACTGAGGTTTTGTTTCGTTTCCACACACTCACAATATACACACACACACACACATACACAACCGTATGATACAAGGTGCATGGATATTACGCTCGCTTTTGATGCGACACGTCTCTTCCGGCTCTCATTGTAATTAAGACAGAACGATACTCGTCTCTTTGCAAAAGTTGAAATTATTCTGCCACGAGTGACAATGGCGAGCACGAGTTCTTTTCCGATGCCGTTCAAAAGTTCTGATATATTCCAGGATTCCGGTGAATTTTTCAAATTCATCTTACTCGCGCATTTTTCTGCTTCAAACATTAAAACGCGCATCGCATTTTATTTTATTATGCCACTGTAACGGCTCTCGTCATACGTTCCGTTCGACTGGAAAACATGTTCGCCGCGTATGAAGAGTTGCTGTAAACTTTTAGTAAACTGCCGTCAATTTAAGGGATAACTCGTTCAAACACGTTGGCTTATGTAAAGCGAGAAAGTTGCGCGCCTCTCCATTTTACGCTCGGAAGAGAATATTATTCTTAAAAGTTGAATCTCGCGTTCCTTCCTCCAGTCGCCGAATTTCAACCGTCACTCGGGAAACTCGCGGGGAGATTCGCTTCAATTGTTCTAGTAAACACCGTTCAGCTATACATTCCATTTTACGTGTAAGATCCTTGATGGATCCCCCGCTTCGCAGGTTTGCGCTAGGTGTACACCTAGGAGATTCGAGTCGCTTTTCACGGTGGGTAACGTTTGAATTTAACGCTCGTATCTAATTCTGTTTAGCGAAGTGACCGAGATACGTTGACGTCGCGGCGCCGCCGCACACCACGCCGCGTCACACCGCTTGCGGGAAAGTTTAAATTATCCTGTCTGCCGAGAGGAAGTGTCTCTCTCTTCTCCGCGGGGAAACGACTCGGATTGGTCGAGTCTGATTAGTTCGGTGGTCCCATGCCCGTTTTATCCCTACTTTGCTCCGCTTTATCTCTCTCTCTCTCTCTCTCTCTCTCTCTCTCTCTCTCTCTCTCTCTCTCACTCTCTCTATTCCTGTTCTATCGTCTTTTCTGCCGTTTAGTAACTATTGCGTTAGACTAAAGAGAGAACTGGTGCATCCAGTCAAGGTGTTATCAAGGTTTCCAGTTAGTTTCTTTAGAATTAACCAGACACTGAGTGAACCGTCAGCGGATGGGGCCGCCTCGGATTTTCTTATCTTCTTTTTTCTCTTTTGTCTTTCCTTCCGGGCACGCACGTTTTCTCCGCTTTTTCTTTTAGAACGAAGCGTTGCGAGACTTCGTTTCGGGTAGCCACGGAATAACGACGCGTTCCTCGCTTTCTGTTTAATCAAACCTCTTCGTCTAATATCTCGATGGTTTCTCTCGGAAGCCCGTATCAATTCACATAATGAACGCCCGGAAGGTGTAGAAGCGGCTTTATGGATCTTGAACCCCGTCTCCCGAGAGACGCGGTCGGCTTGGTTTAATCAGCTGACGGATATTCCTACGATATACACAGCAAATTCCGAATCTAGTCTCCAAAGTGGCGGGGTATAATGCAAATGGAATTCCTCCAAGTCATCGGAAGTTCCTTAATGTACATATTCGCACACGGCAGAAATGATCATCTGAAAATTTCTCCGACGGAAAATAGCTGGCACAAGTTCGTTGCATGATAAAGGAAACGTTATTCTGTTACTTGAAGGCCGCAAGTGATAAAAGTTGCTTAAGCGCCGAAATTTAGATATGATATGTATAGTGGAGGATAATACTGGTATATGTCTCCTAAAGTGACACCCTGTTAAATTAAATGTCTATTTTTACAATAAATTGTTGATTTTTATTTTGTTTTGTTTTATAATTGTTTTTCTTTTTCAAATATCAATTCTAATCTTTTTTTATAAACTTTATTGTTTAGTACAAACAAATATATCGTACTACTTTTTATAATTAATTCCTCTAATGCGAGACTGTATATATTTTATTATCGCCAGTTTTGGGGAAAACGTTATTACAATATATGAAACAGTATTATAAAAACTGTTATATCATCTGATAGAAGACACTTTTTAGTTTACATTTATGTTTTCAAAGTTTTACTTTCAGCTTTTGTTTGAGAAACGAAGTGGCATGCAGTGGCATGCTAGTAATGTGACCTTTCTCTAGATATATGTAGAAGAGTTTGATATATCGCTATCAGTTTTACGGCATTAAATACACCACGCGAGCTAGTAAATAAAAGGTAATAATTACGTGCGCCATGTACGCGGAATACGAAAATATGTAACGCGGAATGTGCGTCCAGGGAGTCAGTCGCCGCCACCTGTGGTGACGACCTGGATCGGGCCTGGTATGGCGGGGCGACGGTACGCGTCTCGTGCCGCTGCCATAAACTATCGCTTCCGGTAAATCACGTTCCATATCTCTCCGCGTTGATGTGTATCGCGCGAATTAATATTTATGGCATTACGTTGACCGTGTCCTCCCTAACGCGCGCTCACGCTGGGATGCGTTCTCCGACTGAAGGGAGAGGGTGAGAGCGTTAGGATTGACACGAGATTGCATTCGTATCAAAATGCGTTGCGTGGATGTCAGATGGTATGGACCCTGTCCCTCCCGCTGGCTCGCCGCTTCGAAACGGCGACGTGGAAACGGGAAAAAAAAAAAAAAATACACACCGAGACGAAATAAACGAGATGGAAATGAAACGGATTCAACGAACCGTAGAGTGTACATCAAAGAGCGGTCACGGGGGAGGGGGCGAAAGCGCGAGAGGCGCGAGTATCCCTTTTGTATGGATTGCCGCGGCAAATGGGATGCAGGATAAAACTGTTGGATTACTTTCAGCGATTCATCATGTCCCGATCAGTCGCGACACAACAGATGCTCATGCAGGCATACAAATTTTTGAATCTCGCGTAATCGGTTTATTTATTTATTTTTTTTTTTCGACGTTTAATCGCGGGAATCAGATTTAACTTTTGGCCATAGGACGCGGCTCAATTTTGGTAACCGCATTGTATTCGTTTTGATATGATGCGTTCCCAGCGTAGCGTTGCGTCAACTTGTATTTCCGATGAAAAAAATTCCATTAGAGATTGATATCGAAAATAAATAAAGTCAAAGCTGATAGTTGAGCTTACGTAATAATTTATTTGGAATTTATCGTTGAAATAATCGTGCGATGACGTGCCTGTAAATATTATTTTTTATATTCTGTACACTGATAGAAAAATATGTCATATTCCTGACTATAATTATTTTATTGCAATTATAAACAAATATAACATATTTTTCTATTAGTAATTTTTAGCTGCACCGAAAGAAAAAAATTGTTGCAGTGACCATAATATTATTATATCTTGTATTCATTTTTGGATTTAACCATATTTTTACAGTTATTCAACAATTTAAATTGTAGTTTGTGTAAATTATATTAAAGTTCTTATAATCACATTTAATATTCATCTATGCAACTTATAATATAGTTTCTATAACTAAAATGGAGATTTTAATATAGTAAATTGTACTATAAAACAATTATTATAAATACATAATATTATTACCAATATTATAGTAATAATTACTATAAAAATGATATTCCTGATTATAATTATTTTACCATGCAATTATTCGCAAATATTACATATTTTTTCTCGGTGCATGATCTAATTTCTCGCGAAAAGTTTCATCCACGCAGATATCTAATACAGAATATAGAACTCGTAGAGACTTGATAATCCTATTACGATTGAAGTATATCGTACAAAGGACGTGTTGTACCAACTCGCGAGTACGCGGCGCGCGGAAGGTGCGGAAATTTACCCCGAGACAAACGCGGAAGAACGCGGTGCGCGACTATTATTATTCTCATGTAGATCTCGCGCAAAGTTCCGCGGCGTGGATCTGCTGAAGACCGATAACGAGGCGAGGAAAGCGCGCGCGAACTTACCTCTCACCGAAACGCATTCCACGCTAATTCGCTCGTACAGCAAGTGGCGTCAGTACCAGATGTTAGACGGTGCCATTCGGCTGAGCATCCGTATTTCGATCTCGATCTTATAACGAGACAGAGTTCCTCCCGAGCTCGCAATGGCGCCGACTAAAAATTTTTGAAGGATCGCAGAAACGTCATAAGACGCGTTGAAGAGGCATTTGATATTCTTTAAAAGATATCTGCAAAGCTTTTCCTGTAAGGATAGAATCTTTATAGAGATCTTTGACGGAAATTTTTATGAAACGGAATAGTTCGAGTGAAAAGAATGAATATTGATTGTGGAGACGGACGCTGAATAAAATTGGAATATTATTCGTATCTGAAAAAATCTGAAGAAGCGGGCAACGTTGTTATAGATTAATAATAATGATGTTACACCTCTTTTACGGTGCTATTTTTCCGGAAAAGCAGATTAGACATTACAAAAACAGTTACAGGAACCAGTTAACTTAGCTGCGCACTAAAGTGGAATTAATGCAGTTTTGTAGTTTTATTGGCCCCTTTCTTTTGTTTGTTTCGCGATTTAATTACCTCTTGTTCCCCGCTCTTTCTTGATAGACATTTCAAATTAGGTTACGCGGATAAATCTCCCTCTTTCATTTTTTACACTTGACCGTTTTCTTTCAGACAATTCTGCGAAGGCACTCGTCGTTAATGAAAAACGTTAATGTCCGAAAAAAAAAGAAATGATAGAGATTTTGAGATTTTCGATTAAATTAAAGACGAAAGAACGCGAATTGAAAAGCTTTGAGGATCGTTCCTGCCCCCTGTCGTTAGTTGTGCTCATAGAGGCGTAAGTCAGCCTTTTGCGCACTCTTCTTTCCCCAACGGCGGAAGTACCGTCGATGCTCGCCGGTAATGCAACTCGCGCTATTTAATACCGGTCCGGCGAAGTATTTCCCGGGACCCGTAGGGGCGAAACTCAATTAACAAAGTGGCTCGTCATCGTCTCCGGCGTCGAAGCGAAATCCGTTTAATGCACTTTATCTTTGTTGCCGCAGCAACGGAAAGCACTTGAAATCCGTTAATACACTTATCTTTGTTTCTACAGTTTACGGGAACCGTTTTGCTTTTAACGTTTATTAAGTTACTGCGAAAGCGTGGCAGCAAGACGTGGAGCGAATGCGTCAGCATATACAGAGGAACGGTCACCGGATAATCTTGTCGCGGGGAGGTAGGGTGGCAACGTGTATCTGTTCGCATTACATTTTTTTTTACACATACGCTGTCTTTCTTTCCTCTTTTCTTTCCTTCGACTTCGCGTGACAAAAATCGTCCGATAAAATAAGGAGAGAAAACACGACGGAGGCAAAGCGATAGGTTATTATTGCAGGCATACGCACGGAGTACTTCGAGTTCTAATATTCTCAAATACTTCTTCTCGGAGCAAGTAGCTTGGTGATTCAAATGTTGAATTGTTCCGTTTCGCGCGAGTCTTTTACGGCATGAGAACCTCATCGTGCGTCAACCTCTTATACATCTCGCAGCACAAAAACTCGCGAGATTTTCTCAAAGGGCGAACAACAAGGGAAGGAGAGCGGGTTCGAGCACCTACCGAGGCTCTCGATGGATCGGAGAACTTCTTTGTACCGCCGAGTGGATTCCTTCGTCACATTCGACAGGTGCGCGTACGCTCGAGGTGCTGGAAGTACACGGCACTTCACGCGGAATTCCACTCCCGACTTTCATCCCAGAGGCGTATCGAAATCCCGTGGAAAAGCCCGAGCCCAAGTCCCCTCGCCAAGTCGTTCTCTGCTCCTCGTCGCGATTAATTGCACCGAATAATTTCTGGATTCGGACATGGCAGTCGTTCCCCGTAAGCGACCCTCATTGGCGAGACAGACGCGAGTCATTGGCGACGACAACGACTCGAAATTTGCAATTAGAGAGACGGAGCGGTACTCCCACCGGTGAAGGACCAGCCGTTGTCCAGCTGGCTCGAGCGGCCGTGGGAAAACGGACATAGACAGTCGCCTAATGGAGACAATTTATTATTTTCAACTTCCGCGCAAGTCGTACAGCGGGTCGTCTCTCGCGCGTTTTCTCCCGAGCGCAAGAGGAAAACTGTTATGGTGATAGATCGTGGACCGAGGAGCGTGGACAGGAACGGGAGCGGGGGGGATGAAGATGTTCAGCGAAATGAAATCGGCCGGAAACGAGGGACGAAACTAGGCGAAGCGGGCGAGTTAACACAGCGAAGGGAGGGGTTCGAAACGATTATTTTACCGCATACTCGCGCACCGGGAGTTTGCCAGTCGGGAAATCGTGCTATCGTCAGCACGACTGATAACGTTGGTAACTTTGACGCGAACGACCTTTAACGTTGCCTTTAACGTCTTCATTCGCACTTTTATGCGTTTGAAATTGCTCCGATTTCGTTCTTGCAAATCATCAAACGATATGCACTTTTGCAAGAAATATGTGCGGTATGGAGCACATGTTTTTAACGAAATATGGCATTACCAAAGTTGAAAAGATTTAATTTGAAAATGGGAAGCACATTTATACGTTGAAATTTGTATATCTCAGTAAGAGTTTCCTCCCAACGTGCTGCTGCTCCTTCAATGATGGCGCGCAACGCTGGAACAGCCGATTCTCGGATGCTCGTATCATTATCTCGACCGTGCAAACAACGCAACCGCAGTCGTACAAGCTATAGACGCTACGGACGAACTGCGCGGAGCCCGTCCAGCCTTTAATGCATCGCCAAGCGATGTTGTTTGTCAATGGCAACGGGACAAGAGGGAACTACAAGTGCGCGCGGGCACGCTCGTGCACACACGGTCACATATGCCAGTACACGTGCCAGAGAGAGTTACCGGGGATTGTGAGAGTCGCAATTTGCCATAGCCGGAATTCGTAAGGCTGGCTCTTGAATACAGCCGCGGGGGTGTGTCGAGCTAATTGGCTGCGGGGGCGAACTGGGCCACCGCCGGTTTACTACCGCCGTACCGCCACCAGTAGCGTGGCATTTTGTATCGCGTGTCGTGCGCGCGCGAAGTTTCCAACATCGGTAATTTTAATTGCGCTTGGAAAATCGGCTTGCGGCGAGTTCGGGCGTCGCGTCACCCGGCCGATCTCGATTTGAGTCACAAATGACGAAAATTTTGACTCAATATAATTTTATAACGAAACACTGGTTTTTTTTAAATACAAATCCGATTCTTAAAAATTTATTCTAATAAAGAGACTATTACCATCTTTGTTTTTCTTCGATCCATTAGGATAGAGTGTCATCACATTTTTTATAAATAACATTTGAAGTATTATTAGGTATTTTATAATTTTGAGCCTAGAATCGACCGAACAACATATTGGCGAAAATGTTAAGTTTTTAAATTTAAATATCTAAATATTAGTTATTGTACAAACTGAATGTGATGCCATCTCCTTTGTAGAGCAAACGAGAAAAGAAACGGTGTTGGATAATGTTCCATTTAGTTCGATCGAGTGCACATATGTTTATGGCATTTATGATATTTAGTATTCAATTCACACCGTATTGCGATTTATGATCGCGGCGTCACGTTATTATACCTGCATTTGCGATTACGGAGATTATGCGAGCGTGATGAACACTCTGATATTCTGAACTGAATAATTTCTTCGCCGTGCAGGCTCAGCTGTCATCGACATGCAACGCGCAAATCGCCGGATATCGAATCGCTGAACTTCATTCGATCTTGCCGATGGGGTCAGCCGGTACGCGCGGCCCGTGGCGAACGATTTCAATTTCACTCTTGTTATCGATCCGCCGCACGGAACGAGAGTAGGCGTGCATCGCACGGAATTAAAAGTTTATCGCCCGTTTCTGGAATACGTAATAATAGACTCGCGCCACGCGAAAAGTTGTTAATTTCATTTACAGGATAATCCAAAAAAAAATCCGTCTTTTTTTTAAGTAATCTCCGGAATTAATTGATCCATTAATGAAATGTTGAATCGAATAATCTTTGTGGTTGGGAGACACCTCGCGTACATACAATAGAATTTTAATTTAAATCGTCGTATAGTTTCAAAGGAATTACATTCAATCAAAAGCTTTTGATCAAGAAAAATTTATCGCAAATGAGTCAAAGGATCCGTGGATAAAAGGGCTGACGAGTCGCAGAATATCTCTGTATCATACACGTTATTTTATTCGTTTATTCTGCTACTGGCATACATTCGAGGAATTCATACGCGTACACAATTACACGAAATATACGCGTACATTTTTAGATGTGCTTAGAATATATGAAGTAAAAACCTTCATATTCATTATCAGGAATATCATTCGTTAGATAATCGTAGATAATCTTAACGACACAAGTGATCTTGATTGAGTCGAGGGGATAACAGACTGTTAATGATTTGAGCAAAGAATTATCGCGCGTATTAATTTCTACGAAAAGCTGAATAAAAAATTTCTCGTTTTATGAAAATCGAAGATTGATTAGCTCTTTAATACCGGACGACTTCTTACGCTGACGCTTGCTGCCGTACGGTACAATATACTGACATTAATGATCCCCTGAAATTAAGTGCACGTGGGCGTTTTTCACGAGCGCGGACGTCGCCGTTAAATATCCCGCTCGGTCATGTCCGGCGTACTTTGGAGAGACGATCTGAAGGTTTTATTTCGATTTCGCGCTACACTTATCGATTAATGGCTATCCCGAGAGTGGCTGCGGGCTACTACGAGTCAATCTGTCGACGATGTAGGGTAGGGCGAGCAAAGAGGGAGAAAAAGAGGCATGCGACGGGCCAAGAGGACCGAGAGATAGGCGAAGACTTTGGTACTTATCCCTTATTCTGCGGCTAAAACTGAACATGGGCGAAATTTCTGCTGTAAGGACGAGAGTTGCGACACGGAGGGTGCGATCGAAGGAGCTAGAGGCAGACGGAGAAGATGAAGGCAGAGAGAGAGAGAGAGAGAGAGAGAGAGAGAGAGAGAGAGAGAGAGAGAGAGAGAGAGAGAGAGAGAGAGAGAGAGAGAGAGAGAGAGAGCGCTGTGATAGAAAAGAGGGTAATTGGTCTGGCAAGAGAGCGCCTCTCGTCGTCGCTTTTTTTAGACAATTCCAGACAGACATTTTAGCCACCGTCGTCGCCTCCTCTCTCACCTCTCTAATTCTCGTTTCTTTCGTCATAATGCTTCCGGTTTTGATCGTTCTCACTGCAAAAACTTGAAAATATTCTCTCTTGCCTTTATCGTTAGACAATCATGTAATCTCTCTTTAAACTGTGCTAGAAATAGGTTTTCGAGTATTGCGCTAGGTACCATCGCAAAAGTGTAAATTACGTCGCTTTGAAAGTTGCCACTAATTTTATTACTCTTCTATAATTGTACAATTGGTACGTGGAATTTTCGCTGTACTGGTTATAACCAGCACTGGAAATATAACAGAATTCGCACAGGCGCTGAAACACCGTAGGGGTAGAGAGAACCTTCCTAATTTTAAATTCATGGTTGTAAAAATTCTATTTTAGACGAGAGTTCTACAATACAGGCTTTTAAAGAATATCTCTTATTTTTGCCAACATGACTGTAATGAACTTTAATAATGTTTCCAGAATGTTACGAGTATTGTTTTATCTGTTGTAGCTATTTAACGTTATTATAATGCTTAATATTTAGCTTGAAACTTAGTTGTTGCATATTTCTTATTTAATTCTTAAGTTTCGAAATAGTAATTATATATTTTGTTTTAATGTATCTTTAAAAATAAATATATAAACGGGATATGATGGATAAATGGTGATTTATGTGAGACCATGCTGTCATATTGCATTTAATTGCGATCTATATCGTTATTGTATCAGCAATAACTGTACCATATTTCGATTAAGTAGCACCAAGTACAATTGTTCTTGGAACAAGGTTGTGAAGACTCGATTCCGCGTTTTCAAGGCATGAAAGTACTATTAGCTGTCAATATTATCACCGCTTTTTTTCTTTTTTTTTACAATCGAGTTAATACCTTGTTGAACGAACCTTGCCTTTTGTCTTTGTCAGACCGTTATTAAATCGCGATATATTAACGTCGCATTATGTTCTCGGAAAGCTCAAGAGAGCCAATAAAGTGGATTCTTGTGTTTTAATAAAAACTTAATGTTCTTTGAATTATTTCCCAATTGAGAAATATAATAGTCATTAATGTATAATCAATTATCGTTACTTTCAATAAGATCGAATGTCACTCATAATCATCTATACAAGGATTGAGTTACTATTATTATTATGTCTTTTTATCAAAGAACGGAATTGTTGATTTTGTTACATCGATTTTCTTTGAGGCACGTAAATGTTGAGCTCTATAATCTCACGATATTCAAAATGCGTGCTGTCGGTCTAGAACGTACACGAGTGTTACAAACTTTATTAATTATGTTATACATAATTGAAACTTTGCGTTCGCAGTAAAGCCGGCCTTTTCTACAGCTCGGTCATTATTTTATCTAAAAATTAACTCGTCATTGAAAAGCTTTTGTGATCGCCCGATATCGCATGCTTTTTCTTTCCGAATAAATTATTTCCTGCTTTACTAATACGCTATACAATAGTCGACATAATACCGAAGATGAGTTCTCATTTTCGGGCATCCAAATTGGCAATTTCGTCGTTGCAAGCCGCCGAAATCGGCGATAGCAAATTTTTTTTTAACAATCTGCTATATAGAATCTACCGTCGCGGACTGGAATTGCAGCGAGAAATCGTGCCCGTGATTTCCTCCCTTTGACCTAAATTTCATCTTGAAACGACGCATGGAAAACAGCGGCGGAAATAGGTTACCGGAACGAAAGGGCTTTTCATCGAATCTTTCGAGTGTGCTTTGAGCATTCGAGAAAGCGTGCAGCATTGTTTAATGAGCAACGGAAATGGAGGTATTTGTTTTGAGATTCATCGATCTAAAAACTACGCAATTAGAGTATTTTTACAGGAACTGCGAAATTAAAAAAGAAAAGAAGGAAAATTAATTATATGAATAATTGTCTTCATATTATAATGATAAAATTGTATATTATGTATGTATGAACAATTGATGAGGCAAATATAACAAGTAATATAACGACGTAATACATATCATGATGGAATTTATACAGAATCGATAATAACGCCGCATGTTTCCGCCAATTAACCAGATGTTTAACAATGCGCGATTATAATTTAATGCACCGTAATGCGACTTTTCATTTTATAATTGAGCCTTATTTGCATATTTTTAACGAAACTGTACATGCCATGTTTAATGTGAACGCTGAATCGTATGAAAAGATTAAAATGCACGAATCGTGCAATAAACACACGAATATGGGAAAAATGATAATTTGACGTCATAAAAAGGTAACGCTGTTAGAATTCATTTCCACAAATATAAAAGTTGCAGTTGCGATCGATTAATTGTTCCGAGTAGCGGTTGGATATGTCGACTCGGTGTTCGGCATCGATTCTAGCGATATTTTATTGTGACACGAAACCACGCTGTCAGCATATTTCGTTCGGTTTCATTGTGTGCGAATCTCTTATCGCAGCTAAGCGTAACTCTAAAACGTGGACCCATTGCTTGCTATTTATAGAAAGATGAATGTCTAACTGAATTTTTTGAATTAATGTTTTTGTTGATGTCCCCGAACGATAATTGGAAAACAAACAGTTCTGGATTGCCAATAAATCGCGATGATTAAAGACGTGAACTGAATTGGTTAATTTATTAATATTATAGATTCATAATTTATAAACTATCCTTTTAATATGTAACTTTTTTTTTTTGTAAACAAGAGAGAAACATTTTAGGGTTTGAGAGAGAAGTTTGTTTTATTTATTTTGTAAATGATGCATATATTGAGCGCAAATTTGTTGCCAATTGTATTGGTTGCATTTCAAATTATCTGATTACTGAAGTATTAAATACCAAATTCAATTTGTTCGTTTCACTGAGCATGGTTTTCAGAATTTCTCCGATAATGTCAAGTGTTCCGCCACTAACGTTTTTAACAATAATTACTTCGACGTCCAATTCTCAATTCATTATTTATTCATAATTATTCGTCAGGTTCAATTAAGGATTCAATCAATTATCCAGATTCGAAATAATAGAATTCTAGTTGTAACGAGATCGACGATTCCAATGTTAATTATCGCGCGCGAGATCGCCTGGCATGCGCCAAAATTCGATTCGGTCTCGACTCACTCGATGTTTCGCTGCTGTTTCATACATTTAAATTGAGACGTTTCCGCAAGTTACCGTGGCGGTTATCGCGACAATTTTGGCTGTGACTTTCCGCAATGTATTCCGGTGCGGCGTCCCCGCGCATCATCTTCAAAGCGCCGCGCTGGGTCCCGCTTTAGTCGGGAGGGGAGAGGGCAGTTTTAATGAGAGTTGTTTCGGGGTTGTTTTGGCAATTACGAGGAAATTACGCAGAACAGACCACCAACGTCGTTGTTGTGGCGTTATAAAAGCCGTGTCGGAGAAAGCTTTGAGTCTCGTTTATGAGCGACGTATTAACATTCTAAATTTACTTGTTAATGATAAAATAGTTTTTGACTCTCTTGATAGCATTAAAAGTTGATTTATATTGACAGAAGCATTCATTTTATGAATTATATCATGATAGTAATAATAATAATATTCATATATACTTGTCGATTACGTTTATAAAGGAGAAAACCTTTTTTCCTTAAAATTTGTTTGTTTTTACGGATCTAGTGGAAAAAAAAACTGATCAACTTGAAACCCGAAAGACCCATCTTTGACCCTTTGTGAACGAACCTTTTAAACGAGAGACGAAAATTTAGCGGGGGAAGCATTGAAATCGACACTTTGTCGGATGCACGTCGAGTGTATTGCGATCGGGTTAATTATTTATTTACGGTACGCCGTCGGCCGTTGTCAATTACTCAGCACGGCGCCAATGGACAAACAAGTGAAAAGTGGCAATCACATAGTGCTTTCCATTATGTCTTCAAAGAGCGTTGCGCCGCGATGCCGTGTAATATTAATCTATAATTAGCGCGTTGCGATATTTAAATGCGCGCTCAGCGCGCTGGATGCACGTTAAACATTCAAGCGTCGGCATTACAGCAAAGTCGGCTGGTATTTTAAATTCTGTTAACGCAGCTGCGCTTAAACACGCGGGATATAGGTCGCAAATGTAATATTCCAGCGACGTATCGTACCCGCGTGCATTATATTGTTTGTAAATGACGATCGGCTAAATAACAAACAGCTTGTGCAATTTATTATGGTATTGCAGTGCGACCTCTGCAATCGCAGTTTTTCTCGCCCTGAGCCAACATAATAACATCTTGCACGTATAAAGAGGAAAAGAAAAGGGAGAGATAAAAAAAACAATTCTCTTATCTATACATACGCATTTATCTATTTCCCTGAAGGGAGGAGCAGAGGTTAAAAAAAAAATCCGAATATTTCAAGAAATCTGCAATATAAAAGATTCATGTAAATGATTTATTTAGTTTATTTATATTTAATTAATTGCGTAAGTTTATAACTGATGTTTGCCGAGTCTTTAATAATTGTCCAACTCTCTGCGCTCTATTTATCACCAAGATATAAAGAAAGAACGTATACAGCTTCGATGTATCGAGAAAGACATCAGTGATACTCTTTTTCAGTTTTTCGTTTCAAAACGAACAAATTCCTTTGAGAGTTTACTTTTTACGGTCGTTTTCGAACTCTTCTAACACGATGCAAAAAGACATTACGGGAGAGACGGTGGGATAAAATATCAACCATCAATCATTTTTCCTGTTATTCGATAAATTCGCTCAGACATGTCAGAATGTGAAAGGAGACCGAGGAGCGAGAACGAGGAAAAAAGTGTGTGAGAGAGAGAGAGAGAGAAAGAGAGAGAGAGAGAGAAAGAGAGAGAGAGAGAGAAAGAGAGACCAGAGCAGGGCAGAGCAGAGAAACCTCGTTGTTTCTCCTTTATCTTTTATCCCGGCGATAAATCTTAACGGGTACCTTGACACGCTGGCAGATTTAGCAGAAAAAATTCGTGACGCTTAACAAGGGCTCGTCTTGCGCATTCTCGCGCTCTTACGTAAGCCAATCGCGACGCTCGTCGCCGGAAAATGACGATGTCGGTGGTGCACTTGAGAGAATATACGAACGACTCTTTCGGCCACGTCTCTCGTTACGCAGCCGTTTCGCGTTGCGCTTTCGAGAATAGGCGACTTTTACGAGGCGCTGGGATCCAATGGATGCGAACAAAACGTTAGCATCGTGACATGCTGACGTGCCTTCTTCTTTTTCCGAATCTGTTACTATTTAGGCTGATGAACAGTGAGTGCGATACGATGTAACTTGACAGATTAACTGACTCGCTTCTCGAGCTTGATCCGACGCAGCTAGAAAATATATCGAAAGTACGTCGAGCTTACGGCTCGCGTGATATTTGAGCCGACACTTCTCAATACTTCGTCCCATTGTTAATTGTTAAAGGTTTACATCGCACTCTTTAATTGTCATACTCGCTGTGAGGTGCTAAGAACGCGGAGAGCGACATTTGTTTTTTTTTTTTACTGGTTAACAATAAATGGGGTAGAAATGTGAGTAAGTAAAATATGGCAAAGGTGAAAGATTTCGCGGCTCAGCGAGAGTTCAAAGAGGGAGAATGTACTTCCGCCAGCCCTGCTCTCGTCTCTGTTGCCCTTTTCGCCGTCTCTTTGTGCGCCTTTGGGAAAATGTCGCTTGCACATATAATGACGTAATATGTACACCGTTTTACATATGTATTTCGCCAACTGCATCTAGTGGATTTAAATCCAGGATTGCCTTTGCGTACTCTTACAAATTGTGAGCTTTTCGGCAAACAATTATTTCTTTCAATTGTGAAATATTTGACCTTAAAATGTAACTGTGCTTTTTGCATTATAATGTAAAATTTATATTTATATAATATCGTTATATGATTATGACAATCGACATAGAAATTTTTTAAAACTTTTAATTTGCTTTTTAGGAAATATCCTTGAGCTTTTGAAAATTTAGAAACTCATATGTACTGAACCAAAAATTTGGTCTGTATGTCTCTTCTTTTAATTTAAAAGTTTAAAGCCACGCGCCGAAAAAAAGAGTGAAAGAAAGTTGCTTTCAAGCACATTAAATTTTTGTTTTTTTTTCTGAGAGAGAGTTCGAGTTTTTTTCGCATACTCTTTTTTTGTTATTTATTCTATTCTTTGTTTGTATGAACATTCTGCCGATCGTCAAGAACAGAAGTACGTGAATGCCGTTTTTGCGGACTGATTTCGATTATTTTTATTCGTTCAGCTTCCATCCCTGTAAACTGAGATACTAGAAACTACAGGCTGTAATTACATCCAAAGAGGCAACTTTCGCGATATGTTCTGCGTAATTGCGGAGGCGAGCAAGAGAACATTTCTGAGAGAACAGTCATCGGCATTTGCCGAATAATTTAGAGCGCCCCGCGGAGATATGCGCCATACCGGCGCAAAACGCTACGTTTATTTGATGTAACATATTACAGAACGAGGTACTCCACTTTGTAATAACCATGAGGGATATATGTTTCGCGATAATGCTTATTTTTATCAACGCGACCTCCTTCTTTATGACTTGAGTGCGCAAATGTCATGCATTTCTTATGTCACGTATTTCTTGTCACTTTCTTCTTCTCAGAATTCTTTTGATATAGGATACCGATAATTTTAACATTTAAGCCGCGTGAGGATTTATGTCGCAGTAATCAGAAAAAATATAAGGAGTGAAGGCATAAAATTTCGCAGCTACTCTGTTACTTGGCTTTATGTTATATTATCATTGTGTTGTGAGATTTCTCAGTTTTCTACCGTTGATATAATATTAATGAAACCATCGTGAATCGAATCAATTTGTCAATGTGTGAATAACGCAGCAATGCATTACTATTTATGTAAAATCATGATTATTCTCCCACTTTAAGTACTGTAAAAAATTTAGTAGTTATTTCGGACGGAATATATTAAGTGCTTTTTTGTTTCCCAAAGGAATTTCACTCATGATTGGCCATTTCCTTTGAAAAACGGCAAACGTGCAAAGATTAAAAAAAATTTTTTTTTCAAGTGCAAAAAAATGAACATTTTGTTAAAAGAGTTATTTTTTTAATAATAGTAGACATTATACAATTTTCATTGTGGCATATTTCATTTACATCTTAAACATAGTAAGTAATGCTTAATGAATTAAGTTCTTAATAAGTGCGGTATATATACTGGAGTTTTTATTATTCTAGAGTAGGCAACATTAAACATATTGAGTATTAGGTTTTAAATTAAACGTTTAACTAAATAAGTTCTCGTTAGAACTATGGTTACAATTATATGAGTTTCTTCAAACTCTTATTATTCTCAGTTCCTCGTGTCGCAAATTATTTATGCCTTGATATCGGAAATTCCGATAATTCTTACTTTCACTGTCCATAGTTCGAAGAAATTGTACAACATCTGGGACATTGCATAAGTGATTAAACAGCCCGTTACGATCGTTATTTTCCACATGCATGCATTATTTGACGGTTCATTTATTATTCACTTTTATTACTTATTTACGACATTACTCCGAACGCGGCTGAGTGTATCGAACATCTGTTACATCGAGTCACGCAACGGAATTTCGACAGCGAAAAAGCTCGGAAATTTTAATTCTTCTCTTATATAACGTGTCGCGGACGATGGGTCACGGCTCTCGCGCACTCTCGCCCGCTCGTTTCGTACACTTGCAGTCGCAGCAGCAGTTGCATCGTAAAAAGTTCGGCGGATTAACGGCACGAGAAACGATTCCAGCCAACCTCGATGGCTGGAACTTTACGACGTATCATCGAGATTGGCGTACCTCCGGCTACCCGCGCGCAAGTTCGGCTATTTACCCGGGTCGATTTTACGCGACGCGAAATTGTGATCGCGTTGACATTGGACGTATTTCAGCCCGTGTGCCCCAGTTACGATGTGTCGCGCTTTTCAAGTTTTGCATGCGTCGGAAAATCTAGGGCGCACCGTCCTATTTGATTTCACTTTCGTCCACCTTTTTCCAGCTGCAGCTGTCGCTTCGGGAAATTGCGAACTCTCTCTCTCTTTCTCTCTCTCTCTCTCTCTCTTCGAACATGCCTTGATTGAAGTCTATTTTAAGAGACCCTATGATTAAATCGCTCGCTGTTCAAATGGGATGGCATTACAGGATTAAAAGATGCCCGTTGCAGATTTGTTATATACGAACGAGCTTGTTCAGCGAACTTTGATATTTTTTAATGGATTGTACGACTTTCATGCAATAACTTCTGCGAAAGAGATTAAAACGCATATATATAAAATATTAGTATTCCTGAATAACAATTCAGGAATACTAAGGAGATGTACGTATAATATCGTTATCACTCACGTATTTTGTGCATATTCTGGGTAGAAACATATCCTTTTTTTTTCACGCAAACTTAACGCGCTGGTGTTGACTTTGAATTAAGTAGACTCGAGACTTTCAGCGTTTCTCACGTTTCTCCTTGCTCACTTTAGAATCTTCCGGTTCTTCCGAGAGCCGATTTTAGTTTCGACTCACAAAAGTTAGGAAGATCCGATTAAGGATAGCGTTAGCTACATGGAGTTACTTGAACGGCATCGAAAGTAGTTACGGCCCGTTTTAGCCAGGCTTGACCCATTGTACCGACACAAAGAGATCTATGTCGATGGATTAAATGATTAAGCCCGGCTTAAATGTCCAGACGTAGTTCGGTCTTGCTCAGTTGGCGGAGGGTCTTTTCGGTCGGGACAGCTTCCTTTTCCTAACAATCTCCAAGATCTGATCGTGAGTGCGCTGTGGCGCGATATGGCCCATTAAAGAGCACACGGAAGCCGTAACTTTTATCGCGGAACGTAATATCGCGTTTCTCACGTTTAAACGTTCCCGATAACTTACTTGAAGAAGAAACTAACGTGTACCGGCGTAGATTATGCCAAGGATTTGCTCGGCTGATTCTGAACAATTTTTGCGTTAATCTCGGGAGAAATCGCGCGCGAAAAACTGATGATAGAAAGTCAAGAAGCGGAATCCCGATCGCGTTATTCGCGAAAAAGCGAAAAACGATAAATCGTAGATTTAGCAGACGAAGCTACACGTGTCTGACTGGCGAAGCTAATGGTAGATACGGCGAAGGTTCTATTCTGCTTCGCCGCAGTCCCACCTTGACCGTTTCAGCGAAATTACATCGACGTTATTCCGGTACATGCCAGAGGTCAATTCACGCGATAACCGATCTCACTGTGGTCCATCGAGAGAAACGTGAAACGAATACGACAACGTCGCGCAGTTTCTGCTTTGCTACCCGCTCATCCTTCTCCTCGGCTTCCTTCTCCTTCTCTCCTCCCCTTCGCAGTTATAAAGTTCACGTAACGCCCCGAAAGCGAATGCCGGTGCACAGAAGACATCGGAAGGAAGAGAAGGCACTGCCCGGTCGTTGCTACGGAGCGCTGCTTCTTTGTGTCGCATAGGTGCTTCCTCTCGAGATCAATGTAACCGTCCACCTCGAACTTTTCCCGACATAACGTTCAAATGCGTTCGCGACGAATCTCGGTCTGTGCTTGTACATAGCGAGACGCCATGTACAATACATATATATTTAGTACAGCTATGCTGATAGTATATTGATTATACTGGTTTTGGGGATGCGCTCTCTTCATTATCTAACATGATATCCGGATAATATCCGGTATAGGATCAATTAATTAACGCTGACATACTCTTTGAAGCGGTAACTCGACACCTAATAGATCGTAATTGATTCAGATGAGTTCTGAACTGTGAGGCGACCCGTGTACTATAATCATTGCCCGTGACATCTGCGCAGGATTGTATGATACATGACGCCCCCGGACGGCGTTGGACGCCGTAGGATTTCTGAAGACCGATGGGATTCCGTGATTCTCGACTATCGCGTGACAAACTAGTCTCGTAATCGCGACTCTGCAAAGACAAAGACATATACTCTCAAGAAAGAACGACTACTTAGCTCGGTCGCTCTGGGTGGTCTGGGCATTTGGAATTAATGGACGGTTATATTTCACTGCCATTTTCTAGCATTATCAACAGTATTCTTCAACGGCAATTTTAAATTGCTTGCATTTATATCCCTTCGCGCGATAAACGATCACTTAATAATCTTTTTAATAAGCGCAGGACCCCGAAATTAATTCTCGGAAACTTTGTAGTCTCGGCAGATAGTTGAGATACTCTCAACATGTGCGTCGAGGTAAATTAAACTCACCTATGTAATATTCCTTATATTGAATATTAATATTCCGAACGGATGACGTTAATATATCAATTTAAATGCGCTGCACATGCGTGCACACGAGTGTAATATTACGTCGGGGAAGGTTACCAATGCACACAGCCTATCGCGGCTCTTTCTCGGAAATTAAACACTGCACTGTATTATCACTAACGAAACTATAACTTACTTAGATAATTAAAAAAATAATAACTGATAGTACGTACATTCATGATTTTTTCTATATAAAATTTACTCAAAATGAATTTAACCTAATCTAAACTTTATATGTAGATTATGCTACGTGTCTTACAGAAAAGCACAAGATATTTGTATAATTAACAAAAAAAATTTGTTGTTAAACTCATGTTAAAGGAAAATGCCACTTTGCAGTCCAATTTGTCAGACGTTTATTTTTGTCTATATTAGTAAAACTAATTAATTATAATAAAATATAAAACAATATTAGAAAAATATTAGAAATCATCTGATAAAAGACATTTTTTGTTTACAATTATGTTTTTAAAGTTTTGTTTTTAGCTTTTGTTTAAGAACTACTACTCAAAAACAAAGTGGTATGCCAGCATTAGTGAACTTCCTGATTAAATATTTTTTCCTACATGTTTCCTAAATTTGTTGTTGATTCGTATACCTCTTTAAAGCGTTAGCCAGTCCCACGTATTTCGTTCTCAAACAAATCAAACTCGATTATTCGGTCGCTACCAATTGTTTTCTCGACTTGTGTGTTTGCTTGACGCTATTTGCTCGTCCACCTTCCTTTCCGTGTCTCAGCTCGCGAAAATTGCCCGTTCCCCTATGGAGGGGCGTCGGAGATAAAGTGAATCTCTTAGGATGTGAATCTTCTCTTAGGACGACGTGATATCGTCAGCGGGTCAAATGCTAAAATATTCACGTTTATCGCCTCGACAAATGCGAGCCTGAGAGCTCTGCATATTCTCCCGCGTGGGAAGAAAACGATGTCACGGCATTATCCCGATCTCGCTCGCTCGGCATGCTGTTTTACCCTCTTTATGCGTCAAAACGTGCCAAGTCCCCCGGATATCCGTCATGATATCCACGTTATTAGGAGTTTGCTGTGTCTGATACTTTCGGACAAATATCAGTGCCAAATGACAACGCGCGCTATTTGTTTGCGTTATTGTGACGTATCTCGGATCACCATCGCGTTGTTTATGCGCGATGCAATAACGAAATGCGTTTCCTCGTTCTCGCATCACCCGTAAACACATTCCCGTTCTCTTACTGACCTAATTCCATGTTATTGCGAAAATGAAAGTCCCCGGAATGTTTAACGCACTTCAAAAGACACTGCGTGTAATTTAAAAGTGTTTTGTCGAGAGACATTATATTAGTTCTTACAACAATTCATTCTTTCGACTATCATTCAAATTATTGTGCACAACGATTCATATAATCTCCAGAGATAAAAAATTCTTAATGTAGATAATTTCCGAGTGAATTTTAAAACTTTCAATGCAATACATGCTGATAAAATATTACGTACGGAGAATCGAAAGTACATAAATATTTTGTATAACTTTTATTCTACGATTTATCACTGCTTTTTTCATTTACACATGGAACTTATAAAATATTGCCTTTCCGAGTTGACCTACTAACAATGCAAATTGCAGGGATAGCATCATCATTTATCGTCCAGATGACAGGCACGATTGGCAGATTATAGAGTAGATTTTTAAGAATCTAAATAATCGCGTATGTATTTATCTGATAATATTAACGCATTCATCATTGAAAGTTCGCTTCATAAAAGTTCGCTACGGCGACGACGGTACGGGCGATTTTATACGACGTCAAAAGATCTCTGCAAATACACCTTTGACTCGTAGAATCTACCTGCAGGCGAAGGTATTTGTCCTTTCAGCTACTGCATCGGCGCATTATTTACAACGGCGTATTCCCTATTTGATGAAAGTCGATTTGAAGATCGTGCAAAATAAACGCTTGTTCGGAGGAAATTCGATGGCGCAAGGTTTTTCAAGGCGGAATATTCCGATGAGCGCCCCGCCGATCTTTCTTTTTCCCTCTATATAATAGGCGGCTCGCATAGGAGATAGCGGAATATCGTATGAGGCATCTCAGTATGCGAGCCTGTGTCTACGGCATCTTGTCGATATGTAGATATTCCTCGTCGATTTTTCCTACGGATTTTCCACGGGCCCGCAAAATTCGCGTGAATTTAAATTCGACGCGGCCATGTCGTCGCTCGTCGGTAAGACTCGTTTCCGCCTCGCTCGTGACCTCTCGTTAATATTAAACAGATTTTCGCTCGGCCATGACGGCAGTCATTTGCCTGCGTGATATATCGATAAGCGACACGAAAATTTTAAGGTGGTGCACACCGGAAGGACAGTTTAGATGTCACAGCGAGATTTGAATGTCGCTATTCGTTGTTTTATCGAGTCTGTAAAGAGAGATAAATAGCCTTGATTAATACTTTGCGGTCCAAATTTTTTGCAAATGAGCAAAAATCAACTTGTCCATCTTTAACATTATTTAATCGACTGAAAGAGTTAAAAGCTGCCATCGTAAAAAATATTTTATATTTATGTTAAAACTGATTCTTGTAAAAATTTTTGTATTAAACTATTAATGTTTTTGAATATTAATTTAACATGATATGATTGCATTGTATTTGAACATTTTGTGTTAAATTTGTTATTTAGCATTTTTTTAGCGTTCATTCTAGAACGACACACCATTTGTGTGTTTTGTCATGGAAACGACACATTGAGTGTGGTATATATAATTAATTTATGTGAGAATAGATAAATTTTACATTTGATGACCATGTAACTTATTAATCGCAATTAACGGTAGCGTTAGCGGCTTGTGTTAACGCGCGGGACAATGTCGTAGCTGCGTGGAACTTGGAAATAATACGATTTCAAACTTCTCGAGAGAAATGTTCTAACGAAGTTATCCGTGCTTTGCGCGCGTCTTTGCGCGCGATAATGCATTCGCTGTAGAGAGTATCGAAGAAATTTACCATCAGTATTACTTTATCGGCAACGACGATGACGAGGCGATGATGGCTCAAATTTGTTTTTCATCTCTTTCGATTTTTAGCGCCGGCAATATTTATTATAATACTAGAATAACTTTTACAATTTTTTTTTTTAGATGAAATCTTTATACATTTGAAATATTGAAACTCGTACAAAAAATGATTAGGATAACTTTCAAGATTTATATTTCATTTATTATGTTCGTTAAAAATCAATGAAAAGCAAAAATATTAGAGTAGCTTAATGATAAACTCTCAATAATTTAATCATTTTATTACATTGGAAGTTCGATTACATTACTCGTGTGTTTGCTTTCCATTGATTTTTAATGAATGTAATAAATGAGATGTAATATAAATGTGAAAGTTATTCCAATGCGATAATGCGTGAACGAGACGCACAGTGAGTTTGTCGCGAGCTTGGATGCTGTTTTCGCACGACGTACTGCGAGGAATCATGGCCGCGAGCCAAAAATAATTCGGCATGTTGTCTCAAGAGGGGTCTCCCTGAGAATCACGTCAGCCGGCACTCGCCGCCAAAGGATTGAAAAAGGAAGCCGAGAGGCCGCGAAATATTTTTCGGCGCCCGACGTCGTGCTTTTTTCGGCCGAGCGGAGTGTGAACTCGCGTATACAAACTTTCGTGTGTCTAAGGGTAGATGGGGCCGGGGGGGGGAGGGGAGGGAAAAGAGTATGCCGTTGCCTCTTCCATCGGAGTTTCCGTTCTCTCATCGAAACTGCCACTTTCTTTTATGGCACCCCCATCCACACTCTGTTCTCCGCAGAGCTCTTCCGGCAAAGAGCGCCGCGGGGGCGATATATACGAGGGTAAGGCAAGAGGGAAAAAGAGTGACGTGGGTAAAAGGTCCGAGATTCGGCCGGACAGACACAAACAATCGTAAACAGGAGCGAAAAGGATCCTGGAAGGATGAAAAGGGCACCTCGTACAGCGCGTAAAGACAAGTATGTTTGTCGTATAACGCATATATGCGGTGCCTTTGGGCTTATTATACTTCCTTTGACAAATCTGGCCTCGAGTAACTTCTTGCTGAAGGTTTGATTTGACGTAGTAGAACTTAACTTTAACATTTAAACATCTTGTCGCTATGCCAGTTTCTAATTCCAACGAACTCCGTCCGAAGTTTGAAGAAAAACGAGGAGTTCCTGCTCTATCTGCTCCTCCCCTGAAAAACTGGTTCACTGGGTTTTTCACATTTTTCAGTCATTCATATACGGAAGCGAGTGACATTTTTCCAAGCTTGACTTCTGTTGTCTATAATGCAAAGCGTATTTTACGTCTGGGACATCCTATGCAGGCAGCTGGATTCACGCTAGCTCGATGTCAGTGGCTTGTTGCTCGAGGGATTGAAGATGGCCATGTTACGAAGGTAGAGGGAAGATACGGGCGCGACGGGAAGAAAGAAGGGACGTACAAAAGAGAAAAGGTCGACGGTAGGATACATATTTTATAGGGCAATCACCGCCGACCCTTATCTATGGTTTGCTCGGTTATCCCTCCGCTCACTTTAGCGCTTCTTCGTGCGTCTTTACTTATCCTACGTTCCCGTGAGGCTCCTCGAACGAAGCGACTGACCCTCGCCAAGTGGCACGGAAAGATTTGCACGTTTACTAATGAACGGTGACGTTCCGCTGGATGTTGTTTAGCTTACGCTTCAATAAATCATTCGCGTTATTTCTCATGAGCGGCATTTTCTTTCGTCGATCTAGATAAAGCCAACATTTTTCATAATGATTAATGCAAGACGTTCTATTATTTTTTATGTTACGCTTTGTAAGTAATAGAATGAAGTACGTTCTGTTTTATATAAAGTAATTTGTGAGGAATATTTATAAGATGAATTTGAAATAATACATACACGGAGAAAAAAATTCTTTATTTCAGTAAATATTTTTATTTAAATTTAGATTTAAATAATGTTTGAAATCTAAAGCTTCTCTTTTTAATTATAAAAATACCAAAGCCTTAAAATTAAAAATAAAATTGTTGAAAAATTGGTTTAAAACAAATTTAGATTTAATACACATAGTATAATACTTGTTAAAATATAATAAATAAATTTTTAAAATGTTGAATCCGAATCTTTTAATTTTTAAAATAATATTTTAGTAAATATTTGTATAAATTCATGTTTTCAAATTTAGAAAATATAATAAATAAATTATTTATATACAAGAAATAAATACTCTTTAAAATTATTGTTTACCAAATATATAATTTACTAAAATTAAGAAAAATTTTTAAAAATATTTTTTAGTTGAAAATATTTATTCTTTTAATTATAACCGAAAAAAGAACTTTTAAATGTTTTAAATGACTTTTGGAATTACAAATATAACAATATCTTTATACAAAAATGTAAATCTGATTTAAAATATTACGTGACATTTACGTGATAAAGAGTAACGCTAGATTTTTTAAATATTCAAAGAGAATTTAATAATAATAAATATAATTTTTCTTAATCAAATTTGGTATAAAAATTACATTTTTATTATTGCCTCTTTTGTGGAGTATTTCTATTTTATCATGTTCTCGTGACAAAATTCATGAGGATATATTATCGTGTAATATGTCAAATTTAATAGCTGTAAGCAAAGTAACAATTTATGAAATTACATCGCACGTTAAACATTTATGAACAAATAATTGTGTCTACGTATGTTCCCGTATGAGGTATAAAAAGTAGAAAAAAAATGATATAAATCGAAAATCGGGTGTGATAACGAAAAACGCAGTGGTGCCGACAGAAGCGACGGTGGAATATTTGCGAGCTATACCACAATTCGCAGCCACGATATTTCGAACGTGCAAGAGCGTTTTAGCGATACTCTATTGAATTCGTGTAGCGCACTTTATACGAATATGTTTGATTTCCTACCCTTGCCGCGTTTGAAAACTTCGCTCGGGAATGTTTGAATGGACCGTAAACGAGAACGATTCCACGCTCTACCGTGTGAAACTCTGGGAAAAAAGCTAGCACCGCCTGTCGAATTGACAGAGTATGGCGAGAGAGGTGAAAGATTAAATGCTAGAGGGTGAGAAAGAGAGGGAATCCGCAATCGTCGTTCGTTGGTCAATCCGCGGCAAAGATTTTTTGATACTCGGCGAACAGCTGTGGTTAATGGTATCGCAGTGCACACGTAGCGAGAGAAGGATAATAGAATGTTAAATTCTATTAAAAATATTTGTTTACATATATCGCACTTCTCCTCGAATCTTAGTGTCGCGATGTAAATCACCGAATGCGACAATAATTTCTGCAGTGTAGCACCAACTGGAAATAGTTCGACTTTTGAGATAAATCCGGAAAATGAGACGTGCGAGGGAGACGCAAAAAACGAGTGAGTAATACGAGAAATGTGGAAGTAATACAGGAAAGTGTTAGTATATGTGCAAACCGGAGCAGGTTTCGCCCGCGGGTCAGTCTGCTTCGTCGAATCTACATTCCCTGGGGCACTAAGAATATTGCACCTCTTTGTCGATGCACAATCGTCTTTGTGTGAGCGCGCTTCTTTCTCCTCATTCTTCTTCCCTTCTAGCTTTCTTTCCTTAGATCTCGCAAAAAGTCGAAAAGGCATATCGCGCAACTTTGAAAATCACAAGGCATTATTGAAATTATGCAATCATATCGATTTCTAAGAGCTCCTCGAGAATTATCTGACCTATCGTGCAATTTCAAAGATTTGATGATTGAAAAATTAGAATTTCCCATTAAGATTTTATTATATTTACATACATATCATTATTCACATTATAAATAAAAATTAGTTAACCTATATATTTTTTCTAAGACTATGATTATAACAATTGTCATTGACGTCAGTTATGATTTACATGCGTTAAGGAAGGGAAAGATTTTTGTTTGTTACACTTGGCAAACAAAAGTCGATTAGATTTGTGCTTTATGCGTAATCTAAAACAATTTGCGAAGACACACACCCACACACACAACGTTTGAACGAGACGCATCTTCGACATGCACGGTGAAATTAATTCGGCACCTCTCGCCAAGTACTTAGACAGTGGAATTAACGAAGCTTGTATGGATCAGCCAACTCAAACGCAATTAACTCAGTAATTGTTTTCCGTAAACAATTCTGGAATTAACTGCCTCGCTTTTTAACGTATTCTTGCCATTAGTACGATTTGACGTGACTTTTCCGTCTCTATTATGCACATTATAATTATCGACATATGAAATATTCAATGCCTTTCTGTCATATTATTATTATTATTTCAACCGAAACACGAGAAAACGCGAGTGCTGTTAATGGATTTATAAATAAAAAATTTATAATTACTGACTTGTTCGATAGATTAAAGGGTGAAGAAAAGCGCACTTTTTCTTTTCATATTTTACCATCGTAAGAAGTGCGCATGGCGGTGGTGAAAGGACAGTAATGATGTATATCTGGTTTGGTAACCGTGTACGATTAAATGACCGAGAATATGAAGCACTGCAAAAAGCCGCGGTGGATTTATAATTTCGTTGGCAAGCGTAGCTAGGGCGGAAACCGGGCGCAAAAAGTACGATGTAATTTCCGCTAAAGTAACCGCAAAGTTCGCAAACGTCGTACTGTTTCTGGCGTACTTAGGAATTTTATGTTCGACTTGCTACCATCTTGCGCGTTATCGTCTCATGAGAGGCGCGACGTGAACGTTTTTTATGTAAATCACCATGAGATGGAAAACTTGCGGTGTACATTGGGCGAGTCCACGATCGATAAATCGGTGCTGCGCATGCAGAAATAAAAGTCGCGCTCATTAAGATGCGACAGTCCGGAAGGCGGATTGCATCGAGTGCAAATGAGCAGCAGTTTTACAGCGAGATTCTCTACATTTTTTTCTATAATGCATACGATGTTGCAAAGTCGTTTACTTCTCTTGAATTCTGAATATGAGGATTGAAAAGTAAAAAAAAAACAGATGTTCCGCGGAATAAAATAAACGTTAAAAGATTTGATAGAAAATACGGAAGGGATTAAAGCACAGATTTAATTTTATTCTTCAGTTAGTTTCAAGTTGATTTTACTTGAGTAAGATTTTAATCTGATTCTAAATTATGAAAATATTTAATATCAAAAGTTACCAAGGTGGGGACAATGTATACAGTCACAAGATGTTTAATTAAACTTTAAATAAAAGCATTATGAAATTTATTTGACATTTGGCAAATATGTACATATAAATATATATATAAATTTTTTATATTACATTATAATTTATGTATCTTGGCGCGCTAGATATGAATGCAATCGAAATTGTGAAACGCATCGGCAGTGAATATAAACAAGTCTTGTTGATATATGAAGAGAGACAGACTCGTAGAGCGACTTTCAAATTAGCGTTAATCCGCCCTTGCAGAAAGAGAAGCTTGTTCTCGCGGAAGCTGCTTCTGTCTTAGAGTTTCTTCTTTTTCGGCTTAGTGAATCATCGCTACGAAGGGTCCCGAGAGTGGTCTCTTCCCTTCCTTGATGATAAGCGACCTCTTTCCCGCGTCGCGGCTCCGTGACCGCTTCTTTACACAGACGCAATGCGCTGCCAGGTGGTGACCATGTAAAATGCATGAGGGTCGTGTACAGCGTGTATACGAGCGCCGTCGACTGGTAACCGAGCCCTCTTTTCCCTCTCCCTGAATGTGGGAATTAAAACGCAATTCTCCGCACAAAGCGGGACAGTTTATGCTGGGCCCTTCTCTCTCTCTCTTTCTCGGCCCTCTTTTCTTTCCGCCCTTCTCATTCCTTCTACTTCACCACCGCCGTCTCTCCGGTGCGGTGTCTGCTTAATGAAGCTTTCCCGCGAGGGCCCTCCTTCTTTTTGCTCAGCCGCAACGCATTACACGCCGCTTGCAAGCAGCGCGTTGTTCTGAGCGTTGCGAGCTTTGCGCTGTTCCCCGTTCCGCTTCTGTTTCCACTTACTCGCCTTGTCTTTTTCACGACGACAGCCGTGACCAACCTTTCCAACACTTTTCGTCGGCGAACCGGCGGCTCTCGTAGTCGCACTTCCGTATCCGCGGTCGTTTACGTGAAAGTCGCTTGGTACTGGCGTCGAGTGGTTAAAGGACGTTACTAGGCGAACCATGTACGACTCTCGAGGGCGATATTTTCTTCTTTTTCAACACGCCTAACACGCCTGTTAGTTTGATAGTTTTTTTCGTGACCTCTTAAAAGCGTTCTCAAAAATAAAAGTTTGTAATTTTGAAAAGAGTTCTGCAATTAAATAAAACGATTTCAAAGAAGTTTGCCTATAATTTTACTAAATATTTGAAATGTATTATAATTTATTTTCGTTTATCATTAAAATCTGTTATCTTTCGAATCTGAATTTGTATTGCATTTCTCTCTTTCCAGTCACTTTCATCATCATTATACTTTGTGCAACTTGACTCTCTCGTATTTGTGAATAGAAGCATTTTACATACTTACTGTTGACTTTGAGTATTCGTTTATACGGAGGAATGAGTAGTACATTTTATTCATACCCAATTTAAACATAATCTTCTTATCTGCTGGGTCCTCAACACACATCTTGACGACGAGGTAAAACCTAGGACTGTGAATAAACTTGGCTTTCTTATTCATATAAAACAGAGTTTATACTCGCCGTTTCCTGAATATGAGTTTATACTCCACTTTCTTCGTACAGCCCATTGTCTCGCCTCTGTCTCATCCCATTTCATCATAGCGAGCGTCCTAAGTCTGCAAGTTCAAACCTCCGACGTGTTAGAGGGATGTGCTAGAGGCGAAGTCAAGAGGCGGCCAACGGTGCTCGAGGAAAATCGAGTGAGAATGAGGCACGTGCGTATGTGTATGTGTGTGCGTACGTGTGTGTATGTGAAGTCGAGTGGCTGGGGAACGGAGGGGAGGATTCTGAGATGGAAGTAAACTCGGTTAAGGGGTCGCCCGCCCCCTGCGGCCCTCTGCGAAGGTGCTGTGGCCCGAAAGAATTGCTGGTTGTTGCCTGTGCAGTGGATGAATGTGATTTTCCAAAGAATTCAACCGTTCATATCTCTCTCTCTCTTTCTCTCTCTCTCCCTATCTCCTTTTTCTCTATTTCTTTTCTCTCAAACATAAAACTGCATGCACATAACTATGTACGGGAACAGGTGTACGGGGTGCTTTCGACGGATTGTCGTCGTAAAGCGTGATAAAGTTGGCGCGTACAAAAGTAAAACGTACGCCATAAACGGCTTTTTAGTTACAATATAGTAGAATTTTTATATACATTACGCTCTGTTTTTAAATTCGATTTCTGGCTAGTGTAATTAAAGTAAATGTCAGTATGATATCAAAACTTATTTTTAAAGGGTATTAAAAACAATCTTTTTTCAGTATTTGTGAGAGTATATGTAAGTTTGACTTTAAAAAACATACGTTCGGAATAATGAAAGAACGGGAAATAACTGTATTTTCGAGTTTACTGTCCGTTCGGGAAATGTTCTCGATTTCCCACGCCGTCAAAACGGTGACGCCAAAAAGGAGCCGCTCGGTGGCATCTTTAGAAGTCACGTTTCGCTTCCGTTCCGATATTCGTATGTCAACGCCAACTTTTGAGAGAAGACGTTTCAAAATGCATACGCGTATCATACGCGACGGCGCGGCGCGGCGCGGCGGTGCGACTGAGCCCGCGATGGTTTTGTCCGCAAACTCGCGATGTTGTCGCGCGCATAGTCGCCCGATTACGCTAGACGCTCCCCCGTGTACGTACGTGTGCGCACATACACACGCACGTGTGCGCACAATAGAACGTACGTACCGTACGTGCCGCCAACGTACGGCTCCTCGCGCGTTGTACGTTGTAAAAGCGTAAGGGGACGTAAATCTCGCGTCGACATAAATTCCTTTATCGCGGCTCGTCTTGCAGAGAGAGAGAGAGAGAGAGAGAGAGAGAGAGAGAGAGAGAGAGAGAGAGAGAGAGAGAGAGAGAGAGCGCGCGCGCGCGAGCGCGATGCCCGGCCAGTTTCTTACTTTTCCCCTTACTGCGAGTCTCTATAGGGTTTTTATACTGTCCTCGGCGACGTGCGTTCCTGGGATAACGGGGGCTCCGGAGCTCCGGCCGCCGTTGCCGTCGCCGTCGCCGCCGTCGCCCTTAGCAAATATTAGTTGTAAAATAAATCTGGCAAAGTTGGAACCGTGCCCCGAACGATAATCCCTTGTTTACTGCGGGGAATAGCGGTCCCAGTTAGCAAAACGACGCGTAAAAATACCGTATTGTCTTCGATTCTATAGGGATCGCGCTCCAATTTTGCAGTTTTCCGCTGGTGTTTGTTGCGCCGAATGAAACACCCGCGCGGATACACCGGCGTGTATTCTCGCGTGAGAAAAATTGGAGCGCGTACCTGATATAAGTTTATTAAACTCTATCCATCATCTTGTACTAAGACAGATTTTATATTAAAATTACGACAAGGGGTCTAAGTGTGATTAATATCCCTGAATGTACGTTATACATTTTCGCATCTTGGATGTCATTTAATCGAAAGTCTGTGCCATTACCGTAAACTCTGTAATTCGAAGTTAGGAAGGAGGGTACAATGGATTAGAAGCAAAGTCTGCAGTCTTTTACGTTACTTTTTCAAATTACATTTAAAACTTTTTTCAAGATTCGTATTATTGTCGATTATGTATAAAATTGAGATACATTATCCAAGTTTGTAATAACTATTCAATTGTTTCTGCTCAATTTCTCGTAACAAATAAAAGAAACCTTACGTAAATATGTAACTAAAATAGAGAAAAGAGCGATTGGAGATTACTGCATTTGTCGAGACGATCGATCAAGTGGACGCTTTTCTTTCTTATCTCTTGGGCCTTCTTATTGTTTGAAAATAGAAAACGCGGAGGCGGCTTCGGAATAGGTGCGGAATACACGTCGTGCCAATTATCAGTTCGCGAATGTCACTCGAGTGGCAATCGAGACAACGGAATAAGAGGAAACCAATTATCTACCCGAGCGAGTGGCTGCCCACCAACGCAGTTGTTTCCTAATTGCGCCAACGTCCGGCTATTGCGCGCTACGCCCCGTACACACCCCTGCGGAAGCGGCGCCCTTCGATCGAGCAGGGTAAACTTTGTCCGAATTTGCGTTCACCCAACGCGTGACGGCAGCTTTTCACAGCCTACGTGATAGGAATTCTATTCTGGAAACGTGTATCGCCTGAGCAAGTTACGCATCTCTCCGCTTGAAGAGATCGTTTATACTTTGTTAAGTGAAGAATTTAATCGCACGCTGACTGCACTTCTTTTTAGACGTTTGGAACAATTACGTATGTACATTTCGTAATTCTTATTGTGAAAAGAATGCTGCTATACATTGTACACAACACTAACACATGAATCATCTTATTAATGTTAGGAAAACATAATTATTAATTAGTGAATATAAATATTAAAAGATTGAAATGCAAGTCTTCAGACTATTTTTTTTAATTATAAGCTTATAAGCAATTTGTAATAAAATTTTACTGTTTTATCGTTTTATTTAGTTGCTTCCCTAAGTGTAATTATATTAACGAAGGCATATAAAATTTTTCTTTTATAAATATATTATTACTATTTTTAAACGTTTCTTTCTTTTATAATTTGTTTTTGTACATTGAGAAAAGACATCTATTATGAAAAAGTTGTTTACTAAATTGTATTGCTATTCCCTGTATAATTAATAATATTTAAAATAAATTTTTTTAAATTATGTAAATATCGTCCTAGAAGTAATTTTTTATTTTGTCAGATTTTAAAAGAAATCTTTTACCTATTTATGTAATATTAAAAATCGTGAATATCTAACTTATATTTTTTATTAGTCGTTATGTAAAATATAATTTTTTATATCATATTTATTTCCTACTTTTTCAGTTTTTTAAAAATAAATATTAATGAAGATATAAAAATATTTTTAATCTTCTCCAAGCTTTCATGGAAAAACATGTAAAATTACATCTAAAAAAACAGGTGCATTTATCGATAGATTAACAACATCGTTACGGTACATTAATTAATATTGCTATTTTTACACGACTTAAATATAATAGTAGCAAAATGTTGATTGATTCGTTATCAAAATGTATTTGTTCGGTCTAGTTTTTAAAATTATTCAAGTCCCGATGAAAATTCAACGAACGCGTTGCGCAATTAACAAATTAAGAACAGCATGTATAAAAAAACGTAAATATCCATCTTGTCTCTGCGACGCCAATTTGCAGCCGGGAAGTATGGGGAGCTTAAAAGCCATCTGGAAAGTCTCGCCTCCGTCCGGCGCTATACATATAGTGTCAAAGATAACCGTAGCTACCATGATGGGAGGAAGATGAAGAGAAAGGCCCGATAACGCAATTCGCCGTTCTCGTAACAAAGAGCGCTGCTCCTCTTCCAGCCAGAGCACATAGGGTCTGCACATACGTGTATCAACGCTAGCCACGTGTGTCCAGCTCGGGAAGAGGAGGAGAGGAGGGGGAGGGAGGATACGTACATAACGTGAATACCATGCATCCTCGCAATATGTCCGTACGATAAGGATGAACGAGCCAAGAGAGACGGGCGAGCAAGCGAACGAGCAAGTTCTCGCTCCAAGGTCCGTCTATGGCCTATCTTTCTCCGACAATGGCTCGCGTAAAACAGGTATAGGATGGGAAACGGCATCTCGTTGATACAGGCCGGGTAGCGAATTTATGGGAGTTACCGGGTATAAGAATAAGGGAAAGGTGGCCTTTACGTCTTCGTTTTACTATCCCCTCTGCAATTTGCATAAGGTGTGCCCGGCCGGTTTTTCCTTCTTTTAATCTTCCTACATCCGGCAATCCGCTCGCCGTCACTTGGCAAAACGTGTCGCACGATGTGTCGCACGCTATGTCAAGCGTTCACGGAAGCTGCAAATTTGGCGCAAATGCGAATTTCGCTTCCCATGAGAAGCCGGAACACTAGACAGAAGCTTTTTTTTCCCGAGAAAATTTTTAAAATTAATACTGAAAAACGGCTGAAATGGATAATAGAATCAGACGCCATCTCATTAAGGTGATCGTGTTACATTGCTTCCTGGCGAGCTTAATTAGAATTTAATTAACGTCAAATTTTATTTAGAAACAGTACCGACGATCAAACATGAGCAAAACTGAGAGACAGGTTTATCCGATGACTGAAGGAATTATTTTTATTTGCAGAAGTTCCATTTCGGGATATTTTCTCATTAATTAACTCGTTCGTATAAATTCCGCTTCCCTGGAAGTATTAAGGGAGTTTATCTTCTTGAAAGTGTTAATTAAGATTAATCGATCTGCACACAAGACGTTTTCTTATGTGCCTTGCTTACCGTGCGATCATGGTTAATCAGAGTATGATAATTAAGCGTGCAGCAGGGAAAAGATTTTGTGCACGCAAACACGCATATGTATACACGGTACATGCATTCGCGCATAAATGTTGCCTTAAATCAAATTATCATCTCATTTAGGCGTCATCGATTCTTGTAGAATTAATATCGCGCATTCTCGGTGTGCACCTGATGCTAACACATTTATGAGCAGCATTCTTTCTTGGATACCCGTCCTTGTACCTTTTGCCTTCGTTTCACGTCGAGCATTTTCTCGGTATTGCTTCGTGCGTCTGACCTGATTCGCTGAATTCCACTGAAACGCTCAACTTACGCCTGACATAGATTTCGTTTTACTACTGCGCTCCCATGATCTTTCATATACATATTTGACTGTTTCTAAGATTTACGATAAGTATCGTCGTATAAAGACGCGCGCGCATGGCCTTTTATTAAACATTTTACAAAAGATACGATAAAACTGCTTAATTTCTAGTTGAATTAAATTGAATAACATAACTGAAATGTCGAACGTCGTACTTTGAATGCCCGACAATTTTCTCATAATCTCACATCTTTGAGCTGCGTATCTACAACGTACAGAAATATCTAATATTACATTCTTCAAATATCGACATTATCGACCCCATTGTTATGTCAAGGAGCCACGTTATCCTTACAAAACTCGGTTTATGTAGAATAGTATCGATTTATACTCAAACAAAGAGTGTTTTGCCGGGGTATGCCTGGTAGTAGTTAAGTAACAGCAATATCCGCAGCCTGGTTCAGATACATCGTAAAAGTTGGCGCAATCAACGCGCGGGCATTTTTACGAGAAAATGGAGAGCGCGCGCGTTGCTGCTGCTTGTTTGTTCAGGACTTGTGCACCACGAGAACGCGCGCGCGCGCTCGCGCGCGTTTCGGAACGATCAACGATTGTGGAGGCGCGCTTGGAAGTAATTCGAAGAACGGTAACGTTAACTTCGAAGCGCGACTTCGGGAGCGAGATCAAGCGCGCCGTTGAGTATTAATCACGCGTAATCTCGCGGAGCCGGTGCGACTGAACCTCGATCTGGTTCCAATTAAAGGGCCGCGGGAAGCCCTCGGAGGCAAATTGGCACCGGGTGCATCCCGGCGTGAACCGGTTCGTTGACTTTAATTTCGACATCGGAGAACTTTCTTTCTCTCTCTCTCTCTCTCTCTCTCTCTCTCTCTCTCTCTCTCTTTCTCCTTCTATTCTCTCTCCCCTGTCTACTCGACCCCCGCGCTCTCCGCGCCACCGTCCTTTTTCTCGCTTTATCTCGCGTTCCTATGGTTCCCGGCGAGTCGGCGACCGCGCACCCGGAATCGACGACGTTTACGGAAGGACGCCTGTAATTGGATGGTCCCGCTTTATTGACGGTAGAATTAGCCGTCTCGAACGTGCTCCCTGTGCCGTACGAGACGCTCTCGGCGCGACATTCCGCCCGCGATCCCGATTTCCGGCGAATTTCCGAGGACGACCGTCCTTTTTGGAATTTCCGTTTTACGCGTGACGGATTCTGTCAGAATCTACCGCCGCGCACCGACGTCCGTCACCGGCGGGCGTGTGATCGCCCTCCTCGAACGCTTCCTGAATTTTCCGCGTGGTAAAACATTGCAGTATTAAATACACGCATCCTCACATCCTTAAAGTGGATGGGTCGTGCATGCGACACGTCTCTTCGATGTGTATCGAGAGAAGGATTAGCTCTCTATCTTGCGAAGTAATCGTTCGGGATATATATTGACACGCTGTCGCTGAATTTCACGCTGAACATTTGCGCAATAAAATGTTTTTTTTTGTTGCTCCGTCACCGTACATGTAAATTACGGATAACGCTAGAATCAATGCATTTGATCGTATTATTTGTAAATTTGATTGAGATGAAAAGCAATCGTTTTTACACTATCTTTCTATCATTTTTTTTAATTAAAAAAATATTAGAATGTTATATTTTGTTGTAAATATACGTATACATGATCGAGATCAAAGTGCCTTTTTTGGTTAAGCGGAATATGCACAGGCTTTCGGAAAGAGAGGGACGAGCTATATTTGTATATCGACTCCGAGCAAACTCTCTCGGCCTCGATGTTCGAGTATGGTAATATCCGGCGGCACCTGATGGAAGTTCCTGTTTTTCCGAAGTCGCGCTCTATTAAAGTTTTCCTGCCTGCCTGTATGCCAGGAATGAGGGTGAGTTCCTGGAGCATCCGCGGACCGCAGAATCGGATGGAATGCGGCGCGGCGGGGGGGAGCGGGACAGAAACAGAACGCGCAGAACCGGATTGTAAATTAGAATCCCCATAAAGCGTAAACCAGAACGCGGCACGGGGGTTGCAAATGGCGCCGGAGTCTCAGGGGTGGTTTACGTTACGAAGGGTGCGAGTGGGAGCGACAGACACACAAACGCAGCCGGATAGATGGCTCGGGTTGCCCTCCCTGCATCCCTCCCTCCCTCTCTCTTTGTCTCTCTTTCTCTCTTTAACAGTGCAGATTGTTAGTAGACATTCGGAACTTCTTACTGGCGGGTATTGCTTCGCCTTCGAACTTTTGTCGGTGCTTTCAAGCGGTCTCGCATTCGTTTCGTTCGTTTTCCCCCGATTTTTGCGACATGCGGCTCCTCTCTTATTTCTAGAGCCGTGTAACGATCGCGTATCGACTCCCTTACACGGACGAGTACACGCGTGCGCGCGGAATCGAACGAACGGTATCCTGCGGAGTCCGCACATTTCTTCCGACTTCGTTCGTCATTTCCGCGGACCTCTTTCCTTCCTTCCTTCCTTCCTTCCTTCTACGTGGATTTTTCCTTCTCCACGGCTTCCCGGATCGCCGGTTCCCGACGGCCCCTATCTCGCAGTCGGGAATTTCGATTCAGCTGCATAGAAGAGAAATACGTAGGATCGACGGGAATTTAATTAGTCGAGAAAGGACGACGGCATTGAAAGATTTCTCGACCGCGTGCACGAATACGTGTATGTGCCGAGGGGGATGTGCGGGGTGGAAAGATGTTCCTCGAGAGAGCGGACTGCGAGGGTCGTAGGCTCGGGCGAAGTGCGATAAAAAGAAGCCGGTGTCGTTCCTCTTTTTATGCGAAACCCGATAAAAACCGGAAAACGCGCCGTTCTCGTCACGCAGGATAGCGGAACGTAGATCGGCGTACGTGGATCAGCGATATGAGTTCTCTTTCCTCGCGCGCGATAAAGCGTGCGACATGGTCGCTCGATTTGTAACATTACAGACCGGGTGTAAAATTACAGGCCGCGAGAATGGTCGCCTTTTACGATGAATAATAATGCGAAGTGCCAGCATACTTTACGACGATTTCTGAGCGAGGAATTACGCTTAATGTCGACTTCTATTTCGAGATTTGAACTTTATTATTGGTTGACTTATCCATTTTACAGTTTGTCGTAAAAAGAGAAAAGATTGGAATACTTGTTTAGAAATTGTTTCACCTACGTTTTTGCTTGTAACAAGAGCGTTTCAAAATCTTAATTATTCAATTTTTTTATGTGCCTCTTAATTATTATATTTTTCATTATTATATTTTTATCATCAGGATAATTAAACATTGTAGACATTGTAAACATGATAAAAGTGAGCTTTCTGAAACGGCTACAAAAATTACTTATAAAATGTGTATGTTACTATAACCGCGACCTGAAAGTGCAGTTTTCTTCAAACAAGAATTGATATATCGAATAGTCAAGACTATTGTTAATCCCGCTGTATAATGTATGGAATGGCGGATGAACGGCCTTTAAGCCGGGCCGCAGTTATACCACAATACAACTTCCGTTTGTCGCGAGCCATCAATATATAAAGCTCATTGAATCACGCTCACCCTTCCGAGATTGCGGTATTTACCCAACAATACAAAGGTTGCTTTAATCCGGGCCGTCACTTGCGACCGAATTATGCCATTAACTGTGCTCAGAAAAATCTCGCGAATAAGAAATAAAAAGTTAAACCCAACATAATTTATCCGCTACAATTCTTGCTGCTTTTTCGTTTACAATAGGATAATCATGAATTATTAATTACGAAGTTTCTCACAAGATTGCATGAAGCGAACCTCCGGTTAGCAAAGTCAGGGTTTGTAGCAGAAAAGAAGTTCTAGTAAGTGGACTTATTCCTGACACAGTTTGTGAATTCTTGAATTTTGTACCTACCATCAATTAATTATTTCGAAGAAAACGTTTAAGATTTTTTTCATATGATAAAAATTTTCTTAAGCTAGAAGTTAAGCAGCTATTAACTTGCGTGTATAGCCATCTGTTTTTTTCACGTAAACAATCTGTTTTATTTATTTGAAATCATTATTCACATAAATTTATATTCAATATTAAAAAAAAAATAAGCCGAAAAAAAAAACACAAGTATTGTCTTCATCAGTAACGAAAACCTCTGTACTGAGTCTCACTTTCTTGCTGCTGTTGTGTGGAAACGCTACTCATTTTCATACAGCGTTACATTTATTGTTACTAACAAAGGTTAAATTTATGTTGCCATCAGCCCCGTCGGCACATACGACGCCCGCGGCACGTCTTGCCGTGCAATTCATCTGTTTCCGACGCGCACATGGATGCCATTAGATGACGACGACGCGTGATGCTATCGGCCGTGTAAACACGCGTGTGCGCACGCCGACGTGAGTTATGCTCGATAAATCTCCGGCGCGGACCCGCGTTGATTCGGGCTTTCTTCGGGCGGGCCTCGCCATTTTCTGGTCGACCACTTAAGGATTTACGACCGTTCGGATTTGCGCGCGAGATATTTATGCTCTTGTCGGGCTGTCGCGGTTAGCTGCGCTCGACAGCGCGCGCCGACGTGAGGCTCAATCGCGACAATTCGATCCGGCTTCATCCACGGTTAATTCCGGGAAGTCTACGCCGCCGGATTGTAATTGAATCGTCACGCATCGTGTAAGGCCATTGATTACTTCCCGCAGATCCCCGAATTACCGCGCGCAGCGACCCCGATCGTCGCGATGCCTTGTCACGCGTCTGGCTATTAGCCGCGTAACTGTAGAGGCGAATTTACATGGTTCACACTTGACAGTAATCCTGGGAGAATAATCTGAAATGTGATTTAAACGAGAGTTGTTTTGATCTGTAGAAAGAAGTAAGATTTCAGCACATGTGTCTCTCTTACGAAATGGTATGAACATGCGCCTGTTTTGCGTCCACTGAAATATTGCGTTCTTCTACAAGATGTGATGTCACCTAGATAAAAATTTTTTTAAGAATATTGTATTGGATCATAAAAAATTTCGGAATGACCGTGATTGTGTGTGTGTGTTTTTGTATATTTTATAAGTTTCTTATTAAGTGTCCATCAAAATTTTATAAAATTCATAATTTGATTTCTTTAAAATTTTGTCTGAAAAAATTCTTTATTTATTCAAATTTGATGTTTTGCGTATAAATTATTTTTAATATTTAATAATTCTTTAGATTCTCTTTTTTAATATTCAACATTCCTCTGAAAATTATTTTTTTTATTTGCTGATCTGTAGGTTTTTAGCCCCCTTAGCCTTAATACGGCACTATGAAACGATAAATCACAAAATTAATTAAAGTTATGATTAAAAGATAAGTAAGGTATAGAAAAATGGATACTTCTTACAAGAGTTTGACGCTGTTGTTACATTTTCGTAAATGTTCAATAACGAAAAGCGAACGCGGTTGCAATATTCGATTTGAATGTGTTTTCGTACACTCGTAGATACTAATGGTTCCTCGCGTTAGTTACGTATTGCATATAACATGGCGCAAAATGTGTGCTGTACAAACACTTGTAAATTAAAGTAATATACTTTTGTGTTGCCGGTGAAAATAGCACAAAATGCAGGAGCCACTAGTGGCTTACATCGCGCCGCGCGCGCGCGTTTAATGCATGCCGGAAAAATATGCGCGAGATACTTGTCGGTTTTCGTTTTGCTGTTACGAAATTGGATTCTACGATGATATAAAACAGTACAATAACACTAAATAACATGGATGCGCTGCGTATTAATGAATAATTTACCTGGCTTATGAACTTTTGTAGGAAAGATTTAACATTGGTGTATTTATAGTTAATCGTGATTTTTTCGTGCATGTAAAATATTTGAAGAAAGTCAAACTTGTTCTACCACTGAAAAATTTTCATTAATGTAGAGCCCGTGACAAATAACTCATTTATATCTGTGTACATCATGTGAATGAATTAAGTAAGTTATCACCTTTATAAATTTACGTTAAAAGTTTTGCTTTTATCATTTTACGATTTACTGAATTATAATTTATGTTATTTTTCGTGATTAATTACATAAATGATTGATGTACTTACATGTATTTTTTTACAAAATATCGCTGTATTAATTTGGAATTGACTGTTGCGAGGTGTCATGCCATTAATATTTTTATTTCAATCAAACCAACGTAAATGAAAAATACGTCCGCTTCTTGACGTGACAGATAGGAAAAATAAACCTTCGCTTTGTGATCTCTTCAATTAAATTTCGTAACGGTATTTCTCGATTTGTGTTGTATTGGCACACGCCATGAATGTCGCACGCAATATTAGAGTTATGAGTAATATCTGCTTTGATGCCACGTTTTCTATGATCCCGTCGCCATTTTTCTCCCGAGCTCTTTATTGAAAGGATAAAATTCTCATATTGCTACGATGCGTCGTGATTGCCCGGCGTCATTTCATTTTTCCAATAAACTCCGCACAGCCAAGAGACGATCAGACCGATCTCTCTGTCTCTCCCCCTCTCTCTCTCTCTCTCTCTCGCCTTCTTTCTCCCCTTTTTACATCGCTCTTGGATTATAGTGGGAAGAAAGAGGAGAAAAAGGGCGACGGAAAGAGAGATGCACAAAGAAGAGGCTAAGAGGACGGAAGGAAGGAAGGAAGGAAGGAAGCGAGCACACGAAGGAGTGCTTGGTGAAGTGTCTCGGGGTCGGGGAGCGATAAGCAGATTATCCATCATGGAGCCTGTCAGATCGTATAGAGAACCTGCCGCGGGTGAAGAACTTGCCTTCCATCCTACTAACTTGTCATAATATTAATGTTCCCGCGTCTAAGCCGGCTATTTATAGGATAATCTAGGGATACGAGAACCATTCACCGGCGCATCGCGCAAAATTGTTTTGCCTCCCCCTCCCATCGCGACCATCTGTTCCTCACGATTTCTTTAATTTCGTTATTGCCACGCGCCTTGTTTCCCCTGTGAGCTCGACGGTTTTTTGTAATCATTGTCGTCCCGTTGAGCCGCGTGATTGACGTTAATTCGCGCGCAATTTCATCGACGTACCTACATTCCCGAATGTAAGTCAGCAAGATAATAAGGCCAATTCAAGCTCCGCTGTTCCTTCTTCAGGAGGTAAGGGAGAGGGGGGGGGATATGAGAGAGAATTGAGAGAGAGAGGGAGGAAAGGGAGGGAGTTGGTTGCGTCCGGTAGCGAGCGGTAGAGTCGGAAAAGCAGGAACAAATTCGCCCGTGAATTACTCGCCTTCGTGAATCCCCGCTGGCTGGGTACCTACCTACCTACCGACCCTACCTGCAATAATTTATTTCCCGTAGAAAATTCGTTGCATTCTAACAGGGTGATAAATTAAGAGAGATTCAATTGTTTCAAGCGAGCGAGCCCGTGCCGCGGGCGGTCGCCGCCGTCGAGTCCGAGAACTCCGGAAAGGCAGGCAGGTATAGGCGGACAAGGCGCAGGGAGGATCGGGCGCAATGATCATTTCTTCCCGCTCCGTTCGCAAATTCGTCGAACGGTTTTGTTCGCTTTCCGGAGCAGACAAAAAAAAAAGCGAGGAAAGGAGAGAAAGAGAGAGAGAGAGAGAGAGAGAGAGAGAGAGAGAGAGATGGAAGGAGGGAGCTTTTTTTCCCCGTGTATATAGCGTAACGTTGAAATTCCACGGTAAAGCGCGGCCATTGTGTCGGCCGATCGATATCGGCTTGTTACGGGATTCGTAATCCCGGGCGTGCACGCGAAAAGACGCGGCTTTTATTTTCAAATATAAAATAACACCATAATATCGGCGTGCGGCCAGCCGGCCGGGGATAATAATCACCGCACGAGCGAGCGCGCACGAAAGCCGCGCGGCGGTAATGCGCGGGGAAAATATTATGGAAATATGGCACGTATTATTGGACGTATTTACCGACGTTCACCATCGGCGGCGAAAGCTGCCGATGGAAATCCGAAATGTCCGAAAACTGCCTCCGGCAGGAGAAACCTGGGTGTCCAACGAATAGAACTATCCGCATAATGTATGCTTACATTGCATATAGATGTGTATTTTATAAATTAAACGCTCTCACAAGCCGGGCGTTTCGGTTGACACGGAATTTATGCGTGCAGCTGCCCTTCTGTCGGGCGCGCACAAATACACATATAATCATCGCTACTTTTCACTTTGACATATTTGTATCGGCGTATATTTTAATGTACACGTCAAACGCAATATATAAATGCGCTCGATCAAACAGCAGCATTTCATGGTGCGCAAATGAATGGCACTACACAAATAACATAACATTCCACACTTTCTAGCTACCTGACGTATTTGTCGAACTAAATTTGTAGGATCCACATATTCTCGTACATATTGCTCTTTTTTTTTATTATATGAAGCTTTTGACCGCATCTTTGACTCTCCGCCTGAACACGTGGGTTTGTTATGTCCCAACGTTGTTTTTTTTTCCTGTTATAGAATATTTAAAAAGCCTGGAAAAATTCATGAGGTCTCGAGCCTCTGTCAGTTTTTTTTTTAGGGAGAGGAGGGAAAACGGACTTGCTTGTTATTTTGTGTTGGGCCGGAAGGTTAAATATATTTTGTGTGTGTATGTATAACATTTTATATGACGGAGAAAAAATATCTTTAAAGACAGTTTTATAGACGTGGCTCCGAAAAAATATTATCTGTTCTATTTTCTTGAGCGAAAATTATGTATGTATATGTGTAGGAAAGCGACAGACTGTTATTATAATCTTATTTTTACGTAATTTATTATCTCCAGTTCGAATTAGTGTCTGCGAAGTGGTACTTTAAACGAACAGACACTAATCGATTCGTAGTTGTACCTGAATTTATCTCTGAAAATTATTTTACCGAGTTATCTATAGCTAGTCAGACAAAAATAGTCTGACGTCGGTATACGAAAATAGACAGACAGCTGTTCTCGATTACACGGATAAGGATTTACCATTCCGATGTCACGAGTGAAGCAATCGAAACGCGACGAGAGTTTGCGCCACAAAGTGGAAGTCCGGAACCTTGAGGACTCGAGGTATTCTCAGAGCGGCATGGAGGATTGGCGTTGGCGCTGTTTAATCGGGCTGGAAATCGTGTTAGGCGATTGCGGGTGCCGCGCGCACACCGCCGTGTCGCGCTTTGCATTCCCGATATAAATTGGGAGCAATTACGTCGTTTGAAGTAGGCTATTAAGCGCGGCAATACGGGCGAGAAGAAAATCGCCGTAAAAAGAAGGGCGAGAAAAGAGAACGGACGCCTCCTCTCGCCTCTTTACGGAACACAAAGGATGGTAAATAAAGGATTCTCGCGGAAAGAGGCGAGAACGAAAGTACAGAGAGCGGTGCCGCCTCTGTACTTTCGTATGTGTAACTGCGTGTGTATGTGTGTGTGTGTGTGTGTGTGTGCGTGCGTACAGGATGTTCAACATAAAATAGTCTCATAAGTTCTATTTTCCTCCACACTGAAAGAAAAAAATAATCATATCAGTAATTATCATAATTTAATTATAATTTGTATGCATGGATTTTTCGGTTTCATATTTGTTAATAATATTTATAGTTGTTTTAACATAAAAAATGCAAATTGTAGCTGTTAGTTATTATTACCAGATAAGCAAATGTTTAAAAATACTTATTTTTACACTTAATACATAGAAACGTTTATTTTATTTTTACTATCTATATTTGAAATTATTATAATTTATAATTAAGTTTTGTCGTAATTGGTAGAATTATAAATATAAGGTTATCATTACCAACATTATAGCAGTAATAATTATAAGAATGGAGCTCTATTATTATTTTACAAAATGTAATTTTGTAGTCACAAATATTTTTCTCAGTGCAAGAGGGCCTTTTGATATCTTCTCGAATCAACATCATTTTTCCTTTTGGTTCGGCAATATTTTGTGCATATAGCTTATTTGTTACCAATACAGCAGTTTCTCGAAAACATAATTTATTGTTCAAAAATTTCATTTTTGTTCAATGACAGAATCGTTTATTTGGAATACCTTGTACAATATATGTTACAACGTGTATATGAATAGCGAATATACGCAGTACGTAAATGAGCGTGCACGTCTCAAAGATCGCTGGGAGAAAGAGAGCGCGCGCGGGTTTGCGCCTCTCACGAAATATCTGAAATCGTATCGCGTCGCAACCGCGGGGTTGAGAATGCTCCACAACTGTGCAGGGTACATTGGAATTTTCAATATTGTGCCGGGAGATTGCCCTGATTAATGAGACGATATGGTTTCCGGAGACGTTGTTTGGTACCGCATGCGGTAGTGCTGCGTGTGCACGTTGAAAGCGTGCGGAAAGACACCGAGTCTGAATACCCCTGAGATCGATTCGAATACCGCACGCGATCTTTCGCAAAATACGGCCGCACGAATGCTACAATTAAAGGAGAAAGCGAGCGCAGGACGTAAGCTCACAAGGTTGCTACAAAGAACTTCGAAATTCATCGTCTTCTCTAAGTCTTTCCGATTAACAAAACCCGTTTTTCCGACCTCTTTCTACTCGCTCCTCTTTCATTAGTTAGAACTATATTGTTGAAACGTAAACGTTGTCAATTAAATCCTCCTTTATTTCATTTCTATTCATTCTTGCACCCTTCAGTTTCAATCATTTTAAAACCGCGACGGAAAATTCCGGAAGGAAAATTCCGGAAGGAAAATTCTTTAGCAAAAGGATATGAAGCGTTGTAATACAATTGATTTAATTTCCAGAATAATTTTTTTCGTCAAGATGTTTTTTAACAAAGAAGAGAAGGAATTATTTTTAACTTATATATACATTCCGCAAAAGTGCTACTCTACATGTGATAGTAGTATGCAGCTTCTTTGACGCATGTACGTGTCCGACAAATACACTCGACAATTTTACGTATTGCAACAATTTGATATGACCTGGAAACCGGAATTTCATTTTTAACGTGAAACTCGGACGGAACGCATTACCTCATACGGCGTTGTATTCCAGTCAGAAGTATTGGTGGGGTAAAACGGAAGATAATACCGATATATTATTGCTTTGATATTGCTTGCACAAAGAAGAGACGATTTACAGCGCTTTATTACGTGCGTCACTTAGAGCGAACAACGCGATGCAACGAGTTTGTTCGAACGTCACTGGCGAAATTATTACATTCGCGTCATGCAGTAAATTCTTTCGATGCACGTACATGCATGCAACAAACGCGCGCATTTCATGCATTATTTTATATTGCTATATTCTGACACGATGTGATCCAGAATTTTGTTCCCTCTCGCGAAATTCGAGCGAGTTAGATTTTGTAATATATTTTAACTACCGTTTGCGGTAATAAATAATAATATAATTGTAGTACAATCGGATTATATGATAGAAACATGGCTATTCTGAAAAGTTAATATTTGGGGTATGATACCGGGAAAGAATTATCTCGATAATAAATGGTAAATACCGTTTACCATTAGCAATGCCAATTTGTAAATAATTACCCGCCGGTGAATTTGTTGATCGAATTGGTTTATGCAACGAGAGGACGCTCGTCGAAATCTGTGATGTATCAATACTGATTGTTAATTCAACAAACAGAGCTAGGATAATAGAGATCCGTTAAATGGCATAAATTCACGATTTTGAAATACGGGTGAATATGCTCCCGTTTAATCTCGACCGCTCATTTTTTATGACAAAGTTGAAATGAAAAGCAAATCGAAATGGATTTCCTTTGTGTCTGAATATACGATAACGTACTCATAATGAAAGAACCACTCTTCAGCATTTTGTAGAAGAAATCGACTGACCTGATAAAATTGCTCCGATTACTGAAGGACTCAATATTGAAAAGTCTGAGCATTTCAAACGTATCGGTAGTACACGTGTTTGAAATTGATAGTAATCTTTAGAAAATTGAATTTATTAAATTGTATATTTTAGAATTCTATATCAACGAGGAAAGAAGAAAAAGATTAATTGCAAATCTTGTATAACAAAATCAGTGTAATGCATTTAATACTTATTAGATACTTATTAATATGTATATCTTGCGAAAAATACTGTAAAATTTTTGTTTAAGCAAACTGAATCCAAGTTAAGCCAAAAATTGGCTATAAAAGTGTATGTATGAAATTGGAGATTGCTGATATTTTTATTGCGAACGAATGTTTGGATGTGATTTTGAAAAACGCCCTAGGAGGACGAGGCAAGAGGTTGCTCCGGAATTTACCATCCTCCTCTTCTCGGGCCGGGAATATCCAACCGTATCCCTGACTGGGAATATCGGCGAACGGTAAAAGAGGAGCTTTCCGCAGGAGAATTCTCCGATACGAATGCCTGCGGGAGAAAGAGGGTAGAGAAGCGCCCGGCGCCTCGTTTAATTCGCAGTCAACGGTGTTAGTGTGCGCGAGCTATTCAGCACTGGAACACGCCGAGAAGGCAACCTGTTAGAGAGAGATCCAAAGAGAGCATACAGAGAGAGAGAGAGAGAGAGAGAGAGAGAGAGAGAGAGAGAGAGAGAGAGAGAGATCTACGATCGAGATTGATTTGTAATAAATTTGAAGAGTGTAATGTTGTTTACGTCGACGTAACCGACTAATATTTCTTTAGCTCTACATCTCTCCCTTTTCCTTCTTTCCTTTCATTTTTCTCTCATTCTTCCTTTTATTCCGTTTCGTTGATATCAAAAACCGACGATTCCGTTAATCTATTACGCCTGGTATTATTGTATTTGATAGAACTCAAATATTTTGTTCTTGATGAAATTAAATTACTCGATAAGTTGTAATGAGAGTGATGAGAGTGATCAGAACATTTACAAGAAAAATATCTTTAATAATTCCAATTTAAATTTGAAATATAAGTTAATATAATATAAATTAAATTACAGTAAGTGGTCTAATTTACTGACAGTGTATCAAATCCTGAATATCGAAGCTTGAATGCTTTTTTTTATTACAAGATTGAAGTTCTACTTTTAATTAAATGTTATAACAATAAGTAGAGTTTTTAAGAATTTAAGTAAAATACTATTATTTAATTTATATATTTAAAAGAGTCTTGAGATTTAAGATTCCAATGACACTGTCACTAACTGATCTATTTATTTACAATGAACAAGACAAAATTAAACACGATATAAAATATTTTACATATGTGAAATTGTTTTAATAATGACATCTATTTCAAATGCAAAAATAGTTCAATACGATCAATAGTAATATTTATTGTGTAAAATATATGCAGTATTTAATATATATATATATATATATATATATATATATATATATATATATATATTATAAATAAATTTTACATTAAAATTTTATTTTAATAATTTCCTTTTGTAATAAACGTGTCATATTATTAGATGCTTTCTTATATTGTTTGATTAAATTCACATTTGTACTGCATTTTGTCAAACAATATAAAGAAGGCATTGAATTTTGATCTGTGACACATTTATTACAGAGGAAAATTATTAAACCGAAATTTCAATACATGAAAAGCTATTAATTATTATTTATATTAATAAATTATATTAAATTAATATTTTATATAGATAATTATTAGTTATTGATATACAGAATTTTTCTAAATATCTTTAGAATTACAATTTTTTAATTAGAAACTAATTTTCAGATTTTATAAAAAATTTATTATTATGACGAATAGATAATCATATGTATAACAGAATAATTTTTTTCTATGTTGTTCTTTAAATAACAATTGTTTCTTAAGATTTTAATAACAATTCTAGTTTTCTTGGGAAGATGTTTTCCAAATCTCGCTATGCCTAGAAATTGCTTAGAATTCTAAGTTCATTGTTAGTATCACGTATCAGTCCTGACGTGTGTATTGAACGTGTCATGCTCTTATTTCTGGCGAAACGGGAGTTACACGCACTTTTTAGGATTCAGCTCCGCGTCCGCGTCGCGTCGACTCGACGCGCCAATTATATCCGGTTCATCGAGAGTAATTCCGGCCGCAGTCTCGCACGCACGTATGCCCGCGCGAGCGAGCGCGCGTTCGTGCGCGGGTAATACCGTCACGTATTACTGTGTGTACGGACGGAGTTGCCCGAAGGGACGACACGTTAATTTGTCTCTTGTCTCCTTGCTGCGTACCACGAGCCCGATGCGCCGCGACGCGTCATATCTCGGTGAGCAATTTTCGATGACGTCGTCGGGTGCGACATGACGCGCCTACGCGATAGCAAAGAATCATTAATAGGCCATTAGCCAAATTCCAGCCAATTTCGATTAATTATTTCAATCGGACGAAATGTAATTGGAGGTTTGGCTGTTACGATCAAATTAATTTTGCCTCTGTTTATTACTGGGAAATTTAGGCCCAAATTTGTTCTCAAACGTATTTATATTCTTTATCATTTATCAAATATGTAGCTGAAGTTAGCAGCCAAAAGCCCGTTGAGGGGCCAAGGCCGAACGTCATATAGGCGTTTCCAGGGGGCACCATTCAATCAAGCGTTAAAAATTCCCTGGTTATGAGATTTTTAAAAAACTTTGAAAAATTTGCATAGAATTTAGTCATTATAATACATAATCGATCATTTGCGACAAGACCTGTAATTTACCAATTGTTACTAATTTTTATTGTTTACCGCGCCTCACGCCTAAACGCAAAGTACGATTTTCTCCAAATTTGGATAGAAATATCTTTCCGTAACGTACAATCGACTGATCGATCATTCGCGAGAGGACGTGCATTTTCCTAATTGTTATAAATATTTAAAAAATTAATTTTGATCGTTTTTTGCGCCTCACGCCTAAACGCATGGTACGATTTTCTCCAAATTTGGCTGGAAATATCTTTTCGTAACGTACAATCGACTGATCAATCATTCGCGAGAGGACGTGCATTTTTTTAATTGTTATAAATATTTATTTAATTAACTTTTATCTTTTCATGCGCCTCACGCCTACACGCAAAATACGATTTCCTCCAAATTTGGCTGGAAATATCTTTTCGTAACGTACAATCGACCGATCGATCTTTTGCGAGAGGACGTGCATTTTCCTTATTGTTATAAACATTAAAAAAATTAATTTTTATTGTTTGGAGCCGTGTACCCGCTACGTTCTCGTCGTCGGCTCTGGGTGCGGCAAAAAGCGTTAATGTCATTTACAAAAAAAATTGCTGCAATATTTTAGTAATCAACTATGTTTTGCAAAAATGCATTTTCATAAAAATTTTTCATATACGGTTAATTAAGTCGTTCTAGACTTCAAAAAATATTTTCATAGAAATTTGAAGACAGCGTTTCTTGTATTTATCTGACTAACGTAATTAACAATTTAAAGAACCACTAAACAATTAATAACGATCGCGAATGATAATCTCATAACCAGGGAATTTTTAACGTTTGATTGAATGGTGCCCCCTGGAAACGCCTATATGACATTCGGCCCTGGCTGCTCGGTGTTTGGCTGTTGTCTTTGGCCGCTAGCTTCAGCTACTTTAATCAAATAGAATAGGCACAAATTCACACGTGTTATAAAATTACTACCTTTGTAATTATTTGTTAATTTTATACCATCTTACTTTTTAAATATTCTTGATTACTTTTTTGTTAACATATCTGTTCTGATGATTAATATAATAAAACTTAATATGAAAAAAATTAATTGCAATTATTTTATATGAAAATTGTTATTTAAGCTTGTATTTAAGTAATTTTATGTTGGATAAGCAAGTAAATGGTCCTTTAAACCACGCCTCGTTCTTTCACGTATATATCGATTTTAAATATGCATTTGCATCCCTACTTGACCTAGTCTCAAGCACTTCTTACCACGTATTTGCTCCAAATACAAAAAAGCCATTTATGTGCTCAATATGAAAATTGCTTTTTCATAAAAAAGGGTAAATTCTCGTCGTACAGGGGAAATAAACTTCGATTTACTGTTTCTATTTACGATGGTATTCTCTATTTGCCACGATAAAAACCTTTTTATTTTTGTTTCTCAGTTTATGCAAGCTATCATATGTATTTTCATAAAAGTTTCCTGTTAATAATTTAATTTTAAGCAAGTGTAGTCTAACAAAATTATAAAAGATAATTTATGCATGAAACTTCTTTACTTTTTATATAAATATCTAAAGGCATTTTTATGACTGTATTTTTTGTACTTAAAAAATTTTTTACATTTTCAAAGTTATAATTCGAGTGCTTAAAATATTGGTATATGAAAAAGAGAAAGTAACCAATTAAACTATAATTCTATTTTATTGTTAAAAAAATATTATGTTACTAAGAATTAAATGTTACTTAAAAAATAAGAAAAAATAGTTTTGATTATAAAAATAAAAACACATGAAAAAACAATGAAATAACTGGTGATTAATTAATGACTAATGTACATAAATGACGAGCGTGCAAGTTTTCGTTTTATAAGAGAAAGATTGCGCACAAAAAAATTTTTTTAATTAAAAAATAATTTTACCATAATAATTATTTTTAAAAATTAAAAGGCTAGTATTTACTTACGTGTATATGAATACCAAAATATAATACAATCTTTAATTAGTTGACACTTGTACATGTGATCATTCACTGAATTGTTTTCGCGTTCGGTGCATTAGTTAATGACTGATATGATATAAATGTACCATTTTTACTTAATATGATTAAATTTTTAAATAAAAAAATAATATTTTAATTAAATCTGTATGAATATTAGGTACAAAATATCAATTAATTTGTGAGTTATTATTTCGAAGTATTATTTTAATATTTTCTTAAATATGTTTCTTTTTGAAATATTACTCTTTATATGTATATATATATTGGTAATTATTCAGAGACTAGTGCAGTGTCCTATACATATCTGCAAAATATAATGTGAGTGTTTTATCACAGACTAATGTATTTTGCACATACAATAACGTACGTAAGATCACGTATGTACCGAATAGCGTAATTCTAAAGGATGTCTGTACTTGCGAGGAAACTTGCAAAATTTTGTCTTTGAATACCGCACGTAGACTGCATTTACGACGCATAAGCTGACAACCGTATTATTCTAGAAGTGCAAAGCAGTTCTAATCCAATGGATCTATAAGAGGAAGCGATAGAAGGAAGAGGTCGACAAGATGGCGAAAGGAGAATACGAAGAAACTTTAGGGCGAGAGGGAGAAACGAGAGTTTCGTGGCGGAAACGATGAACGCGAGGGGGTGACAATGGGAGTCAATCAGGTGGGCGTACTCGCGCGTAGGCGAATCGGTTCGATTATCCGGTACAGAGAGAGGCGATCTCGCGGCTCTGTAAAGTCTCGTGCATCCCCCGTGTCACTCGGCTGCATCGAAATTTTGCATTCGCGGCGGGCTAGGCAGGCAGGATGCCTCTGTTTCGGCGTGCGGCTAGTTTAGACGCGACGCGATGCAGCCAGGCTGAGCGGATGAATGTTGCAACGACGTTACCGTAATAGGGTCCGATTAAGATGTAAATTCGGGGCTGGGTCTCTGCCCGACAATTTAACCGGGTAACCGGGCTAATATTAAATAAAATGCAGGCCGCGTTACGGGAGGAGAGGGAAGTAGGACTCGAAAAGTGAGAAAGAGAGAGAGAGAGAGAGAGAGAGAGAGAGAGAGAGAGAGAGGGGGGGGGGGGAGAGATAGGGAAGGAAAAGAGCGCAGGGAGAATTTTATTATGTGAAAGAGAGAAGAGGAGAATGGACGGAGAGTAGGAGAGAGTGAGTCGTCAACATGGCTTTGCACGGTGCAACGCTTGAAAGCGGGTAATTTTCATTTGAGAAATTGTTATTAAATTCTGCCGCTCTGCCTCGGGCGTCAGCCTCTGTCTACCCTTATCTTTTCCTCATTGCTTTCCGTTTTCCTCCCTCCTTTCTACCCCCACATCGGGGGAGATTTCCCGCTTCTTTCTCTCCCACTCGCCACTCCTCGCCGGCGTCTTTTCATTCACTTTAGGAATCCTTTCCACGTCCGCGCGCGATTGCGCGCTACAAGTTTGACGAGCCACCGTCCTACTTTCCATTCTCTCGCGGGAATGCCCCTATGCGTAATTACATAATTTTCCGCCGCTACGACGGAACGACCTGAGAAGGATCTCGCTTAATTCTTACGACGCTCTCCAGCCAGCTGCGGCGCGCGTACAAAAGGCTGAATTTTTTTTTTATCCCGCGGCGAGTTCCGCGAATATTAACATTTTTCGCGCGTATTATTTGAATATCTTTATTTTCTCGGGCGCGCGCGCGACACGACAAACCACTTGAATCGCAAAAGGGTTTCGCGCAGCGAGCGAGTGCGAGAGCAGCACTCGTTTCAACGGTCACGCGTGGAGGGGACATTTTCCCGCCGCGGAATGTTATCTGTGTCAATAAGTTTCCGCGCCCGCATTTCCGGAGGACCGGGATCGTAAGTCGGCTGTCTCTAAGCGTCGCGCCGCTTACACGTACACGTCGTATAACAGCGGGAACGTAATTATTTGAGCTCATAAAAGTTATCCGCGTAAATTCTCCGAGCTACTCGCCCGGGCGCAAACTTCGCCGACTCCGCCGTCGTTTATTACGGCGGAAACGAATTACGGAATACTTGTAGCAGAATTCTCGAGGTATCCTCTTCTCTTTGCCCGCGCGTGCTTGCGATACAGCGACATCGTCGTTGTCGGCCCCGCTCGACCAATTACTCTCCCGAAGATACCTCGCCGCTGAATAATTCCCGAGCAAAATAACTTGATGGCCACTAAAAGCTTTCGGAATTTTTCGCGACGGCGCCACCCCCTTGCCCGGCCTATCCGCCGCACTTACCTGCGGCTAATGCAAGGGGTAATCAGATTGGATTTTGATTTTAACTTCCACTTTCGTCGAACAGTTTTTCCCCCCGGAAACGGCCAGACCGCCAAGGAACCGGGCTCTTTCGTTCGTGGATTATAAAACGGGAACGTCTAAATAGAATTTGGATTGCGCGGCGGCGGCGACGTAAATCGCATGTGTAAGCAGCTTGTAACTTAATCGCTAAAGACGGATGTTCGTTCGGTTTCATCAGGTAGGATATCCCGGATAATGGTTACAGCGGACCAATCCTACTGGCGAATGCACACGGGAACGAGCGATAGCTTTCTGAAGAATAACCGGAACGTTCAAGTAGAGATATTTCATTATCCCTTCGTACGATGCGAGAATTTGTTCATTCATCCAATTAGCGCTGATGTCAAATGCAGATTAGACTTCAATGAATATCGAAAGAGCGATATTATCTTCTATTATTCAGAAAAAAGATAGCATTATCCATATTATGTTTTATGTATTCTTTCTGCGCGTCTTTCCTTTTCACGAAGTAACCCTCGTGAAGCCCCCGGTGTCTTCATGTTACGTGCACGCTTTTAAATAAACGCGCGGCGGTAGAGCCAAAGAGCGCACCGGTGTGCGAACGTCGAGTCGCCGAGTCGTGCATTTTGCAACGTGATGCACCCGCAATAATGAAGCCAGACGTAGCAGCGGAATTTCCCAGACAGCGATACGTACGTAGGTGGTCGACCGGGGAGTGGTCGGGAAGCCTGAGAAAAGTGCAAATAAGATTAGGCGTCTCGGTGCGTGGAGTCTCACCTTTCAACTCCTCGTCGACGGAAAACGAAAGCATTGCGGACGCGGACTAATGCCCATCCGCCGCGCGTTCTCGGTCCTCTCGCGAATCGATCTTCTCGCGGCTGCGGGAAAACGCTCTCCCGCCCCGGCTGTCGGCCGCAGTTGCGACGTGTGCTGCAACGTGCGCGATTTATCGCCGCTTCGCGTCGATACGCGCTTTCGCAACGCGCGCACGTGCCCGTGACCGTTCAGGGATGCGTGCGCACTACAACGGAAGCTACGTCGGATATCATGATACGCTAGGCGTATCAATCCAGTTCCTTTGGATAGCGAATTTGTCCCTCGATTTTCAGAGGTTTAAATCGAAGTTTGATCAGACGACGAGAAAATAGAAATAACTTAATATTATATTTTCAAGTAAAAAGAAATAATAAACAAATCTGTATGATAATTAGGTCTCAAGAAAAATAACAATTAATTTGCAATTTATCATTGAAGTCTTATTATTTTAGTATTTTCTTTAACAGTTACTTTTATTGATGATTATTTAAACGACTGGCGCAGTGATCCCGTCAATTTTATATTTTAATATTAATGATTAAGGTAATATTTTTTTAGAGTTAAAAGATTGTATTTTCCCCGCACATCCTGACTAAAACTCAATTTGTCAAAAAATTCGCTATCTTTAATGCTACATAATTCAATAATTAAATCTGTATTGATAAAGTGTCCTGTATTGTGAAGAAATTAATTTCAAAATCGCCAGAAAATTTGTAATTGAGATAGAATGCGCGATTTATGCATTCTGTATGGAGTGAGTAATAATAATGCGTGCACCGTACATTCTGATCTGTTGGTATTCGACAACAGAAACACCTCGGAAATCCTTCATATTAAGCAGCCGAATATTATTCGTTAAAATTAATTGGATCGTATTTCTATCGTATTGATTATAAAATTGTCTAGCGAACATAAAATAAATCTCTTATACGTCTCACGGCATTTATTACGTCATATTAGCACCATATACATTTAAAATTACTGGCTAATAATTATAATAAATATTTAATTTCATATTTTTTTATTGGCACATTTATTCAGTATTTTTCAATAGTATTTAAATCTCTGCGAAATATGCACGTCAGCTGACAAGATTTATTCGCGATGAATTTTGCAAAGATTTCGCGATATTCTCTTCGTCCTTTTTCACATTACATGCATCCCGGTGGCTTAGGCGTCGCGAGAGAAGCTCCGCGTGCAACGGAATCGACTGTTGTATGATATTTTTATTTCCAGAGAACATTCACGCGGTGGTGTAACGTGATAACCGAATTTCTCCGCGATTCGTGGTGTGCACAGCGGTGTCACAGAAATATATAGTGAAAGCGCAAGAGGCCGCGCTATTTCCTTGACCCAGGCCAACTTTACCGTAGCCGAAGAATGCAATTACTATTTTCGCTTATTGCACCCGTGACCGGTTAGCGCATCCTTCGCCGAGGGAGCGAAAGTTGTCTCGTGCATGCGCGAGTATCGGCTTTCGAAGTCGTCTACAGATGGCCGTTCAATTATCGGTTTTCGATAAAATTGCTGTGATACATTACATTGCGCCGTATCTATTATGACTCGACTGCACATCGTTTATTCTAATTTTACAGTCAACTTACCATATCTTCGTCATTAGTCGCACCACGATGGATGACTCGCCCGGCTGTACGTACATCAAATGATCAAGAATCGATAGGAACATAAAAACTGAACATTATAACGGAGTAATTTATATCTGCCATTTAAAAGAGTGATGTAGTACTACACGTAATATTCTAAATCTATTGGGGAACATGTATTCCAGTCTTTGGCGAGCGTTATATTCTATAACTAATCAAGTTTTATTTTCAATAAATTGACGAGAGAGACGGTTACTTGTTACAGCATTTTACAACATTTTTTAATTGCAAGGAATTAATTTGTGGAACACGATCTTAAAATAAAATTAATTATTAGTTTAAATGAATTTATACGTATTTACGAGTTTTTCACTTGTGTAAACCTTTTATCTTTTACCAATTTTTCAGTTTACTTTGAATAGAATATATATGTACTTTAATCTTTATTTACTTATATTTTGAGACTACATTTTTGCATAAATGTCAACTTTCTACTTTAGAATTTAGCGTTTGTGTGTGTTGAAGAAACACAATTCTTAAGGAATATTTTTAAAATAATGCATGGAAAAAGGGAAAAGTAAAGAAGCCACGAAATGCCATTCCATGCGATGCGCTGTTATCGTACTCGTTCGCTCGGAGGTCCATGTAATATGTGTGCCTTCGATATTATACCGTGATTCGTATTATACACTCGCGCGGACACACACGCTCTTCCTGAAATCGATCCCCGCGGACAAAGGGACACCCGACGTTACACACGAGCGCGGCGCCATTTCTCGTCACCGTTACCCGCAATTTAACACGCGACTACGATTGCGGCGCGTGACGGCCGTCAATTTTCGTTCGTGGCCGATTTACTGTATGCACGCCCCGGCGTGCGGGTGAGTTTTAAATTCCCGCGAACAGCTCAATTTCCGAACTTCCCCGCGCGCGATTAGCACAATAATTTCTGTGCCTCTTTCAAACACTCCTCTTTCTCTCTCTCTCTCTCTCTTTTTATTTTACTTTTTCCATGTCTCATTAATTTGGTGAGGGGAATTTGTCGAACGCTCTGAATATCCTCGATTTATCTCGATATTGAATGCGATGTCGAATGCAAATGCGCACTGCGAACAGTATGAGTGAATAATCTGTGAATAATTTTTGCTATTTTACGGCGCGCGAAAAACATTATAAAGCGCGCATCTGCAAAACACATTACATTGCATATATTGCTGCGAGCTTCAATCGTTAATGCAGTTGGTTGATTCTATATCGATGGTGTCGAATTGTAAATGCGAGCATGATTGTAAACAAAGGCTCCGTTACAAACGGGGCCGGTTCGTTCGTTTCCGAATGCGAAGTGCGAATATGAGCCATTGAATTTTCTGTCAACAGAACGGGTGCGCTCTTTATCGCATTGGCTGCCTCGGTAGCCTGCGTCCGCCCGATATTTCGTTCCATAGGTGACGGTTCGCTTGAAAGGGCTGTGTTATCTGTGGAAATTTTTAACTGCGTTTAAACCTTTCGCTGTCATCATTATCTCTCCAATCTCGTGAATGCACTCTTTATCATTTGTAATGTCTAAATAGTTTAAATTTATTATACATTAAATTAATTATACATAAAATAATTCAGTATAAACAATCATTATTTAGACCTAGTTTAAATTTTGATGTTCCCGATGATAGGAGAGTTTGGCATAAGAGACAAATAGCAATGTGTCCAGCTTTTGTATCTGTGACGAAGGAAACATTTATTCCCAAAGTTTTACATTCATATCTTGATGTCTTTGACCTGGTTAATTTTACTATAATAACATTTGAAATTATCATAATTTATATTCAAATTTTTTCATGCTTGGCAGAATGTAACATATATTACATCAATAATAATTACAAAAATAGGACTTCTGTAACCATAATTATGTCATACTACGTAATTACAGTTACAAATACCAAGCATTTTTTTCTCAATGTACTTATTATAAAAAAAATGTGTACCGAATTATCCTTGGTACGAAAATGTAGAGACAATGTTTCTGTATTACATTAATATAATTTAATTATAATAATTATTTAAAATCTAATATCATAATTGTGAAAACCACCAAGAAGCCCCGGTTTCCCTTATCTTCATGCCGCGAATATTATTAGTATTCGAATAGTATCGAAATGTTGATAACGAACATGAAAAGTCTGAGGAGACGTATCCTGAACGAATGACCGAGGCGTTTTGGTGCACCGGGTTTACTTTCCTTCTTTAAGTAAAGTTATCGGTGAAGGAGGGGAGGGAGGCGGAGGCGTATCGAATTGCATAGCGTCACGTCGCGCGACTTATGGCGCTTTAGGTGCTAGATGCGTTGACAAAGCGATTTGCCTCTTGTTACCTTTGTCACGTACGCGAGCAAGGCGCTCGCTAAGTTGCTAGAAGACCGAAGAAAGCTCGGGGAGCTAAGAGTACGCACGGGGGTGGCTCGAAGAACGAGTTTCCGACTCGCGCACAGCGTTGCCGTCCGCCCCTTTTCCTCGCCCCCGCCCTGGCTGTTTACCGAGCACGTAACCGACGCCAGTGCCTTTACGACATTCCAAAAATAGTGTAACGGGTGACATTCGTATATCTCGCTTGATAGCGTCTGTGGGGAATAGCAATACGTTTGTCACGGAACACACCCTTAAAATGGCGAGCGCATGCCAAGGTACCGCATCCCGTTCGATGGACAAGGAAAGAGAGAGAGAGAAAGAGAGAGAGAGAGAGAGAGAGAGAGAGAGAGAGAGAGAGAGAGAGAGAGAGAGAGAGAGAAAGTTGTGCAGTTCTTATTAATTAAATACAATTAAAGCGAAAACATCTTGCGTTGATATAAAATATCTTATAAATTTCACACTAATCTTTACTCCAATAACAAAGTTTAATTAGTTTTAAAATTAGATACGAATTAATTACATGATTTTTAGACTCAAACCATTTGTACTACTTAATATAACATCTGATCCAAATACAGGTTTTTAAATACTTCACTAAGTGTTCATTTGTAATTTTTAGAAACTTTATTTCATACTTGGATGATAGCGAAAATTTAAGCTAATTAATATACATTCAGTTTTCATATATATATTTTTACTGGAAGAGAGCTAATGAAATTATGAAATCGTGTATGAGCCAAAAATGTTTTTTAATTTCTTTATATCAGAATTAGCTACATTGTGTTACAGGGAGAAAGAGGTATTTGATAATTGCACCTGTGATAATTGCACAATAAAATAATTATAGTTAAAAGCTACATTTTAATAATTATTACTATTATAATGTTAGGAATAATAACTTTTCATTGTTCTACTATATCAAAATTTTATTATAAAGTATAATTTCAAATATTAAAATACATTAAAATATTAAGATATGGATTGTAAAAATAAAATAATTTTCTATGTAATAAACACAATTAATTATAGTAAATAAAACTATTTGTTAACACATATAATATGTTCACCGTTTACGTTGCAAAATCTATAATTTGCATAAATTAGATAAAAATAATTATAAATATACATACAATTAACAAATGATATAATATAAATTATAATTAAATTTTGATAATTGCAACTCTTTTTTAGTATAATAGTAAAAAATTACAGTGTACATATTTACTGTTATAATCTTATTAATGCAATGAGGATCACATATCTTACAAATTTATAATTACATATGACTTGACCCTCTAAGGCCCAGGTTTTTTGTAGGAGTTGCGGAATTTTTCTGATAGCTTAAATTATCTATTTTATACTTCTGATTAAAAGTTATATTGGTTATAAGATAATAAAACGGAGAAAAACACAGTTTTTTTTAGTGATTGAACATGGGTGTCCCACTGGGCCTTAGGTTAATCTATCTCTCTTACATACAAACATCGATTGTCCGTGAAAACTCTATAGAAATTTATTTGTAATGGATAAAAGCAGGTTTTCTTATTTGGAAATCACAGTAACAAGAGAGACATTATTTTCCTTACGAATTGGTAACGGGCGTATCAAATTTACATAAGCAAATTGCTATTACGCGCTTTAAGCGAGATACAGGCGTGTACCTCGAACGAGAAAACTTACGCTCATTTGCGCCAGGAATAATAAACATTGTCAAGCAAAAGCAAGAGCCTGGTAAGCTCCGCGCAATCCTCTCACTCCGCTTCTCTCCCGCGACCAACGAAAATGATTCGAAATGATTTTTTAAAGAACAAACAAAAGCGTTGTACGCGCGCGCACCGGACGGCGCGGCGTTCTCGCCTAGTAATAACAGCGCCGCTGTCGAGTCGACGGGTGAATCGAGCCACGAGTATCGGAAAACGCTAAATATCGCTCGCGTTCCCGTGGCGCTTCGTGTCATTCATTTTATTTGATATCCTGTGCGCGAGAGCGGATACAGCCGTGGTAACCGGCGGGCACGGAAAAATCGCAGATGCGTCCGCGCGTGGACGGTCTTGTGTCTCGCGACGTGAAATAGCGCTTCGCCATTTCCTTAATAAATTTGCATGCGTTAATTACCTCGTTTCCTCATCAGCGAATGAATATCCGATAGCACTCCGATGTGTGATGCAGCTTTTTTACGTTTCCCTCCTTTCTTTTCTTTGATTTAGATGCTGCGTTTGGACCTTTTAAATTGAATGGTATAATGCCATATCTAACGTCGACTTCGAATAAAATTTTAAACTTATTGAAGTTAAATGTAATACTTTTTTGTATTTGTTCATGTGTAGACGAGTAGTTTTTACATAATCAAAATATTTGTTATTGAAAAAATAACGGGAAAATCTGGAATTTTCAGATAATTTTTTTACCTTTAAAAATCGTAGATTTTATTTTATTGGTAAAATCAGGAAAATTTTTGAAATTTTATTTTTAAATTTAAGTTCTATTTTTTTCTGACGAAATGGTTTCTTTTATCATTTTCTCTTGATAATGCAAAATATCAATAGTCGCCTAAACACAATAAATATGGCGTACACATGTCCATTTATGTATACATACGAATTCTCGTGTGACTCATAAGTTTCTATAAAAGTCAGTGGCAAAAAGAATCTAATTTATTATTTTGAATTGGCATTCTGAACTTGATTGTCTTTTTGAATTCTGTATTTTATAAATTATAGATCCATTGTATGGCATTTAGTTTGGTTTTTTCTACTTTCTTTAATGTAATTATCAAAACTTATCAAAGTGGCTTTTTAATGATTACATATAATTAAAGAATGCACTGAAAAAAGTGCCATAATGAGTTTATTTTAAATTAAACAAATTTATCGATCTTGCCTGAAATTTCGAATGAAAGTTCTGGAAAATTCGAGGATTCTCACGGAATTCTTTTAAAATTTGAGTAAACATTCTGTTGATATAAAGAAAAAATATAAATGACCAGCGCTAAAACAATGCGATAAATGTAGAAATTTGGCACAAAAGCGGAGGAGAATTCGATAGGAACGCGGGAATTGAAAATAGAGCGAATTCCATTCGTATAGCGATGAATAACGGCAACATCAAGATAATTATGCCAGTGCGGGGGATATTCATTGACACATTTTGGCATTATATTGCGGATTTCGGCGAAAATACGCGGGCAGAACTTTTGAGAGAGTTATGCAGATACGTGGAAAATTACAGCGCTACAATTCTATTCGAGTGCGACTTTGAACGATTATCGATCGATCACGCCGCACGTATGTCGGCTGGCGCGGAAATCAAAGATTTTACTCAAGCCAATTCCGATTCTATTTATCATGCCGTCGCGTCGTTTCGATTACGCCGCATTCGATCCAAATCGCGTCCAACAGCGATTCATAATTCCAGCGGCGAGAGGGGACGAGGGCGAGCGAGCGGTAACGAGGGATCGCGCATACGAAGAAATTACCCCGCGAAATTGCACGGAGCGATAAATCCGCGCGTATTAATCGTTACGTCGTTACGAAATAGGATATTAAGCGCGATCGATGGGAATCGTTGTCGTCGTCGTCGTCGTCCTCAGGCGAAATGAGATCGAGCTTGAACGTTATCGTAATCGCGGTGTGTGTGCGCGCGCATCGATACATTTTTTTTTTCAATACCCGTAATTTCTGAAGAGTGCCGGCCATTCGTGATATCGTTTTCTATAATTCCCCCCCGAACGCGATAAATCACCGCGGCATTACCGTTATCGGAAACCCGGGGCCTGATTAATCACGCCCTAGAAAATCCTGTTTTTCCTCGCCGCGAAGTAGAAATTGCCGATGAAATATTCATGCGCGCATCAAACAGCTGATTTTGCGCGATTTAAATGACGCGTTCGTTAAACGGTGGGGAGAGGGGAGGGAGGGGGGGCGTAGGTTCCCGGCGCTCATTTATGCGCCGGTTTTTTCCACCCCCCTTTCTCTGCCCGCTTTTCCTTCTTTTGCCCTCGTTATTTCTATTCGTCTCGTTCAATTGAATTTTGATGCAGCGTCTCTGCGGTGTATCATCCGTTCCGCTCTTCCCCCCCCCTCCCCCCCTCTCGTACGTACGCGTGCCGTTTTAAAATATTCGTCGCTATGAATAGTAATCGCGGACGGTGCGCGCCGATATTCCGCGCCGCGTATAAATACATTATAGGCATTATACGGCGATATTTGTTAACCAAATCTCGCACTCGATTCCCGAGTATTTGCACGCCTGGGTATTTTTTCCCCTCTCCATCTCGGCATCGCGTTTTATGCGAACGGCCAATAAATAACGCCTAACGATATATGTATATGCACGCGCGCGCGTTATAAAATCGCCCCGCGAGCGATTTCAGGTGGAAATGCAGCAATCTGCAAAGTCTATTACGTCGTTAATCGCGGATGTTATTTTCGTTTCCGCCGTCGACGTCGCGTCAGGGGCGTTTATTTGCGCCGGCTCGCGTGTGGTTGGAGCCTTCGACAGCATATAAATCAATCTCCAGCGCGATCGCATAAATCTTTGTGGCGTGCAGCCTATGCGCACAACGTATTCCACGTGTTGCGGCATGTTTAATGATCTGTGATCGTATTTTTCAAATATCGCCTATGGAGAAAGAGAGAGAGAGAGAGAGAGAGAGAGAGAGAGGGAGAGAGAGAGAGAGAGAGAGAGAGAGAGAGAGAGAGAGAGAGAGAGAGAGAGAGAGAGAGAGAGAGAGCACTCGATGTGCCGGATATTCTTAGCGTTAAAAGCTATCCGCGGTGACCGTTGTTTATACGATGACTGATTCACCTGTGAAAGCACATTTTATGTAACGTCATTCGAAAAATTGAACGGACTTGCATCAAATACGACGTATTTCAAATAAATCAATGTCGGTGTGTGTCGGTATAAAATTGACAAACGCAATACTAAAATGTAGAAAATGTCAACGTGCGCAGCTAACAGCTGCCAAAATACGTCATTTGAGATTGATTTTGCCAACATCAGTATGTGTAGGTATAATCTTTTTATTGATGGTTGATTAATGCGTTACATATTCCAAATCGTTACTTTTATTTTTAAAAAATCTTAAGCTTAAAGATATTTATTTTTAGCTCTTAATACCAGTTAAAAGTTACGAAAACTTAAAAATAGATTTCTTAGATTTATTCTGTTTTCTCATAATCGAATCAATGATAAGAAATTTTGATTGTAAATATTTGAATCTTAGTTTTGGAATTAATTGCAAAAAAGAATAACAAAAATTAACTTATGCAAAGTGTCTTATACAAGAAAAATGAGTCTATTTTGTATCTGTTTTGGTAAGTAACTTTTAAACGAATAAGTAGATTTAAATAAATCTTTGCACGAATATTTATTTGAATTTTATTAGGATATGTACAAAATTTAATTTAATTTATAATGGTACTTTCTTATCAAATATGCAAATTACAAGTACTATAAAACGTGATTTTACATACAAATTAAGATTAAACAACTTTTAAATCAGAGAGTCATAAATTAGTAGAAATATTTAAATGTAATAATAAGCTAATCAATAAAATTTTAAAATTAATGCTTTAAAATATGATTCTTAACATATCTTGTATCCATTCTTAATATATCGTAATATAAATTTTATGCACACAGATTTTTCTATATATTGCACTAGATATTAAGTTTGATTTTCATATTGAAGTCGTGCCATTATATTTAATATAGGATAAAATTTATTGTAGGTATCAAATTTTTAAGTTATAAAAGTTTTATTTTTTATTGACATTGATACTAAATAACCTAATCTTGTATGTGAAAAATATCACCCAGTATATGTTTTATCTCATATTAAAGATGAGTACTGTATAACATTTTATCATATAAATTTCATAAAGAAAGTAATGCTCTAGTATATTAAGCAAGTGCAAAAATCTTGGCTCTTTTTCAAGAAATTATTCTTGTTACAGTCAGATTAGCAGATACTATGGTGAATCATATATTGTTTAAAAAATAACGTCAAGTTACCTATAAAGAAGTTGATGCTATTTGAGTTATTTATAATTATTTTATGTTATAAAAAAGAATATTTGCAAAGGAATATTTGAATGATGTATGTTGTAAAAAAACATTGGAAAATTTTTTAATTCATTGAATTAAAAATAGAATATTTTTTACATAGAAATATTTTTTACAGCACTTTTATATTATTTTTGTTTCTTTTCGGAGCAACGCTGAAAAAGAAAAACAAGATTTTTATATCCAATGATACAAATAAAAGTCTGTGCTTATGATTCACGTTTCTCCCCTATCGGGCAAATATTGCGTGCAGCATATATGGAATGAATCGACCATTATTCGTCGAACTCGAAGATAACCACATTCTAAAATCGAAGCTTGTACGTGTATTGGTTCTTTTGGATGTGCCGAGTCGGTACTAGCGATTCTTCACTGTCTTCCAAGGTGTTCGCTGCAGACTCGGATCGTTATGCGAGATATGCGCTGACGGGAAGAAAGGGAAGGGATTATACCTCTATATTCTACCGAACCTATTACATTATATTCAGGATTTACTATCGCCTCTTTGTCAGGGCTCACAAAATGGGCTAGGTGTGGCCCGGCGGAGGACCCGGGATTATTTGCGAAGAATAGGAAAGGTGAAGCTGTCACGGTGGAAAACTAGCGCGCCACGCGCGGTTACTCTATTCCCGAATGGAAAATAGTCGGTTCGCGTTTATGGCGGAAGACGCATTCAATTCGGCCAGATAAAAGCTATTGAGTCCCAAACTTTTTTAAAGGGTTTCTCCCCCTATCCTCGCCGACTCTTTATTCTTGCGAACCGAGTTTGCTGGAAAGATAGGAGTTCAGCATTAATGAGCCGCTTGTGTGCGGGACATTTAAAATATATATCACGCTATATCTTTCGAGTAGATGTAAAATAACTAATTTGATACAACAGCGTTTCTGACACAATTAAAAGTTAAATAAAATTTATTATATTTTGACAATACAAAAATTAATGCGATTTGCTATGTAAAAACAATTTTTAAGATGAATTTTATGAAAAATAATACTCCACAATAAATTCATATTTGCACTGCTTGCGGTTTAATATTTTTTCCTGGGACTTGTAGATTTGTTCAACCGCGGCGTACCGGTTGCGGTAGCACCGGCACGTTCCCGTTTAGGCGGAAGCTGCTGAAGTTTGCTGTCGAACTTGGCGAACGGTCGTCGCATGGGGTATCCATTGCCTTTGAAGCGTGAAAATTGTAGGAACAATGGGGACCGTGTTGCTAGAAGGAGAGAGGAACGACGAGGCAAACGGTGTCGATGTCGAAGCTGGGTGGGAAGGGAAGGGAAGGAAAGGCCGTGAACCACAGGGAGATGATGCGGTCGGTGGTCGGAAAAGCGATGGAGGTTGGAAGGAACGACTCGCTTTGCCGTGAAACTTCTGTCGGTCCCCCGCGCGCGATATACTTTCCACGGAGTTTAACCGCATTCGCGCTCGTCGACGGGAGCAGATTTGTAATTCGCCCTCGCACACGTCGTCGCCGACCTTCCTGCGCGATGACCTACTTCGCCGGTATTTATTTAAGACATTGCGGGTGGAACTTATAAGCGGCTCTGCAGAGACACGGTTGTATCCTGACTCTTTAGTCAATTGAGGAACCGCGAACCGGGCGCTGACTGTTGAGAAAAAAATCGCGCGACTTCTGACGATTTTCTCTCTCTCTCTCTCTCTCTCTCCTTCTCTCTCCCTCTCTTTTTCGTGGGTCTAGACCAACGATGTCGTGTGAATGACGATTTTATAGGTCGTGGCCGAAAGGTACTTTTAGAACTTCTTTTCTCACCTTTTCTCGCGTTGGAAACTTTTTATTTTTTCAACAGTACATTAAATGAGAGAAGCGGGTTGTCGGAAGGAGAAGAATCGAGGAATTGGAAAACAGATGTACATTTTTTTAACGAACATATTTCTCAATATGATAATTTTTTTCTAATATGTACTGAATTTGTATTTTATTATTTTTTGTTTTCATTGAACAACCAAATTTTGCATTATCGAAAAAGAATGAGTTTTATAATTATTTCTATATTAAGATAAATATGTAGTTTTTTTTATTCTTGTTAACTTTTAAAAAGTTGATTATTATTGTTAATCAATTATTGCTGTTAAAAATTGTTATTTTTAATTAAAATTCTTTTATGCATGAATACTTTTTAAAATGACAATTTGCACACTGGTTATTTACTAATATGCATCAGTTATCAATAAGCTTAACGATCATTTATTTGTTTCTTTGTGTTTTTACTTTTTTAATTAAAACTATTATTTAATTTTATTTTTTAAAGTAACATATTAAAAAAATATATATATATCGGTATTCAGTGATTAATTATTTTTTTTTATATATGCGCTATGTATCGTGAATTACTTGTTCATGTGTAGTGATTCCGTATAGTTTTATCGTAATTATTTATCGTTATACCATTATACGATTATTATATGATTTTGTTCTAAATTTTAAGAAAAAAGAAATATTAGAAAAACCGCTGCTTTGTATTTATTTTTATTTTATACAAAAAAGCTATTATAAGTATACATTTGTTTTTTACGATTATGACGAAATGCAATATACTTAATTATTAAATAACAAGAAAATTGCTAAAGAGAAGAAATTGTAATACGTTCTATTACAAGCTAATTATAATGACGTGAAGCATAACATTGTTCCTTCAGCATCGATTTAATATGCAACCCATATTCCATTTTTCCTTGCTTTTATTCTATTGAAAAGCATCATTTTAATTCTTATTATAACAATGTTCATTTCTGTGAAATGAAAATTGTTATAATAAATCGTGAAAAACAAAGAAAAATAAGGCTGTCAAAAACGGAAGCCAGCGATGCGTAGCTTAAGAAATTCGAGAAATTTTATTGTGTGTATCTTTGGTGTGTGTGTGTATGTGTGTTAGTTTCTGTATTTTTACACCGATCAGTTGAATTTCCATCGAAGTTAATTGTAAAAACTCTTGGCCGATAATATCTACAAGGAAGTTCGCAATAATTACTGATTCTCTTTCTGGTCTGATTTCTATTTTTTTTTCCACTTCTTGCGTTTTATTTTCTTTCAGTATTAGTTAATTTATCTCTTTTTGACTAACTTATTTAAGATTATATTTGCGAATTTGTAGATAGTCATTATTGTAAAAACATATTGTATGAATTATCTAAACGAAAATTTCTAAACTGATTTCTCTCTTTATTACTCTTAATTGTAGAAAAAAAATGTTCTACCATGTTGACAGAATTTTACAATACAACTTTTATTTAAAAATCTGTTTTTATTTAAAAAGCAATATATATTAGTGTTATAAATAATTGTATCAACGTTAATTTGTGCACGATAAATAGAAAAGCGGATTGAGTCGTGCAGATTATATTTGATAGACATCGCGTCGTGACTATGTAGATTTTAAGGTATTTGAATCAGCATAGAAGTGAGCATAGAAAGAATACGAAATGTAAGAATGTCGTCTGAAAAGATTTCGTTTGCACATCCGTTTTTCTTCTGCGCAATGGCATGGTATTTCCTCCAATCTTTACCTTTCCTTATAGCACTTTTATTGAAACTTCGTTGTTATTTCAGGCAGTCGGAGATAACTCTCATTTACATTGAAATTTGCATCTTTGAATTTGCATTTGGTGTATAGCAGTGAATTCAGTTGAAAAATATAGTAAGCGAGAGCGCAGACTATATTTTTGACACCTTTTACACGCTAACCAAAGTCATACCGTAAATGAATTTTACTTCAGCAACGAAGAGCCTTATGTCACAGCGCCGGCAAACTGCTGGTTAACACCGCTTTAACTTTGATATCATATTCAGCTTTTTAATGACTCGGTTAATAGCGTTACCCATAAGTGTGTGTCACAAGCAAAACGCGTTATACCGTACAATGACGTAAGTATTGCAGCTAAAGCAACTTCAAGGAAATTACTCGTATAAATAGAAAATTTTAACTATTACAGTTTGTAACATATTTTAAACATATATTATAGACGTTAAGTCTATAATATGTAACAAGCAGCATATCCAATTTTTCTGTTATTTTTTTTTAAGAGTTTCCTAAATAGGTAAGATTAGTTGGCTTCTGAGATCATTACACGTTTCTTATACGAAATCGTGATTCTTCCTCAGATGTCTTCTGTTTTTTCTTTTGGTTTGACTCGGGTTTGATTCTTTCTTCGATCTTCCGACGCTGATAACTTCTTTGCATTTGAAATGATTCCAAGAACTTTGATGTAGAATGTTATCGCGTTTTTCCAAAGATTTGTGCATTTAAAAATAACGGAGAATTATTTAAAGTGACACTTATCAATTATATTAATTATAAAACATTGTACGGAATTTAGAAAGAAAGATAAAATTAAATCAAATGTTGAGACAATTAATGAAAGACATACCTTTCCATATATCATCTGAAATATACAACTATAAATATATATATATATATATATATATAATATTAACTTGTGAGTACTATTGCGCTTGATGTTTTCCAATTATTTTAGACATTAAATTTATCACTAATTCTGTTTTTATTATACAACCATGCATAGGAAAGTATAAAAATATAAAAGGAAATATTTAACAAATACATATAATTATTCTTTCTTCTATTTTTTTATATTTTATATATACATAACAAACAGAAATGTTCAACAAGTACATAGAATTATTCTTTCTTTTATTTTTTTATATTTTATATATTTTATACATAACAGAAAAAGAAAAGCATAAGGAGTTTTTAGATATCCTTCAAATGCCGCGTATCAGCAAACAATGGCGTTTGTTATATGGAAAAGTGCAACGAGAGAGTATCCTGCGGTTCAGCCGACGTCGCCTCTACTGGGGGCAGCTATATCGCACGTTTCATCGGGGACAAGCTTTTCTTCGAGAAGTAACTATCGGCCGGGACTTGGCTTGGTTCCATTACGTCCGTAACAACGTGTTCTCGCGACTTCGCCTCGTTATTTCCTGGCGCTTTCGCGTCTCGCAGGATCTCACGAACGAAGGTTTGCGCGACGGACTCGGAACAACGGGCAACGGCGGTGATACTGCTCTCCAATTTGCGACTTGAACTCCTCGAATCTCCTCATCCGGAAAGACACGGCAGAAGTTTCCCTTCTCACTCCCCTTCTCCTCTATCGTGGACGGCCAGATACCTATTAAAATAGCCCTCACTCCCGATGTCTCTTGGCATCGCTCTCTCGTCGGCCGAACTTTATAAACGCACGCCGGAAACCTCGTCGCTCACGACTTGTTTAGACGTTCCGCAAAGTGTTCCGTGTATTGCGAAGCTCGACGTCGAACGTTGCGGTGCAAGCACAATGTCAGAAGCGGAAGACGCCGTCAGAAATGCCTCGTTCATGGTGGAGGCCTCATTTCCGCGTGCATCGCTCTATCGACGTTTTCGAGCGCAGGAACAGTTGCCCGCGTTCGTACGGGAAAATGACGCGCGCGTTGTAACTTCCGGCGAACGCGCTACATTGGCGCATAATGTATTACTTACACTAGAAATTCTCTAATGACAATTGTGAAATTAAATGTCCGATTCTGTGCAGTTTCAACATTTTCCGGAGTTCAAAGTTAGTACAATGAAAGAAATGTGTTTGCTATTTGTGATTATATGATAAAATAATATGATAAAATAATTATCGTTAGGATTTCTATTTCTATAGTCATTACTGTGATAATGTTAGTAACAATAACCTTATATATGTTTATATTATGTATTATACCATTGGTGTGAAACAATTTTATTATAAAAAGAATTATGATAATTTAAAATATTAATAAAATAAAATATCAAGATATGGATGATAAAAGTGAAATAAACATTTTTATATAGTAAATGCATTCATAATTATAATAAATATAACTATTTTTTTAAACACATTTCTTTACTATTTACATAGTAATAATAATGAGTAGCTATAATTTGCATGATAATTTGCATTGGTTAAACAATTATAAAGTTGACACTGAAAATGATTATAGATTATAGTTAAATAATATATATAATTCCAACAAATATGAATATTTTTATATTTAAAATTATATATATTTTTACATCTCGTGCATGTGTTTATTGAAATTGAAGATGTCACTTTAATATAAATTTTAGTGTGAAATATCCCTGATTTATTAAGCTTTACTCTTCTTTTAATTTTAGGAGATTACTTACATCTTGTATATATATAATTTTAGATAAATATATTCAAAGAATAAAAACATACAATTAACAAAACACGCGATGTCGTGATGAAAATAATGTTAATGCATTTCTAATTTGTTTTCGATAATCTCAAAAGTTTAATACGCAGAGATTTTAGAAGAGTACCTATACATATATACTTCTCGCAAAATATTTGAGCGAGAAGTATACTGCGTCGATGTTTCCCTTTGTGATCAACACAGCGATGAAACGCTCGAGCAACGCAGTACAAGAACGTCATATAGCAAATGGTCCACTGAAACGTCACGTTGAATCTGGAGCGAATAGTGGGCTCTCGAAAGTCTTAGTATCTTTCAATACTGCTAGAATTTTCAAGCGATACAAAATATCGATTTGAGCTAAGCTTCGACTATTTTCGCGCTGATCCTAATCTTGAAACTCGAACGAATATGTTCTTAGTCGTTTAAAAAGTCGGACAGAAACAAATGGTAACAAAAAACCTAGTGATTTCTCCCGTACTGTGTAATAAATTAATGGCGCTAATTAACTTTTTCTTGCGCAGACCTTAGCGGGTACTTGATGTGCTCGCGCGAAAGCACCGATCGGCGCTGCATTGTAAGTGTCGCGAGTTTCATCCGCCGCAACGGCAATTCTATTAGCCACGGGTGGATATACAAAATTTTTTATTTTGCCAGTTTACGACGTGCGCGTATTACCCATTCGCTTCGTCCGCTCGGGACCGCGCCGTCTCCTTTTACCTCCTCCTTCCGTCTTTAACACGCGGGTTTCCTCGCTTTTTCCTCACCGTGTTTACCGCTGCGCCGCACCGCGCCGGTGCAATTCCCTTCGCGACGCTAAATGTGTAAGCGATAAAAGTATCTCTGCTGGGAGGGAAACGCGTCGTTTTATGTACCCTCCGCATTTCCTTAAGGTCCGACTAGATACCCGTAAATTCGTGAAACATTTTCAGGGAGGATCACCCCGCCCAAGGAGAGAGAAATGTGTTTGCGTTCCCCTTTCGTCGAAGAAAAGCCAATTGCAATTTTTTTTAACGGCTCAAAATACGAAAGCGTTCTCTCTAGTGTCAAATTGTCAGCTCTCAGAACGTGTGGTCGTTTATAAACTGACGTCTGACGTTTATAATCTGATTGTACACATGCATAAAGAATACCGATTTATTATGCATTTATCGTATTACTAGTTATATGAAAAGCGTAAAATAACAAAAATCTACTCGTTAGAAGAGGCGAAATAATAAACAAAAATACAGAGAGAGAGAGAGAGAGATGATCACAAGAAACATGTCAATATTCTTTGGTTATTTTGTTACATACTAATCTAGTTTGGCAAAGGGGACATGTGGATATCTATCGATTTTCGTGTCACGTGGAAAATTGAGTGTCGGTGCGATAACAATTACCGCTAAACGACGGACGATGAGCGCTCGAACGGGAATACGAAACACGGTCTCCCGTGCAACCGCCATCAGTACCTCATTAATAACGTCAGTCATTCGTGGCACCGGTGATTTAGCAGGGATCGCACAAACACACGACAAGTCCCTCTTTCCCTCCCCCCTTCCTCCCCCTCGGAGATCAACGGAGACTTTCGCGAAAGAGAGAATAATGACGCTCGACGTTGATCTTGAGCCCGAGTTCGTTCGCTCGCGAAATTGCGATTAACGAAGACACTTTCTTCGTTCGCCCGACGACCGTCTAGCCGATAGCGGCGAGAAATTAAGCGCGGCGCTTATTTATGCGCCGCAATTGACGGTAACAGCCAGAGAGTGTCCGTTATTAAACACCAGCTGGCGAAATTTCCCGCCCCGGGTACGGGTAAACTGCAGGGAGAGGCGTGCCCTCGGTGTAATCTTAAGTGGAAAGCAATGCTCTCCCATTACACGGTGGCTTGCGCTTTAATTAATCTTTCACTGCTATCGGAAACTCGCAACTAGACCTGAAAGTATCCGCTGCTCGCTCGTAAATAAATAAAATGGCTTCCGATGTCTGGTGCTGACCGGGCAACGGCTGGCATGTCTTTCTTACGTGCATCAGACCCCAGAAGGGTCGTATCGGAAAGGGAATCTATTAGCTACACATGCACTGCCGTAAAGTGGAACAAAAGGAATACGTCACCGAAATCCGTGCTCTTCTAGGTTACATTTATCTGCAGCCGCGTTTCCTAAGGTTAAACTCAAGACAATATATAATGCATTTTTCCACATGACAATTTGTGTCAAGATTGAGTAAAAAATGTCTGCCTTTTTTATTTTATTTATTTTGCACATTGAAGCCATTAGATGCGCGGTCAACGTGTACATTTTGAAACTTACAAAGATATTCTTGATGTTTTACAAAGAGTTTTGAGAAAGAATTGGAACGGCATACTGTGACGTTTCGATTCCACCATAAATTTTCACGTATCTGAAAATTAGCTCCGCTTTATCATTCAGTAATTCAAAGTTCAAAAATCGCACAGCCAGCAGGATCGATCTGGGAGTCTTTCCCTTCCGGCCATAATTCATGGGGGAGAAGCTTGCGTCTGCTCGGCAATTGTACCCTCCTCAGTTCGCTAAAACGAATTCCCACTTGGCATGGGCGGCCGGAAACTCACGCACCTATTATGCAAAACGATCGAACGTAACGATAACAATTACGTGGAAGTGCTCGTGGGGTGCTAGCTGGCCAGCCAGAGCTCGCAAACGCGAAGCGCGAAGATCATATTCGCTTCCTCCCTTTTCTTTGGAGAAGCTTTGGACACCATGGGGGATGACTTCCGGTCTGGCACTGTGGATCTACGCGTATTCGGCGCGGAGTTCGGGTCGCCGCACTCTCTCTCTTTTGGCCGGGCTTCAGAAAACTCGCGGAAATCGTAAGCTCCGCTTGGCAAGTGAATCAATCACTCGGTATCTCTTGAACGCCGGGCCTACGCGAGCGCGTTCCAAGCGATTTGTTCGCTGCGGAGATTTCTTCCAGATCTGTGACGTGGCCCGCCGCCAGAATGGACCTTTCCTGATGGCTCCAGCTTGGCACTCGAAAGATATATACGTCGTTAAAGATTCGGCGAATAATAGTCTTAGCGCTTTCAACAGCGATTGTTTATTGCACTTTGATACTGTATATGGCGCTTATCCTAGCTAGGTTTACTGCATCAGTCAATGAACAAATAAGAAATTTACGATTTCACACATATGTGTATATTGTGAATTATAGTGCGTAATAAATAAAAAATAACCAATCACTAAATGCTAATAACTGTATATTTATTCTTTAGATATTTTAATATTTTTCTAGGCATTTACTTGTAATTATTTAGCGGCTGATACAATGACCCTACACTCATACATTGTATTTTGTTGCATACTTTTATCATTACTTTTCCGCAATTATTTGTTTGATGTATTCTTGCAAAATCTTTTTCATCCGAAACCGGGACACAGGATTAAATATTCGAATTGAAATCTTAACAAAATCTTTTTTACATTATTTTATCAAAAGAAATCTTCATGGTTTTATTTAAAAAAATTGCTTACAGTTTTCTATGTTAATCCAAAATATTTATAAGCGAAAATTGTTTGTTTTTATTTTCACCGTAGTTTACAACATCGTTCTGCGAAATACGGAACGTTAAACGCTCGATTATTTACCGTACGTTCACATATCTCAAATCGAACGATCCCAGAGGACCGTCCGCTTCCGGTTCAGCACTATCGATTCCTTGGAATAATATCCATATTGCTGTCGGAGGAATAGTCACGCTATCGGCAATGTTTACCAGCGGAAGCCGTCCAATCAGTGCGAAACCCTTCTCTCCCGACGCCGTAGGTCCACTCGATCATACGAGAGGCTCGGAACAACGAGGTCCTTTCGGTATTTTTACGGTCCGAGCGGTATCCGGACGTGAGTGTCCTACGATTTAATTTACATAGTCCCTCCCTTCTGCGCCCCTTCCGTGCGGTGATCCGTGCCGCAGGGATCGCGTCGCCGGATCGTCGTTGAGTCCTTGTGTGTAACTACGTTTACGTCCTCCCGTAATCATCGGGATCGCGCGCGGCTCGTGGAACGCGCGCGACCGACGCGTTACCGCGGAATTAATCAGTCTCTATCTATATTAGAAGGCATGCCCTGCGGTCAGATTAGAATCCCAACGGATCCGTTACGTGGACGGACAGCTGTGCCCGTTAATGGAGCCTGATCGACGGTCGTACCGACTATCCGCGCGATAGTCGCTAATTTGCCACATCGGGCGGAACTTGAGCGTCACGACGACGAATAATTTTGCAAGAGCTTATCCTGCGAAAGCGCTTTATTGCGCAAGTAGCTTATCGGTTATGTTTCTGCTGGACGCATAAATCCGTTTGCCCGAAGTACTCGTATTAACAGGAATAATCGATGTCTCTTCGCAATGACAAATAATTACTTTTATTATACGTTGATTTCTGTAAAAGTAGTGCTTTTTCGCAAGCTCGTTGCCACGAAATGCGCTCAGGCAGCATTTTCAACACAGTAACGCATTTCATTCTGTAGATTGGATTATGTAATTTAAATTTTGATTAAAATGAAATGTGTGTTAGGAGCAGAATGACAGCTTGAAGGAGCCGTCGGAAAATTGTTGTTTGAGAGAAGGTTTAAAATTATTTTGACGTAAGAAGGATTTTTTCTGCTGCTTCCGTGTAAAGTAAATACTACACTAATTTTCTTGACGTGTGTAACTGTGGTCGTACTATCTAAACATGGTAGACAGATATCATAAGACAGATATCAACGAGAGACGCTGGCCTCGACTTTATAATTTCAAATTTTTATGAGGTTTGTCGTGTACGCCTGACATCTGCGCTCAACAGAGAAAATGCAGGATATTTACTGAGGAAGCAAACATGGACACGGCAGGGAAAACACGGAAATGCAAGGAGCGCCGCAAACAATGTGTTACTTCTCGTACAAAAAAAAAAAGGAGCGCTCTGCGTCCGTGCTTTTTCTTTTTGCAAGTTTAAAAAAGAATCCTCTTCTTCCTCTCCTTTTTTTTTTGGAACAGCCGTTTAATTTTTTTTACATGTTTCAGAAAGTGTGTTTTTATCGTACAAATTTTGTATGCCAAAGGTATATCGAGTTAAACGTAACTCGGTTATATATATGACATTACGCAAATGTGATTTGAGTCGCTTCGGCCGCATATAGATCGCAAAATGTATCGTAAATAAAAAAAACTGTACCGATTGCCGTGAGAAAAATCATTTGCATGAATTTCCTCGCTTTCGACCTCGAATAGCCGAGCGCGTGGCGTTGCTTTAAGAAAGTTCTCGCATCGACTTTCACAAGACCACGACATCTTCGGCATTATCGCGCGCGCTTCTCGAAATGCGATACGGTTATTTACTCTGCGGGATGTGGGGGGGGGGGCCGGGCTTAACTAGGAACAACAATGCAATTACGTTCGCGCGCTGTTTGCGATCGCGAATGAACGGAATTGCGTTTAGCCCCTGTTGCGGGATAATATAAAAACAAAAGAAGTCGTCTATGCCGCGGCGCGTGGAGTTTTAAGGCAGTAGAGCAATAAGAGGGAAGCGGAGTTTATAACATATCGGCGATGCTTAAAAACAAATGGATTCCCTAGAGTCCGGGGAATGTTTACGGTCACCAATGGTTACCGTTATTGTCGTATCGATCGCGTAACGATTTCTAGTTACCTGCACCTGGCTCAACACGTGAGGGGCGGTCCTCTTGCATGCAAGAAGAGATTCACCCCTTGTTTTTCTCGCTTAGTCGATGCTCACTGTTTGCAGGATTCGCTTTAACGAAGCTCTTCTCTTTTTTTTCCCTTCGTTCGACGGTCGATACTACCGCGGCTTAGAACAAAAACTGATAAATGACTCGAATCTTATCGCGAGGTATTGCGTGCACTTTTTCTTTGTAACAAAGATAATGAGATAGTATGCAACGGTACATAAATTCGAGTTTTCTGAATTCTCTCTAGTTCATATTAATTAAAAAAATTCTCTTTTAATCCTTCGAAGCTAATGTTGAATTCTGTAACATATTACTGACGCTGGATCTGCGAGATCAATTTAATATATGTTGAGTAAAAACATTAATTAATTTCAAGTTAATCAAAATGACACAAAACTCATTTTAAAATGAGGTCTAAGTTTATTTTAATAACAATATATAATTCAAGATTTGTAATTGACCTAATTGGGTCCAATTCACTCTGTCAATTACGAAGAATTGGACACACACGTATACACAAGAAAAGAGAAAGATTATATTTTTAAGAGTAATATTGAGGGGTTGCTTTGGTCGTGTGTTTTTTTACTACACCCGTAAAATTATTGTTACTTCTTCAAATACTAGTTAATTGTAGCTGATGCTTAAATGGTTTATCATTCGTCTAAAGACTGCTCTTATCAATCCAAATTGACGCGGACGTTGCGGCGATCGGAATTAGTGCACGCGGATCGGAACGACAATCAGCCCGTAACCGCCGCCACGCCGAGAGAGTATTACCGAGAGCTTAGCGCGGGTTGATACTGCGGACAGGGGTGAAGAGGGATCGGCGGAGAATCGAAGGAAATACGAAGCAGAGATACGCTTGGCGGCACGGGGGAGGGAGTGCGCGAGCCCCGAGAATCACTCCCCCGTTGCCGTCAGAGATGATCGTGCTGCGAATACCGCGCGAAAGATAGATTCCCTTGGCGATACACACCCCGGCAATACCGAATCCTCCCGTTTGCTCCGTTGCGCGTTTGCTTGTTCTGTTTCTCTCGCGCCTGAGTCGTCCCTACGTGCTCCCGGGACTCCTCTGATCTTTGCCGCTTTGTATACAGCAAGGTCACCTCGGCGCCTATCTACCGACGTAGAGCGTAGACGTACGTAAAACCCATTCCACCCCCTACCATTCGTGACGTTCCCTTCTATGGTGGTACCGATTGCCCTTCATGTCCGTGACGACGGATGTGAAAGTCTCGGAGGACCCTCGAAACTTTTCATCAGCATACAGAGGGGTGAGGAGACGGACGTCGCTCGCTCCGCGGATCCGAATGCAGCGGGATGAGACGGGTTTCGTTGATACGTTCTGGGACCGGAATATCCCCGGGCAGCGCAAGACAGGTGATATAATCGGACAAACATGGAGTGTGACGTGTGTGCGTTACCGCGGCGTGGCGAAAGACGTGTAATAAAATATCATGATTCTCGCTTTCCCGCTCGCAAGTACACCGCGATATTTTATTCGTCGCTATCGCGCGCTTCGATTACGCGCTTTGATCATGTTCGGATTAATTTTCGTTCCGCTTCCATTCCAATATCGTAGCGAAACGCGTTATAGGATTCCCTGTTGACCTAATTACAACATTGCGCGAGTATCCGTTGGATTAATTTGTGATCAATCATTTCTCAGTTATACCTTTCACAACAAAAATTGCCGAAGAATTGAATATTATAAATTGAATATTGAATTGTGAATATCATATTACATTCACACATATTGTATTTATCCCCTCTTCTCAAAAAAAATTGTTTACATACAGGATACTTGAAATCAGCGAATTAAAATATTATAACAATAAAGTTTTTAAAAAATTCAGTAAAATAGTTATTTGTAAATTTTTAGTATTATTTGTAAATTCTTATTTATATACAAGGTATTGTTGAAGATGAACGTGTATATCTGACAAAGTAATCATCTTGTGAGAACAGTACATGATTTTATTTTAAAAATGTGTAATTGTATCTTGCAAATGCTTTGGTGCATGGTTCGAAAAAATATATTTAAATACAATTATATTTTTTAGAGAGAATTATATATTTATACATATACATATACATAATACTAACAATAAGCAGTAAAAGATTGTTCTCTATCATCTTTCCTATTTCGCAGACCTATAATCCAATTCAGTTATTAGAATTCAGTTTTCGTCCTCTGTGCACATATGTATACATATAAAAATACTATTTTAAATTTGTTTTATTGTACAAATAGATTGTACAAATAGATTGTACAAATAGAAAGTGCATAAACTAAAAACTTTAATGCATCCTTAATAAGACCGTAACAGCGCTCGAGAGAGTATTCGCGTTCAAAGTATTTCTCGAGAGAAAAACCGTTTAGAATTCTAGTCGCGATTGAGCTGAGCCGAGAGAAAGAGAGAGAGAGAATAAAATTAGTGGTGTGATAACGTAAATAGATAACAGCCGAAAAGAGAGAGAGAAAGAGGGAGGCGAGCGTTACTTCACGAAACTTGGTTTTGCACGGCGCGTAGAATTTCGAGGCACGAAGTTGCAAAGCTTGCCCACCCCGTCCGGAACATTCGACAAATCCAGCGCTTCGTGGATTCGAGGGGTTGCCCTGTTAAAGTTTACCCGCTCCTCTTTCCAAATTATCGGAATTTCCATGGTGAACTCGCGTATTTCGCCTTTGACGCGCGATGCACGACGGAGAGAATGGCGGCGGTATGTCGACGGCGCGGATGTGGAAAGGAAATTTACCACCTCGTGGCAACGAGAGTCCCGCGCATAGCGGAAAAGGAGTTTATCCGGTGACACGAGGTGACAAATCCTCTTAACTGCTGTACCGTCTCGCATTGTTGTGAATAGCGAGCGTATCAACATTGCACGCCGGCAAAGCGCAAATCGTGCGAATTTAGCGCGACCCCTCCCTCTTTCCTCTACCTTCGTTGATGATTAATTCTAAGGGTCGTTTATTCCAGCGGACGAGGATGGGGAGACGTTAATCGTGAAAAAGTAACTTCAGGTTCGGGAGGACTGGCGACTTGTTTTGCGTCGACCGATATAATTGCGTTGCGATAACAAGCTTCCTGAGCGGGTATCAATTCTATCGCAGTCAAAGGTTCATCGCCTATGTCGTGTTCCCGTATTGGATACACGGTCCCGTAAATTCCGTTGTGCCGTCCTATTCGCAGCGTTCCTTTGAAAGGGTCTGGCCCGTCGACGTATATTTCGCCTGGCCTCCACTTTCACTTTCTGCCATAGCGACGTGCTCAGATACAGATCGCGGTCTGTTGACATCTATTGATCATGACATGAATAATGAATGGATACATCGCCTGAATAATGCATGCATCAACGTCGAACAACATCCACTCGATAGCGGTGTATAACTAGTCAGGTATACTATTGGGAACGTTGATGAACACAGTGGCCACTCGCCATTGGCCGGCACCATGATATCGCTACGTGACGCTGCAGGTCGATATATTTTCTTTTACATCCGACGCAGCTGAAGCTAAAATCGAATCGTTTTTCGTTTCGTCCTCGGAAGCGATAAACATTTGGATTCAATTGTCGAAGTGTCGCTTCCACCTCTCAATCTAAATTTTTACATGAGAACATTCACGTTACGTTAAATCAGGTTTTATATAAAACATTTTATGAAACATTCATTTCCGTCATGAAACGTCATTTTTATTAAAAATGTATACGTATATGTAAGAAAGAAAGAATTACCAACTAGTATAATTAACGTGTTACATAATAATTAAAAATAAGATGTTATTATTTTATATTGAATTGAAAAGCATTTGAGTATTTTGTTTGTTATTTAATATTAAATTTGTTACTATTTATATATTTATTATATTTATGATTTATTATATATATATATTTATATATTATTTATTTATTATTTTATGTATTTAATAAAATACGATTGGTAATATTTTGCAAAAATGAAATATAATTCTTTATAGAATAATCTATTTGAAAATAAACTTTTGAAATGTTTAACAATTTTGCACGCGCGGGCATGTGTGTGTGTGTGTGTGTGTGTGTGTGTGTGTGTGTGTGTGTGTGTGTGTGTGTGTGTGTGTGTGAGAATTCAATATTTTTTACATTTTTATTTCTTTCTTTTACAGAAAGTACGTTTAGCGATAAAATGTATTTTGTCGCGAAATTAGACTTAAGTATAATAAATTAATGATCGTTTAATTGCGATGAAAATAAAATATATTATAAACGTGTTTATGTTGTTTTCTTGTAAAGTTTTACTTCTTCATAGTTCTGAAGAACTTCAATTTAATAGTTTCCGAGAAATACAAAGAATTTCGGTTGTCTCGTCTTCTGCGGAGTCTGTAGCTTTGCACTGGTTTTACATGACTGATAAAAGTAGAATCAGCATTTTCTTATTTTGGATTAATTAAGTTGTTAAAACACTGAGGAAAAGTACCATATGGAATCATTTAATTATTCGAAATATTCTTTTCGAAGATAATAAGAAATAAATAAAAATAATAAAAGTTGTAATAAATCAATGCTTGCATAATAAATTCATGTTTGAATTTAAAAATTGATATACATAAATTTGATGTATAGATCTACATGGTAAAACATGCTCGAATTTTTAAGTATCTTTTGAAAATAAAAGAATTAAAATTCTTACAGAGCAATGCTATGCGTTTAAGAGTTTAAAATCTGCGTGTATTAGCTTCTTACAACCAATATACTTTTTTCATTAAACGTGTAATACATATATAATTTGCAAAAATATAAACAAAATCAGAAATTCAAAAAATTATTTAATATAATTGAAGAAATAGTTTAACATGTTAAAAAAATGTGAAACGGTTACATACCTCTGATCTAATATGAGTGATATGTGTATAATATAATAGCTGCAGTATTACTCGTACAATGCAAGGTTCTTAATACCTGCATATATAGTATGAAATACGTCTAACAGCATTTTTGAAAAAGCCATTGAATTTAATTTAAACAAGAAACTGACTAGCCATCTAATGATCGATAGACGATTTACTACGGATGCGTTCCGTTTCATGCATGATGTGCATGGTGCATTTATCCTTGTTGTTTGTCAAACATTAAACGAGGGTGATGCATTATGTCGATTATGCGCATCATGCGCGAAACAAAATGTACATACTCTATGTAATACTATACAAAAGTATCGCTGTCTCTGTCATACTTGTTTTACTTGTATCCTGCATGGAAAAACTCGTAATTATTTATTTGTTATTACGCATCTTAATTGTTAATGTATTATTTGTCTCTGAGATATATATATATCTCATTTTATGTTTCGGTACTGCTGCTTTCAGCGCGCTTTATCTTGGGGAGTTAGAAATAATACTTATATCTAAATCTAGAAAACTTAATTTTTCTCCGTGATATTGTAAAGATACTTGTTAACTTGCACGAAAGAACATAACAAAAACCTGTCTTAAGAAATGTAGAGGTTAACATTAACGGCTAACAAAGGGGTACAAAAGAATAGAGTGTGTGCTTTAGCCGTTAGGCAAGAGAGAACGTTAATGAAAGAGCCACCGTAGAATTGCCTCGTGGCATGCAAACAAGTTGGGCTGTCGGTCACCCTCAACTACTGGCTTGCTACAGAGGGATTGCGGGACTCGCGGCTGCAGGATGAGAAGGCGGGAAGAGAGCCTCTTAGTTGCGTTAAGTTAGGTAGTTGCCGCTATTTGCGGCTCATTGGTACCATAATTAGTTTTCCTCGTGAAGCCTCGGTCGACCAAGCTCGATAGGCAGGCAGTTTTAGGTGAGGGCGGCCGAACGTGCGGAACGGCGTGGGTGCCTCGCCGACTCGACGGATGGAAAGTGCCCCTTCGCAACGACGTTCTTGTCGCGGGTTTATCGAATTCCAGGGCCGCGCTAACTCGATCAAGCCCCAGCCTTCAGAATATTTACTTCGCGGAAGGGAAGGCGTAAAAGCGCGAATAAAGGCACAGACGACTAATCCCGCTTGTTGTTTCGCCGTAATGAGCGGCTAGAAAATTTATCCGTCCTTTGAATTAAAGTTGAATTCGGCACGGCGCGCGGCGTGGCGTGCCCCTCTCATCATGCTGTTTGTGCAACGCGAGGAATATTATAATATATTTCCGTTTATTTAAACGGGTTTTCTGTCGGGATTAAGTTTCGAAGAACATTCATATTGCAGAAAGAGCGCGAATCCTGTACGATCGAGGATTTTATGTGATTACAGCAATAATTTATATAACTCAGGACGTGCGCAAGTGCGTTATATTCTAATTAATCTCCCTGTCCGTTCGGTTAATCAAACGCGACCGGGCGGAAAACGGTTACTGCAGTACGTGGTAAATACCGATAATATTAGTTGAGCGCTCGCGGTTGAAGCGAGGTTTCTTGCCGGCAGGTCACGCGACGCGGTTTATACAGAAATACTTAAAAACCAGGACAGGATAGCTAAGAAACGCCGATAATAATAAAGTCACGATCAGGCGAGGCGCGTTATATAAAATAAAAAGGACAGGGGAAAAATGACAAAAAAAAAAATTGCAATCACGGTAACTTTCTTTAACGGTGGCCACGTCAGAGAAGCTGATGCCATTATACCGCGTCTCGTTGTTACAGGCTCCGTGAACGAGGCTGGTGTTTTTGCGCTGCGAGGCAGGCAAGAGGGCAGCCGGCGTGCCAGACGTACCACCACCAGCACGACGAGCACAACGACGTCCAGCTCGACGTTGATACCCTTACCTGACGAAGTAGTGCAACCCGCGGCCCTTTTGGCCCCTGAAGAGGAGTCATGGTCTACCAGCTCTTCCACCACGGCCAACATCGCTCTATCCTCGGACATGGCCGATACGTCGTCCAATCCGCCGCTGGAGCTTGTAGTGAAGCCTCATAGTAAAGTCATCTTACCCTGCGAACTGGATGGGAATTACTCGAGATTACTGCTGCCAGCGGCGAGGTAACAACAGCCTGCTCGATTTTCAATCGATCTTTCGCGCGATCGTAAATTGTTGAAATAATATTTTCGTTAAAATTATCGGAAGTACGAAGTGTATGTGAAACATTTTAAATGAAATCTGTCTAGGCGAAAAAATATCGCGCTTGAATTTCAAATGAATAGCGTAATATGACGCGTACTCGATAATCTCCATTTTCTTTCGTTGTAGTGTCTAAAATAAATTTTCATTTATTTCCCTATCATGTCTTCATAATAATATTCCCTTATTATATTAATGCATATTAATATCCGGTTTCTTTAATGAACGTTATTCACTAACTTCCGCGTTGAATGCATCACGATGATTTCCCTCTTTACGGGAAACAAAATCGCTTTGTGATACTAACCGCGCGGGCGCACGGCTGAAGTATCTTTGTCGTCCGAAGATCGGGCGTAACGAAGTTTGTTAGGTGAACTAATAATGCGGACGCGGCGCCCCTTGTCAGAAGTTACAGAATACGACCGCCGACGTGGCTGCACGAGGGTAGTCCGGTGGATATGATCACGATAGACACGAGAACGGAAATGAGCGGAACTGGGCATCGATACATCGGTGATTCGACAACCGCGGCGTTGCACATAGACAACGTCAGATTAGAAGACGACGGTGTGTGGGCCTGCACCCTGGAGAATGACCAGGGGAAGATCCTCTTTGGCAAACCGGTCAAGCTAGTCGTCCTCGGTGAGTACCTTACGATTTTCTTCCGAAGTTTAATTTTTTCAAGTTTTATTGGATTTTCTATTGACGCGAAAAATTAAGTTCGCATGGCCGAGAATTATCTTGGGAAATTTAGCGCCGTTCATTCTTCATGCCGTATTTGCTAATCTACACACAAAAAAATATCGATTCTACTACCAAGAAAAGCGATTATTCAGTTTACTTTTTTTCTAATAAGTGATAATTGTCTTTAATAAAGAATATTTTCTTGATAGTCTTAAAATACTTGTCATAAATTTTTTTAGAATTTATTATTATATTGAAATAAAAATGTATACTCTTTCGAAAAATATTACAAAATTCGAAATCGAAGAAAGTCAAAATAATAAGTAAATTTAATTTTTATGTTAACTTAATATTCTTGAAGCACTATCGTGAAGTATTACATTACTACGAATATATTACTTTAGAGTATATTTTGAACAAATTTTATAGTTATAATAAACTTCTCCGACAAATTTACGGATATATATACCCTTTATTTATTTAATTAAATTATTAACTATATTTAATTCAAATATTTCTCTCTCTCTCTCTTTCTCTCTGTGTGTGTATGTGTACAATAAAATTTGTTTTAAATAAATACTTATTTATAATAAATAATGTATTTCAAGACTAACTTTTATCAAGAAGATTTTTTGCAAATATTTCTAAGCAATAATTAGCATTTTGCGTAAAATATGATCTTTGTGATCGTTGATTGCTCTACTACTGCGTAAATAATTTCTAATTTCTACTGTATTTGATTTATATACAATCGAAGAAAATATCTCACTGCATATGTTAAAAACTTGATAAAGCTTTTAATTAAAGCTCTATTAAGTCATCAAAGATTTACATATAAAACAAAAATATCCAAGTTTGAAAAATATTTCTATCCAAATAATTGATTCTTTAGAATATTTTATCTTGATTTATATTTTATGCGATCGATATTACTCGAATATTTTCGCCGCTTAACGATTGTATTGTGTAAATCAAAATAACTTTTTTCTTCATGTAATATGGTACGAAGAATTTTTACAAAAAATGATGAATTTTTTTGGATATAACGTGCATTTTTATATGCGCTCTGTAAAAAAGTGAGATGTATGTGAATTTTTTTTCGGAAATGTGAGCGTATCTTGCATAAAGCCTTTCAATTTCACACGAATGATTAAATTCTCGCAAAATTCCGACTGATAAAGTTTTTTAGGAATGTGCCGGATACATTTAGGAGCGATAACATACGAGAGAAAAATTTTTCCGCGGCGCAGCGTATAATCGAGAAAGCAAACTTTTACTGTTCCCAACACTTTTCTCATTTTTACATTCTACATAATTCTTTCTTAAGAACCATTATTGCATTCAAATAATGACATTTAGTGTTTCAATTCTAAAAATGCTAAATTTTAAGACTTACGTTATTCGTTAAAATACATTGACACTTTCTTTGAAATATTTAATTTTTCTAAAAAAAAAGTTTTTCTTTTGATATTCGTTTTTTATCATGGACTCTTCTGTAGCAATATTTGTTTTGCCTGTCTTATAATTTAATACTAATTAAAACACAACTAATATTAAAGTTATACAATGCGGATGTATATTGCACGACCTACTGCAAGAAACTTCGTGGCATTTCTTACTCTTGTTGCACCGAGACTTAAGCAATGTGGGTATCGTGCTGGGTAAAAGTGTTGCCGTCCTCAAGAAGAATTTCTGGCAAGTGGGTCGGATCTCCGGAAATCGGGGGGGAAGAGACGTTTCAAGCTGCCTGAGTCGCTGGTAATGGCAGAATTTATGCATATTAATTCGCGCCACTTGGACCCGGCGGTCGCATCTCGCTACGACATGAATATGCATTCGTCCTAAAAGTTCGCCCTAAAGCATTTTGCCTTCCTCTTTTTTTTTCCTTCTTCTTTTCCCTTCGCTCGACGGACGCGTCATTCGTTCTGCCGGCTGCACTTGTCTCCGCGACGCGACGTGCACGTTTACGCGAAACAATTGCGCCTGCACACCGCATGGTTGACGTGCGCGTGACGCTCTTCGAAAGCTCACGCGCGGCCCATCCCGGTCGAAATAAAGCGCTTGCCTCTCCGTCCCTGTTTTTAATATCCGACCGTCAAACAGAGAACGAAGAATACGACGAGCTTTTATCTCTCGTGGTAACGTGGTACGTTTACTCGAGCCGAGCGTGTGTGCAGTTGTATCACTCTCTTCGCCTGCATTTTTGTGCGTCCTTCTCTGTACGCCGTTCTCTCTGATTACTGCTGGTTCCCGGCGATGTTTATTTTTCGGTTCCCACGCGCGAGCGCTTTCCACTGACAACGAGCCTTTACTGGCAGTGTATACATACTCGCGGCGTTGCTTAGCATGGCACTTTTGAACGTTAACGTAGACCAGGATATTATCTGCGCTGTAGAAAGATCTTTCTGTTGAATTTCAACATGATTTTTACGAGACATTTTCGAACTGTTCAAATAAACCAGGACAACTTTTTGGTGTACTAATTTCTTGCGATCTATACAAATATAAACTTTACTTTCATCAAAAATACTGGAAGATGATGGGGAAATAAAGTTTCTTCTCTTGATAAATGAAATCCACTTGATATTGACTAACGACTACAAACGTTTCCTTGTTCGCTAGTAAATCTCGAGAAGTTTAATTCGTGTATAATTGGCTTATAAATAAAACGCTCACGCGTAATATCGGCAGATGAATTTGGACTGTTTCGAAAATAAATTCTGAAAACGTGACCAATTACTTTCTTTCACTTCTCGGCGCTTCCACTTATTCCGTGTATCTCGATGAACTGCACCGACTTCATAAATCTCTGGATTTATATCTTCTCTATTGTGCCTTTCGCAAACCGGTCGAGTAAATACGAAAGAAGAGCGCTAAAAGTTGCCTGCCGCATGAAATATGGCACCGAAATCCGCGCGGCGCACGATAAGACGTTGAGTACACTTAACGTCTACCCTGGCGAAGTCGAGAAAAACAAATCAACCCCCGGGTGTTCCGACCCGGAAGCGCGCGTCCAGCACGCCAATGCGGGCAAAGTAAGCTTTCATTGAAATGCAATGGCTTGTATTTCTTTCATACTTTGTTTTGTGCATTATACCTTGCCATACATACCGGCTTCGCGAATCGCGAGATGAGAGATATACCGTCGCGCAGTTGTATATACATTAATATCCGTATATCGCTACAAATACATTAGATTTAATGTTATAATAAAAACATGTTTTATTTATTTAATTAAAAAACTGTTTTTCTCTTTTACGTATTATAGCTATCAATGCATTCGTAAAAGATTAATTACATAATTATAATCTACAATTTAGAAGAAAGTACTAAATAAAAGGATAAGTAGAAGTGTGTAATAAAAAATAAATAATTATGTAATTATGTGATATATATTTATTCATAATTAACGGTGTATTAATTTTATGCTTATTTTACTCTGACAATATCAGGATTATCGTGTCGGATATTGTTTCGGCTTTTAGAAGCTCTATCGATTATCAGAAAATTTGGGTCAATTTACGACAAATTTAATGGTGGTTGCAACGTCGGGTCGATGTGACACCTTTTGATAATAATTCCATAATGTACGTGGTGTACGTTGATGATTATCATGTTTCTCCGGTTATCGAACTTAGCTTTAGCTATGTAACGCATACCGCATGTCGCTCATAACTGTAACATAAAGCTGAAAATGAGGAAATACAAACTCAATTTGCAACATAGAATTTTCAATTATTCCCTGATATTTTCGTGTTTACAATATTCAATTATAATACATACGAATACATAACATACTTTATATTAGTTTAAAACGGCATATTTCTATATGCGATTAATATTGTCAAATGCATGCTGACAGAGTCATTATAATTTTGCAATCTATTATTGCTACTTTAAAATGCAGAACATCGAGTCAACGAAGAGCATTAATCAGAATGCATGACGATAAAAAGGATTATAGTGAATTAACAAATGTGACATGCAGGTAAATAATAATAATTGGTAAATACAATGTATGTTATTAACGGAAATAAGTCGTGAAAGATTATTTAGGAAAATTACAAAGGCAGATTAATAGGAAACTGATTTTAATAAATTTTCTTTATCGTGCGTATAAAGGGGATTATATATGAATTTTCAAACATATTTCAGTATCTTGCAAGTAATCTCAACACCGTCGTATATTTTCTTTTTCGAAAACCTGGATCGATTTAGATGGGGAAGTGCATCTGAAAGGGAACAAAATGCGAATAAGTTTTTCTTTAGCGATAACATCATGACGCATGTCCCGCGAACTCATCACCTCTACTTTTCACCGATCATTGGAAATTCAGCCGTTTTATCCTACAGGCGAAGCGCGTAGAAGGGGAGGACAGGGGTAACGTCCGTCTGCGGCTGATAGGGATAGATTTGCCTAGCGTTACCCGGGTGCTCGACGCCGAATCCGCGAGCGAGAAAAAGTTGAGAATAATGCACGTTTTATGCGGTTGCCAGGTTCCCCGTATTTTATTCGACAAATAGACAGGGATGTTAAGGCGCTCGTCCTTAACCTCGCGCACAGTCTGTGGCTTTCTCAAGATTCATCTTTAGACCATCCACACGCACGCGCGCGCATATACTTGCATAATCTTTCCTGCGCCTTTTCAAAGCACCTTTCGTATCCTCTTCCTTCTCACTGCATTTTCATATTAAATCGAGATTCGGATTACGGAATATAACGAACGTTTCTTTCGTGCATTCGCTGGACTATTTTCTACTCTAATGCTATTCATTTTTCGTATCTTATCCCTTCGATCTCTCATTAGCCTCCTTTGCAGTTCTTTTATTTGACTTTCGTTTGCATCACATATATAAATATTTAAAAAAGAATATGCGTATATGTTTTAGTTTGAAATTTTTTTATGTACTTACATTTATTTTGGTATCAGAGTTTAGTTTACTTGCCGCACACTAAGGTAATAAATTTATAGATTTTTCTGTATTTCTCTCACTTCTTCTTTTCTCCGTTGCTTTCTTCGTATTTTCCCTTTTTCTCTCTTAAACGGGAATTCAATTTACTGCCATCCTTTCCTGTTTGCGCGTGTTGTGGAAAGATCTGACGTCCACATTTAGCAGCTTACCGGCACTTGCAATCGTTATCATTCGATTCTTTCGATTTTTCATTTAACTCTCCATCCCTATTCTCGTTGTAGTCTTTTGCTGTTTTTCTGTCCTTTTCTTCCAACTTGTCTCTCTCTCTCTCTCTCTCTCTCTCTCTCTCTCTCTCTCTCTCTCTCTCTGTTCCCTTTTGCCTTTTATCTTTCGCTTTTCCTGCAAGCTACCACTCTATAAAGCTGACAAGATCGGTATAAGGTACAGAGAAATCTTGTTGTCTGGCGCGAACAGAGGGCATTCCACTGTCTGACCAATATCGAACTACTCCCCTTTTGGCCGACTATACGCGTGTCTCTCCATTCCTGCCGGCCAATGGCAAAACTCCATCGGTATACATATAGAGCTACGTCAACGAAATTCGTGGCATTCCGCTCTCTCGTATCGTCTTTCGATTGCGCTCGACGTCGCGGAGCTTTTTGATTCATGTACATATCGATACCGTTGCTCGAGCATGTTTGACCTCAGTGCGATTCGAGGAAATTGAGATCCTTGTCACAATGTTTTACGACACTTTCTTCAAAAAATTATGTCCTTAATCAGCAGCGATGAAGCGCTAAAGTTTATTCGGAAATTCTTGCCATTCTGAAACAAATACACATGCTGCATGCAAAATTCATATATCATTTTTATTCCAGAAAAACTAATTACTTTAGAAATTCGTGCAACTTTATTAGTTTATCATCAACATTATGTATTCTATCATATAAAGATTACTACATTTTAAGTTTTATTTAAAAGAAGCTTTATCATTTTAATCTCACAACGTTTCAATTTAAAAAATTTACTGCATATTTTCAAAGGATACACAAATTCAAACGTGATTAAAGAATAGAGCCGAGATCAGAATATTTCATAAATTTATTTTTTCATTTTTGTAACAATTTATTATTCTTTGTTCTCCATGGGCAATTATCATGTTCATTATTATTTTCTCGCACACAGCCTTCGAAAGTCGAAAGTGCATGTTTGACTCGTTCGTCTCTTTTCTTTTTTTTACGTGCTCTTTGTTGCTGTGCTACCAAGACAAAAAGAAAAGCGTATCGAAAGGAATCGGCGTAGCTTATTGTTTTTATTATCATTATTATCATTTAAAAGAGGAAACGTCACACTACTGAGTATAAATCCGCGTGTCGTGAATAGGACAGAGGACATTTACACGAGGCGCTAGTTAACGATACAGAAATCGTAATAGCAAGGCCTGCGTGTGCAAAACTCGTCGACCACGTGGCAGCTGCGCGGTGTAATTTCGAACGTCAAGAGGATTGTCTCTTGTTGATTGGAAAAAAAAAAAATCGTCGTTGCATCAACGCGGCGATTGCATGCTGTCACTTTGTCGTCGTATATATGTGCGCATAAACGGGAACTGTCACGTGGTCTTTTTGTCACTCGACGATCGTTCGCGACGTGAGCGTTGACGCGATTTATTCGTGACTTTGTCAGCAGGCTGGAACGATTAATTAATTTTCGGTAATTTAAATGTAATTGTCGGACGTGAAAGTACTCAAAGCCGTTAAATAAAATTAGCAATGCGCGCGCGCGCAAAAATAATTGAGTTTACTGACGCTGCGTGTTATTAAAGTACTCTCATTAAGTTCTGTTTCATCATCACTGTTTATGATTTATTACATGTTATTTATGATTGATTAGAAATAATTCGACGGCAATACGTTTGGAAAATACAGTCAGTTAAAAACTGTTTTACGATTCTATTGTGCTTGCACTTTACGTGTGATGAAGTAGAATCGCAGCGTTCTGATTTTTATGATCTAATTGTTGCAACAAACTTTGAATCGTACGAGTAAAATATCGTTTGTCATAAGAAAATATTTGGATTTGTAGATATATACAAAAATGTTTTTTATTAACGTTGCCAAATCGCTCCGCGATGATATGTGAGATGAACAAATTTAATAACTAATTTCTCATGTTATTATATTAATGATTTGTTTGTTTCTATAAATGCAATTTACTCATCAATAGTCTGACGTGTATAATAATATACAACCATATATAAATAAATATCCTTTCATTTATTTTGCATTATTTTTCTTGCATATCATAAATATAATATTTACATATTTTATAACTAATTGCTTGACAATTAAATGTTAAAAATTTGTAATTATGTTTGTCGTAAAACTATTAAGTGACGTTAAGTCATGTAATACGTTGCAAATGCGGCAAATATTTTAATAACAGTCAAGAGTTGCTTTATATTTGATTTATACGACGCTTCGAGTTGATGATTTAATAAAGTGAATTTAGCGGCTTGCAAGTGGGATTCGCAAAATTTGATGCAAATTGTATTCGCGAATAATTCGCTGTGTCGAGTTACGTACTCTCGTAACTCTCCATACAGGCTCAGCGCCTTTACACTCAAGTGCAACGTTAATATGCTTGCTCTCGTACGTGGGAGAGTAGCCGCAGAGCCGGGTACGCAATGTACAACTCGTACGCACACTTAGACAATCATTGTTCCAGACCGGTGGAACAAGGGGACAGTGGGACCGGGGCATTAGCGCAGGTGGAGTAAATTAGCGCATCAAAGCCCAGCGTCATACTACTACAGTGCCCAGTGATTATTGACGCGAGCCGAGTATTGGCCACTAACTACCCATTGAGTAGCTGAAGGTTGCCTCGTAATTAATGGAACACTCAATGGGGCATCCCCGAGCTGTCGTCGTATCGCGTGATGTAGCTGTTCACGTTGCTTTCTGATGGATTTTCAACGGAACACGAGTTTTTATTTCGGCCGCAGTGATACATTATTACAAAACCATCTCGAAAGAGTGGTGGCCTAATTATGAAAATTTTATTAAAACCGGCCGTGTTATTCACAACTCGTTGAATTTCATAATTAATAAAACTCTGATGCACAGCGTTATTTTAATTACGGCGTGAAGTTATTATATATTAATAAAAAGAAGCAGACATAAATATTAATTAATGAAATAATATTTTTTTTGCTAATAATATTAATTATTGACTTATTGATTATCGCATTTTGTAACAGCGTCATGTGCAACGAACCGAATCTTTTTGCTGACTCAATAAGATTTACGAGACACTGAAGCTAAATGTAAATGCACTGTTCTCCATTTATCTCGTGCTAGTGTTCTTGCGAGTAGCAGATTGATCGGTGTAAATTGCATACGCATTATGCACCAGGTAATTGCCCATTTATCTCGAAAGACTGGTTTACAATCGCGTCGCGATACGTGTATATCTATAGATAGATAATGTATCCGAAGACCAGCCCTGTGTGTCTTGTGATTTATGTAGTGCAAAAGAGCAGCCGTGTTAATCGTGTAATTAAGTTAGCCACTGATTTGGCGCTCTCTCTCTCTCTCTCTCTCTCTCTCTCTCTCTCTCTCTCTCTCTCTCTTTCTCTCTCTTGTGACAGTTTGCATTTTCGACGACAATGTTTTCCAAAGTTTGCATTTCAAATGTAATTAATGCCGAATTAAATACTGTGCTAATCTCCCCCATGCGTTTTATATATAAAATTGCGCGTAATGCACTGGGGGGATTTCGATATTTTATACGCAGTATCGGCTTCTTTCACGCATTAGCTTCGACAGAGTTAAAATTAATTATTAACGGCCCAGAAATGTTAGATACAATTATATTATAATCTTCTTTTAATGCGAAAAATTTAATATTTTTTAAATTTACATTTTCGTGTCACACTTTTTTATAATATTTAGTTTTTTGTTATTTTTTAAATTAATTTTTTGTGTGAGATTATTTAAAATTAATTAAATATATTAAATGTACCATAATCATGGTAATAATAGAACGACTGTATTATAAGATATACACGTAAACGAGAATCAAAGAAAGTTATCTTAAAGGCTGTTCTTTTACTTTTTTTTTATTCCCTTTCTCTCTCTCTCTCTCTCTCTCTCTCTCTCTCTCTCTCTCTCTCACTCTCATCTCATCTCATCGAACATATTCGAGTGTATGCGTGACGTTCATGTGTCGGTAGTCCGTATTGAAGTGGAGTGGCAAGTCAATAACCCCGAGCTTCCGAGCGGCGGTGCACTCGAAGGGCTGTCAGTCGAACCGAAAGCTCTCCTGGCTTTACGACGTTATCGTCCGTGTGCATTTAGCGTTGGTCAGCGATATGCGACGGCCACTGTTTCCGGTGTTAAAGAAAGTGCACTTTGGCTCATGCTACGCGCTAGTTTCCACGAGCGCGACGCGATTAACGATCTGCAATGGAAAGCGCCTCTGTCGCGGAAACGCTTGTTGAGCAAGCGCTTTTCCTGCTAGCGCATGACTATATTTCTGTGTCGAATCATATGATTTTTACATTCTTTTGACCGTTGATTTGTCACTATTGAAAAATATTGTAAAATTATGATTTAGTCGTTTATTCGTATTTTCTTTCAGTTCAACATTAATTATAATTTAAGTTTAGAGCGACGCACATTTTTATTGTCATGGTAACGACAAACTAGGTATGGTTACCTAACCCAATTTTAATTGTTTATAATTTTTATAAAAATAAACATATGAAAAAAAAATATTTTTTTAAATACCATATTAAGGAATGCAACAGTAGTAGCAAATGTATATATTTATTAACAAATATTACAAGAAAAAAAAAACAGAAGTTAAACATTTTGTATTTTTGAATTTAAAAAATCAAGATAATAGGTTTTTAAATAGTATTCCGAAAACTAGAAACTGTAAAGTTAAAAAGAAAAATATTATAGTCATATCTTTCAAAAATGAATAATATGGCATATCTGTATACGAACTTCAAATCTTGATTTTTTTAAAGTTATATTTCAAAATTGTAACGTATTATTGACGCACATTATAATTACATCATTCATATTTATTTTATTGTTGTATATCCTTGTATGCTACAGTAAAGGTGTTTGTGCGCTCGGAATAATCTTGTTTCTTCTCGATTAGATTAAACTAAAATCTGATACATGGCTGAAGTTCGATACAATCGTTATTACACTTAATATTTCGTGACGTTATAAGTCTGCCGAAGTCGATAACAAGATTTATCAAGACGTAGGATAATGCTCCTTGATCTTTTGAGCCCGGTTTACTGCACCTTCTTGGAAATAAATGGTTTATTCTGGCTTCGTTGACTCGCTTCATCCGGCAACTTAATTAATCACTCGTGCACTATGCGTCCGCTCTCATGATGATTTCGGGAGGATCGGGGTGCTTGCACCGCAGTACACATGCCATTGTTCTGTTTTCTGGCCTGCTAGGAACGCGATAATTAGTTGGCTAGGACTGGTCGTTCGATTGCTTGTTCAGTCGCCGCGCAAACAGCTGCGGAACAATCTCTGGTGTTCGATAGGATTTAATGATGAAACAAGACCGCAATCCCATTCGTGATCTCTCGGCCGTGCATATTTGTTTCATGATGTGTGAGAGTAACGCGGCCAAGTTAATCTACGTTCTCCGTCTACCGTCTCATTCCCCTTTTCTTACAAATCTAATGACAAGCCTTTCGAATTGAGTGCTGAGAATAAAATAATTTTAAATGAGCATAATAATTAGGTAAACTAAAAAATATTTTAAATAATATATTTAAAATGGTTTTTAACGTTTTTTAATTTTAATTTTTTATAATTTTTAATTATAGCATTTTACGTAATTTTTCGTTGTAGATAAAATAATATAAAACCGTATTATAAGTACCTCTCGTTATAGAAAACTTTTTTCTTGCTTTTAATAAGAACATTTCTTTGTCAATGTTTGGAGACTTTGTTAAAAAGAGAATTAAGATAAGCATAATTCAAGTCGCGTGTACTCAAGTTTTTACAGAACTTCTTGTATACTTTTAAGGTTACATAATGACAGGGAACATTATTCGAAACATTATTCATTCTCAGCATTCAGTACTGGTCTCCAAAAAGACAAAAAATACACTTTTTGTATATTCTTGTGTTCGAGGTACAGTAAATATCTTCCGCTCGGGGATTAAAGGAAAAAGAGGCGACGTCAAATTATATCTCTGCTGTTTCCTGGCGTTTAATTTTAAGAAGCAAGAAAATCCCGTCGCTTTTGTGATACTCAACGTCCGCGACTCATTTCTATGTGTGAGCTTTATACTTTATAAGTTGATAGTGGAGCTCAGTGGTGATGTCTGTTTTATACAACGGATTCAATATAATATACGTAGTATCTTCTTTTTGTGCATTTACTTAGGTTTCTGAGGTGATTTTCTCTTCAAAAAAAAATTTGCTCTGACGCAAATTTGCTTAAAATACAGGATCTCACGTCAAGTATAATATATATACCTAAACTTTAAACCAGTTATATGTTGATATACATACATACTACATTATATATCTAATTATTTGATAACTAGCCATACATAAAATGTTAAATAAAGATCGCGCAAAACATAATAAAACGCACAACAAAAATTTGAAAATGAAAAACAAATATAATTTAATTCTAGATGTGAAAAAATTTATAAATTAAACATGAAATCTCGCTTTATAAAAATCGTTTTTTAAGTGAGTTTTTTATGCGATAAATTTTATTAGAAAAGCCTTATGTTTCTTTGTGGTAAAGTATCTTTGACGAAATAAAAATTGACACGTTTATTCCGACTTAAAAATATTTTATAATTCTACATTTGCACAATTTTAACAGCAATAATTTTTTATTTGATATATTATTTGTAAAATTAAGCTTTTTCAATTCCATCATATTAATATTATCAATATGTAGAAGATAATATATATATGTAACGCTCTTTAAAGCTTCTTCCTGCATAGAACTGGAGCACCCGTGGACTTTAAAAACGGTGTCCATATAGGTGAGAGCGTATTGAAAAGTCGCGAAACCAATTCGAGCGTAGATTCAAAGCTACCTCTGATATTGACTATCTATTCAATCGGTCCCCACGGATCTGATTTCCGTTTATTACCACGTTGCTGGAGTAGTATCACATCTTCAGTTAAGCGAAAAATCGAAGCGGATATGAAAGTAAAAACAATTTCATGGCTATGCTTCATCTTGACGCACGTGTATATGTATTAATATATCGATTTGCAATATGGCAAACAAATTGGTTTTTGCATATTGCCAGTTTGTCGTCCTTTCCCTCAAATACTTTACGTCTTATTTTATATGTATATATTCTGATTTTTTTTCTCTTAAAATCCATGAATCTTTTATAATTGTCTGATTTGTAACTTATATAAATTTATTCAATATTTATTATTTTTCTAATTAAGTACAACAAATAAGTAAAATAACTCTCTACATACATGTGCGAAAAAATATTATCTTTTATACGAAAGTATGAACATAAAATATTTGAATAATGAATTTGATAAAAATTTAGAAAAGTCATTGGTTAGGCAATACGTCGCAGCTTCAGAAATACGTTTTTCACGTGGGAATTTCTGCGAATAGATAAGAAGACTGATGTGCATTGTGAAGAGAAGCGAAATCCCGACGTATTTCTGCTACGGGAGTTTGGTGTAAAACTCTCAATAACTCGCACAGTGTGTGAGCGAAATACAAAATGAACGTGATGCTGCGTTCGTTTCGAAAAATTGACAGAAATCGCGCATTGCTATTTAATTATTATGCCAGATTAACAGAATTATCCGCATTATATCTCATTACAATACTAAAAGTAGTAATAATTATTATTATTCGGTAATTATTATTTTATATTTTAAAAAGAATAAATTAAAATTATTTTTTTTATATAAAATATAAACGCCGTTTTAAAATAATTTATAAAATAAATTGCAGAGTGACGGAAACTTTGAGATATTCTCGAAAACGGTTTGATGTTATTGGAAAGTTAATTAGCGTAAATGTTTTTATAAAATTAGAAGCTATTTTAACCACTTTTAATGACAAGATATTTCCTTCTCCGAACGTTTCTATCATTTATTGCTAAGTACATAATTAATATTTTATAAAGATTTTATAAGCTTCTCGCTTCCTTTCTGTGAAATATGACATGAAAAATTAATTTTACTTAACTACGAATGACATTTGCCACAGATTTATTTATATTTTGATAATGAATTGACTTTTTTAAAAATAATTTACTCTAGCGTTATTACGTATTATTTATTTTATAACGTATTATCTTATAATTAAGTAATTCATGTTGTTTCATATTAGAAAAAAGATTTTATTATACATTTTATCAGTTTTATTTCTAATAAAGATATAGAACGTATACTTGTTGTAATATAATACGTCTCAATGAACGTTTCTGCTTTTGATATTTTATAATAGTAAAATAATATAAGGCAATTAATTTTTATATATTTAATTTTATCGTATGAATAATACATAACTTTTTCAAAATCTAATATAACTTTCGTACAGCTAAAATACGCGTAACCATTTATAATTCTGACGGATCAGAGAAACTATTGGCCACGCGAAATACGAAATTTTTCAAGAGATGTTAATCTCGGAACATCTGTCACAAGTCTAAGATTATATGCGCTCGTATATGTACGTGTGTGCGATCTGCAGAAATTATGACATAAATCACACATCCTTCCATCCCCAAACACCCGCGTCTTTCTCCCACTATCGCACGGCCAATTGTCAATTTTTCTCAGCGTCGTAGAGCTCGCACCCCATCCATAAGATCGCTCTCAAAGAGATTTGCCAGCGGCGAGCGATGGATGGAACGCGATGGATGATAAATATGGGGTAGCGCCAGGAATAGGGGAACATGCATAAAGCACTGAAAAATTGACACCACCCAGCCGAGGTAACGGGCGATCTCTGCAAAGTATATAACGTTAGTCGTTAGGAGATTTCATCTTTCCGCCCTTCTCTTCGTCTCGTCCTCGCGCGTCCTTCTCTCGTCCCGTCGGCTCTCCTTACCATCTCTCGTAGCATCTCTTCTAGTCGCACTCTTCGTTTTATTGCAAGTACGTGAGAGATTAGCGGATTAGCCGCGTGCAAAGCATTGCTGATCAAAGTCTACAAAAAGCGTCTCAAATAGGGATCATCGTCTTTCTCTCGGAAGGAAACTTACTTCTCATCGTAATGTTCGTATCCTATGTAAATGCATGAGTAAGCGAGGAAATGAGGGAGAGCAGGAGAGGGTATACGTGATTAGAAAAAACATTAGTATAATATATTGTATATAATATGTATGATATTATACGATTGTTTTTATAATAATATTTTAAAAAATTAATTCTTGTATTTTTCTCGATGGAACTATTCAAAATTCTGTGAGTCATATCTGTTTAACATCTTATTTTAATATTTAAGATTTTGAAGAGATATTTTCAAAACAAGAATATTATTTTTTTCTGTGTAATCATAAAAAATCATTTTTAAGTAATCTCTGCATTGTTGAATGCTCGTAAAAGCTAAAATTAAAAGATGCTATACAGTAAGAGATAAAGTCGGTGATTTTTCTCGTTACAAATCGTTCATCCTGTTACTTTATCAATGCAAGAGCGGAGGCAAAGCTCGTAACAAAGAACGTGCCCATTCACGCGATCGTTATTGACAGCGAGAAGTGGTCTTGCTTTTCTGCAATAAGAGTCCAGATACTCGGGCAAGATCTTTATTAACTTTCCAGTTGGATCGACACGCAAACTATTTTTCCGTAACCGGCGCGCGCTGCATGGATAAGATAAAACTCCAGGTGGGATAAAACCACTTTCAATTTTCCCTTAATACCGAGGATAGAGTCTCGTGTATCTCGAGTTACAGGCAAAGAGAGAGAGAGAGAGAGAGAGAGAGAGAAAGAGAAGCAGAGTGTGATTGCCACTGGTGCCTCAGTAGAGTAAAGGAAAATCATTTCACGCTTCACTTGTCTCGCTGCTTTCCGCCTTACTAAGGATAGATCGTTTCGCGTCTCGTTAGCATCCTGTTCTCCGCGGAAATGCTTTACCGTGATGAATAACTATTCGCCCCGTGTTCATGCATTGGTACATTTTTTTTTTTTTTTAATATCACGCCCGTTTTGACAGCGTCCTTGACAACAGATCAATTCTTACAGCTTTTAACACATTACGACGCGCGAAGCATTAAAAATAAAAGGAAAAGTTCAATTTACTACATCATTTTCCTCTCAGAATCACCTTTTTTTCAGTAATGTTGTGTATCTTGGGACACCTTATGTTTGTGTCAATTAGTGCTAAAATTAAAACGGTAATGTCATTATCGTTCGAGGAAGATTACTTCCGGATTTCTCTTGTCTTACCTTCGATATACCTTAATACCGGGAATAAATGTGCCTCGCATATCTCTCGATGAGCGTCGTGCGGACTGGTAAAGGAAAACCATTTCACGCTCGACTTGGCGGCTCCTGTCCTGGCGGGGGTAGTCGATCGTTTCGCGTCTCGTTAGCATCTCATCCATCGCCCGTGTCTGGCTGCCTGTCGGCCGCCGGCGGGCGAAATTTCGCAGCGCCATGGCGTTTCGTTCCCTCGGGCACACGCTTCCCCCTCTCTCCCGTCCCCTCTCCCGTTCGCATCCATTCATGATCCATTGAGAGAATCCGAGATTTCCTCCGAGAAATGCGTGCGAAACTAGCGCAACGAGACATTTCGTGTAAAAAGCGCGTCGGCCTCTTCGGTCGATGAACGTAGGGATATCATGTGCCGTTTGAATACAGAATGCTACGTCGTCACCGAATCGCCGGATGCGAGCGAATGAGAAATATCTCTGGCTTTATCTTGAAATACGCGTGCGAGGTGTCCTGATGAAATATAGCGGTGCAACGCAGCGGAAAGTCCCCTGTTAGCCGCGTAACTTTGATTAACGCGCGTTGCGTTTCGCGAAGAATTCAAAAAATGGTACGATCGCGAATATATTTTTCATTATTACGCAATTGCAGTTGTAAAGTCTTTTAAAATCAAATTTTTTCTCCAATGCAACCTACAATTTGTTATTCTTTCGTAATTCGATAAGATTTTTTTAGGAATATGGTCCTGAGAAGATTTAAAATGATTATTTTAAAAAAATTTGTTAAATTTTTTTAATTTCCAGTGTAGAATACTCTCTCAAATAAGTATATGATTTGAATAAGCTTTTGTTAATGACAATATTGTCTTTGATACTTTTCCACGGTAGAATCACCGATATTCTTAAGATTTCAAACATGAACGGTGATCCCTCGTAAGTCGAGAGATCGTCGGGGGGAAACTTATATGTCGATACATAAGTTTGGAATTTATTCACGACCCTTCGATATACTATACTTCGCGGGGAAGTATCCTCGCAAAGTAATCCGCGTCAGGGCAAAAGGTAATTTAGTGCTTGTTTTAAGTCAGGCACGATGAACATTTTCCCGGGGTATAATAGGGAACTCTGCATTGGACTTTTATCGTGCGCGCGTTAAAGCGACGAAGTTAGCCTCGAGCCGATATAGCCGGCAATCTCTGCTTTATAAGAAGCAACATTTCTTTCGTATGCCCTTCCTCGCCGGGAGTATTTGCATTTTAAAAGAATTCTACCCTATCCCATTCAGCCAACGTGGTTGGATAGACCCCTTGAAAAATTCGAAACTGTCGGGCTGGATGTCGGACCACCCCTCATGTCAGTTCACTGTAATTTGTGGCGTCCGTGATAAAATCTCGACGAGTCTACTACCAGGGAGGGTCACACCAGACACGATCCAATCGTCAACCTCATTGTGAAAAAATAATACGAGTCGTACAAAAGGGAAATAGGGGCCTGGTGACCATCAACCTCAAATGAATTGTAATTAACAGGGGTCTTATCGCGGGATATTAATGCGCAATTAGTAGGTAACAAGAGCGAGGTTTCAACTTTCAACTTTTGCACAGATAATTGAGAAAGTTTGGGTGACTTTTGCAATATCTTTTTTCGAAAAAGATTGAATCAAGTTAAAATTACATAAAATGTGATATTTAAGATTCACTTAATATTTACTCTAGATTTGCTATTATCAAAATATTGTACTTTAATAATTGTTTTTAAGTAATTTTTTAGTTTATTTTTGTTTCCATCACTTTGCAAATTGATTACCTTTTAAATTTTCAGGTATGATTTTTTAATTTGATATTTGATTCAATTTTAACAAGAAATTTAAATAATGAATCAATGTGTTTGCTTAAGCATTATGATAAGTTTATTAAACGCTAATGACAAAGACATTCACAGATCTAACTTTAACAATTCAAACTCTTATTGATTCGATTGATCATTGATTATAACCATAATAAATATGACATTTATTATGATAGAGTTTTACTTGTTAAAATATAAAAAAGTATTGATAACATTAATTATAATAATAATATTGTAATATTAATAATATTACACAAAAAGGGAAATTACATACAGATTAATCAATATATGTGTAATTATTAATTTTCTTATTCTATACTGAATTTCATATTTTTATATAAATATTAAAGGTCTCTTATTTTCTCGTAAATTTTATGACTGAAAAATATCGCGAATTGCTGCTTTGGTTCTAAACAAAAAACTCAAATTTGAAATAATAATAAATTTCCTGATTGATATCGCAGTGCAATTTGTTTATTTGGACCAAATTTGCATTCTTTATTCGATTCCACGTATATCGATTTTAACCATGAAAAAACAGAAATACAGTTTGTGCATTGTTTCTTTTTTAATTTTAAACAAAAACCCAACAATCTATTAGGATAAAATAGGATAAAAAATACATTTTCTAATTGTATTTCTAAATATTATAGTATGATTTACTTATTTGGACATCGTGTTAGAATCTAAGCTGTATTTAAGAAGACGTATTTAAGAATTGAAAAAATTCTATACGATTATTTATGTTAACGATGTAATGAAATAATAAATTTGAATACTTTCTTTAGTGAATTTACATACTTGTATTAATTATAGGTGACTTATAAGATTCTAAAAATTACTTTGTATGCTTCTGACGATCTCGAAACAAAAATATAAATTTTATAGAATCCGTTGGTCGCCGGAGAACAATGTATTCGCATAAACCGTTTTGGCCGTTCAAAGAATTTGCAGGCGGCCGCTTTCCATATCAAAGGAGAACAGATACCGTATCAATTTTGCATACAACCACGTCCGATCGCTCTCCATGGGTTCCCCATGTTCGTAATGAAACATTATATAGACGGGCCTTTTGTACCTGCGCGCTTCCATTAGCTTTATATCAATTAGCGGATCGTATAAAAGTTAATTGGCGTTTCAAGGGCGGAACAATTTTTTTCGGTTCCCCATTCACGCCGTCATTTGCGAAAGTCTGACGTTCATGGCCGCGGGCGGGAGACAGGAAAAGGGTGACTAAGTAGCCCAATAACGGTAGGGCTTTGCGTTTCATAGCTCACGGTCGGAAGCCAGCCGTTGTAAGAGGAATTTCAGGCCGTCTCGGGCCGAGGGGATGCTCAAAGACCCGTGGAACGGCGAAGTGAAATATGGCGAATTTGCCTTGGAAATTATTGCGATAAGTCTGAGTGGCACTTAGGGGCTCCAATTACACACGAGGGCGTTATCGCGACGCGCGACGAAATCCGAGTTCGGACGTAGACACCACTTGTCGTTGTGTACGCGAGCCTCGTTACCTCTCGTTACTTCCGTTGTGTCGGATCCGACGATCGGCGGATTCTCGACGAAAGGAAATATATTTCGACGACGTCGCGACTGATTCGCGGATAGGGACATGCGTGGAAATGGCAGCTGACGAGCTAACGAGATCCGCGAATATCGCATCAGCAGTGAAACTTACTTGCGACGCGAGCATTGAATTTCAAAAAAATATATGTATTATTATACGGATGAACAAAGGCATAATTAGATCGTGAGTAGATTCGAAGATCTATAAATGGTGAATTCTATAATTTGATCTAGAAACTTCATGATAGTAACTTTATAATAATCTGGTAATGAATTATATCTTCGTTGCTATATATCCTAGGAGAAAACATAATGAAATTCTTTGGCGTACGTGAACAAGGTACCCCAATTATGCATGTTTTAATTACGGGTCAAATTAGCAAAATTAAATATTTCACAGACATGAACTAATTAAATTGCAGAATTTTTTTTATATTCTTGAATTTTTTGTAATTATTATAATATAAAATTATTTTCTTAATTATATTTAGAAAAGAAAACAATAAATCATTATTAATATCTTCTAATAAGTTTTTTTTAAATATCTACCTCTAATATTTTCTTGAAATTATAATATAATCTTAATGAGTTGCACAATATATACTGAATATATAATAATTACGTTAAAAATGTATATCAATGTACATTATCATATATTTTTAATTATATTGATCCATAATTGAGATTTTATACATAAACATGATTGGGACCGCCATCTTAGTTAAAATTGTGCTTAAATTTATTCTGTATAAATCTGATGGTCTGCTTTACATATCTCCGTCACTATGAAATATGCAACTCCGATATATGATACTATCTATCGATTATGTAAACAAATTGCTTGCAACAGCGATATCGCGATGGAATATTGTTCGACACACTCCAAAGTTAATCAGCGTCGGTTTAGTTGCACTTATTACAAGTGATTGCAACCTGATAACTTTGAAATTGCAAATATCGGCGAAAAAAATTGCGAGCGTTCTGTCCAATTAGTCTGTACAAAAATGATTTATAAACTTTTACACGTACTATAGATTTTTGTCGATAATGTTTAACAAATACTTGAATTTGATTAAATTAAAATAGCCACTAAAGTTTTGCGTTATAGTAAAAATATCATAATGTATAAAGTGCTATAGCATAAAAACAAATCCTAAATGACAAATCACTCGACTTTTGCCGGCAAATGATGTATCGGTGATGTTCGCTAAGATTTTATTACTGAATTTTTCGCACACAAAGATTCAACGGCAAGAACTTAGCGTTCCGATCCACAGCCGGATATGTGACACGTCCCGATTAATGTAGACAAAAAGGAGAGTGTCTGCGCCACGAGAATTCGTTTTCCTTCGAGTATTCACTGTTCGAGTATGTGCACCTGTTGCGCATTTGTTGCGCACGGCGAAACGCAGCGAATTATTCTTTTTGGCGGCGCGTATCACCGCGTCAAACATCAAGCATTCGTATGCAAACGTACTTTACTTGCGTGCAATGATTCCTAAGCGCGCGTTGCTCCGAATTTTCGCGTTTATCTTGCAATTGTGCGCGTCCTTAATTATCTTCATTACGTTTCACTCTCCTTTCTTAAATACAATTGAAGATGTAAATCACGAACAAACCAATTCTGAAATCGAGCAAGTTAATAGATAGAGAGTTGAGTCTCAAACATTTTCTAATACTATATAGGTGTTTTATATATAAATTTAAAAATAGATGATTATTTGCATAATTTTTGTTTAATTTAGTGAAATTAATAATTAAGAGAGTTCCTCTGCTCAGACCCGGCACAACGAGTGGCACAGAGGTTCAAGTAAAGAAAAATATTCAAATCATTTTGTTGTATTCCTTTTTTTTGCTGTATATGGTCTAAAGTTAATAATGGTGAATATAAGAAAAAATTCGGCTATAAAGTACTGCCTTCATTACTGAAATAATTTTTTTTTAAATTGAGAATAAACATTCTTCACTATTATACCACCTTTAGATAACTAAATACAATTTGAAATTCATGTTATAGCACACATTTACTACATCTACGTGCTGTATTACTTCAATTATTGTGTAAACTTTTCTTATCTCATCAATTATTTCACTTAAACGAGCAAGTGCATCATTTCAAAAATTTAATAGTACTTTTCTGGACAGCTAAGATGTATAGTTGTAAAATTTTACTTACATCTGTTCATTACTTTTACGTTTAATACGACAATAAAAACTGAAAAATCCTGAAAATTGATCGATTCCCATAAGAGTTCATGTTAATAAAATATTTAATATCTAAATAACTAGCTAGTTCTGCTTTCTAAAATTTTGGCAGTCAATTTATATCACTAATTTGAACTTCTCTATAAAGTTTCATAAAAATCTATTCATTTTGGTTTAGCAGCGGAACTCCCTTAAGATCATTTAATTTATAAAAAAATTTATATTTTTATTTACACATATACTTTTTATAGATTTTTAATATATTTATTGAAAATAAACAAATGTAGCATTCAGATAGGTTTTATTAATGATATATACAAAATTTCATAAAAATGACAATTAATATCATTCTAGTAGTACTGTTATTTCGATATTCCTATTATTATTCTATTTGAAAAAAATGCACTAAATATTTTCGAATTATACTTGTTTATTTTATGTTTTTAATAAATACTCAAAAAATATACGCAAATGTATGAAAGGTACATATGCAAATAAAAATATTTAAAAAGTCAAATATTAACTTTAATATTATTTTAGAAAACCGAATGAAATATTATGATTATATATAAACGAAAAATGTATATATCAAGCTTTTTATTAATTCTAGTTATTATATAATCTTGGAATCTAATTTATTTGTTTAATTGAAAAGCACAAGAAGTCATATGTGTCACATGAATCTGTGATAGAACTTTTCAACTCAATAATCTTGGACATCAAAATTGTTTGTATATAATATTCAAATTGAATTTTAAAAATAAAATATGATTATTCTTTTAATATGATTTTTATTATATGTATATATTATAGATACTATTATATAATTAAGTATTGGTAAGGCTTTGATTTCATTTTGCTATTCTGATTTGTTGAGTCGTTTAGACTAGTCGTCGATATAGTTAAGAAACGGGCAGTTCTTTTCAGTTTACACTCTTCCGAGCCAGAAAGCGTTGACGGCGTAATATACCGAAAGTGTACTGTCAGCACAGATTAATGGCGGGTCCTAAATGTTTTCGGCGGCGTGAGCGAACGTTCGCCAGCTGGGATACGTCGAACATACACGCGCACATAAAACCAAGGACGGGAGGATAGCCTATGGGGTCCGGGATTCTCTGATCCGCAAAAAGCGAGCAGGCGAAGGAAGGAGCTAATCTTTCCGCACCAAATACAGCGCCGACGAAGAGAATCACGTGAGGTCGATTGAACGCAGTGATGCGTGCGGTCTTGATTCTCCGACGCGAGAAGTTTTTTTTCTGAAGGAATGGCAGGAAACCTTACGTATTTATCGTTCGGTCGTTCGTGGCACGTGCCGGATTGTTGCATGAAATATGGCCATATTCTTCTACTTACATGATTAAACGAAATATCAGGTGACATTCTTATACGAAAAATGGTTTTAGTCACAATCTGAATCACATACTGACTTGTTTCTCTGGTGTAACAAAACAGATTTATCTTCGAAGGAACTGAAATGAAACTTCTGAATGCTAAAAATAAAACGAGAAATAAACAGAAAAAGTGCTTCTTTGCGGTCAGAGTGGATTTTGATGTTTAATAATATTTTTATATATCAATTATTTTTCAATTTTATAAATTGCATATATGATTGTCGAACTTAAAACACAATCGTAAACTGAAGCTGCAAATAATATTTCAATGCAATTAATTTTGATTATCATATTTTTGTGTAATAAATATATATTTGTATAGGGTAAATTACTATAATGGCCATATGGAGAAGATGGCCAATGGTTATAATTTTTCCAATAATTGCTAAATAATGTGTTCTTGTAATTATTTTTAAAGAAAATCGATATTTACTGTGGTTTGTGTGCGTATATTTGAAATAACAATAATATTCATATATTCAGCATCTATTTAACTCATTGACATGGTCCATTTTAAATCAAACTGTGAAAAAAAGAGTCATAGCATTTATTTAAAAAAAAAGAAAAAATAAAAGATATAATCACATGCCAATTACAATTTACATGTCTTCGTTATGTGTTTAATGTTGATTGTGACAACTCAACTGTAATTTATTCAACGTTGTGGTAATTTTTAATGAACACATAAAAAACTTTTTAGGTAGTCAAAAGTTTTTTGTATACATTTTTAATAATAAACATTTATTATTAAAAATGTTAAAAAATATATAATTAAATATCCAATAATATGTGGCAATAAAACTAAATATGAAAAATTAAGTTTTCAAATTATTTTATAAATGTTAAGTACATAAAATATGTATAGTCAACTGTCCTATAATATTATGGCCATCTTTTTCTTAAAAGTTGTAAAAGATGGTCAATGTTTATGTTTCAATATTTTGATGATATAAAATTTTTATTAAGTAAGTTTTCTCTTTAATGTTGGATAGTGTTATGTGTTTTAAACTTTAGTGAAGTAATATATCAAACGCAATTAAAAAATGAAAATAAAAGTATGTTTTTTGCATTAAAAAACTATACTATGACCATCATACCTTCTTTTTAGTTTATTCTATTTTATATTACAAATGTTTTTCTTATAATTAATATAAAAATATTTTTTAACAAATCTGCTTCGACTGAAAAGTGACACTTTTTATTTCTCGTATTATTCACATATATAATACCTGACTTTTTATTATACTAAAAATAATTTTATAAAAAACTATCTACTTATTTACTTTCCGCTTTTGACAATAAGACTATTACTTTTGGAGGAAAAGTGTATAGCAGTACCGGTGACACAGATCTTATCGTCAAATATAAAATGTCCTTTAAAACGAACCGCTCTCGAAATTGTGCTACGCTGCAAAATATGGAGGCCCTTATTCCAAATGTGTAAGGTTGTCGGACGGTTAGTCGTGAGAACGTGCTGCATTACGCTCGTTTCGCCAGTCATAACTTGATAACGACAACGGAAAATACGATTTTACTTCCCCTAAATAAAAGCTTGCGCAAAGTTTTACGAGCTCTCTCGACGGGCACTCGAGGCACGTCGATGATTCTTCGGCTTATTGACAGTTCCCAGTAATCCGGATACTTATCGGTGGAGATACGGGCAAGACGCGAGGTCGATTATCGAGAATAGAGTCCACCTTCTTTCTCCTCCCCGCGCTTGATTGGATTGCATGCATTGATTTATTCCGTTTGTATTTGCTCTCCTAAGAGAAAAGTTTACGAGCCGTACGTTTATCCGTTCGACGGATTTACCAACGTGACCTTACCAACGTAACTTCGATCTGCTCGAACTTAATGGACTTTAATGGCTGTGATCACGTTTGCTGCGACGAAGGGACTGAAGGAATGATTGTGAAATTAACACAGGGATGTGGCACCTCCCACAGTTTTCATATGCTTTGTACTTGCTTCCCATGTGTTTCCTAGCAGCGCGAGAAATTTGAATGTTAATTAATGAGGTTGTGTAAACAATTATGCGAGTTGCTGTATTATTCATACGAGCCGACTCGATGCCTCGGGAGCACGAGTGCGAAATCCGCGAAACGAAATATCATGTTTAATAATTGTCCATTATATTGTTCGTTATTGCATTGGAAAAGTATTTGAGAAAAAAGACGGGTCGTTAAGGCGTAAACGCTGCGGCGTTTAAACGACTTTCAAAAACATTCCACTCTTCTCTCGCGGAGGCGAAATTACCGAGACTTGCTCTGAATATTTAACGTTTCCTTCGAGTTTTCTTGGATACCGGGGAGAGGTGGCGTCTCGAGACAGACATACCTTCCGTCTCGGCATGCGCCAGTATTGCAACGCGCATTTAAGAACTCCCTTGTCCCGCGTTGATTCCTTCATTACCAGAAAGTGAAGTCTTTCTTCCTTAATCTCGAAGTTATTTTCTCTAAAGGGCGCATCGTCCCGCCAGTAATTAAATCAAATTTCGAGAGAATTTGCGTTTGCGACTCTCCACTCTCCTGCGCACACCGGTACAACTCTTCAAAATATTTTTCAATCTTCTACGCTCGCATATAACGAGTATTTGTGTGTACCGACTACTTTATACTACGATAAATATAATTTTCCTCTTTACCTTGCTATTCTATGATTCATTATTATTACTTCGCGTTACACAAAGACGGTCTAAAATTATGTTTCCCTCGTTTAACAAGGCAAATAGTATTTTATTTAAATTGATTCGAGCGTATTATTTTATATTGTTTTAATAATTACGCACGCGCATAATAGCGAAGTTACAGATTATTATAAATTAATTATCGCGTTATTAGTGTTTTACATGCGTTATGCTTGTTTTCTAATTAAAGGACTAAATACATGTATTTTGATAACAATAATTAAAATTCATCCATTTTAATGTTCAGTTGATATAGTCATAATATTATTCTAATGCTGTTTGTACAATAACATAATCATATGTTATGTGCAATATATATCTGTAACCAAATAAAAAAAGAACTTAATTTTCGTAACAAATCTAACGTCTCTCATTCGTCCATTTTTACCGTTGCAAATATAAATGGAATAACTTTATCGTGGGCAACACGTTGTAGTGTTATTCTGCAACTTTTATGTATGGATAATACATCCGGATAAACAGCGAACAGCAGTATTGTGTCATATATCGAGCAGTTCGTTTGCTCTCCTTACACAGGACTTTCTTTCTGATCCCAAGGCAGGACGAAGGGCGCGCTCGCAATATTATGAAATTTTACGAACTACAGGCAAACTGCAGGGATCCTCCCGGGGCATATACGGCACCATGTGCCGCGAATGCGTTTCCATCTGCGTCTTGGGAATGTTTCTGGCGTTATGTTTCCGTATTAACACCTGCTGTGGACCCTTCCCGTTCCTCCCCGCCTGTGCACCCCCGCAGTACTCTCGAAACGTTGGAACGAGTCGGTATGAGTTTCAATGCGGCTCGTACATTCTCTAAATCCACCGTTGGCGTTGAGGGCGTAGCTCCCGACGACCCGAGGAAAATTTCTTTCCGAGATCCTATTCAGACGCCCCTCTCGCAGTGACGACCAATGTGCAATGGATTTTTGGAAGCTCTCCAAGATCGGGGATGAAACGTGATCGTTTCTTGAAAATTAAAGCGTGTCCCTCGTGTCAACTAGAAAATTTTCAATGGTCATCTTCTTCCCTTTCCAGCACCTAAATGGCAAAACTTGCAGAATCCAGCTTGCATCGATTTTGAACGCTAAAAGGCGAATAAAATCTCATAAAATCTTTCTCTTCGCATATTGTGATTTATGAAAATTCTCTTTCACAATACAATGTAATCGCATAAATATCTCTTGTAATATTCGGAGGGGAAAATATTACTGATCTACGCGATGCGATAGAATTTATTACTGCTATCGTAAAAAGGTTTAATTACGTAATTCAAATCGACGCGAACGTTGTCGGGGCAAATGCGGCTTAAACTTTTTTTCTTCTCATCTCTCCCTTTTAAACGGTGCATATGTTCGACCTCCGAACGCGTTGGGAAAGGATTAAACCCTTTTCACCTCGTTCCAAGCGAGCAAAAATATCTCTGTCCATGCTAATGCCCGCTTGCGCGATATTTTGCCCGTTACCGTCCGAGTTTAAACCTTTAATCTTTATTGTAGAAATAAGTAAAACATAGCTAACAAACTTAACTACTAACTTACGGAATACAAATACGGCAACAAATACAATAATGCCGTTCGCTATTTTACCAAGATCTTGAATTACACTTATTTAATCTATTTTGTTTTTTAGAAAGATGCATGTACCTATTTTTCTTGTAAAATGTACAAAATTATGATTAGTTTTGTTGCTAAAACGTTAACAGCATTTAAAAGATATATATATGTATAAATAAAAATAATTCTCTTTGAAATAGAGAATTGTATTATGTCATGGTTATGAAAACGTATGAGTAATGATATGTGTAAACAGAAATTTATTATTTTTATTCTAACAGAGAGAATACTCGTATTTAACAATGTTTTTTCACATTTTGGAACGGCCATGTTAAATCTTTCTACGTTAATATGATAATTAGGTTGTCTAGCATCATACGTTATTAAAACCCAAATTTATGCGGATACGCGAGAAACGAAATGCCGTGCTTCATGTTACGGGGAAAATTTCATATTTTCGATAAGATTCGATTTTACAATCTTTCAACGCCCAGCATGGAGCAGCATACGTTCGTAGGGGAACATATAACCGTATTCGCAGAACGGCGCGCGCGAGGACCTTTCTTACCTCCAAACCTTTTTCTCTTCTCGATTCGCGATCGCGTTACATGGTTCTGGAATCTTTCCAAGGAGCCGGGCTACGCGATTTTTAGAGCGAAGATTGAGGCGAAAAGTGTATGCAAAGTGCCTTAGGATTTTCCGAGATTTCTGATACGTTTTTGGAGATTTCATGTTATTATCCAGGTAATATGGACTCGACACAATCTTTTTGTTGTTACATGAAAAATGTTGTCAAAAGTCGTACAATTTAAAGCATTTGTTGCCACATTAACAAAAAATGTCCAAAATAATAGGCGTGATAATAAACAAGAAAAATTTCAAAAATGTAATGAAAAAGATATCTCCTGTTTAGTTTGTAAGAAAATTGCCGATACTTTAAAAATTATTGTAAAAAGAATTGGATTATTTAAAACAAATTTTAGCAATCATAATTGTTAATTAAAAAATTAATAAAACACAAATAATTTTATTACTACAACTTTACTTACTGTTACAATTATCTCTTATCTAAATTTACTAAAAAATAATTAATATTGAATAACGTAATATATAAGACGAACCGAATAAAATATGATATTGAAGAAAAAATAAAAAATAATTTAATTATTATTATTGGATATTGGATTAGAGAGAGAGAGAGAGAGAGAGAGAGAGAGAGAGAGAGAGAGAGAGAGAGAGAGAGAGAGAGAGAGAGAGGGAGGGAGAGAGAGAAGAGAGAGATCTATACAATAAAAAACGCTCATTATACTGTGATAAACGTATTAAACTTTCGATAATATTATAACAGAATTAAAAGATATCGAATTTAATTTTTATTCTTATTTGGTTAACATTTCTGACTTATTAAATTGTTAATGCCATGTGTGTTCAGATAAAAAAACTGATTACATTTATTATACAAATGTATTTCACTGGCTGCGTATTGCAAATGTAAAAAAGAAGCCCGACTAAAATACATAACAATATAAAATTAAATGAAGTATAAGAGATATGACGCGTCTGTGCGTGCTATTAATTTTATATATTTAGTTATGACAAATTGAAAAAGAACATAGCCTCGGCTGTATTATTAAATCTCTGGTATTATTAAATTTTCCGTCATGCCTGCGCCGTTTTACTCAGTGCTGCAGGTGCTGCCTGCGCTATATTTTATTACATTAAATCATACTGGAGATACAATTACAATTTCTGTCTTTAGAAAGCTTTGCACGTTTCCTCTTATTCAGCGACCTATTTCGAGAACGTCCCTACCATCCGTCTTGGCAAGGCCGACAGTACGAGAAAATTTAATGAACGTGACTAGATCTTATCGAAGCGCGCGGTGGGAGTATGGCGGAGAAGTCAACTTGGAACTGGGAAAGATTGGCACCGCGCGCCGCGTCGCCAGTTTATATAAGACAGACCTGACTTTTACAAATTTTCGATTCTCGCGCCGCGGCGAGAAGCAATCCGCCGCAGTTTGCCTTATTCTTTTACGTCTCTCCTCCGTCGAATAAGAATTACTTTTTTACTTTACGTTACTCTTTGTAATTTAACTTGGACTATATATAAATCGCTGGTACAACTTTCCTCGAGGTATCGTCCGAGTTCGCTGCCGATTCTCCGTCGCGTCGTAGAGGCTGAAAGAACGTTAAATAGCGCCCCTCCTTGTTCTCTTTCTCTCCCTACAGGTTTACGATTTACTACCGATATCTTAATGGGCGGTAAACCGACAATCTGCGGTTTCGTGGGAGAGCTTGCAAAAAAATTGATGCAGATACAACGGGTCCCAGATGAGCGGAGCGCGGACGGGAAATGTTAACTTATAACCGAATTTACCGACGTCTCTACTTTGAGAGTGTTTACGCCTCTCGCGGGAATACCCCGGATACCGGACGATTTGCATCGTTAGATTTTAATTACGCATAAGTTCCGGGTGCATTAAGAGTCGAGGGTAGAGCGAGGAGGGGAGGGGAAAAAAGAGCGGGAGCAAAAAACCCGAGTTTCAAGTACATTAAAGCATCCTCGCGGGTTTCCTAGGAGATTCGACGTAGACAAACGGCCGGATTACTTCTCTCGCGAAGCGAAGAGCGCGGCCGGGTAGAACGTTGAGTTACTCTCCTTTTTTTTTCTCCCTTTCCTTCTTGTTTTCCAAGCCGAGTTGCCGGCGAGGGCTTAATCAGTTGTTAGCCCAGCTTGGGCCAATTGAAAGTTGGCGAAAATTAAAGAGAGACCTACGGAGGGGACGTATGTCCGGGGACTAATCTCCTAAGGGAGACTCGCGATTCGCGCGGGCGATTAAACCGCGCGTCGCAAAATGGGGAAAGGAGCCGTAGCTGGAAGTTACGCTCCCGTGCCGCTCGGCGACGTCGTAAAACTGACCAGTTCGCAACGCGCAACGCTGCCGCTCTGTAAATTGCGGCTCTCATATGTTGTGCTTTCTGCTCCCTTTCCCTCCTCCCTCGCCGCGCGCGTCGCGGCGTCGCGTAAAAAGTCCGCCGTACGGACGACTTTAATTTATGTCGTCCACCGTCGACCAACGATAGCACGTGTCTGAGACTAAAAAACTATTCCGCAAGCGCGCGCGCATTTGGCAAATCTGATTAAATGCGACATTGCACTCGCCTCTAAATTGCCCGCCCGAGACGTTAACGCTGCATCTCATATACTACTCGCTTGTAATGTATACTTTATGACAGCCACGTTTGAGAAAGTTAATGCTTTGATGAAATGATAGCAGGAGATTCGTGCGTCGCACAGTTATTGCACTTTGGATAAATACGAATATGAAATATTTTTTCCCCTAGAACGCTCATCTCTTTCCATGTGCTTAGGTCGTTTATTAGTCCGTATTTTGTCAGCTATTTTTGAATTTTTATATACTCGGCAGTAGAATTTTTATTATCATAGAGTGAAATATTAATATGAAAAAATAACATATTATATCCTCACAGATTGTTTTTTTTTTAACTTTACATTGTGATCTGACTATTCTAAAATTTGATATTAAATAATATTTATTTTTTACAAGGATTGAAAAAATTTAATAGGTTTAAGTCAGCGTTTTGTTTGAGAGATTTTACGTGTTATCGAACCGCAATAACCGCTCGCGTTCGACTAGATTTTTCAAAGTTACGCGGTCACTAATTGAAGCGGTTACCGCATGGTTCCTTGTTACAGAGGCACCTCGTGGGACGTATCTGCTGATAGATGGCCGCCGGCTGGATCCCGGAAACCAGTTTGTGCCGGTGAAGGAGGGCTCGGAGCTCACTCTCGAGTGCGCGGCCGAGGGTGGAAACCCACCGCCCGTCTTGGCGTGGGGCATGACCCTGTCTCAAGCCACTTTAGACGGCCCGGAACAACCGCCAGACAACCTCACTGTGTTGCCCTCGACATCCGGCAGGCGCAGCGGGGCTCACCTAAAGGTCTTGAGGGGACATCACAACGCCACCATCGTTTGTGTCGCGCGCCACATTACGCTGATGATACCGATGAACGCCAGTATTCTGCTCGACGTCCAATGTGAGTATATCGATAATATGAAATTGCACTAGCTATTACGTTCGAAATAATTGCGAAAACGGCAAAAGGATAATTTTTTTGTTAATTTTTCTCTTAAAAAGACTCTTTAAGTAAATTTAAAAGAGCGATATTTTTTAAAATAAGAAGTCAAAAGAGAAAAATTGTCCTGCTTTATTACATTTCAGTTTAGACTATGAGCTTCCTAGTAAAGACACGGATAAGATTTGTGCCACAATTAAGTTGACTAAAGGTCTACCAGAAATATAATTTTCAGTCATCTGTTTACTTTTCGGTAGATTTTTTTTTAATTTTTGGTTTAAAATAATTTCGGCTTAAAACATCTGTGTGTAATTAGACTTTTGCAAAACCTTACAACGAACTGTATGGCGGAATACAAAAATAACAGAAAATAATCAGACAGTTATCATACATATGCATGAGCTTAAATTGCGTTATGAGAGAGAGCGTGCGCGAAATAATTCCGCGGGTCGTTTTTACTCAGGGATCGACGGGCCGAGTGGGATTTCCGCGATATTAAACCTAGTTGCGCCATCGTGTTGGAAATGAGTAACGTGTGTCGCGCGCGTCAGGGGCGGCGGGAACGAGCCGACGCGGCGACCCGAACGAAACTGAAATATAAACTTAATTAAGTCTGAATCCGACGGCACTCGCGACTTGTTTTAAAGTGAGCCCGCGCGGCTGGGAAGAGGCGGTTGTATTTTGAGGTGTGCGACGACCGTGTTACAAGAGCCGGGCCGCGCGGGAAGAAGGGAAGGATTGCGGTGGCGCGGCGAGAGTTGGGGGGGTGACGGGGGTGACCGTGCGGGGGTGACACCGTGTATTATGCGACATGGAGGTAGTTTATTTTGCGTCGTTGCGCCTCTTTCGCCACTCTCTCGCATCCAGCGGTCGCAGTTAGTCGGCAAGTCTTCCCTCATTCCTCTCGTCCGCACCCTCGTCGCCCTCGCGCCCTCGGGGAGTGGCCCAAGTCGCCGAAAGAAGCTCCTCTCCAGCCGGTTTCGTGGCAAACTCCGGGGGATTAACGGGAGTTCCGCAGCGCGGGCAAAAACCAGCGGAGGCGTGCGAGCGCGCTCGCTCGCGCCACCCTTGCGCACTTTTTACCCGCACGTCGCCCCTTCGGGCGTTTAAGGGAAGCTCGTCGAGGCGAGACCGCGAAGATGTATCACCCGGAACTGGTTTCCTCCGCGCCCTTTCCTCCTCCTCCTCTTCTTTTTCTCTCTCAACCGGAGAACTTCTCGGTCATTTCGTTTTCGCTGCTACGAGTTATAAAGTAGCGTGCATTCGTGACTCTCACTCTCGATCAAAGTTCCCTAAATTAAAAGTAAATAAGAAGTGATTTTTCAAATATTTGGCTTTGAGAGGGACATCGTATATGCGGGAAAAAAGAAAATGTTGATTTTAAATAATTAATAATATATTTCTTGAAAAAGCGAAAGTTGCTTGGTTACTTTTTTTAACATAAGGAAAATAACTTGTAATGGTTATTTTTATTTCAATAGTACTTTACGAATGCATTTAGGAGTCCAAGAAATAGCGGGTCCTGTCGCGAGTTACAGCTTGGGAAACCCTGCTTTAGATTATACGGAGTCTGCCTCGAATTCCGCCATCGCGGACAGTTCTTCCTCTTTACAACGGAGTGCAAGGGAAGCCCATTGTACGCCGACATTATTTCGCTTTCGCTCTTTTAATCCTTTCACGCCTGTCCGAACGCAGCGTCGTCCGGCGGCCCGAGGGGCCGAGCGAACTCCTCGGGAACTTAACTCCACGGTGGAGAAAGTTCACCGCGAGTCGTTTAACCGCCTGGGGAAAAAGGCGACACCGGAGGAGATACCGAGACACGTGAATTTTCCGTCGGGACGGCACTTTCAAGGGCATCGCCGATCGATCGCATGATTAACATCGCCTTCTCGATAATGAACTTTAACACTCGTCTTGAAATGACACTCAACATATACCTACACAGAAAAATATTTATTCTACTGCTAAGAAAAGCGATTATTCAATTTATTTTTTTCGTTATAACAAGTAACGGTTATCTTTAATAAAGAATATTTTCTTGACAAGAGTCGTAAAATACACTTATCACAAATTTTAGAAGAACTCATTATTACATACTTGAAAAAAGAATTTATGATAAATTAGGATGTGATGGCCATGAAGAAGATGGTTAATTGCTATAATTTCTCCAATAATATGTTCTTGTAATTATTTTCAAAGATAATCGATATTTACTGTTGTTTATGTGCATATACTATTCGAAATAATAATTATCTTATATCACATTTTTACTTTTAACTGCCTGCTTATGTTTTAATGTGTTCATTAAAAAATGCCACAACATCGAATAAATTACGGTTGAGCTGTCACAATTCACGTTAGACACATAACAACGGTGCAAATTGTAATGTGTAATTATGTCTTTTTTTCTAAAACAAATACTATCTTTCTTTCACAGTTTGAATAAGATGGACCATGATTTTTTTCGGGGCGTTTAGGTATGCATTTTATAAAAAAGAAAAGAAATAAATTAAGTAATAAGTTGCGTATCTAATATTTGAAATTTAATATACTATAGGTATTTTTTTGTGCTGACAATGAGTTAAATAGATGCTAAACTTATATGAACATTTATTATTTAAAATGTTTAAAAATAAAATTAAATATGTGATAATATGTGGCAATAAAATATGTGAAATTATGAGTTTTTTAATTATTCTAATATATGTTAAGTATATAAAGTATTTATGGCTATCTTTTTCTTAAAAATTGTAAAAGATGACCAATGTTTATATTTTAATATTTTGATGATATAAAATTTTTATTAAGTATTTTCTTTTTAATGTTGATAGCGTTACATGTTTTAAGGTTCAATAAACCAATATACCAAACGCTATTAAAAAGTAATAAAAATAAAAGTATGTCTTTTGGATTTTAAAACACTATGGGCCGGTTGTTCCAATTTCTTGGTAAATTTACCTATTAGATTAATATATGTTTGTCTTTATTTATTTAAGAAAAGAAATAAAGATAAACGCATGCTTACCTGGTAGGTAAATTTACCAAGAAGTTGGAACAACCCGCCCTATGACTGTTATATTTGAGTTTACTCTACTTTATCGAAGAATATTATAAAATTGATTTGAAGAAAAGTCAAAGTAATAAATAAGTAAATGTTTTTTTTAACTTAATATTTCTCTTAATTGAAGTATTAAATTCAGAGATTTAAAATATATTGAATAAATTTGTTACTTATGACGAACTTACGGTAGATTTGTGAATTCAAGTACACATTTTTTGTGTTTACAGAAGTTTATTTTAAATAAATCTTACTTGTTTCAAGTAAACGATGAGTGTATTTTAAGATTCATCAAGGCGATATTTTTCCAAAGTAACCATTACTTAAAAAAAAAAGAAAACTAAAAAAATGAGAAACTGCTTTTCTCAGCACGAGAATAAATTTTTCTGTGTGTACAAATTACAACTAGAGTTTATTTTATACTTATCGTACAGGATTGGATCTTTCGAACAGGTAAAAAAAATAAAACAGACAGTGGACGACTTTCGGTTTATTTAATATTCGTCGGAATTTTTCTTCCCCGCGGTATCTCCTCCAACTTGATTTGTGAGAATCCTCGGGCCCGTCATCGAATTTGTGGCGCGGCGCGGATACCTAATTTCAAAGACGATACGGGCGCGAGTGCAGTCGGGCTGAAACGTCTCGAGGATGCAAATTTTCTAGACGAACAGCTTGCGCACGCTCAAAGCTTCAGAGGGAAGAGAGGATGCGGGTGTGCCCCCTACGGGCGATAGCGATATCGTACGGATCGACCCTGCCGTACGTCCTTCCTCCTTTTTTTCCTCCACCCTTATATTTTTTGTTGCAAATTTATTCGTAGCCGTACTTACGCGCTCCTAGCTGTCACGCCGGGGGACAGGACAGAAGAGGTACATTTGTCGGCATCTGAGCGAGCAAATTTTCCGGTAGAACGGTCGCCAAAGGCGGCCGGGGTGCCCCGGGACGCCTTTATGACGTCGGGGCGAAAGGGGGAGGCCCACGTGGTGACCTACTTTCCATATCGTTGCGGCGCATCGCCGTTTGTCATTACGCGTAATGCAAGCTATTACCGGTTGTCATCGCGCCGGGGACACCCTCCCTGTCCCCCCCGTATCGAATAAATGATTTTACTTTTAAATCGCGCGGCGCGCGATTAATCATTGTGGCGCGTCTCGTTGCTTCCGCGCGAGTCGAGTCGCGTCTATTTTACATAAGTTCGACTCTCCCCGGCGCGGAGTATTCGATTTGTACTTGCCGGCGACGGTAACCGGAAAACGCGATCGGATTCGCCATAAATCACGCTGATTTTTGGCGACATTCGTTATTTGCAGCTGACCCGAATACGCGCCGCCGCAACTTCCGGAACGGCTCTTCCTCGGCCGCGCACGGCTGACAGCGCGCTATGAATATGTAGCGAGCGTAGCCGTAAAATTGTAACCGCAGTTGGTTACACGGGTTTCAGCAAGACGAGCTTCATCTCTCGATGTACATTCTAATCGATCTGCGCGCGCGCGCTTCGTTAAACCGAAAATTCGCGCTGTGAATTATGAACAAGTTTCGGAAAAAGCTTATTGCTCTTCTTCTTCTTTCGTACGGTAATTGTCAAAGTGTCGCAACTTTGTTCACCTTAATCCTTGGCGGATGTCGTCGAAACTTCCAACTTTGACATTCTTGCGCTTTTATGCACAAGTTATCAAAATTGATTAAATTATTCGTAGCATCAAAAAGTTCAGCAGATATTTGTTGCGAGTCGATGCGATGTGCACCGAACGATACAGCTACTTTGTCTTGATTAACATTGTGGAAATAATTTACTGAATTAAAATTTTTTTTTGCACTTATTGTATAAAAGAAGACTGTTTTATATGTTCAGGTACATTATTACTGTTTCAACTTCGCGGCGTAAGGATTTCTAAAAGGAGAACGCAGAATTCTCACGACATAATCTTGTAAAGCTTTGTATTAGGTCGTCAGTTATGATAACAAATAATAACACTTGTACGTATTTGCACTTGAAATACTGAAGTACTAATTGGCACTTCAAGAATCTCTACGTCGTGCCGCTGTTGTACGGAAACACTACCGAGAGTCGTCTTCGTTAGTTACAATGAGAATTTAATCGCTCTGAAAGAGAACACAAATGCAATAGTATCCTACATAAGTTATGACAGAGCGCTGTTTGCACAGTCGCCATTCGTAATCCGATTCCAGCTTTGAAGAAGTAATTGCTGCAGATTTGTCGGGTCAGAATGTGCCAAATAATTTAATGCTCTGTTGACGGGCAACAAAACCCCTCCGTGCACACATGTATTCGCTCATAAGAAAATTATTGGATGTATGTACATATTTACATGTTCTTGTTTATTACAAAAGGAAATAGATTCGATATTTTTTTACGACAAAGCTGGTAAATTTAACGAAAACAGCTTTCATAAATATTGAATAATAATAGAAGGCAAAAATGAAAAGAGAGTTTCGATATTTTTTCCCGATTTTTGCTTGATATTGCAAATTTGATGTAATTTTAAAAGGGTCTCGTCATTTTTTGCCATCGACTGTTCATTTCCCTGACATTTCCCTGAATATGTAGAGATGGTTGCTTGAATTTTTTTTTTGGTCGAGGCTTGTTTTCTCCGCTATGCAGAAAATATGCAAATAACGTGATCATCATGCTTATCGCGTTCGAGTTCTGAAACTTTTTTGATCACTCTCAGACGCGGCATATTTGACGCGCGTAACGTTCAGAGAAGGACCGACATTCGTTCAAGTTCGCGCGAAAGTTCACGATATTGGCATGGTACTTTGGTTAATAAGATGCAAAATACTTGGGAACTAGCCGTTGCCGAAGACGACAAGCAGGCGTAGATCAATATGCATTCTCCGTCATGAAACACAGTCTCCGTCAAAACGGGATAATGTACTTGTAAGAATTGTATATAACTTTTGGAACGTACGCTAACTGGATTTTTCCTCTAAAAAGGATGTTGTAAACTCGTCCATATGATATACGCTGATTCCGGAACGCTTGTAGTTTTCTTGCGTTTCACTAAAAGTTAAATACCTTAATACAAAAGTCATAGGAAAGTTTTTTTCAAAAATGCATTTTGAAAAGAGAAAAGATAGACTTGTAAATATGTTTTCTGTTGTTTTTTTTTAGTTTATTGTTTTTACGATATTTCGTTCCTCTCGTTCTAAATTACATAACATTGAAAATTGATTTTTAAAAATATTTTTGTTTTATTTTGAAACGCTTCAGCTTGATGAAACACGTTGGATAAAAATTAACGAAAAAGTATTTTAAAGCAGACACTTTCTAAGCTTTAAAATATTTTTTTTTTAATTGATGCAACAATTGGTCGCAGTAATGTTAAATTTCTTCTAAAAACTCATTTTTACGAAATATTTTTAAACTGCAAAATTTAAGAATTTGTAGAAATGAGAAAGAAACAAAAGTTTTGTTATAATTTATATTTTGTTATATTTTTAATTTGCATTAATTAAAAAAAAAATTTTTAAGATTTTTTAACTTCTCATAAAATGCGTGGAAATTGCAAGTTTCCAAACCTGAACGATAATGTATATGACGCGAAAGTCTTGATTTTTTTTTTATTATTTTAACAAAGAATTGACATAAATTCGCAGGTTTTTAACATTTATAACACACAATCTCAATGTTTCAATCTAAATGTTCTTTCATATAAATTAATTAACGTAAGCAAAAATTAAAAATAATTTTATTAATACGTATATAGCATTAACTTTTATAATATATTTTCATCGGACTGTGTAGTTATTTGTAAAAAATAATTTATCAATTTGTAGAAAAACAATTTATTAATTTTATCGTCTAATCAAATTTATTTTTACGAACCTGCTTCCCTTCTATGAAATCTGTTTTATTAAAAATTATTTTCTCTCTTCCACTCTTTCTTTTTTCATTTCTCTTTTTTCACGCTTTCCCTTTTTATATTAAAAAATACTACGTATAAATAAATCATGAAATTGAATGTTGAAAGTTACTGCATTTTCCAGCACGCAACAATTGCTTCATCGCACCTGTCAACAATATTTGCTAACGACAAACAGCGAGAAAATATTTTACTTGAAATTCCAATTCTCCCTCCCCTCCCCCAGTCAACTTTTTTTCATTAAATCCATGTGTATCGCGGCTGTGTATCGTTATGAAATTCAGCCGCTCTCGTTGTTATCGGTTTTGGCAAGAAAGATTCGTTACACGACGATATCATTGGTTCGGGTATACCGATCAATCGGGATAATTTAATGAAAAACTAATATGATATAGCCGGCGGCCCTCTCATATGGTGCTTCTTAAATACGCCAAATATCAACAGGTTGTTGATTTCGCTGACCGTGTTCCCCGGTTATTTAGTTCACCTTTGGACAGGTAGCTGCGTTTGTGAATGTGGGCGGCCATGGGTGTAACCGACATGGGATACATCTATGCGTGACTGCTTTCAATATCCGATCATACGTGTATACATGCATACAAGCCTTGCACGCACATAAATATACACATTTCGTTATACATATACGCGAAGCATGGAGCTGTTACTTGTCGCGCAGGTTTTTAATTATTCCTTCCAACTCGCGTGCAAACAACTGGGAACCCGTCAGCCCGGGCGTTTTACAATGCTCGACGCATGTCTCATCGCTCTGTTATCGGTCATTCAAGCTCACGGACAATCAATTACGTATTCGCGGCTATATGGACTGTCGCGCGGCCGCAAAACTCGTATATTTGTTGTGCGACGTGTGCGACGAGTACGACATGATATATGTCATGATTAGCGTTTACGTAACGCGATTTACGGGATAAAATACAATCCCATTGCGTATGCTTAAACGCGTATTAGTTGAGCTATGAACGGATATGATTACGGACGGTTACAAGGGTCATCAATATTTTATATGACATTTAGCCCGCCGATATCATTTGCAATTTGTGCGAACGCGAATGGCGCTCCATTGATTTGACAGGTTGTTACGAATTATTATTACTGCATGTTTTGCCCGCAACACCGGGGGGCCGACTATATTCCTGACTAATTCATTTCGTGTAATTCGCCATCCATTGGGTCGGATGGCGTAATTGTGAGGGCATTCAGACGCGGTAATGAATCTCAAACACGATTATTGCCGGGACACGCAACTTCGTTCATTTCAGCGAGTCCCTTTCATACGAACGGAGCCTTCGGTCTTCGAAAAGCATACCTTACACGCCGTACCGCGATGACAGTTAGAATCGCGCGCAAATTATATAGTCACAGTCAAAAAGTCGCGCGTTTGCGCGCGTTTTCGATGACGCTAACATCGATAGACATTTTCTAATGCGTACCTGCTGTCACTTAACGGCGCTTGTTTTTTATTTTTTATTTTTATTTTTTTTTTTCACGAACACGTTTTGCACGGTCATACTTCGCAGAGCGTGTCGCAAAAATTCAATTCCGCGATGCGTTTTGTAGCGCTGTCGTACCGAATTTTTCTCGCGCGATATTGTTTTTTTCAAGAGTTAGCTCGTCGTCGACAATGCACAATTCGACAGTGAATGTTTTGTATATTTCGATAAAAAAAAGAGAAATATAAATGGTACGGGCGTGACGTTAATAATTTTCTTCTCTGATTGTATTATTCAAGCACATATCGTAACTGTTATTAAATATAATATTATTTAAATTTCGTTGTAATAAATAATTGTCAAACAAAGTTATTAATATATTTTTTTATTTTTAGTTATTTAACAACTTTATTTAAAAACTCACAGAAACTCTGACAATAATTACTTCCTTTGTTGTTGTTCATTGATATGGATTATTTTTTATAAACAGTTATTTACACCTATTTATAAATATGAGTATCCTTTGAATTTGTAAAATCACACACACATACACATATTTTATGCTATAAAACATAATAAAATCAAATATAAAAATTATTAATATGAAACAAGATGCATTTCAGAATTTCTATTTTATAGAACCATCAGTTAATTATTGATCGCTGTAATTACGTGAAAAGTTTCTGTAGAAATGACAAATATTCTATCTCTGTTGGACACACTTATTTACAAAAAAATCTTATTCATGATATTTTTAAATTATAATATTATCTAATATGCATCACGCTAAATATGTCTATTTATCGTGTTGGACTAAAATTGGAGTAAATTTTTGTATTAATATATAATCATTTCTCAAAATGTTGAGTGTGCATCTGTCGATGAAATTACAAATTACTCTTTGCAACGTGCTTGATCTCCCGGTGCAATTTATTCATTGCGATCACGTGTGACAGCAATTTCGCCGTAGAAAGTCTTTTCGGCTGATTCACAATCGGAGTCGATCCGCCGGCAAACCAGTAGGCCATGCAAAAATTCGATTGCGGTCACGGTTGGCGGAATCTTATTAACAAACGAGCCCCAAGGGGCTTTCCACCGTGCACGCCACATGTCCGTCATTTCCGCGGGATGATACGTGGCCCGTGAAAATGACGCGATTGGATCGGACCGGAGACACGTGTTTAATAAAACTCGTCGTGCGCGAGATCGAAAAGAGCCCCGGGACGAAACCGAAGCCGTGGAGGGATCAGCCGGGATTAGAGTCGAACACGCTGAATTCACCCGCCCTCCGGACGCATGAAAGGGACACCTATAATTACGTTCCCCTTACGAGAGGCGAGAGGGCGCGAAAAGCCTTGGCGTGAATAACGCCGATACCTCTTTTTCAAAAGAAACGAAATTGACGAGTCCTCGCTCTCCCTCTCGTGTGCTTCTTCTCGACGGGAAAATTATATGCGTATATACGAGACGCGCATCGATAAACACCGTCACATTTTCACATTAATAGCAGAAAATTAGGGGCGGTGTTAACGGACAATGGGAATTATCTTGTAAATTTAATTATTGTTTTTTTTTTTCGATTGGAAGATGATTAAAGCTGTTTGCACGAGCTATCGCTTTAGCGCGTTTTTTTTTCCGAAAAATGCACTGTCATCAATTACTCGTTTCGGGTTGAAGAGCTTAAATCCTTCTGTGACAGGTTGAGATGCGCGATATATCACTGCTACATTAATTATATCCTCCTGCATAAACGTGCTAAATTGATATATTTCGGGTTATATCTACATTTCATTTCAAGGAACTGCATCTCGTTTTCAAACTCAATTCCTTTTCAGTTATTTATTTACCGTTAAAGCGGTTCCGCGGTTACCCCCCGGTAACATCCTATATAAAATATATTCAAGCATTCAACTCGCGTGTAATCGATGCGTACATTCGAATACGTTTACATTTATTCGAATCTATAGTATATCGCGGCATAAAGAACGGTGGAAATGGGAGAGGAGTGATCGTACTTTTTTAAACGATTAAATCTGATGTGAGCACGAAGAAAACTTTCTGCACGGTCCATTCCTTACACCCCGATTACCGTAATGTTGCAGCGATGCGAAGTGTAACAAATTAGAGATTTTTTCCTCTCTTTCTGCTGCTCTGTATCTTCCTTCTCTCCTTCCCTCCCTTTCTTCTCCCCCCTTTTCTCTCTCTCTCTCTCTCTCTCTCTCTCTCTCTCTCTCTCTCTCTCTCTCTCTCTCTCTTTCCCATCAATCTCCCCGTCTCTCCCGGTCTCTCCCTGTCTCTCCCCGTCTCTCCCGGTCTCTATCCGTCTCTCCCGGTCTCTTCCCGTCTCTCCCCGTCTCTCCCCGTCTTTCCCCATCTCTTCCGGTCTCTCCCCGTCTCTCCCGGTCTCTATCCGTCTCTCCCGATCTCTTCCCGTCTCTTCCCGTCTCTCCCGATCTCTCCCCGTCTCTCCCCGTCTTTCCCCATCTCTTCCGGTCTCTCCCGGTCTCTCCCTGTCTCTCCCCGTCTCTCCCGGTCTCTATCCGTCTCTCCCGGTCTCTTCCCGTCTCTCCCCGTCTCTCCCCGTCTTTCCCCATCTCTTCCGGTCTCTCCCCGTCTCTCCCGGTCTCTATCCGTCTCTCCCGATCTCTTCCCGTCTCTTCCCGTCTCTCCCCGTCTCTCCCGGTCTCTCCCTGTCTCTCCCCGTCTCTCCCGGTCTCTCCCGGTCTCTCTCCGTCTCTCCCGGTCTCTCCCCATCTCTCCCGGTCTCTATCCGTCTCTCCCGGTCTCTTCCCGTCTCTTCCCGTCTCTCCCCATCTCTCCCCGTCTCTCCCGGTCTCTCCCCGTCTCTCCCCATCTCTCCCGGTCTCTCCCGGTCTCTACCCGTCTCTCCCGATCTCTCCCCGTCTCTCCCGGTTTCTTCCGGTCTCTCCCCGTCTCTCCCGGTCTGGCAATTTAGTTTCGAAGGCGGAAGTTTACGGAAGATCGTCTCCCCTTTTAACATTGCGAAGTATGCAGGTAACGGAAGAAGTTACTTCTCGCCGCGCTCTCCTCGGACCCCGAATAAACTCCGCTAGTCTTTACCTGTCTGCCCTGCGCCTATTTTGCACCTACTATTAGCTTCGTTCGTATATGCAAAACAAGCTCTTCTTTGCTCTTCTTTTACAGATTCATTCAAAATTCATTTTGTGTAACATATGTAAAAAAATTATTTGAGTGATTTTGACAATGTGAATGGAAGAATATTGTAGCTTAAGATCAGACACACATAGGGTATACATACCGCACCTACATTAAAAGCTTAATTTATCAAGTACTATTTACTATGTTTAAGGAAAATAAACCTATACCGATAAAATTTTATATTATCTACTACTATAAAAAATTAAAAATACCAAATATTTATTATCTTATATTTAAACAAAATTAGAAATTTATAATTCTTGCAATTTTGCCATTATAAAGGTGAGATATATGACAAGATTTATAATATAATGCTTATAAATATATAAAATGTAAAATGACAATAATTTATAAAAGTATTTACAAAGTTTAAAGAAAAACGATAAATATATCAAGTAAGAATAATGCAACATTGAAGAATATTTAAGATACAGGTAGCAGTACAGTGTAGATACGTGCACTTTAATAAATGCATATAACAGTAAAGAACTGAAATCGTGAAATAATAATAAAACATGAAAGCATATAACAGAATGATTGCGAACGAGTTATCTCCACTTTCTCAATTTTTATACTTTTGAGTACTTAAATTACCGTGTTTGTTAATATGATTAACAAACAATACAACTCAATTTTGGGATTTTTTGTTAACCATTCTAATATTTTATTCTTGTTTTGTACTTTATTCTATCGCGTTATTTTGTTGAAAAGTCAATGAACGAAACTCCAGTTTTATTAGACAGATATGTTTTGTATGTCGGATAACAGAGAAGTTTCTTTGACGACCGATAGCATCTCTATCGACCGCGTCTAGGTAAAGTGCTTACAACAATAGCGCAGCGTTTGCGTATTCATTGGCAAATCTACCATTCCTCGCCCGGCATCACGTCAATGTCGCCCTCGATCTTCTTAAGTTTCTTCCTCTTTTTCCTTCGTTTTTTCCTTTTAGCTGTCATCAGCTGCTTATTCGAACCAAGGTTCCCTCAACTTGCTCCATCCATATCGTGCTGGTAGATACTTTCAATCAATCATATTTATATCCAGCAGCCTGTGCTTTACGATTCATTCATACTCTCCCGTGAATTTACATTTATGCGCTCGCATAAAGATGCTTGCGGGTCACGTACGTGTGCGTAACTCACGCGCGCAGAGAGTTTTGTGATATCGAAGGCGATATAACGATGAAATTATATTCATTTCTTTTGCACGATAGTGCAGCGCTTTTTTTCTTCTTGAAAATGATCATTTTGTTACAATACTGTTCGGGAAAAATTATGTAAATTTAAAAATACAGATTTTTTTTTAATTGAGAAATTCTTTTTAACTTGTGATTTTTTTGTAAAAATGATAGCATATTGTCATTGATATAATTTGTTTTCCCGAAATTTAAACTTAATAGTACGTGAAACTCTTAGACTCAATGAAGGGTGTGCTTTCTTTAATATATGAGGTAAAGTCAATATATATTGAGGGTCGTTGTGTAAATCTTGCTTAGTATAAGATCGTTGCGCGTTTTCCAAGCGATTAGACGGCTGATTAGCTGGCAGTAACTGAATACTCTGTTATTGCGCAACCGGCGATCGAGTAATGAGAAACAGTTAACCACCCGTTTAAACGATACGACTTGTATTATCGAAACCGATCAGTGCCGTGATTCATAATGGCGCGATCAACTCAAGGTGCTCCCACGGTTTCTCGGGGCTAGCCCGATACCACGAACTTCGTCTATTTGATCTGCGATGAAAATTCGCGCCGCAGTGTACAAAGTTGCGTAGTTTAGATACCCCTCAGGTGAATCCCAATCATTCCGTCGGCGCGGGTTGGTTTGAAACGAAACGTTTGGGGTTGAGGCTATCGGCAAAGATAGCGAATCCAGATTACCACTGCTATAGCTATTAAAGACTATTTTCCACGGTGAGATCTGACCGACTTCGCTTAACAATGGCCCGGGGATAACAGAGCGAGGAATAACAGGCACTTTCACGTTCGGGTATGTAGTCGGTCTTCAATCTCCAATCTCTGCATTCAAATGTTGATAAACGTTAAGATATATTCTCGCGGGGTGTGTTAAAGACAATTAATACAACAATTTACCAATTCCATACAATTTAGATATTGCGTCGAAATGATCTGAAATTTATGCGAGGTTATAGGAAAATCAAAAATTTATTTTATTTTCGATAGAAATGATGTATAAGAAAGACCAAAGAAGTTACACGAGAGAGTTATTAGGATAACATTAGTAATTACGCTGTAAACTTTGTTAAAGATAACACTAGTAATTATGTTGTAAACTTTTTTGAAGTTTATTACATGGAGAAAACGATTTTTTTTAATATTTTCTTTTTATTTGTTTGGATTTACTGATTTGATTTGTTTTATTCAAGTAACACAATATTATACGAAACATTATCTTTATTAACTGAAAAAAGCATTGTTTCATTGAATCAAATAGTATTATTAATAAATAATCAAATAATCGTATTTGTTTCTTCAAGTAAACAGTTTTGTTCGACTGTTCCAAAGTATGTGTTGCATTATTTTTAATAAATTCTACTAAAATTTTAAAAAAATCTTTCTTTGTGTAGGACACATTTAGATTTAAGTTCATCTGAAATCTCTCGCGTAAAGTAGGAAGTGTAAACGGAATGATTAGCTAAGTAAACCAATTTGGATCCTTACAATCCTTACCGTGTTAGTGCATATGCCAAAATTAGCAATCAACTAATTTTCCACTAGCTGCACATTACAAACCACCGAAACCGCTATGGACTATTGTTAGTTTACAAAGCGAAACCCATTAGTAATGGTAATAGTCCGCTTTTGCATATTAATGAGCATTCCACCCAATATGGTCGTGCGCGTTTACTTAAGTAAAATGGTAATTAAGATGCACCAATATAGCTTCAAGGCATTTAAGATATTAGTACTTATATTTAGTGCAGATCAGTTGTAATCGTGACATTGTAAAATCATTTTGTTAGGTAGAGTGGTGACTTAGACACGTTAGCAATTGTCTTCCTTCCGGAAACGAATTGGTTATTACATAATGTATTTGTGAGAGATGTATACTTATGCTCCTATTGCTTTTTTCTCTCTCTCTCTCTTTCTGTATGCTTAAAATATGTTGAAACTGCGAAACATACGAAAACATAGTTGCAAGTTGCAGTTGTTTACCAGCGAAGTGTTGAATTGCGTTTTGAATGTCTAAATAGCGGAAGAGCGACTGAAAAGTTTTCCCCGATAACATAGTGAAAAGCGGAACGAGCACATTGAAATTAGCGGTTACGTCAATAATGTCCTCTACATCGACAATTTCCTCCATGTTGTCGTCCATCTTTCGCACAGCCGGCATGGGCAGCGTACCACGAACCGCTGCTCAACGATGGACTACGGAATGAGTAGCCGGAATGAGTTAGAGCCATTAACGACCCGCTTTCATCGAAGGACCGCGGGTTACGGGCGCCTCATAAATGTCATTTGCTGGAAGTCATTCGCCACTGAGATGTGCAGTATCGATGAATTCTTGATGAACGATCGATCGGGGAGCACGCGGCTCGAGATTGATGAGGGAAGCTAATGTCATTGCGTTTAAAACGTATCTCATATTTTAAGTGATATTGCAAGCGAACGTATCATTTCCGTCGTGTGAATACGGTACTGTATTTGAATGAGAAAAATTTTGGAAATAATGTCGAGCTACTGACGCTCCGTTCTGTTTATTTCTCCAGTTATCGATCGAATAACCTATCGGTGCGAACGTGCGAATACGCTGATTTATTCAGATACGTCTCTGCCTGCCTCGATCACCGCGAGGTTACAGAATGAGCAACGTTACCGCTTCTAATGATCGGCTTTCATCGACTATTGCCGATATGGACCGAGCCGCGAACGTGACCTGTCCGAATTCATCGGGCAAAGAGGGGGGAGGGGGGGAGGAGGGACGAAAGACGAAGTGTGGCGCAGTTTCTATTATCGACGACGAGTACCTGGTGCTCTGATGGTTTCTCTCCATTTCGCGGAGGTAGATTTCGCGCGCGCGCGCGCCCGCGCCATGAGTTTCCCGATCACGTCAGCGCCCAAAACTTGGTAGGGTTTAGTACGTGCCATTTCTCCGAGGTACCTGCGTGGTGGGACTTGTAATTGATTTACAAGGCTCGCTCCGCGAATGGCGGAGGAGGTAGGAACTGGAGTTTCTGGGGCGGACCGCGAAGATGTCTTCCGCTATCCTGTTAAAGGGTCGACCCCTACCGCGTCGAGGATCTCACGGGAAGATCCTCCTTCAGCCTTCGGCTTTCGCGTTCGATGATGAGGAATTAGTTAGGAGATGTCCTTTGGAATTTCGGGTTTCACAGGCAGCGTAGAGCACACGACAAGGTAAAGATCACATTATGTCAATGTAACATATGTCGGATATTAATATTTTTCTCCCTTTCTCTTGTCAGCTTTTAACCTTTCCACAAACAAGGAACGTTATTAGAGGAACATTAATGCAATTGTAGCAAGAAAAAATTGTAACAGTTTTATTTAAGATTTCTGAGTCAAATAAGGGGGGAGGGCCCAACATTAAATAACTCACTTTTAAATTTATTACTTAAAAACGCGTCTTACGTTTATAGAGTATGTTTAATAGCTATATGTTTAAAAGATGTGCCATTGGAAATAGATAAAGAAGAAATAGGAAATTAGAAACAGTATTTTTATTTATTTAAAAAAAACGCATTTATTTAATTGTAACGAAATGAGCTATTTTTGTAAAAATTAATTGTAAAATTTATGAAGCATACATTATTTTATAGCATACATTAGTTTATTGTAATATTACAATAATATAGAACAAAAATATATACATATATTAAATTTTTTTGAAATTAATATGTATTTTTAGAAATAATGTGTTTATTAAATAAGGCCTTGTTATGGCTATAGTTATTTGCTAATTTTGAAGGAGTTAAAATTGCCCAAATGGCTAGAAATTTACAAAGATTAAAAGATTAATTAATGACAGAATTAAAGATATTTATGTTTAACAATAAAATAAAAAACGAATTTTGAATGGAAGAAAAGTTAAATGATGCATTTAAAGTGAATCAGAATATGTTATCTGCTTGTCCGAAAATAAAATTTCTCTTTTCTTTATATGATATTGTATAAATCATTGTAAAAAAGTGTGTGCATTTACATTATTTGAATAAAACTTAACACATATATAATTTTGAACCTTTCTCTTACAAGTAGATGTAAGAAAAATTTATGAAATTGAATTAGATCGACGATTTAAAATAGCAAAGTTAACCTGGATATGACAAAGAAGTATCTGTAAAAATTACAAAAGTCTAGAACAATAGCTTCGGATACTTTATCTATTGTATTTCACTTACCTCAGCAGCAGCAACTTCATTTATATCTTAGGAAATCATTGTTATCAGGGGACGTCGGAATAGCACAGAAAGAAATCTCATCAATCATTAAGCCAAGAAAGGATTCAGTCGGGCGTAGTTCATTGTGGCATTCTTTTTTAACTTCCTGAATAGAATCGGAGTTCGATCTTCGACTTCAGCGCACCACTATCCACGCGAAATTGTGATTTTATGGGTACAGTTGCTTTCGCAGAGATTATCGTTACAATAAATCCGACAGACGTGAATAAATGAAGATTTGTGACAAATTACAATTAATTTGTCATAATAACTTCAACATTATTTGCATATAAATCAATCAATTAGAGCACTGTACGACTGAATTTATACATGCATTAACATTAACATGTATTATATATGTCGTATAACATTGCCTGCATTATTCAAAGAAAAAAGTATTCAAGTAGAAGGAGATATTTAAAATGCAGCTTTTATTAATATTTTGATATATGTTGTACTTAACAATAAATTGTTGTTTAAAATTATCACAATTAAATTAAAATCGTGACAATGAGGATTGTATCTTTTTATCCTACGAAAATTAGTTTATTATTCTCGGGCTTTGCTCGCTTTCAGGATAAAAACTGGGGCAACGCTGTAGACTATCGTTGTTTTTCTGTACCGAATCATTATCCAATTCTCAAGTTTGCGCTGCGATTTCTTCTTAAAAGTTACGGACTACTCCACGAACGACTGCAGTTTCCTGTCTTAGCTTAGGGTGGGTCAGGAGATGTTAAGAGAGCAGGGAGCGAAGGTGGCTTGGATAGTTGCCGCGACGTTGCAAGGCCATAAGGTATTCTCGGATAGAACGCAAAGTTACGTTACCCTGGCTAAAGGGGGATTAGCGAGAGTTGTCTCCCGGCCAAAAGAGGCCAAGACCCATTACGCCGTGAAGGAGTGTGATTCTCGTTCACCCCTTGATTCTCTTACCGACTCTTACTCCTGCTCGTATCGGTCTTGTCTTTCGCTCCTCCTAAGTTTCGCGGAAAATACCAGCAGTTGCTGAAACTTGCACGAACAATAGCAATGAGACACGAGAGAGAAAGTCGAAGAAGAAAGAGCAAGAGGCCGGGATTACTGGCTAAGACAAGGGCTAATTCTCTTTCTCTCTCTCTCTCTCTTTGTTTCTCTCCTTCTCGTATGGTCTCTTGCTCCTTCGCTCTAGATCTTCGATCTCAGCTTCCATTGAAAATTCATTTCATCTGTCGAATCCCATGGCCAATCTTCCTTTCCATTTAATCCTAAGATGCCGACTACGATATCCTCTTCGCCGATAATCAAGGATCAGGAAGATCGCTCGCAGGCGGAAGTTGACTTGCCCAGGAAAGAGGACGTCGAAGTGGCAGCTGACTGCATTACTTTGGTTAAGTGCGCCGGTGGAAGGGACGATGATTTCTCCTTCGTTGATCCGATAATGTATACATGCTTCTAAAAAACGATAAACTCTTATCTCACGTGAGCTGTTTAAAATGGACACGATAAAACACAGCGCGGATGATTCTTCACAATGAACAATGTAGATCAACGTAAAATTTCGCGATGCAAGATAAAGCAGGTATATCAACGATGTAAGTAAAAGCATAGCATTAATGACTAACGTGATAAAGGAAAAAGTAACTGGATGAAAAGTACGTTCGCGTGTATTTAAAAAAATTTAATTTGAAGATAACTCTCCATGGAAAATGTAGGTGTTTTTTTGACACAAATCCGATTTTATTTTCAAATACTGTTCAAATTTTAATTTTTTATAATAAAAGTTTTGAATTATAAATATCTATTTGGTAATGTAGCAGAGATGTTGAAAAAAGCTCTGATTTTTTACATTTTTTAAAGTCTAGAACAGTAAAAAAAAACAAATTGGATTAGAAAAACAAACCAGATTGCCCACAGGGTTGAAAAATTTTGTCAATTTTATATGATATATTTAGTAAAATTGTAAACGTTACCATAAAAATGATTTACATCTTTTATTTAAGTGTAATCAATTAATCCATGTAGAACAATCTCGCAATTGTTTTAGAACTTTTGAATACATGAAAACGATAATAAAAAACCGGAAACAATTACAAGAAATAAAATGGACACGCGCGGAAAAAAAAGGAATTAAAGTACCAGTCTTGTAACGAAGAATTCAACGTTAATCATGTAATACCGTTGTTGTTATTGGCAGTTTCCCACAGGCAATGAGACAACAAACAACGTTCTCTAAATCGAGCTCTTTCCTCCTACGTTTCCTCTCATATTTCCCTGAAAATTTGTTTTCCTCTTCCGTTTCCCTTCCGCGCGATTCCATCCTTTATTTTTTGCGTTTCATTTATGCATTCGCGCATTTCTTCTTTTTCCTGCTGATGTTTTCCATTGGAAAAAAAAAGGATTTACGATCCGTGATCTAGTGTCCTCGTGTCTTTTCACCGTTTGTAATGAGAAAATGGAAGCGCGATATTTTAAAGTGAGATCCCAGCCCCGATTGTACGAAGATGCAAGGCGAACAAAGACTTACACGCGAGGAGGCATTTGCTCCGCTGACTTACATAAAGAGATAAAGTAGGTGTAACGAGAAGGAGCGCGGGGACGGAGGCGGAAATTGGCCACCCGGCGCCAATCGATTGGAAAATTGGGTTACATAAACATCTTTTGCTTTCGTATCCATCTTTAGTGCCGTTTTCTGTCTCCTACTGGCACACGCGGGAGACGACATACGTATTTTTTGCCTACTGCACCACGCTCACTCGCGTCTCTTATCGTCGGCATCGCGTTGCGTGGCATCTGCGATCTTCATCCTCGTTTTCAATTTCTTCGAAATCGAGGGTGAAACAACGTCTTGCCGCGCTTTAAATTTACATCGGGTCTTAGCGGCCGTCCCTTTCTCGTTCGTCGGGCATTACGTTATCGGAATTCGATAATTTAAAGCTTTCCGCTGCCGGTCGTCTAATAGAAAAGTAATGCGTATAGAAGGCGCCTCCTCACCGCCGTTCGCCAGAAAGTCAAAGATGCCGTCTCAACGCGGAATGCATAAAACATAATTAGCTATGTCTCTTTCTCTCCTCTCCTTCGCTCCCCTCCCCTCTCCTTCCTCTCATTGCGATGCAGGCAGGCCTCTCCGATGTCGTGACTTAATAATCCGCGAAATCCTTATCTCTTTGCCGACTCCTCGTCTCATTCGAACTTGTACACGTCTTCTTCAATCTTGTGGCTGATGTGATTTTTATGAAACCCGACCGCGCGATCCCCATGCTGTTTTGCGCTGTTTACGACGAGCTGGGAATTCATATCCGCTGAAGTTCTTGTCGAATGAGCTAGCTGACGCTCGAAAATCGAGAAAGATGCTGCTCGTCGAAAGAGGAGCCTCGCAGGAATGTACGCGAAGTTGTATGTAAACTTCTTCAAGTGCTCTGCTGCAGCTTACTCATTTGCATCCTAGCTACTATCTTTCGCAGTTACTTTTCTTATAACCAGTTTGCAGCCAGGCCAAAGGCACTTCGAATTCCTGTTCATCAGCAACTTGCTCGTATTGTAAAGTATGCACACCTTCGTTATATCGATTGAAGCGCAGAGTAGACGATTCGCCCCTTAGTATTACAAATTTCTCCCATCGCTCACGTTATGTGTCATTCCTCACGGCTTTTCTTTAATCTTTCACGCAAATGACATGCATTTGTGTCTATTAATAATTAACGTATGTTGAAACTGAAGCATGCGTTATTGTACGTATGTTAAAACATTGTAAATGAAGAGGCGCAGAGGTTTTCTAAAATAAAACCCATTTTATTCTAATCAGTTTTCAGAAAAATATAAGAAAGACAAATATTATATTAAACCATATAATATTTGTCTATCTTGAAGTACAATCGTTGGAATACGAATTTTCAACAAACGCATAAAAAAAACCAGATGAAAGTTGTGATTACATGTTGATGCGAGAGGGTCGCTGCGCCAGTCTGCGACGAGAAGTGTAAAAGATAATTGGCAAGATCATCTCTGAGCGCTGGCAGCCGTTTGAGCATCGTGGCTTAATAATCATTTGCATACCTTTACCTGGTTCAATGTAACATCGGCTATCCGGCGGCGTCGGACTCTTCAACTTTTCTCTTTGTAAACCGGCAAACTTAAGCTCATCAGCTTTGCTGGAGCTCAGCTTCCGCTTTTTCGTCCGTGGCTATGGGCGACCTCCGAGAGAGGATGAGTCTTCGGGAGGAAAAAAAGAGGGGAAAGGAAAGAAGAAAAGTGGTCGCGCACACCCACGTGTATACAAGCGTACGCGGGAAAAGGATTCGCCCGCCGGTGTTGGAACAAGACGCCCGGGAAGAGGTAACCGTGCTAATGAGCTCCGTCAATTTAGCGAAGACTGGCTTATGGGCCGTAAGCTTTGCTTAATATGAAGTAATATCGCCTGCTACCCCGGTTATAAACCCGCCCCGTGATTTCTTCAGCCTCAGAGGGAAATCATCCTCACTTTACATTAATAGAGCTGAGCCGTGCAACTTTTGTAAGTAGCATCGTTACTTAAAAATCCTCATCACGAAATATCAACACCGCAATAAAATACTTTGCGCGAGAAGAAGCATTGGCGTTTCTCTTTTTTTTTTTAAGCTACAGCGCTTTCATAGAAGAACACACGCGCGAAGGATTTTTATGAAATTACGTATTCTTATCAAATAGCAAAAAAATTATTTTTTACATGCACAGCTTACAGAAAAGAAAAACTTTTATTATTATTCGCAAAATAGTAGTACATCCGAGAGCAAATATTTAAAGTATCAAATGGACAAATAAAATTTTCACACGAATTTGAAAGTTCTATATGAATATCTAGCTTTAAAATTATTTCTGTGATTTTCAAAATATCAAAATAAAATATTTAAATGAGTCTGGTTGAAATAAAAAGTGAAAATTTGAAGTTTGTCTAATATTGAAATATTACATATATATATACACACACACATATAATATACATGATTATTGATCTGATAAATTTATTTAATATTATTTATCTTAATTTCTGCAAATTATTTGTTATAATAAAAAATTAATTCCTATTTTCCGATATCAAACAGCGATAATTTTGCTTTAACAACAAAATGTATTTCATTCATTTCCGCAGTAAATTAAATTTATTTCAATAGCAAATTCGTGTTTTTATAAATAAGTTTATTCGTTGTTAACGACATTTTTCCATTTTATTAAATAAAATGGTCTTGCGGTAATACTTATTAATTGATTATAATGGTGAAGTTTGGTTCCACAGCATATATACATAGTGATAATTGTGGCATGAGAGTCATTCTACTTTCTGTGCCAAAGATTTGGGTTTATTTATACTTAGAATAATATCAAATTTTTAATTGATTGTTATCTCTCGGAAAGGCAAACCACCGGAAGTAATTTTTTTTTTTTTTAAGATAATCACCTACATGCATGCTCAAGCAAATGAAAATTATTTCTTCAGCCATGAAAGATTGACTTGAGAGGGAAGGGGGATGAGAGAGAGAGAGAGACAGAGATGAGAGTATATGTGTGTGTGTTTTACTACAACGGTTTTGTTGCCCTAGCATTTTTCTCCATCTATAAAAGCAAGTTGTATGTGAAACAAGGACTTATTTTTTAAAGAAAGGTCTGCATTCAAGTAGCAATCATTGAAAATTGTTACAATTGTTGCAGAACATGCTATAATAAACAGTGAACAATAACAGCTTTGTACAATAACAGCGTTTTTCTGTACAAATTTAAATGTATAAACTGTAAATACTACTTTATTTTTATTACTCCGAGAGATATCACAGCATTGTCTTAATCATGTTTCCATAAGCTCATAATAATTCTTTATGTGTATATTTCATAAACGCTGACAATAATATTATATGATACACCATTTCATGCTGTTTAATTGTAATTCTTTACCTTTTTATTGACATGAAATTTTATTTGTCATATCAAGATGTGTAGGTAATATGAAATATTTTAAGGATAGGGAATAAGAAATACAGCAGTATAACGTTTATATATTATAAAATACTTTATTTTGTAAAATATATATCATACATATATAATCTTATCTCATGTATTTCCTACATGACCATATATTTTTCATATACATTGTGTTTATTTATCTTCCTTATATGCTATGGTTTTTATGTTACATAAATTTATTTTAAATTGTTCAAATTACAAGAATATAAACATTTTTTCCGCTCTGAATAATAATATTTATTTTATTTAATAACTATTTTTTACATAATAACTTGGTAATTTAAGATTTAATTTTATTTTTACTGTATGTACTATGTTTACCATATTTTGATTAGTTTACATAAATGAACAACCTTACATTTTATTTCTTGTGTTATTTATTTTTGCTTTTAAAATTTGATTTGTATTTTATATTATATTCTATTTTTAGAACTTCTCATTTTCCTACTTTTTTTGTTAATACTGAAGTTGGATTGAAAAATCCAATCTAACGAATATACTTCTCACTAACAACATTACTTGCTTTTACTTTATGCACATACATACATATATGTATATGTATATTAATTATATTGGGGAAATTTTAAAAGTATATATTTACTACTACAGCTAACATACTTTACCGGAAAATAGCACGCAGTGTACATCGCAAGTTCCACGACGTGTAATAATATGCATAAAACATTTCTAATTCCGGTAGAGAATACACGTGTCTTTTCTCCCTTGCGTGTAAGAAGATACATTCTTATTGAGCTCACGTAACCGCTCTCGCACAAAAAGTCTTTGACATCACTAACGGCTGCTCTATTAGTATTCCAAACCGCGTTACGAGAAACGAAATTCTAATCATTACGGAACAATGCTCGTTAGAATAGGCATGCAGGATTGCTTGAGCCCGGCTTTGTATAGCGTTAAACTCTATTAAATTGAATCTTTGGAACATCCTAAATTCTCTCACGATTATTTCAAATAAATTGATTATTATTGCAAAATATTTTTCCTCGGTAAATTAATCCTGATTAGAAATTACGCCAGAAAATCTAGATACACGTATTCTTCTATATTTTACATACGACTTTAAGGCTTTAAGAGAGAGGGAGAAGTTTTGCCTGCGCTGTATTTAACGGAAAAAGCAGGAATAGAGATAATTATGAAGATAGAAATTCTCCGCGTCTCTATTAGCTCGCTAATGAGTTTAAAACTAGCCTAGCGGTTGACGTCAGGTTAACGCTCATCTTTATGCGTCTTCACGGTTCAGTTCTCACAGAGTTTCTTTTGAGCAGCTTTTTACCATCCCTACCGGAACCTTGACGCGCCTCAGCCAGCTACTCCATCAGCTCCACGGAGCGTATATTTATATTTCACTCCGAGGAGTAGCCGAGCATCTTCGCTATATACGCCGCTCATTATACGAGTAATTTCACTCGTGCAACCAGTGCTCGCGGCGTTACGATGGCATCTACTACTGTATTATTCCGACGAATCTGTCGCTCTGCCGTAAATTACAGCGCTTAAGGACGCGTTCTGCCATTCGACGTCTTACGGCCATTATTATTTCTCTAGAGGGGTGGCAAACGGTACGATAACGTGAGCGAAGATCGTGAAACCGACAGCAGGAAAATGAGTACGCGTATACCCGACGATCTCTCGTGTTCTTCGCAAACACGATACGAATCTACGGAAGCGTACTATATCGACAACCGACGCGCACCAACGAATCTCGCTCGTAACCCCGGTAGTTTAACTATCTCGTTAACGTGAGATCAATAACGTTTTTACGCTAGACCGAAGTCTGTAGCCAGCTAGATGAAGACAGGGCGTTAGATCGGCAGGGAGGAGAAGGGGAAGAGGGACAAGTTCCGGTCCAGTGCGTAAGTTTGGACTGTCGCGCTTCGACCGCGACTCCGTACACGAGCGAAGGCGCCGCAGCGTGTGGAAATTTGAAATTCAGATTAATATCACGGAACGCGGAATCGTTAACGCTCGACATAAAGCCACCCCGGTATTACCATATACACGCTGTCTCACGCATCCGGATGTGTACCCACGGTACCACGCGTCGCGCGTATATTACTCGCGTGCGGTATTTACCCTCCTCTCGGTTGGGTCGGCTCGAGCAGAAGCTTTCAATGAAACGACGGTTGATTCTACCGGAAAGTAGACACCGGCGTCTACGCTCTTCAATAGACCTGTGATTCTGAATTGGATACATTATTCTGCTCGCCTTTTGAAAACTCCCGCGGGCGAAGGGATGCGCTCTCGGATTAGTGACGAATGAGACACGTGCACGAGCTGCATAATAAAATATGGCCACTTCACGACGAATATTAACCGTAAACTCTTTTTAGCTCTATGTATACGCAACGAAAGAGAGAGAGAGAGAGAGAATTAAATTGAACCAAGAAGCCTAAAAAACAAACAAAGCGTCTTTTAGAAGCAACTTGAACGCTTAAAATAATTCCAAGCAACAACGGGAAAAATATCTTTCTGCAATAGACGTCCTTCTTTTTAATTACTCTAGATTGTTGATACTTGAATGTTTCCTTTTACATATAAGTAAAAGAATTTTATGTCGTATTATTTTATTAAAGATATTTTATCGAACAAAAGAAGTATATCACTAAGAAGAAAATTATTTAATTACGAGTCTCGCGCTCTATTGCTTAATATAGTAGAAGCACTAATATAGAGAATAGAAGCAACGATAATTTGATTAAAGTTGGATTCTTCTTACATCTAGAACAGCGAGTTCTTATGCGCTGATAAGAAAGACATTAGAGGGATTACCGGATGGTCCTCCTCTTGTACCATTATCTTGTCTGTAATTGAGCACGTCCATAAGCCGGGCATCTGTTTTCTGTCTGTCACTCAGCTCTTTTCCTGATTAAGACCTTTAATTCTTTTAATTGTAACGTAAATTTGTACAGCTGTGGTATAAGAAATATCATTATTCTCAAAAGCTTCCAGCGGAACAATGTATTGTTTAATAAAGGACTGTGCGCGGCAAATGTTAAATATTCTCATGTGTTAAAAGCGCGTTTCTAGTTACAAGTAAATTACATGTACATGTATATTTGTAAAGAATAAATGTAAATCCGGATGAAAAACTGTTCAATGATTGAAAATTTGCATTCTATCACTCATATTCCGTATAAAACGCGTCAACAAAACAATACTTGTTGATGAAAAGTAAATAAGATCAATCGTAACTCCGATTATTTTGTAGCAACATTTTTCGCTTCTAAATCTGATAAAGCGTTTATCCAAAATCTTAAAAATCTCCAAGTTTCGTTTCGCACGATTGGTCTAACATTCACGAACGGACTAAGCGGCCGTGTCCATTGAAGAGCTCGCGGTTCGAATTATCTGTAACGCAAACTACTTCCCAACGAGCCCGTTTGTTTAGCCCCGATCGGCCCTCTCGCATCGTCATTATTTATAGACGCCGTCGTTTACACTGTCAACGTCGCGATTAATCGCGAAAGCATCCGTGTTCCGCAGGCTGCGCACACCGACGACACCGCCTCAAACGTCAACGAGTTTACCGTCGGGCCGTTTTGCCGTGGTCCGCCCAAGTCCCGGATTACGCGGCATGAAAATGTTCAGCGGAAAATGAGACAGGTCGCGCCCGGGTTCTAAAGCACAATTGCCGTCTGGGCCGGTGCCATAACGTTCTGCTTTTGTGCCGGGATCGACTAACCGCCAGTTTGCTGGAATCCCTCCCTCTCCCCTCCGTTCAGCGGACGGAAGTTTGAAATTGTTGAAGAATTTTGCGCCCTTTCGTCTGCGGACGACCCTAAACTGTGGTTTGGCAACCGTATAAGCGTACTCCCGACAGAAATTGAAGCCAATACATTCTCGATAAATTTAGATCTTAACTCGCTTGCTAGAGATGGGATAATCTATGTGTTTGCGCGGATAACGACGGCGTAACGATTAGCGTAAAACGTTCCTTTTCATATTTATAACGTCGAAGATTAAGCGAGAAAATATTTCCCGCATTCCGAAGGCGTGTTAAAAATTATTTAAATAATAAAGAGGATATAAGAGAGGAACTAAAAGATATTCTCCAACATATTGCCTGTATAAGGGAAATTATTATTACTAGAGAAAAATCAGGTCAGGTCAGGTCAGATTATAAAAACTGCCATTTGACAGAAGCATTTAATTTTTAAGTTTTATTTTTAGCTTTTGTTTAAGAAATATTATTCAAAAACAAAGTGGCACGCCAGTACCAGTTGGTGGACTTCCTCTAATAAATTGCAGCAATTATATGTTTTTTCGATATTTTTCTAATTAGCACATTTCCTCGTTAATACCGCCAGCTGTTTCTCCACGCAGTTGCAATTGTGTGAAACCGGCTTCGCAAATGAAATCCCTTCGTCATACAAATTCAAACCTATCTCGTACGGCCGAAACCGCCCCCTTCTTTGCGGTCGAAGTTAGTCTCCAGCGAAGTGTGACGTATAATGTGCCATCCCCCAGCCAACTTTTCTCGCGCGTATCCCGTTGCCGGGCCGCATTAATATCACTGTTAACGTCTACATGCGGACAGCTCTCTGCGCGCGACTGTTTCTCTGACTCCTGCCCCCTTTGCTCTCTCACCCCCTTCCACCTTTTTTTCTCTTCTTCCGCATACTACAAGCTACAGTGAGCTTTCCTGTCGCCGTTTCTCACTTTTTCAGCTCCCGCGGTGAACCGTCCCGTCTCACCTTCCTTCGCGTCGCTCATCCGACCACCGTCGTGTCGTATATAATTCCCAGAGCTGGTCGGAAACGAGAGATTTCTACGTACATACAGATGTGCGAAATGAACGTCGGCCCTCGTTGTGGACGACACTTCATTAAAGCGACGGGCTGACGATTTTCCTTCTGTCCACCCGCGCGCCGACAGTGTCCCTCCCTTCCGTTCGTGAATTAAAACGACGTATACCACGTCGTTAAAGAGTCTTTTATCGCGGATTTATCCTACGGGATAGTAAAATCTCGATGCGGAAAAAAAAAGGAGGGAAGAGTCGGGCGGTTTTGTGTGTAATCTCGTGAACCGAGGACGGCGATGCTCGCGGTCTGAGGACGTTAAATTGTCGGTAATGTCATTGACAATATGCGGTAATGATTGCGTCCATGTCGATTTAAGGGGCGCGTTTTCTAATTGGAAAAAAAGTGCGGGTTGTGCGGCGGACGACTTATTCGCGAGAGTTTGCATTGCGCAGTCTCAGGGACGACGCGGGAAAATCGATATTGCAGAAGAGACCTGCGATTATTTTAATATCAATTTAGATAATGGCTTCCGAATATTTCCAAATACGAGAAATCAAATTATTCTCATCAAGCTGAAAGCTACAATCTCTATGCGCAGCTAACTTGATTTACAATTGTATGTCGCGAATCTGAATGGAATCAATTGCTGTAGAAATGCTGCACAATTGACAGCATGATCAAGTTGCGTTCTAAACAAAACCTGCTATTAAACTTGAAAACACATAGTGGCCAGATGTCATTATAGTATATTATCCGTAACAATCTTTGTAAGAAGGTTCATTAATAACTATAATTACGACTCTGCGTATTTCTGAAGGAAAGGTTACCTCTTTTATGACACGTGCCTTCTGCGCCACCGGTCGATTTGATTATACGAGAATGAAATTCCAACGAGCAGTAAACAGTGTGCGCGGTTATTCAATTTCTGTGGACTGAGGCCGTCTAGTTTCCGCTCTATTTCTTATATCGCAAGAACTGACGGGGCGCTTCCCGCTCGGACGGCTTCGTGGGCACCTCACGTCGACATCTAAAGTGGTGTATTCCCTGTTGAGGATATGGAGGATATAGGATATCTTATACTCCGGGGAACGCCGAGAATGTACCCTCTACGTTCCCGAGTATATTCTATAGAGACTACATCACTCTGTATAACACCAGATTCTAGTTACGTATAATTATACAGCGTATGCGATATACATTTACTACGTCTACAACAACAAGACTCGGTGTAAGGAGTTATGGCATAGAACCGAGAACATTGTTACGCGATTACGTACATACGTGTACCCGCAATGAAATGCGCCCCAGCGTAAGCGCGCGAATCAGCCGTTCGTACTTTGTTAATACAAAAATTATTCCCATGGAAACGTAATAACTGACAATAATGAACAACGTTTCTTTCGCAATTCTATTCTTTCTACATTTTTATCAGTCTGTGGTTTAATGCTACAACATCACTATGTATTCATCTCTGTGAGATATAACTTGTTTCAAGTAAGTCCAAGCAAGTTTCCGAAAGCTAATACTATTGTATTCAAGTATGAGAGAGAGAGAGAGAGAGAGAGAGAGAGAGAGAGAGAGAGAAGAGAGTATGGCATTAGAGGGAAGTAGTTTGCGAGTGCTTAATCGAAGTTCGACAACGGGTCGAATAAATTTGGTTCGTACGTAGCCTCGAGCTGCAATGCGAATACCTTTGATATCGACATAATCGCTGTTCAAAGTTGAAGTCTTCATAACCCCCTAGGGTCTCCTCAAAGGAGCACGGCTTGCAAGATGAAAAATTCTCATAAAACTTCATAAATATTTCAAGGATTCGCATAAGCGAGCAATTAGGCTGAATTAGGGATCCCCGGAGTAATATTGCTTTTTCAAACCGGGATCCTTGACTTTTGAGAGGGTTGATGGTGTTTCTCGATAGCATTATATCCTCGAGTTTGCAACAGTGTGCAACAGCAATCATCCTTCCTTCGTCTTTTTCTTTCTCCTCTTTACATGAACTATTTTGCACAAGTTTATAACTGACAAAGTATAATGTCACAATATATTGATATATTTCACTACATTAATCAATAACCAAATTAATAAATTCATGATATGCATTGTGAATTATAGTGCATATATAAAAAAGAAACATATAACCAATTATTAAATACTATCTGTCTTGTTTATTCTTTAACAATATAATATATTTTAAAAAATAAGAAAAGTTTCTTCATATGTAAAAATAAAAAAAAAAGTAATAGTTTTGATTTTAAAAAGTGAAAACACATGTAAAAAATACCAATAAATAACCAATGAGATAATTAATAAATGACTAGCAAACAAATTTTATTTTAAAGAAAAGCATATATGAAATATTTTAATAAAGTATTTTAATTAAAAAATTATTTGATAATAATAATTAATTTTTTAATACGATCTAGAAAGGTAAATATTTCCCTAGATACGTGAATATCAAAGTACAACCTTTAATTTGTTTATATTTGAACATGATTGAATGATTCACTGGTGAATACGATTTCGCTTTTTAGTTTGCTAGTTTACCTGTTTTACTTAATTGCATATTCAGTATGAAATGATATTTTAATTAAGTCTATATGAAAATTAGATCTAAAAAATTATAAATTTGCAATTTATTATTTTGGTATCTTATTATTTGAATATTTTTCTTAAATAATCGTCTACTAGTGACTGGTGCATTGACCCTACGAAGAGCATAAAGTAAATATTTTAATTCTATTTTCTCTTCAAGCTCATTAATTTCGATATACCACACGCTTTTTTATTTATTTAATTAGCAAAGTCAATAAGATTAACTTGATACTATTAATAGTTAATTAATTAAAGTTTCTTTAATAATATAGTAGAAACGAAGTTATATTTTTACCGTACCTCAATTATTAAATATCTACTGAAATGTATCTTTGTACTTTTTCCTTTTCAGTAAAATTATGCCAGTTTATTTCTTTATTTTTTCCACATGCATTTTATTATCATTTCTATGTATCATCATTGCCTTATTCATGTTAATAGAATCGCGGGCGTCCTGCCATTAACTCTATTGTTTTTACCCGTCCTAGCACTGACGCGTCAGTACATTGTATTCACAAGCAAAGTATGCAACTCTAAGCGACACACTGTGTTTCAACCGAAATTCGATTTGCATCGCGACTCCGCCCGATGAATGCGTTGTTCACGGACACAGGTTGCATATCCTCCCGATTACAAAAGTGCACACGCGAGCCGACTAGCGAGCCTCAATTCACGCGCGTCCGTGCTTTGTCCCGGGTTGAATAACACGAGCTACGAGCGAAAGCCTCATGCGAAAATTGCGCCGGTATGTCGGCGCTGCGTGCGGCCCCACTGGCGCGCCGATTGATCCGAAAATAACTTGTGAGAGATTCGCAAAGTGGCACGGCGCACGTACATGTAACATCACCGCGATATAGCGACTGGGTGGATTCGGGCGCGTCTGCCTCCAACCCCCATGACGATGAAGTAGTTGCGCCCAGACGAGCGTCGCATTAAACGTATGTCTGGGATCGTGCGCGGAGGTCCCACGATGAAAATTCTACCCGCTTGTTTCGAAACCCCTTAATGTGCATACACACGCGATCAAGTGTTTCCATTATTTCGCGCATACAATTTGCATCGCGCTTATCGCACGCGTATATACCGCCCCCGTCCGTTTACACGAGTCCGCGCGGCGGCTACAGCCAGGCTGAGGGATCGCTGTTGTCGCGGATGACATATTCGGCATCATTAACTTTTCACGTTACGTTTACAGTCATTGGCGATTTATGCGCGTCTACCATCGTCGTTCGTCTTGGTATATTTTACGCCCGCGATTAATTTTTAATTCGCAAAGCGATTGTTCCGTTTTTTTTCGTCGAACATTTCGCCGAGTTTCTTTTTAGAGCGCGATTAGACGTATCTGCCGGGTACGTCTAAGCGCAATCTGATATGCAATGTTGCATACGGTGCATCAATTAGATTAATAGCAACTTAATAACGATGGCACTACGGCACTTGGTAATTATGTAGCAACACGAGAATGCTCAGATAGAACTTAACAAGGACAGGTATAGCTCCCGCGCTCAGTAATTCCTTAGAGAATAACTGCCAGCTTAAGAGCGCGGAAGCTGCGTGAACTTGAGATTACAATTCGGCACTGAAGCGAAGTCGTTGGAGTTTACAAGATCAGGTGCCCGAGTTTCTCTTATCGCCTCTTATATTCCCTTGCGTGACGGCGACGGAATAGCGAGAAGTTATTTCACTTCGGACCTGTTTCCATTTGTACGCAACACAACTGACTAGAAAATATTTGACTTTTCGTTTAATATATATAAATAAATTTTCTAGCGTAAAGTTAATGGCCCATATTCTTAAATTAAAGCAAATACTTATCTATATGCTTAAAACGCTTTTACCGATAAAAGTAATTAGTATTTGTAATTATAATTGCATTGTAAATAATTATTTAAAGCTCCAGTTCTATAGTTATTACTGCTATAATGTTGATAATAATCTTATGTTCATAGTTTTACTAATTATTTAAAAGATTTACTAGCAATTGATAATTTTAAATATTTTTATAGTAAACATTTTTCTATAATAAATATGACCACAATTGTAGTAAACATAACAATTTTTTAATATCCATTTATTAATTACGTAATAATAACAACTAATAGCAAATAATAATTTGCATGGCTAAAACAATTATAGAAATATAGTTGACATCGAAAAATATAAATTATAGGTAAATTTTGATAATTGTAATTATTATTTTCTCTCAATGTACAGTTACGGTTAAAGAGATATCTAATAATTGAAGATATCGGAGATTATATTTACATCTCTTGTATTTTCAATTGTTCACATCTTGTCTCTATTTTTACGTCAGTATTATACGGGAAGATCACTGGCGGTATTTTTCACAGCATTTTCAGCTTTATCCCTTACATGCCTTTCTAGCTTGTTTGTCGAACGTTTATCTCTCCCTTGAGGCTATGTTTAATAAAGTCACGCGGCATACGTGCCCATGGTTGAATGGGAAAACCGCGCGGCGCGACGTTATTCAATGTCTGGCCTCTTTGGCCGCCAACCCTTTGTGTACCCGACACGTTACGAGGGCTTAATTTTCGCACGTGGTGCGCGTCGCCCATTGACCCAATAAACCCGGACTTAAACTTTAACAGCTGCCATCGTAAACCGCGATCGTTTCGATGTGCATAAACTGCTACATACCGGTCGCGGTTTAGCACTGGCGGCTGATACAGACGAAATGCAAGATCGACAGGAATTCGGCTATTGTCCTCGTTTCGCCATCCGGATAATCGCGATGGATTATGCAGCAAACTGCCACAGAACTACCACGAGAGAAACAATACTAGCTTTCGAATTGTCAGTCGTAAGAATTCATTGTATTCTCCCGTTGATTAAATAAAAAATGATAGGGTTTTTTTAAGAGCAAAAATTTGAAATTTGTGACGGGAATCAAACTCAGCATTAAATTAATCAAACATTCGGCCTACTAAAATATATAATTATTACAGGGTATATTTCACTCAGAGATAATTTATTTGAGGAGGCTGAGGAATGTCAAACGCGCGTCCCGTTTCCCGTTATACGTAAAATCGACGCTGTGCAGGGGGTTGTTCACCGCAGATGACATCGTGATGCAATTTTTGTATACTCCCGGTTCTATCATGTGGTTTGCATTCATCCTACACACGATCCCCGCCATTTTGTCGTTCTGCAAATATATACAATGAGCATTATCGCGTCGCAACGAGAGCCATTCGGCGGTTTGTCGCCCCAATAACGGCGCAGTTGTATCGATGATGGTCGTTTAATGATTTGCAATCGGTCGGCATTGATGAGGCGCGGCGATTTGCGCTCCTTTTTTTTTTCCTTTCGTCGTTTTACTTCGTACTCGAATGCCATCGCGGTTCTTCGCGCTTGGTTAGATTGATGTCGGTTTGCTCTTGATTTAAGGACATCGAGAGAGATGCCACAGGCAACGTTTGATCGTGATATCTTTTCAATCATTGAAATTATTGATACAGTATAAAACGAAAGTTTAATTAATATACTTATTCTAGTCATAAAAGTATAGGTATCTTATATTTTTGAACAGTGAGAGAAAGAAAAGAATTTTTAAGTTGAATACGATGTCACTTTTAAGAACTGGGATAAAATGCTGTCTAACGTCAACTCTTAATTAAATAATATATATAAATATATAAATTATATAATATATAAGAACTAAAAAATGGTATGCAAATTTGGTTTAAAAAAATAGCATTGTGAATTAAATCAAATTTTTTATACATATATACTAAAGCTTATAAATATTCATGCAAAGGTTTATTTGGATTCACTTATTTCGTTGAAAAAGATATTTATCTAAAGTCGCAACAAAATAAGACCATTTTCTTTGTATAAAATCATTAAAAGTAACATTTTTTGTCGTTTTCCAACTGTAATTTTCATGGTTTTAAAGTTAAAATTTGGATATTTGTAACCAAAATTTTTTTACATTGATTATAAAGAAAAGATATAAATCCAAGAAGATTTTTAGGTTTTTCGCTAATTTTAAGCTGTGATATTGTAGAACCAAAACATTCTCAAAGTAAATTATTATAAAATATTGCTGACTGTGTTACATTTATTTTGATCTGTGAAAAGAGCAATTTCACCATAGAAATTTGAAATACCGAATAAAACAAATAAAAAAAATTACATACGTTACATTGAATTCGTAAAATTATCTTCATGAAAATAATAGATTATGTATACTTTTATGAACATAAAGTTATGTTTATATAAAACTGTATTTGCCTTAAAATTGTACTTGCAATCGTTTCACATTTTATATTTTGGAAATTTATTCAACTCACTAAAAATCACACATATTATTTCGGAGATTTATTGAATTTCGCCTCGTCAATTGTTATTAAATAGCGCATAAGAGCAATATAGATTCCACGTACATAACAAATTTTGGACCATTTAATAATGTCACCATATATTTGTGCATTTTACTGCCGTTTCTACGTCCATGCGTTCACGAAATCCTTTGCCGCGGGTCGTATACAGGTTTGCTTAACGGTCCGTATAAAGTTTACGGGTGTTCTGGCTGAAACAGCGGGAGAAATTTCTTTCGAAGAGATTCATTCCACCTTCCAAAAGATAGAGATCTCGTATCGCCTTAAAGATTCGCGTATTCGCACCACGTGCGATTTGCGTTGTGAGCAGTGTCAATTATCTACTATTACCGTTAAATTTGATCAGCTGGCAATTGAGCTGATGAGAAAGAATACAAATGAAGAGATAGAAGATACAAAAGGGCGTTACAAACATGGAAGAGAACGCTCTAAGATTGCTAGCTGTATGAAAAATGGAGAACGGTTGCGATAAAAAAAGCCTTGGAGACATAACAGATTCCCGAGAAAGAGAGGGGGAAAAAAGGGTTTCGCGGAGGATCCCGGTAAAAGGATTTTATAGCGGCGTCCACTGGTTTTACCCAGTGTCGATTCTGGAATAAAAGATGAACCGGAATTGCGGGCCGCGCTTTAAAGTTCTCATCAAGCGATCGAGGTCTGTGGGACACTTCTGTGTCTCATTGTTCCCTTTGTTTGGTGTTTACGCTGTTGCACCGGGACTACAGCGCGGCGGCGTGCCCGGTGGCGACGGTAATGTCGGTGACTACAACGGACCGAGAGGAGGCGGGTGAGGAAAATGAAGGGATGAGGTCGTCGGTGTGCCGCGCCGGGGAGAGAAGCTTTCATTAAGCTTGCATTGTCCCAGCACCGCGCTATTATAGCCGAGTGAATAACTTCGAGCCATCCTGGTAGTCATGCCGTCCCCCCCCCCTCTTGTTTCCCTTCTCCTCTTCCTTCTTCCTGCGTCGCTTCGTCTTCCGTTTTATCTTCCTCCGTTTTTTCCCCCTTTTTTCCCCATTTTTCGTACGCCACCCGCGTGTGCTACCTCCCCCCTCCTGCGTGTCCCGCTTCCGATATTCCGCGTCCTTCTCCCTCTCCGTCGGCGCGTCGACGACACCCTTCTCGTCACATTTTCCAATGGCTCGTCCTCTCTTCCTTCTCTTGTGCAATTTGACGCGTCTCCAATTTATTTCGCGACCTCGGTGGCCGTCCCGTTAGTCGCGCGATATTAACAAGCCGAACGACGATATAATGGCAAATCGCTCGAGCGGCGCGGCGTCGGGACGCCAACGGGAGAGCACGTGTGCTGGATACCTTCACCGTTCGTCCCTCTGGTGTCGATCGTGGTAGAGTGGGACCTTTTAACGAATATGACCTCGGCGCCCGTAAAATCTTGACTGCCCCGTTCGTTAATTACTCGCCGTGTCTATACCTCATTTGTTCGACGACAATTTTGAAAACCCGCCCTTCTCTCCGTCGCTATACTGTCGGTCGTTCCGCCAACCCCGTTTTGATCCCCCGTTCGTCCTGTATACACATCGGCAGAATATGCCTGAATCTCGTCGTCTGCTTCCTCGTTGGCCGTTAATGACACGGAAGGGAGGATCTCGTACTTTGCACGCGGAAGAGAAAGAGGGACGATTGCCGGAGGTAACGAGAGAAATGCGTCACCTCCGACGATTACATTTGATTTCTAGAGGCACTCGATGCGTTCAATTATTTCCTCTCGGGATTTGCTTCTTCATTATAACGAGCATTCCGATAGTCGACGCTTTTCTGTCGTTGCTTTCTCAGTCACTCGTTCTTTGTATGTTTCTCTCTCTCTCTCTTCGCTCTCTTGCGTTACATCTATTTGGTGATTATGTGAAGTTATATCGCTGCGCATAATGTCGCTCCGGGGCGGAAAGCTGGTTTGTATTCGGAAAGTGAGCTCCGCGCGCGAAAGCAGGTCACAATGAACTTCCACAATGGAAATAAGCGCCCTGCGAGTTATCCTACAAACAAACCATTTAAGTTGATATTTATGAAAAGTATTTTCGCATTGCTGAAAACGCTGAGTAAATTTAAAAGAGCGCAGTGCTGATCTGGAAATGTTATTTAATTTGACCAACGGTATCTATGTCCTTTCTCTCCATATTTGGAACAAAATTGAATGAGCACAGAAATATTACAACGAAAGGTATTTTATTACTACTTCTGTATTCAGAGAAGGTAGCACAGCAGTTATTAAATACGATATGAAAATATTAAACTGCGTTCGAAAAATGTTTAATTTTTACATTCATATTATTCTCCGATTGAATTTGTTAAGATATTAATTAACATCTCTTTTTTTAAGTAGGAATATATAATTTATTTTTTTACCCTTCCCTCGAAAAATAATGCTCGAAAGTGATAAAGATGGCAGCCAAAAGACTTCTATTCGTTACTGTGAACTGTATTTTCAGTAATCCATCTTCTTAAGGAGTCTACCTTTTTTATTAGAAAATTGAATTTATTTTCATGAACATAGGATTTAATCTGTAGTGGCCTATAATATGGCATCGTACAGAATCTCGTCGTAACGTACAGTCTCTAGTCGTACATAGAAAGACTTTCGAATGCGTAGAAATCAGATTACGTTGGCCAATACGTTTCAAGATTACCGGGAATCTTATTCGGAAATTGCCAAGTGCCGAGCTCCCGTGGACTCGCTATCGTCCACGAGATAAGATTGCAATTCGCAATGACCTTCTGAATTACTTATTAAACGAGACACTGTTTTCATTTTGAATTTCATTATAGAATTCATTTAGACGGATATTACGCGGAAGTACAGCAAATTGGAAATAGAACGGATTGTTGTATTTCATGCAATCCGGACGTCTACGACGTTGTATTCCTTTTTTAGATATTTCGCGTTTGCGAATTAAAAAAATAAAATGTAAGAAAGCGGAATAAAATTACTTTTATTATTTCAATTTGATGTACTTGCGATGCAACAGATAGCCTGACATTGTCTTCGATTTTTCTTCCTTTTTTGTGTTTTGTTGTAATATCACAGAGTACACCGACGTCGTGGTATTGACACTAATTGCTCAATACCTGTTTCAGATACTCCATCGTTCGCGATAACGCGTTTACCTGGTTTTGGAATTCCGATCGTCGAGGGGATGTCTGTCAGCCTGAAATGCGAGGTAGACAGCAATCCAGCCAGTACTCCAATTTGGCAGCGTGGTAAGTGGCGAACGAAAAAAAGGAATGGAATTCGTGCGCGGCGTTTCGCTTGGTTTCTCGACCGGATTTTGGAGGAACGTCCAGCTTATTAATTCAATCAATTTAAATGTCTCGCGTAAAACAATTCTGTTCAGAAATATATTTTTTACAATTTTTAAATTGTGTATTACGCAAAATAGAAAGAAGTTTGTTTCATTTTACTTTCTTGCTTTACTTACTTTCTTAACAAAAGGTATATTCTACTATATTTGATACTTAATCGCTTATTTACTTACTTCTATATTTTTGCTTAATCTTTTAACATATTTAAAAAACGAAAAATCACTTTTCTTTCAGTTAATGAGACAATGAGATTCGTTATTCTATACTAGATTATTTAAATCGATTAGATTATATATGATATTTATTTATTCAAAGAGCCATATTTAAATTGAATATAAAAATATTAATAATTTTCTTGCAGTTTTCTAAAAAAGAATATTATAATTTGAAGCAATAATAAAAATTTAATGCATAAGTAAAAATTCAATTAATAAATCAATTATCTCATTAACGTTTGATGTTTAACGCCACTCATTTTTTCACACGAAGTAAGCTCAAAACAATCACAAACAGTATATCAGGTTACATTTTATTTCCCATTTAAAGTTCACTATATTTGAATGGCGTGGAGATTAACTCTTCTCGGCAGTAGCGTTATCCGTATTTTCCACGGCCGGTAAAATTTTGGCGATTTAAATACGTTCAGTAATGAGATTTTTAACGAGTTACTGTCGCTACAAACAGCCCGTTACCCGAAGCGAATTTCAACGTAGTAATTTACATCGTCCGTAAACAAACGCGTTCTAGCTAAGCACAAACTACTGATTAATTTCAAACAGATTTTACCTGGATAAAAAGTGACGATATTACGAGGGCTTTCATGAACCCTCGAAAATCTAATAATACATGAATTAAAATAGATAAACATTCTTTTTCAAATAAATGCTACATATCCTTAATTCATTCCCAAATAAGCTTTATCTTAATTAAAAAAATCTGAGCATTGCAATTACATGCAAGATTGACTGCAAAAAGTTGTGAAGTAATACGTGATGGTCTGTTATGAGGTCTCTCCAGCAGGAAACAGATCAGATTACGAATTTAATCGAAGAGACAGAATTCTTTTAAATTGAAAAGTAGCAGCGGCTAGAAAGAAAATTCAACCTTTCCAACTTTTTTCGTCACTCTTTCCAACATTACTTCGAATGTTTACAACTTTGAAAAGGGTGCTTTCAGTATGCTCTATGTGTACGTATACACACATGCACACATACACACAGGCAGTTGTGTGGCAGACGGCGAGTTGCGAAGCGCACGTGCATTATTTCGTGCAACTCCCCATTCCCTGCAGCTAGGAAACGCGTCACGTTGTAGGTAGACACGTTAGCGCGGGCACGTGTAACGGCAACGTGAGCATAATTTAATCACTGTAAACAGGCACTTGGATGGGGCGGAATCTGATGCACATGACCCTCGGCGTAATATCGGTTTCGTAATAACTCTAAAGGAGATGTAACTTATCTGTAAACGCGACGTGCGTCAATGCACTGATAAGCGTAACACGATAGGCCGTAATCAAATTATCGAGTTACCTTGTCACGCGGGCTTTTCCCAGACGCGATGTTCTCTGATTCGATTGAAAAATGGAACTTGCTCGATTAAATTTATATCACCAGGAGAAGGGAATTTGACTCTTCCTCATATAAAATGATCGAATCGACAATGCGATTACGGTATTGAAATTGAAAGATTAATTGTGTAGATAATAGAGAACGTGAGCTGACATTTATATGCGCTAATTACTACTAGTTATGTACATACTAGAATTTTACATATTATAATATTACAATTATATATATCGCACACAGCGCGCATGAATAATATTTCAAAGTAATATAATGTTGTACAAGCGGCATTCTTAATGTACTTTGTGCAAAACGCACCCTCTACGAAGCTAGAGACCCATTTTCCCCCTATTTTCCCCCATTTTCCATACGAGAGAAACCCGCCGTAACGCAACAATGTCGCGGACTGATTCCTCGAGAGCAGTCGTAATTCTCGCGTAATTAAACCATTACCAACGATATGCTTAGACGAGTCAAACGCGTGTCGCCGCTCGCGGCATAATAACGTCGTCCTTAGCGTCGGGACGGAATTGAGGAGGACGCGAGGGGGTGAGTTCCAAAGTTCCGCATTCAGTCGCGATTCCCGTCAACCTTGTCGTCTCAGCCCCCCTCCTCCCCTAACATCTCGTGGATCTCGGAGAATCGGGCGGGAGGTAGGGAGGAGGGATGAGGGGGGGGGAGGGTTGGCGGTACATCCCATAATCACATTATTACGTACCGCAACGGGCGCGACAAGTCTACCACACAGACGCCGGCAGAGATCGGGACAATGGACAGCCCTCACACCGCCGCCGCGCGGTCCCTTTCATCCCGGCAATTCTCGCCGGCGCGCGCTTTCATTCGGCTCCCGATAGACAGGTGTACGTGCGCTCGATATTATCCCCGTCTCGGTGCACCACTACTACGCAGACCCCCGCGCCTATTTCCACATTGTAAGTTCCGCGTTGCCGGCGGTGGTTGCGGTGGCCGCGAGCAACGTCGGCGAGGAGAAGCTGTTGTTGCACGTTGGCGCGTGATATCGGGAGCGGCACGTTGCTCCATCTAAGCTGCCCTATTGGCCGACACTTGTGCGAGAGAAAGAGATGAGATAATGGGGAAATAGTTTACATCAAGATGCGCTCGTGGCTGCGTTGCGATGCCTCGGCACGTGGCATTGAAATATGAAAATCACGCTGCTGCTGATTAATAATTACGATTATTAACAGTTTTATCAACATTAGATTGAAACGGTCTATTCGTATGTGCCTTTCATATTTATATATAAATGTAAAGAATCATGTAAACATAACTTTTTATTGTTTAAAAGATTAAAAATGTTGCTACTTTATGCTTGAAATTAGAACTGAATGGTTGAATTAGTATACAAAATTATGTATAAAATTGCAGCACAGTGTTTCGAAGATTGCGTTATAATTAATTCGTATTAAAATCTATAAAAAGACAAAGAGCTAACGAAAGCGAGTACTCAGACGCATAGATTCAATACCATTTGGCTGTTTTTTTGTTGTGCAAGAGTTCGCGGTCGCTTCCGCAGCCTGATAAATATTTAAAACTGTATAATTTTCTTCCTTCCTGTGAGACTCCTGAACGTAGCTTTTAATCTCATCGTTATTTCATATTCGAAGAGTAATCTGCCTTATCTTCGCAATCGAGGTGTTCAGTGATTGGAATATAACCGATATAAATCCGCGTTTTGTGACAAGTTATCATCGTAGCGAAATAGAAGAAATAAAATTTCCTTAGAACAAAAAATATAACATCACTTGAAAGTTAATGATTAAAAAAACAGGAAGTATAAAAAAATTATACTCATATAAAATTGGTATATTGGAAAATTTGTACATATACATCCTTTTATTAAAGATATAGTACGATAATATTATATTTGACTTAAATTTAAATGGAAATGAACGATTAATATTTTAACGTTAATTAAGCTGCACACGCTAAACGGAGGTAACAAAATAATTACACCTTCCTTCCGTTGCCACATATCGTTCATGGCGCTTCACCCAGGTTACTTTACTAAGTTAGTGACTTTCATGAGGCAATCTCTCAACTTGATGTCTTCAGCCAGTAATGAGGAGTAAAGCACTAAAATTCTAACATCCTCATTGATCTTACATTCTTCTAAAAGTATCCTTTATGATTCGTAAAATCGCGTACCGTTGGTTACGTGAATAAAAACTGAAAAATTTTTTCAAAGAATGAAACTTTAAAAAGATATAAATCTGTCGAAGCAACTTTATCATCCATTTAATTTCTCAAAGGTTGGTTTGTTATTCAGCAGCAACTTCATTTGAGTTACAATTAATAATACATTGTGTAATGTTGGCACGAGTGCAAAGGGCCGACCCGTCCACATTTTTTATTACCTGTGCATCGAAATGTGGTCCCTTAAGTGCGAATTGACAGGTTAGATTCGTGAAAGCGACGAAGCGTCGGTAATTCTGCGAGAGTTACCGTATGTGTGTCGCGAAATGATAGTCATTCGAGTATGAAAATAATCAAATATTCTGAAAGTCGTGTTGCAATGTTTTTTGCCACAACTCACGCTATCTATTAGGACGAGAACAAAAGAGCGAGACGAGAGTGACAAGGGATTACTTTCGACGCTCATGCAACAAAAAATATTAATATTAAAAGTAAAAAGGTAATAGGAAAAGATAAAATTTATGATAGAAGAAAACTGTTTTCAATGGCAAAATCTAACCGAAAAGAGGGGCGCCTGAGATATTCGGATACGAATTAAAAAGTTTATGAAAAAAAAAGAAAACAGGCGGAATTTCTATATAGCACTGGCTGCTGCCGGATGCTATCCGCTTTTCGTGCGGAAAGCAACATTATCATTTCGCGAATCGTGTACCTTTACGTAATGGACACTGACGTAGATGCGTCCGTCAAAAGAAGGCGAAATAACGTTTGTTTTATGAATACGCCTTTCGCGTATCTTTTCACATATGAAAGGGCCGTCCTTTCAGCAGCGATGCACCATCTATAAATATGAAATACGTTACGTGTTTTTACACGAAGCATGCGCTCAAACTCGAGACTTTTGAAACGTCAATGAGTTATTAAAGTGATTTTTATTTATAAAGGGATACTGAAAATAACATTAAAAAAAGAGAGACGTGTGCGAAAATCGATAAAATTTCAAAAAGAATTGCTTTATTTTGTGAGCGCTTTAAAGATGGCCGGGTCAGGTAGCTATGCACGCTTTATCGAAAACGTTATGCTATTGTACATATATAGCGAAAATATGGAAGCGCATGAAATCCAGGACTATAAATTTCACAATACGCCGTTGTAGTCACGGTATTAAATTTCGGTTACGTTATATCCGTGTGTCGCAGATACGGCTCTCAATACACATATATAATACTGGCAAAAATCTGTTTATCCATTAAATTCCGCATATTCCACGTTCCGTTATCGCCTAGTCATTAGCATAATTAAATTGCATAAAGCGTCGTGTATTACGAGATGTTATTGCACGAGCCACCGGTTTGCCGCTAACCGGCCGACCATATTTTTATTAATCCAAATTGAATTCGCTCTCGACGTTACCAAATCGTATATCTCCATCCACCGCCGCGATTTCGAAACCTTTTTCAGAATTAAGACTCTCCTCGCTCCCGGCCGATTTGGATTCTGGAGCAGGATTTACGGTGTATACGCCGCCGTTCGTGGATCGGTAACGACGTTGCTTTTTAGCCGGTGCGGCGAATAAAAGCTCACCACAGCATAATTTCCTTTATTCATCGTCAATCAGCGCGGCTTGAGCCGAGTAAGATAGAGGGAACGGGAGCTCCCTCCCCCCCCCCCCCCGGACGAAGGGACGGAGAGAACGAGAGGGATTTCCGCGTGGAGTTTCGTCGGGGAGAGACCACTTTCTTGATTAGACCGTACCGTTTAAACGGGTGAACCCATTACATTCGTTAAACGTATTCGCTGCGCCGGCGAACTTTTCGCCTAGGTGCATCTCGGCCCCGCGACGGGGTATTACACTACTACGCGAGAGAGTGGTCGGCCGCGCCAGTTTTTGCCGTGCACTTCCCCTCGAGTGAAAATCGAGGAAATCGCGATTTCTTACCACGAACGAATTGCACGGAGGGGGGGAGGGGAGGGCGATAAATATTTAAGAACGCGTCCATCCCGCACACACGAGCTTAGAGATGCGCGATTTACAAAATTATGGATCGCGATCTTTTTTAAGAATCAGATGCGATACATATCTCATTTGCCATTTCGATATGCATATCTACTGAACATTTATAATATATGTTACATTTATATATCATAGAGTTTCAGTATTGGCGGGGAATTTTTTAATACAGCTTTTATATCGCACATTTTGAACTTACATGTAAAATTACATTTACGAGATAAAAAATTACATCGGTTATCTTATTGCACGTTGTTGAATTCTTTATACGACATAAAAGAATATAAAATTGATTAGAATAGTTACTATTCAATTATTAAATAATTATAATAGTTAATACAACTTGAGATTATATTAAAATAAATTAGAGAAGAAATAAATATTGAACTATATGTATAAATATATATAAATATTATAACACAATATGAAAGATTCGAGTATACATTTCTTTTGTTTTTTCATTAAAACTTGTATACGTCTACAATAATTTTAATTGTGTATTTTCTTCGTCTTACGTTATTAAATACCACATTTTACAAAATTTTCATGAATTATTGTAATAAAGATAAACAAATTTCTCTTCAAACAGATTAGTTAAATCAGTGTTAAAATATCTCATGTTAAAAATGAGTATTCAATGGCAAATGAATGATTTTTCGGCGTGTCACATTTTCCACGCAACTCATACCTCGATCCGATTAAAACGCAAGATAATTTCAAACTGATTCTGTTCTCAATCAATTACCTCACGTTGAGCAATTTTCTTTCAAATAAAATATTAATGTGGTACATGGAGTAATAGTTTAATGTAAATTACATCGTTTAGCATTAAGCATTAATTATAGGATTTCGCATGCAACGTTAATAATATCATTTAGTATTAATTATATTTATATCATATTGAAATCGGTTTCCGTCGCGCGCGGCGCATAGTTTCGGAGGGCCGGGCATTCAGAAATAACGGAAGCTAAATTGAAATAGCTCCGTTCGGCTTTTATTCGTATATTATTATTCTTTCTATTCAGCGATTTCGCGCCGGTTATAATCAATGTAAAGAATCAGCTCGCATGCGCGAATTCTGGCGGTAATGGCCTTCGCGCGCGCACCCCAAGCGCGCTCCATCGAAAAAGCAACCCGAGTTTAACGTAGCCGATTAAATCGCTTTTCAGCCAACTTTTTTAATCCAGCCTTTCCACGTTCGTATTCTGCTCGTTAAGAAACACCTTTTTAATCCCCTTTACGTAGCCTGATCCGCGTATTTACGCAAGACTGCCCTTTCGATCAATTTTATGCGATAGGAGTGGAAATTACAATTTCTCTTGAATTAATCAGAAAGGCATGGAAAGGCACTCAAATGAGAAGCTCATTCGCGACGCAGCCCATCGCCGTCCGCTGCGATGAAGTACCGCCGGGCTCGCTGGCGTAAATCACAATCGCGAATAAACAATTTCGAGATTCGATAGAGATTTGGAGCGCGGCGCGCGCTTCATTCACGATCCCGAGTGAATCACGTCTTTCCGTCCCCGTGTCTTGAGTTATTTATTGTGCGTTAAAACTTTGCGCAAAACTATACTTCCCTTGACGCGCCGACGAAGTCGCGCGATGGAAGTGTCACGAAAATAAAGTGCACGTTTCTGCGCTATTTGATATATTCGAGGAGTCGAAAGACGTGTAAAAATGATTACGCTGAAAAGACGTAAGAATTTATGACCGAATGTTATTGCACTTCCGATTATTCTTTTAGTCGCGCCGTCACGAATTATGATTGAATTATCTGTTGAAATTTTTTTCATTACTTTCAAGGCAATTAATATTAAATATCTATCTCTATTTGTCTTGGAAACATTAATTATTAATAAGTAGAGAAAAGTTATTAATACCGCATATAATTTTGTTTTTGAATAACATTATTTAAACAAAAGCTGAGAAAATAAAACTTTGAAAATATGTAATGCAAACCAGAAAGTATCTTCTATTAGATTGTATAGTAGTTTTTATAATACTGTTTATAAAGCTGTTTCATACTTTGTAATAATTAGGTAATGTTTTTCTAACATAAAAAAATAAATGTCTGAGAAATTAGACCTCGAAGCTGGCAAGTAAGTAATAATCAGCTCAGAATTCAGCCCCACATAGTGGAACAGTTATTATAAATTAAATTCATGAACTACATAGAATAGATAATAAAATATTTCTATTTTAAACAAAAAAATTATAAAATAAAAAAACTAAAACTGAACATTTTTTAAATAAAAGCAATTAAAGAATTAAAAAGTGAAAATAAACAGTTTATTTGAAACGTAATTAAAATATTATAAAGAGAATTACATATCTGATCTGTTTTCAATAGAAAAATTTTACACGACACGACGATTTTATCTCATATCACATTATGAGAAAAATACGAAAATAGATGTTTTCACGTCAATATTAATACAGTATCATTTTTGGAAATTAAGGAAGTACCACTTTATGAAGCTTACGTCAGAATTTAGTGACCTTTTTCTAATCTTACATTTTAATTAAGAAATTATGAGATATATGAAACGTTAACTACTTTCTCAAAAATATCATGTTAGAGAGTATATAAATCGAGGATAGAATTAATGCACAAGTTCTTTCGGAACATCAATAAAAAGAACTCGGTTATCAATCTAGAATCTGAAAATTCGAGAAATTGGACTGATTGTGTAGTTTCGTTTATCTCGTTATTGAGTTACACAAAACGCTGAGAACAGCTGCAGCCGTCACTTTCCGCTGCGATCAGCCGCGTACGAGTGATAAGAACTATGATGGACGACCTGTTATTACCAAACGTCAGAAGGCACTGCGATTTCCACAAGAATTATTGCCAAATACTGTTCTAAAGTAACGGTTTAGCTCTGTACGTCTGACGTGCCGCGACTTTTTACTATTGCGGATACTTTTATATCCTGTACCGCGACAGAAGAGAATTAGGCACTTGATAGCCTTAACGTTTTTCACGTAATTTTGTATGTAAAATATAAATTCGTTAATTTTGAAATATAAATTTGTGACGAACTTAATTCGTGATGCTACGATTTTGTTATTATTTGTTTCAGAATAAAGCAACAATAAAGCAACAATATATAGGTAAAATTATAATAAGATCAAGAGTAATTAATTAAAAATTGAGTTTGCATATTACGTTCATGTACGTATTTGTTTGAATAGTAACAATTTTCAAAATAAAAGCCTTTTTAAATTGCTGATAATGAAATGTTGAGCTGTCAGTAGTATTACATTCACGACATTAATTATTTGTTTAATTTAATATCTGAAATTTGATTTCCCTTCGAGAATAATCCTGACCTCGCTGTTAAATTAATTAAACTTTCGTGTTGCCGATATAATCGTTTGTTCTACGATGTTTCGTCATTGAATATCTCTGATTGCAATCTCGTTTGACGTATGTGTGCTCTGCCAATTCCGCTTCCGACGGATAATATCTTTTCTCATGTCAATATTACGGCCACAGGCGGAAAATCACAACCTTTTACGTGAGGATGTATCCGCGGATCAGTGAAATAATTTTTTTTTGTGTGTGCACTGGCTACGAAATAACTAGATTTATTAAAGTCGTCCCTGTCTTCGTATTACGCCCGGGCAGACTGTATAATTAATCGGCAGCCACGGGACGTGACAGAAAAATCGACGTCCCGTCGTCGTGACGGATGACGCCGCGCGGCTGCGACGGGAAGCGGCTATATGTGAGTTATTCTATTAAATATTCAATTATTTCTGCCTTCCACTTCTGACGTCTAGAATTCTCTCGGCGCGACGGCGGGCGCCGCGCATTGCGCCGCGCCATGCCGGCGGGGCCCAAGCTTAATCCCTATTCATAGACTCAATCGAGTGATTTCGAATAAATCCTTCCCAGCGTTCCGCGAGATCCGCTGCAATTAAAATACTTTAATATCCTTTGGAGCACGTATCCGCCCCGGGCGATGCCTTCACCGCCAACGAACCTTTCCCCCCAAACTCGCTACTGCTGCTGTCGCCGCCGCCGCCGCCGCCCATTCCCATTTCTTTTCGGTACAGTTTGCTCTTATTAAACGTCCCATTCCTTCTTCGAGAAAGCACGTTCGCCTCTCGTTCAAAGCCTTTACGAGTAAGGCAAGTCAGGCAAATTCGGACTCTCCCGATTTCGAAGGTATTGCAATGAGTCGTGTAAATAGTCGATTTCGCAATATGGCCGTACAAAGCCGCGATTCGCTTTGAGACTAACGAATGTTTAAACGATTAAGCTAGAAAGCCTGCAGTATACTACCGGACGCGTAATTTGTGATTTGTATTGAACGTGACGATACAACCCTCCGGACACATCTTGCGCCGCGCTGGGGAAAAACTTTCGAACATAGATCGAAGTAAAAACGTGAAAATAATTTATTATAGTTCCGTCGGATGATCTATCACGCCGATACATTGGGCGCAGGAACATTTTGCAAGAAGAAACGGGGGGCGTCAGCTGTGTGAAATCGCTTCAGGGGAAGTCGATCTTTATACGATCATCATCCCGAGATGGCGTAAAGCGAAGGTATCAGAGATATCCAAAGATATCCAGAATAATTCAAGGATACTGTCCATAATTTGATTAACAGTGATCTCCGTGCACTCATTTGCGACAATCTAATTATCATTTGCGATAATTCTGTTAAATTTCATTTCTTTGGCTGTGTTACATATAATATATATTCCCTCGTTTTATTGTCACTTTGCCGACTTGCCTAATACTTTAGCTAAACGTTATTTAAAAATATTAGCATCTTATAAGTGACATTATTTTTCATGAAGAAAAAAATAAAATTAGTATTATGTTTGTGAAAAAAAAGCGTCTGACATAATTTTTGTTTAGAAAACGTTAGGCAGAAAAATTCCAGTGGCAGAGCAAATTAACGAGACTCCCTCTATACAACGCGTTTTAAATAAAAAAATTATGAGAAAAAGACATACTCAATACAATGAGTGTCGCGTATGCAGAACAATTCACAAAACCGTGTTTCTCCACAACTTAAAAGGACTAAAAACGTTGCACGAAGCGAATAGAAAACGTAATCCTATGGAAAACGATGGTACATATAAAACTAAAGCTTCCTGAAAAGAAAATATAAAAATGAAAATAGTTTGTTCGACAGATTGCGTTTTACATAGAGATTTTTATCTCAATAATACTATCAATTTAATGGAAAATCTCGGCGGTGCCAGATAACGGTGGATAGCTTACTAATATAAAAATATCGTAGTATTATATTTACCTAGTATATATATATATATATTTCTTTTTATTTTTTATTTTTTATTATAATAAGTGGTGTCAAAAATTATACTGAACATGAACAGTCTTTTACAGATTATTTATCTCTCTGATGTGCTGTTTAGACGGTTTTTAATATGTCAAAAAATATGTCATCGATTACACAACAGTTTCTCTTTGTAGATTAGCGTTTTATTTTTATGCATATATACATGATATGCATATATCATATATGCTATAAAAAGCTCGTTTTAGTATAAACACCTGTATGGTATATGCATAAGGTTTTTGTTACATGTCGCCACGTTGATTTTTTGCGAGTTACAGCGCTTTAGAGAAAATCCAGCGCGCGCACCATTCAGGAAAGATTGTCGCGCGAACTTTTTGTGTGTAATTTGACAAGTGCACTAATCCGTTACTAAAAAACAAGTGCGAAAGCGTGTATAATACACATGCTTTGTAACATGATACGCCACATCGAGAGAACCGCGTACGCGCGCTGGTCAACTTTGCCACTATATCGAAAAATCGAGATGATGTGATCGCCAGAGTCCACGGAAAAACTGCAACGCGATAATTTCCATCTCGTTCGAAAGCTAAAACTCTATTGTTTCCAGCGAGTGCAAGGCTGATTGTCTTAAATTATTGGTTTGCGACATCGATGATTAATTACGAAAATAAAATTTACTTCGAAGATCTCTGTTTTTAAAGACATTTTTTAAATCAAAATCGATATAATCTCTAATACTCTCATACAGAAAAATCGCAACAAAATGATCTTGGTCTCGTTTGATAATTGTGATGCTTTCCAAAGTGTGACATGTTTTTTATCTTGCGAAAATGAAATTTTGCTTCGAAAATTAGTTTTCATCATTGAAAACAGAGAGAAATAATTATTATTATATGTCATATTTTTGTATCTTGAGAGGAATAAAAAGCAATTTTAATAAAACAATTATTATTGTAATTTTAATAAATTATGAAAATAAAATCGTCAAATATTTATGATCATATGCATATAAATTATTATAATACATACAATATTGTAATAATACGCATAATAATAATAATAATTGCATGGAAATTTATTTGACAGTTTCCAAATGTTAACTATATCACTAAGTAATCTAATAAAAAAAACGTAAATTCTCGCCAATAAACGGTAATATGTATATCATATCACGACTTATTTTTATTTGAATTATTCGATTCGACCATTTATTCCGCGCCCTCAATTCGGAAATAGTAATGGACAAACAATGTTTATTATATTGGCAGAAAGTTTAATGAACAAAATATATTTGAATCTAAATATCATTAAACATTAAATATTAAATTGAATGGTTCTTCTTAAATATTAAGTTCTAATTTTTAAAAAAAATCCAAAATTAATATAAGAGCCTGATAGTTTGTCAGTTTATTAAAATGTCGACATATAATTTACTGAAGAAAGAAATTTTCCTATATTTAATTTTTTGGCAGATAACTCTTCGTCCCGCGTCTCAATCCACTTCGAGTTGACTTCGTTCATTTCCCGGCCAAATTAGCCGGATCTCGGCCGAACTTGCCGGAAATGTCGTACTTTTTTTTTTTGGCCCAAGTCACGGCCTGACCCCATTTCATGCGAAACGGCGCCGCATCTCACGAAGTTCGCCAGTGATACTATACCGTTAGCACAATCGAGCATGCCTTGGCAATGTTAAAGGCGAGCAGTGTCTTTAGCAGAATAGCCCACCACCCTACCCGTGATTATAGCCGGCCTATATAAAAGTTTCGCCACAAAACTCTGGCACGTTGCTACTCTGCCTCCGTCTTCAGCCTTTTTCCGCGATATTTTCCTCCGTATTCTCCGCCACCTCTGTAATCCTCCACCTTTCACGAGTGTCTTCCGACTACGTTCTTCCTTTGTTCCCCAGGGTAGTTCCGCATTCGCGAGAGCGTTATACTTTCAACTAGCCAATTCGACAGCTGCGTCGAATCCGCGGCTTCGTTGTAACGAGGTCGATGGCGAGGAGGGGAGGAGGGATACAGCCGAAATATTGAAGGACGAAATAGGCTAAATGAAATTTTGGCGGCGAATGACGGCAAGAGAAAGGCCAGCGAATTGATAATGGCTCTCTCAGAAGTCACTACCGCATTTGTGAATAAATCGAATGAATGTCCTTTGCGACTCCCCTTTTGGTCCTCCTTGCCAGGTCAATTATTTTCTTTTTGGCGGCCAATGGCACTTTGCATTATTAGCAATAAATTTTTAACTCCGTTGCAGTGACGTGTCGCTCTTCAGATTGGCGTATTGCGTAATTATTTTAATTATCTTGTGAATAATTTGAACGAGAGACTTGCCAGCTCTCCTCTTCCTCTCTCTCTCTTTCTCTGGCTATTTTATCTCTCTCTTTCCCGGGTTATTCAGAATAAACAGACAGTTTGCCAATACAATTTTAAATTCACTATCTAAGGGCTTTTAATTACGAAAACGATACGCGTTTTATAATCACTATAATTGAATTATTTGCTGGAGCGTATGGCATCGTTTTAGAAGCGCAACGATAATATAAGACAAAATCATTAATATCATCTCAAATTTTTGCGATCTAATGATTTTTGTATCTATATCTCTAATTCATAAATCATATCTTATGATCCGCCAAAACGATACAATTATGTATGAATATATTATGCATTTACCTAAAAAAGATAATAAATCTTAAATCTATTAAAATTGTTGAATTGAGTGAACTTTAACTTAAACTGTTTGTGTTGCTTCCTCTTTCTAATTGATAACGATTACATTTAATTATTTAATTATCGAGTATTACGTGTAGATGGCAACTGTTTCTATGAAAAATGTCGCAAAATCGTGAACACCGAGAGAAGTCGCTTGCAGCCGACTCGCTCGACTGACGCGAACTGCGCGACGACGACGTTAACGCAAATCCGCGGACCGTGCGTGCTTTTTCCAGTGCGTTAATTCGTATATCCACCAGCTTTCCGCTTGTGTTTCAGACAATGGACCGCCGCCCGTGGAGCAGAGCGATGACGGATGGTTGAACTTCACAAAAATCACTCGGGCCGAGAGCGGCTGGTACAAGTGTTACACGCGGCATATGCTCGGCATTTTCACCAGCATCGGATATTTTCTCAATGTTCGCTGTGAGTAAATCGTTGTCACGCCACTTTGTCGCTTTCAATAGCATACGTAGGATTTTCTGTGCATTCGAGTGGAAACGTCAAGTTAATAAATGCATCTCCTTCGATGAAAAGGAAACATGTTCCTCCGAAAAGAATAATTCTGAAGGTGCTTTTCATAACTTAATTTACTAAATTGAAATTTCCACGATTTCTACGACGCCTTCGATTATTAATTTTTATAATCTCATAATTAAAGTTAACCTTTGTCGGTAATATGAAAATCCATCGTGATTTTGATACGAAGCAATAAACAGGATATTATAAAATTACTTACTTCATAATATACAGATATTTATATATTGCTTTAAGCAATTATTTAACAAAATGTAAAGATAACCAAGTTTTTTTTCTACAAAATTAACATTATCAGGAATATATATATTCAGATTTCTTATGAAAAAAATTAATTTATATTGATTATATTTTTGACAATGTTTTACTGTGTTTCTGCATGAATGTCTTTTTCCTAAATTAGTAAATGTAGCAATCGATAAGTTAAAATAATGTCACGTAATGTTAGAAATGTATATAAATTAGGCGACGTTAACGTCGACGAAAGGTAATTACGTCGCCGTGCATCTTTTAGCTGATGTATTGTCTACCCCCTATGCATTTGATAGCGCTCGAAGAGACATTCCCCCTAATTCGGAATGCGAAGGGGGTCGTCGCTGCAGCCAATAACCGGATACCACAGTCATTTGTCAAGGGCGGAAACCACCGAGCCAACCGGAAATTATCCGTGCCCCGTCGTGAAAATTTGCAAATTTCCTACCTAGCCCCATTCCTTCCATCTTGCTATTATAACCAGAGGGCGATGCGCACCCTGCATCTCAAACCCGCGGCCCTCGTCTCTCTTTCCCCATCCTCTTGTCTTCTATCTAGTTCTCTACTCTTCTCTATCACTCCCATCCTCCCCCCCCCTCTCTCTCTCTCTCTCTCTCTCTCTCTCTCTCTCTCTCTCTCTGTCTGTTTCTGTCTCTCTTGATCTCTCGTCTGCTCCTTCGACCGACGATGCTGGATACGGGCTTCCGAGCACCTAATCTCTACGCAATTTAGATGGCTCGAGAGCACCTATAAACCAACCAACCTCCTTCGTGGGAATTATCGATTACACCGCTACTATGTCCTGTTCGAATCTCCTCCTGGATTACTTATCCGCCGGATAACGTCAAGGCGGGTTTAAACCGACGCGCTAATTTCACCGGCTTGTAGACAGTCTACAGATAGGACGTAGTTTAAAGGGACTGGAGTGATAAAAACTAGCGCTATCGGCAGGTGAACAGATTTTTCTCGTAACTGTTACCAGGATAGATGAACTATTCTTTATATATTACGTATATACTTAAATATAATTTTTTTATTCTTTATTAACGCGTTAGAAGAGAACATTATATTAAATTATCTTTATTAAAGAATTGTGATGTGTATGTGATATTCTATAGTGTTCAAATATTCGATTCAGCAAAGCATCTTAGATGTTCATAATTCAATTAGTAGGAACACGAAAGGCATATCAAAGTAATTAGAGATAACGCGATCACAGACGGACGAAGTATATGAGAACCTTAATCACCTTAGTGCACGCGAATCGCATTAAGATTTAGGACGATCACAAGCCGCCATCGCTGGGAGAAGAGATGCAGATCAAATTTGGAGATAACCAGAGCCTGCCGAGGAGAGGAATAAAATGCTGCCTGACGAAAAAAACAGTCAAATTACCGAGCCTGATTACCAGGCTTCCTTCTCTTTTCCTTTCCTCTGTTTGTTAAAGCGCCACAGCGCTTGGTGGTGTTTGCTGTAAAATTCCGAACAAACTACAAGACAAACGAGGTATAGTTGGGAGCCGAGCGAGCGTGAGAGGAAGTGAAAGCCTCCTATCGCATCCGCACCACTTTGATCCCTTTGTTTTGCTATAGGATGAGCTGGAGGATCAGCTTGCTAACTCAAAGGACTGCTACATCCTCCCCCATCCCCGCTTCTTTCTCTTTCTCAGCCGAATTCCGCTGTAGTAGTCCGGCTCTAATTCCCGAACAGAGATACGAGTAACCTCCGCACATCTACCCTCTCGCTTTTCTCTCTTTCTGCATTTTCTCTCCCCCTCTCCTCTCTCTCTCTCTCTTTCTCTACAATTGTGGACATAACGCTAGCTGGAGAGCAAACAATCGTATAATTCCATAGGTGGAATCGGAAAAGGACAGGAGGGATGAGAATGGGTAAAAGTTGGAACCGACAGTACGTAACGTCGCGGTGGGGAAAAGATTTTGTCGAACCATAGTATACGTGAGGGTAGAGAGATACGGCCTCAACTTTATCTGCTGTACGTGCCGCTGATTTCTGATAGCAAAGTAACTCCTCGATATCGATGACGATGGACGGTATCAGGAATTCAAAGCGATGGCGAAAGGTGAATGTGCTGAAAATTCTTAGACACATCTGACGATTTGCAAAGGCTAATCAAGCGACACATTTTTTTAGCGCTCGGCAAAGATTCACATATTGTATAAATTCGAAATGTGAAATAATATGTATAATAACAGATAAAGGAGCATGATCGTTAGATGCAAATATGTAAAATCTCATTTGAAGATAATACCATACTTTTGTTATCATATATCTCACTATGTTTTTTGACATATTCTTGAAACATAAAATATTCAAGAAGTCTGAGAGCGCTGTTCCAGGCGTGCGTTATGTCCACATTTATTTTTCAAGCATTGTCTCACTCCCCCCCTACAGCAAGCCTATATACGTTTAAGTTCGACTCTCGAGTTCGCCGCTTGTTGAGAGATTTAAATCAATGGTATTTAGATGATCCAGATATGGAGACTGAGGCGGAAGCTTTGAACGGCGAGGCGACTGATACCCGAAGAATGGAGGTACAGATTGGCGGTGCCGTGACCCTCGAGTGCGACGGCGGTTGTTGGGGCCACGGGCCTGGAATGGATCCGGTTGGTGGGCCCGGGCCCCTCGCCTTGAGCCGGGTGGTGTACCAGGAAGCCGGGGAGTATCGATGCGTTGCGCCTGATCGGAAAATGCAAGACACGTGGCGAGCTCAGTTACCCTATCACATCAAGGTTACCGGTAAGTTCAATAAAATCTCTGCCAGAATAGACTTTCGACGTTTGCACTCCGCGCGGTTGCGTTTCCTCTCCGTGCCTTCGCTTGCCCGTTGCGCGTTTCCAGTTTCTGAGGGAATGACCTTTTTTTTTTTGTTCTGTCCATGAGAGCGCGAACGCGAGCGCCAAATGCGACTGAGATTATCTGAAAACCGATTAGACGTTCACAGTGCGCGTCCGCGAGTTACAAATTGAATTGCGATTCACATGACGTTGATAATGCGCGAGATGCATTGTTGCCGCGATTGGTATCTGACGAACATAACATTGTGCGGCGTGTCGCATTGTACCCGGCCGCATTGTAGGTTGCGGCTAACTACCTTGCCCGCTATCTGGTTCTAAATTTAATTATAACAGTCGACATTGAATTAACCGTGTTACGGTGTAACCGTGTTACGCGGTGGTAACACATTAATTATCGGCTTAAACTTTTGACGACTGCTGAGAAGTATGGCGGAACGTCGTCGTGCGGAGTTAATGCGTTCCTTTAATCCGTTTAATGTAGTTATGTTTCGGCAAAACAAATAAACTGGAGCCACGCTCAAATGATATAATTTGCGCATTTACATTTCATGTACACTTGTGTACACGAAGTTTGTTACGGTACGTACGCGGTTCAGTGGCTCATAAGATACTCCATTATGAAATGAGTGCTAGTCGGGTGAAGAATTAAAGGGCATACATTTGACAGAAATATCTAAAACTCTCTATGAATGAATTATAACGATATATCGAATAACACATTAATAATAAATAAATTGATTAATTCAAAGCTCTAAATTTAAAAATGTACGAGGATAAAATTTCATAAAACGACCAAAATGCAGCGAAGTAAAATCTATACAAATTATTCTTTAAACTTATTGAAATTATAATCTGCAGTTTAATCAAAATTTAGCCTTAATCGAAAAAGTTATGGGGTAATTGCGTTTCATTGTATGAAAGTGCAGAAATAAATTTTAAGCTTTAAGAATCGCATGGAGAAGTAGTTTATATGATATTATATTTTAATTTTATTTTAGTAATATTTTGACACTTATGTGTGTGTGTGTGTGTGTGTAAGAATTTATATTGTTCGAAATAAATATTATTAGAAAAGATAATACTAATGCGGGAGATGATACTGTAAATTTATCTTTATTTGAATTGAAAAAGACACGCCGCCTTGTTTTAGTGACAGAAATTACATAGAATGTAAAAGCGGGAGGACAGGAATTTTTGGTTCGTTACATTAATTTGTTCTTTCAGATAAAAGCCATTGCGGCTAGCATTACATCGTAATTATGATAATATTTTTTAATGGATATGGCCGAATAATAACCATCGTAATGTTTTAATGTTACCACGTGAAGCCATACGATTAACGATTGCATACAACTTACACGCCATGTGTAGAGTAATTAAATACTTTTTCACCGTCACATTGCGGTCGGAAGGAATTAATTAAACGATGAGAATGTGAAGCATTTTCATTCGTTATTAAAGCTTCGTAATAGCCCTCAGTATCATTTGGTGTACATCGGACCGTGTCATAAAAATATACGTATGTTATTACTTTTTCGTATTCTCCGCGAATTGCATCTCTAAGTGCTATTTTGATACATTCAAATGCAATATAAATATATGTAATACAATGCAAGCGCATTAAAATATTATTTGTTAATCTTTGCATGTATATGGAACACCATTTTGCTTTATGTAATTATAAATTATTTAGATTTTATTAATTATTTATTAATTTATATTTATCAACATTGGATTATGTCTCTTCAAAATTATTTATTTCATGTTTTTATATTCTTTATATCTTATTAATATTTTATTTTCAATTTTTTAAACATTATGCAAAAAATGAGAATATTTTAATTTTTATACAAAATTTTCACGTGCCATTTTTAATTTATTGCTCGATTAGTTTGCAAAAACTATAGATTGTAAAATAATCCACAAAAGCGTGTTGATTAAGTTGATTTAGGATAATTCCAGTATATACTGTATTTATAATAAACTTAATTTATCAAGCATTATATTTACTAAATTTAAGATAAATAAATTGTACTAATAAAATTTTACATTGTCTAGTACTATAAAAAAATTTTAAAGTATTTATATTTCTTATGTAATATTTGATGAGTAATGATCAGTTATGAGTGGCACAGTCAAACTGAACACAAAATACAAGAATACAAAAGCACTTATGTTTTAGTATATTTCTTTATTATCCTTCTACATTTATGTGAAGGATAATACAATTTTTATTCATATAGGTAGTGAATATCATTTTACGTAGATTGTAATACATGGCTGCATCACTCACACATTAACAAATTAATTCAACTCACGATGATTTCTTTAATATTAACAGTAAAAATCATAAAACAATTCTAATATAGGATTATAATAGAATAATTGCGAACAAATTATCTTCATTCTATTTTTTTTTTTACTTTTGTGGTGTAAGTACCTTTGTCAAGATATTTTTTTTCAATGATTGTACACTTTGCTTTAGTTCGAAACTCGTATACTACTCTTATCGCTACGGGAGAAAAGACTTTGTATTTACTAAGAGTACGTGAGCCTTAGTTTTCCATCCGAATCGAAGTTGAGGTTCGAATGCGATTTCAAATCTGCGCGTTTTTTACTCGCCGAGAATCTCGGGAGACCAAACGAAAGCGCGAGCGCTGATAAAAGTTGAGGATACGTACCTACTCGGTGCAACGGAGATACCGGTCGCTTAGATGCGCACGTAACATACTCTTCGGGGATAGTGATCAAACGGAACGTGACGTCGTATGAAGGCGAGCGGAATATCAGCTGCGGTTGAGCTGCCGTACCAAGTTGGACGTCTTGAAACGCTGAGCTTGAACGTCTTCTCTCTGGATGATAATAGAATTGTATACGTACAAGTGTGCTTATAGTTTTTGCTTATATAATATTAATTAATATTCTAGATGCTTTTGACGATTGCGTATAAGGAGGCTTTCGGAAAAACTTCGGATTGGCTCGCTAAAACGTTGAAGCCGTACGATTAATAACTATAACAAAATTTAACTTTTACAATTTAGATCTTACAATGACGATCGTCAGAATACGCGTTATTAAGCATTAATAACGACCCTTGCCGGTGACTGCTTCTGAACCGCGTTATGCAATCTACTTTGGAACTCGCGTTCGCGACGCTCTGCGAAAGAAAACAACTTTATGACGTGAAATGGGAATTGTTGCGTCGTAAAGCAGACCGGTGGCTCGGCATACTCTGTCGCGGTGCTTCCTGCTTCCTTCTCTCTCGATAAGAGATCGATATGGTGCCGAACCAAGAACCACAAAGCGGGCTATGTATTGGAAATCGCGAAGCACACGCCGTCGCCGCGCGGTTTTACTGCCGCGAAATCTCTCCTGTTTATCCTCGGCTCTCCCTCGACTTGCAATGAAAGAGCGTCCTGCCCAAAACTGTCGGTGTCGAGAACGGAACGGCGATTCGGCGAGACGCGTGAATGAAAACGACGCGAGGGATCACGAGCGAGCCGGGGAAACGCAGCAGGGAGGAGGGCGAAAGAAAGTTTTCGAACGTTTAACTTTTCCATTCTTTCTCTGGGGTCTTGTCCTCATAAAACGGAATTCTCGCGAACGTCCTCACCGACACGTCCTCGTTCGTTCCCCCCTCCTCCCCCGCTCGTCCGGGGCTTACGGGGCAGCGCGCGTTGATCTATCCGAAGGGTGTGCGAGGCACGTAGCGGCACGCCCGCGATATCTCGTTTCGTTTAGCTCTTAACGAGTTTGCGCGGCTCCCGAATGGCTCGTAATTTTGACCCGGATTTTCGTCGGAAAACTTGAACCGCGAGCGCAAATTACCCTCTTGTTAATTCCCCACGCGAAAAGAGAGGGTAAAACGCATGGCTAATGCCAATAACACTCGAATAATCTGGATGCGAGTCTTTCACTGATTACACATTCGTAGAAAAAAAATGATTGTATGAACAAAATATATATGAGTGAGTGCGTTTTGGCGAAACCAAGCAAATCTTTTAATTATTAATAGAGCTTGAGATTTGTAACCAGAACATTTGATAGACTTTTGAGCAGATATATTGGTTGAATCGACCAGATTTTTTAAAAATTAATATAGCAAGAAGACCTCTTTCAGTGTATAATAATATTAAAAAATGTATACCATTAGGGATAGCAAAATATGTTAGGTATAAATAATTGGAATTATATAATTTTAACAACAATGTGAAAATTAGGAGATCCTTGAAAATTTCTCAATTCTCAATTATATGAACTCATCCCTTGAAACGAAAGACAACGCGCGTAAGAATTATCTGAATGAAAATAGTTATAGTGAATTCGGCGATATGGAGAAAAAAAATTCCGCAAAAAGTTCCCAATATTTTATTCTATACTTTATCGAATTCGCCGATAATTTCTCTCAAATTCCACTCGTCGTCGAGATTGCTCTCGCACGAAATTTCGATCGTATTCCGCGGACGTAGGTATCATTCACCCGATAAAGAATCACGGATGCCCCGATGAATCCATAGACGACAAAAAGACACTCGTCCATTGAAATACGACGACGTTATACGTTTTGCGATTGCGAGAGACGCCGGACAGTTTCGCCTCTCCGTTTCAACCGCAGACACGGGAATATCGTGTGTACCCCCGGTTATTTTTCCTCGCCCTATTTACGCGACGATGATAGATGCAGAACGTTTTCTTTCTCTTTTACCACACCGCTGTCCGCCGCGTACATCCCTCATGACCGCCGCGCGGCGTTCCTCTCTCTATCCGCTTTCTTTCCTTCCTTCCTACCTTCTACCACCATTCAGCCCGAAGCAATCGCTGGAGCAATCCCGACTTCTTATTGATTGCGGCTCGGGGAACTCGTGCGTGTAAGGCGCTCAGCCGTCGGTCGAACATTCGCTACCCCCGGCGAACGCTTCCTACGTCGTTTCCATGGAAATGAAAAGACACAGAAGGCACACCGAAATTATTTCGCCGTCGTCGATCGTCGTCCCGCCCGCGCCCGCAATAGTTTTTCCATCTCACTTTATCACACGGGCGTGTAACACCTCCCTCGGGAGTCGTACAACGACGGCGCGAGATATAAGTTCTCACTTTCGTTTGATATCAAAATATTTCGCTGCGATCCTAATATGTGTTTCTCGAGGTTGTCGATCCTCGATCTTTTCCCAATTTCTTCATAATTCACTCGACCTCGTTCGCCCGTATCTTTCAGAAATGTCGCGCCGAAATTCTCTGGCGTCTCCCACGCGGAATGAAAGATCGGGAGTTATTGGAAGCAAGTGCGCCAAATGCAATTGATTCGCCAATTATGATAGCACAAATTTGATTGAAAAAAATTTGTTCCTTGCGTCGATATTTATTTTATGTATTGTGTATAGACTGTGTTCTAATTCACTGCTAGTATTAAGTATAAAAATCTACTCTTTAGATCTGAAATCTACAGTGCTATACTTATAACTGTGAATGTAAATGATTATTCACTATTAGTGAATTTTAAGTTTCGGTTAAAAAGGAGTATCTTCAAAATTAATATACAATTATTGCAAAATAGTGCATTACTGATTGACATAGTTATAAGTATGGCATTGAAATCGGATTATTTATTTGTTACGTATATTTTAAATAGAGATTTTCAGTACTGGCAGTGTAAATCGGAACACGCTGCAAATATTATGTTGTTATTTATATATAATTCCCCATTTTATCATCGTAACAATTAAATGTGTAATAAAAATAACAGTGTCATTGTCCATATATATATAATTAAATTCCTGTTCTCAAACTGATGTATCGTAAATATCGCAATAATTGCGCAGAAATCTTTTGTTCCTTTTGCACACGTTGTTTCGGAATTGACCGAGCGTGTAGTGATACAAGGGAAGTGTGGAGATGGAAACGCGTATCGTGCAACTTCAAAGCAACCATCAGTTGAATATATTATGGAAGCGCTGTACGTGCGGTTTGTATGATATTCGGTACTATATAGCATGCACGGCATGTTTGCAATAATCTCGACCGTACTTAAACGTTTGAAACCGCGACACACATCTCTTTGTTGCACATCTCTACATGTGAATAATTTCACATGCGAAAGAATTTTTTTTTAATGAAAAAAATTCTAAAAATTTATTTTATAGATTAATAATATTCTCTTCTCGACGTTTTTTTTTTTTTTTTATTAAGTAAATTGTTTCTCTGTTTTTTATTATTTGTATTTGTATTCCTTCGGAATTAGAATTTAAAAAAAATAACAAAAGTTTCTCTTAAAAGTAATCTAGCTTTGAAATGCAATATCAGAAAATTAATACACAACTTCTTTTAATTTATTTATTTTTCCCCTTGCGACCATATTTTTTACAACTTTGTAAGTACTCCGCTCTGTTTTTAGTGAGAAAATATAAAGCGGTCTTTGATTATTGTCGCGGAATACGCTTTTACCATTGCTGGGAACTTTGATTAATGGATTTTAGGAAGCTTGTCTGCGGAAATAATAACGTTTAGAAAAGCAAAAATATTTTTTCTTTTTATATTTCTAGAACGAATCTGTAAGCTGAAATTTTTCTCTTTGCATACTGTAGATTTATGAACAAATCAATCGTAGATAACGATTACATATCTTTGACGTTAGGAAACGGAAGGCAACTAAACTTGTAGAATCTGTCACTCAATCTACCTTTCCAGCGTCTGCTACTACGTTAAACATTCATTAAATCTTCACGCTTTCACGAACTAAGGTGAGATTTTTTTTCTTTAATTGATCTGTAAAGAGATGTGTTTGCACTAATGGTAGAACTTACATAATGAAACTTTCGTGTGTTCTCGTTAAATCACTGTTCAAGTTCGTCGAGTGGATACCACGTGCAGCTATTCCGTTGTAGAAAATTCAAGCTTCATTAACAAACTAAATGATGCTGTTTGAATAATGTATAACTGAATAAATATTTTATAACTCGAACAAGTTTCTGAGAGAGAATGAGAGGAGTAACGGGAGAGAGAATACAAACAATTTTCATGTAAAATAAAGTGCAGGTAACTGAGTTTGATACTTTGATAATTGAACAGCTAATGTTCCAAACTTATCATGCTTATTTAAACTTGTTTTTTTCATCGTTTCAAATTTAATTCTCCTTTTTTTTCCCCGATTATTTCAGCTTAACAAATCTTTACAAGGCTTACTCCTGCTCGATAAAAAAATAACCGTTAACATTTTCGTAGGGAAACCTAATTAAACCATTGCAGACCCGAAAATTACGATAAGTAACTATACTCAGTTAGATCTTTCGAGACTTATGATGCTTTAATTACAGTTAACGAGAAAGTGCTGAACAAATTTGCGTTAGTGCATCGTTGTCGCATCGGGAAATTTCTGTTGATCCATAAAACACTTCCTGAAACCGAGTATATTTCGGATAGATCAAACACAACTTTCCAACGTGGCGCAAATAACTGCCTCCTACTCGGATTCAGGTTCTCCAAGAGCTTTCCACAGTTAACCGCCAGAGAGTTAATTTCACCCGTACACAACGTGCTTCTTCGTCGATTGGAAGGGCGAGTGTATCTGGTTTTGGCGCGCGACTTCGTATTTGCACGCCTGATAAAAGGAACGGTCGGATCTAATCATTTTCGAGAACCGCGCGCGTAAGAAATAAAGACTTGATTACGCGAATCAAAGCAGGAAGAAGGAAAAATGGGTCGCCTCGGGTCAGAAGCTAGATTCATCGCTAATAACTCACGGTTTGTTCTGAATGTTTTAAAAACCGACGTCGAACCTACGGCCGTGCACAGATAGTTACCTCTCTGAAAGATTCATCCAGCTTCAAACGATCTCGCGTGGAAATTAACTCGTTTCATTATCCGGCGGTGTAGATAGACAGTAGATAGTAGACGAACGAACGGCGTACTTCGTACTAACGAACGCGCTAAACTTCGTGGTTCATTAACGATAGCTCACGTCGGCGAAACAAAAACTGATCTCGTGGTAAAATATATCACATACTTGTATGAGTATATTAATATACAGATTATTCATCGTTCCGTATAATTCCATTGACGAAGAAAAATGATCGAAAAAAAAGAACACGGCCTCCTGACGGAACAACTCAACGTAATTTCGACAAAACCTAAAATATGAAGAATAATTCAGATAAAAAACTAGTTCGGATTTTATACAATCGTATGTTATAACTTAATTTAATTTAATATATACATTAAAGCGATATGCAAGTACGTTTATCCGTGATGCTTTTAAAAAGGAATATTTAAACAAATAAAATGTACGCCAGTTTTATTATAATTGTGTATACATCATCTTTTTCACACATGAGTTTTTATATGAAATTTTTTGCTGAACATATCTATCTGCACCCGTCACACGGTCATTAATCACGAAACAACAATTATTTCACAAAAAGTAACGACATTACTTATTTGTTGGTGTATCCGAGCACGATATAGAGCGGCATGGCCGATTAGATTTAAATTCACATTGCTATGATCGCCGTTATTCGAGCGACATTCGGACGATGGGAAATAACGACCCGAGAGACGCGGCTCTGTACACCGCACATATCGGTCTCGACGCGGATAGAGAAGGGCCGGAATGCACGTAACAAAACGTAACCCCGAAAACGATGGTGTACGCGGGTCCCCCGAGGGAGCTGTGCAGCATTCAAACGAATCGAACGACATACAATCGTAACCCCGAAACGTGAAAGCGCCTGACCGCAGCTGTAAAAATCCCGCGTTGTCGATAAAAATTGCCTTCTAACGAAGCCAAGCCCGAAAAACACCGAATGAGTCCTCGAACACCCGGGAAAATTCTTTTGCGCTTATATTAAAGCTTCCCTCGTCTCTGTATATACAGTGTCGTTTGAAAAAAAAAAAAACGCTAGTACATCATTTGAACTTCACACATTTCTTTTTACTTAATAATTATAATCGACATTTAATTAACAAACGTCAAGTTTTAAATGAAAAGATTATTTTTATTTGGTTAATTTCCTATTGGAATGTATATTACATGTTTTTAAAATTTTTGATTGACAGAGTATTTTTTATTTCTATAAATATAAGTATTCCTATATCATAAAATAAATTTATTCTCATGATTTTGAATTTAAACATAAAGTATGTGCATAAGTTACGAGCCATATAGTTGTTTATACATTCTATTATAAAGAATCATAAAAATCATATATGAATGTCAAACATATTTCTCTTGGCATAGAATTAGAGTTTTTACATTTATTCATAATCTTTTTTTATACAAATGTTGTAATTGAAATTAGATTTTACTATTAAAATTGCTACTAAAATTATCCCGCAAATAAGTAAATTATGTTGCTTACAAACATAATTATTTTACGATAAAATTTGCTTTTGAATATTAGAGAGCGATAAATACTATAATTTGTATTAAGTTTCGACACATCGCAATTACTCGACTTAAATTGTAGAACAAAATATTGATCATAGGATAATTTATTTACATATTTTTTAACTTCTATTTCAATCTAATGTGTATAAAAAAATTTATCACTACAATTACTTTTGTTTAAAGTTGACTAATATTTTTAAATGGCACTATATATATTTAAAACAAAGCGCTCAATGTATGTATGTACATTTTTTCCAATCATCAGATACTTGAATTTTTATATTTTTTCATATTATTCCTCTTGCAAACTTAACGGTGTCTCTCTCTCAAAAATTTGCAATTTTTTTATTTGCAGCCAAATGCATTTTTCTAAAAATGCAAAAAGTATATAAAATTGAAGGATTGAAATCCATTGATATAAAAAATTGAAAAATCGGAATGATTTGTAAAATTCTCTTTCGACTCTTTCACTGGTCCGATTTTGCCAAGTTAGGGTTAAATGTAATTTCGATCGAATAGTTTGTGAAAAGGATAATCGGGTGAAGTCATCAATACAAAGATAAGATTGAATACTCGTCGATGAAACTATCTTTTGCTGTAGCATCACACGTCTGCACGGTGATCAGATGATGGACGACGTAGCTGCGCTATTTTTACGTCGCTACTTTATCGTGGATGCACTGCGATGCTGCTATATAAAGCGCAATGTGAAAAATCTTCTCTTGATACGAACGATATTTTAGTTACGCTCTTCATACGGATAACTGCTTTCAGATCATATGAGATCTATTTTGAAGGTAAAGAACGTTATTTCCGCATAAGTTGATTTATTTAAAATTTTGAGATTGAAAACGGACCATTCTTTATATCACAAGCGCTTTCACAAATATGTATTTTTATTTGAAATTTATTTTTATTGATATTAATAAATATAATAATTAGTTTGTTTCTTAATTAATTGTGTTTTACGGGGAAGTCTTTCAATCTTGTAAATACTATTTCGTTTTAATAAAATACACGTATAATTATAACAGAAAATATTCCTAAAAAACTCGTGTTTATATAGAATTAAAAATACAAGATAAAATACTTAAGTTACGAATATTTTTCATATTTTTCTTATTTTCTTTGTAGTATGCAAATATACTACTTCATTCCATTTGTTTTTAGAAATAACGCCTTATTGTAAATTCTTGTATTTCCATGCTTATAAATGCACAACGTTACATAATACGAATTTGTACTTTTACTTAACAAGAGCTTTAGAGAAGAAAATTTTTAGATCTTTTATTTTTATTGCACGAAACGTAATAACGAAAGACATAACGGTATTAATAACAGAAGCATAATGTCTTTTTCCAAATCATAGCAGTCGTATAATCATGTCGCGATGTGATCTTCCCTCTAATATGTACGAACTATGAAGTTTCGACGGTGTTAATCGGCTTATGAAATACCATTGAAACAAATTATTTGGTATTGTCGATGACACATGGGAATATAACGGGGATTTTCTTCCGTTTGTATCTGGAGAGCCCTCGGAGATGTCGGAGGCGAAGGGTGGCTGTAATCATCGGATGCCTCGGGGGGATGGTGCAAGGAAACATGGTCTTCGAAGTCAATGGCTCTCTGTCGCATCTCCATTCTCCCCTGCGACCGGGCCTCCCGTCAGGCGGGATTACCTTTTTGTCATTCTTGTCACGTGTATCTCTCTCCTTCCGACTAGGCTGTCCTCACATTTCTTTCTCTTTCGTTTTCATGCAGTCACAGCGGAAAAACTTTCATTTCCCCGGCGGGCGTTTCCCCCATTCGCAGATCAATACTTGATTAATTCCATCTTCTGAATATAGAGATCGCGAATAATTATTTATAAAAGCGTCGTGTCATTGTAAGGGTAAATGTTTCGGAGCTTGCGACGTCGACGATAACAGCACACAGTTCTGACAAGAGCGTCTCTTTTATTAGGAGGAATACAAATTGCGAGGGTGTATAATTTATTTTGTTTTTATTTCTTTGTTTGCTCAGGGAGACATCAAGTTATCCTGTTTGAAATACACTCCGTATTGTTTATTAATAATATACCTAAATAATTTGTAGATGTACTTATTACTATTACTATTTAATTTATATTGGATTAATTTTTTATTAAAACAATAATATATCCAATCTCCAATCTCGTTTAATCTTTTTCTAATTTCGAACCATAACTTGAATGCTTTTTGTGCAATGCTTCAAAGTTAACGAAGCCAATATAAAAGATCTGATCTATCCTTTGATTATCCTTTATTGAAAACTTTCTTCTTATAGCTCTCACACTGATGAATATTTGATTAATTCACTCTCCAGAACGGAGATTGAGAGCGATCTCACATTCGAGACGCGTCCGTACCGGAACTAAATTTTATTTCACAGACCAGCGCTGTGATTGTTGCGGACGCAGGCGGTAAACGTTTACTTTATTCAAATTTTTCGGCTCTTTGCACTCTCAATTACTCTTTCAACTTTGCACAATAGAGTGTGATGCGCTTAATAAAATTCTATATATAGGTTTCCAAATGATTCAATAGAGATACACAATGCATGTTATAAAGAGTTTCAAACCAAGCCATGTGCAATTATTATTTTAGGAAAAATACATACACACACATACACACATTAGGAAACATTATTATTTGTATTGTAAAATTATTGCTTTCCATTACTTTCGTATGAGACGAACGTTCAGTTCACATTTGATTTTTTTTTAATTGCATACATATGACATAAAAGTTGACTTTGAAACTTTATGGCTTTTTATTTACAACTTTTTAGATTATATTTGTATGTATGATTATTTTCTCAATTTTGAAAGATTTTGAAAATGTACGATATGTATTTCGAACAGAGGGTTAAAAAAATATTTAACAATATGTTACATAGTTAATTGTAGCTTTGTTGCTTGGAAATAAAACAATAGTAGAGATTTGCCGATAAATAACTGTACATAACAATTGTATATAATAATATATATACAATTTATAATTCGAAATTCAGTTTCTAGCAACATTTATTATAATTTCACTTAAAATGTTTTGATTTTACTATTATTCCCATGTGCTATTTCAACAAATATTAATTTGACTTATGTTAGATACAATTAATTCTGTTTTTTTTGTAGACGATATATTTGCGATCATTATTTAAATCTCATCATACAATGCAATGTAAATTTAACGAGCGTCGATTTACGTAGAATCACGCTAAATATTTTACCGTTGTTCTTCGCTTTTCTCTGCATTTTTGCTCTTCGCGCATTTATACTGCGCGGGCAATGATTCCCATTGCTGCGACAGAAGACGAATGACTGAACATTTATAGCGCTTGAGGAGGATATCACGAGGCTCGCCCTCAATTTCGCGATGATAGGGAACGAAGCGGCTGCTGTTTAGTATCTCGTCGAGTGTTATTGTCGCGCTGTGGAACGTCGTTCATAGGAAATTTAATTAATGGAGAGAGGAAATTCGTTCGAATTTAAATCGAACTACGTCAACCGTTTTAATCAGGCGGCATAATTATCTTCCTGGCGAGTGCAAGGGAGTTAATGAATCTAATTACAAGCCGGAGCGAATAAACATATTTTACAGCGTGAATCGGATAGTTAATAGGATGATAATCCCGTATCCCTACCCTGCCCTTCCTCCCGCAACGTAATCTGATTTATAGCTTTATATTGCGGGATACTTGCACGACGGCCATTAATAGTGCTATACTTACTATAAAACTGTATTGACAGCCGTTTCATTCCGTAACGATCGCGGCAGCAATTTAATAGCCCTGTAATTAACATGCCGAATGCATCCAGAATGCGAATCCAGCATTAACGAGCGGAATTGAGGAAAGTTAAACAAAATTCATTCCGAATCTCTTTGCCATACTAATCGAGAGACTCTGACTGTAATTTACTGGAATGGAAATTTCTCTACTATTTCCTCTACCACGCCATCATCAAATAGTTTAATGATTTAAGTTAGGTCCGCGCAAATTTATCTCATATATTTTTTTCTAATAAAGGAAAATAAAACAGTATTAATTATAATATTGGAAATTTTTATAAACTGAATTGTTATGTTTGCTTGAAAATCAGAGAATTATATGCTCTGAGGCACTGTCCGTCTCTGATATTCAAAATTCAAGTTTGTCTTGTTGATATAGATCCCTTGGAAATTGGATGTACCATAGATACTACATTTCCTGTCGGGAAATTCCCCGAATCAAAAACTTGTCGTATCAACAATTGTTCGTAAAGCTTTTAACGATCCGTTGGTAAGAGACGGGGACAGGAACATAATAAAAGCGCTATTAAAGAATCTGACGAGATCCGCTATGCAGATTAATCGTATTCCGTGACCCGCGCCCTGGCTGAAGAATATCGCCAGGGGATATTAGATATGCACGGCGAGACGCCGCGACCATAAATCAATTTGTATCCCGGCCGTAATGTGTTCATAATTCATGCTTAGCCTAACACAGCTCTATAGGTGGGTGTTGAAAAATTAATGCAGCGAAAATGGCCGGTATTATTCCGCCCCGTTTCCGCCCAGCCATTGTTCCGATTGCTGCTCGAATATCAGCATCTTCGAATTTGTTATCTCGCTGAAAACAACCTCGTTAATTACACATTCCTGCAAAAAAAATATAGCGACGATAACAAAAATATATCATTATAATATTAAATGTTATTAATAATCAATACGTATATGTTTGCCATTAAAAGTAGAATAGAAGAATAAGGTCACTGCTGAATAGTCATCGGTAAGTGACTATTAAAAACAAAATTATTAAACTGTTAATACGACTTTAAAATAACAAAGTGCAAATTAATTTTTATATCTAATTTTTATACAGATTGAAGTATCATTTTTTATTTAAAAGGGTATAATTTATATTAAGTAAAATAGAAAAATACGGTAAATACATTATAATAAAGAAAACACACCAGCAAACTGAACGCAAAAGCGATCCACCAGTGAATTTTCATATTCAACAAATTAGAGATTGTATTTTAATATTCATGTACTTGTAAATACTGGTCTTTTCTTATTAGTACTTTAGAAAGTTAATTATTGTTATAAAGCTATCATTAAATTTAAATACTTTTTCGTATATGTTTTTTTTCCTTTAAAATGAAAACTCGCACGTCATTTATTAATACATCTATTAGTAGCATCAGTCGTTAATTAATTCACCGGTTATTTATTGAGCTTTTCATTCTTGTAATAAAAACTATTTTCTTTTTTCATAAGTAACACATAATATTAAAAAAATTAATATACAGCTATTAATATTCAGTGACTAATTATTTTTTATATATGTAATGTGTGTGTGTGTGTGTATCTTTTAAATTTCTTATTTGTTAATTGACTAGTGCAGTGACCCTATACATTCATTGCGCTTGCATTTCATTAGCAACCATTTTTTTTTTGTTTTTTATATTATCTTTTATTATTACGTGTGTATATAATTGTGATTAAATAGAAATGTTCTTCACTCGTATACATAAGTGGCATGTCTTGCATTTAAATTATTGTAACATTATTATAATAACATTTATTAACTTGCTTGGAGAAATGTAAAAGAGCAGTGGCAAAATTTTTTTCTTAATTCTCTATATCTTGCGCCTTATATTGATTTTATTAATAATATAACATTTATAAGAACACAATGTGTACACGGCGCAATAGCTATTAACGTTAGCATTGAACTCATTCTACTCCGGCAACCAGTCCAATCGTTACCAATGTCGACTTCGCTGAACAATGCGCGTTCTTTGACTGTAGACGCGAGAGTCAACGGCACAGGAAATAAGCACAGCAAGGCACGATGCCTAACATAATACTCACCGAATATGATCCCGCGCTAACCGTGCCGCGGCGGCCGCTTATTCAATAACAAACTCCGCGCGTATATCCGCGTCGAATCAACATACAGATAAGTTCATTCATTCGTATCGCGAGTGTGCGCGCAATAGCAGCGGCAACGTTATTATCCGCTTGTGCAACAACGAACACGGTTAATTCAGGGTTGTTCCGAGAGCGTGAAACGAGCCACCGTGCACCGCCACGATGCACCGGTGGGAATTGTACGAGAGTTTACGCGCGACTCGACGTAATAGCGTAATGCGTCCCCGCGACGCATAGTTGTCACATACGCACGACCCATTTCTATTTTTCCCTCCCCTTTCCCCGCTCCTCTTTCCACTCTTCTTTTTTTTAATAGTAGATACTACGCGATTCCGATGATCCCCCCTGATGCTAGGGCAATTCGGCCGATCGACCATCCCCGTGGAGCGCGTTCGGTGCTCTTCCGTCTTATCGCCGTGATGCAGATTGACCGGATCTTTTTTCCCTCTCACACCCGTCAGCCGGGAAACCTCGCCGGCCGTTTTTGCGTTCCGGGCGAATCATCGTAGCGTGTCGATTGCTCGGTAAATTGCATTTTCGCCGAAAGCGCCATTAATCTTCCTCTCGAAATGGATGGCGCGCAGGCTATATGTAAATATATAGGTACATATATAACTACACATACATACATACATATATATATACACACACACACACATATATATATGTATATATTCATATATACATATATGTAGATACCCGGATATATTATATGTCACGTTATGCATTTTCCCATTTTCTTTTTCTCTGTCTGTTGCCACCTCTCTCGCGTTTGCGCTTTTTTTTACAACTCGTTTGTGTTTTAGAAAATGTCAAACGAGCCCAAACGTTTCTGTTACCTCGAAAAATGTTTCCTTGCTGTATCTCGCCGTCTGTGAAAAGTATTTCACGTCAAACATAGCTTGATTTCTTACAAAACGTGATGGGGAAAGGGGAGGGGGCAATGTGTAATGAATATATTTATCGTAGAGTTTTTCTGCAATTATTTTATCGTATCGACGATTAATTTTGCTGGTATCGCCGTTTCCTAATTCGTTTTACAGGGCGATACATCGCGTGACTTATCGCGATAGGAAATTACCTGTTCGCTGGCGCGCGCTGGTGTTAATTTATTTCGAGGGCAGAGGGTATTTTTCCTTTGGAAAGTTGCTAATTTCGATTGAACTGTATTTGTTAGCAAACGTATCGAAAATATTGCGGGATTAGCGTGAGTAATTGCAATTCTGGAAATAATCCGGTGTGAAATTCAGAAGCGTTTCTATGCTAAATACAATAAATCTCTCCGCATGCAGCTCGTTCTATTACATTTTGTAATTGATATTGGGATAACGAATGTGCGCGATGAATTTTCACAGTTCAGTAACTCGGATGTTTACAATCAATTTGTTGAATATCGATTCCATCGATTGCTCATTTGCTCAGGCAAATTAGATTAAAGAGGAAACTAGAAATAGAACTTATTTTCAATATATTTTTACATTCATAGAGCCGTAGAATTGCGCCGATGATGAATATCGTATAATAAATACGATTCAATCCGAAGCGAGAATTGACCGTTGGTTGGCCGAATTGTTCAAATGGGGTCAATTCCGCTTTGAAGGACGGCCTTGTATCCGCAATTTCCAGAGCATCCTTTGAAATAAAATATTTATGCTGCGCTGTATAAAAAAGAAAAATAACGGAATCTTTGTGTTGCAAACAGTCGCGAATACGCACGCGTAAGCAGATGCGCTCGAATATTATGCGCATATGCATGTGCCATCGTGGATACCGTAATGGTCGTGTATTCGAGGGAGTAAAATCCTCGCGGTGAGACGAGATGAGCGAAGAAAACCGCAGAGGATCTACCTTGTGTTCCCAGATTTCATGCAAATTTGATACGGTTGTAACGCGCGGAGTTCTCTGACGCGCGTCCTCCCGCGCGAGCGGATTCTCATTTGTAAAACTATCCTGCGAAAATGTGTCTCTGATTAGTGGCCGGATTCCGTCTGTGTTGGCGTGCTGGCGCGGCGAGAGAAATCTTGTCGCGTTCTCGCGGCTAAAAAAAAATTATTCGGATAGACAACATCGCCCGTGACGGGAGATAGAACGAGGGAGGGAGGGCGCATCGCCCTGTGGGAGATTTTATGCGGAAAATTACGGCGATCTATCATCGCGCGGTCTCTCCGTGAAAGAATTCGCCGAATGAAGCGTCTAGAAACTGCGCACATTTCTTTCGCAGCGGAGAGCGACGGGATTTTCGACGAAATAATAATTGGTTTTAATGAAACGTGTGCGCGCCAATTGAATTTTCGACTGCATAAGAATGAGACGCGGCCGTGAGGAAAGAAGTTGAGAATACGTAACGCTTTCGCGGTCGCACCTTGCTCGCAAGGAGCATTTTTGCGAGGCGCGCTCATAAAAATCTCTCGTCGAAATTCCTGTCTTGACGTGAAATCCCGTGTGCGCGTATAGTAAAATGCAATAAACATTCCTGATTGCGTGGAAACTATCCAAGGCCGGGGTGCTGAAAGAGAGTTTTAACGACGATCGTCTCTCTGGCTGCAGGGTCCGCGAGCGCGAGATATAGATTGAGTAGAAATTAAATGCTCTTGTATTTAGTTCGCCGCTACGCGCGCGCGGAGTAATTGTGTATAGCGCGGCCGAGAAGCAGAAAGTTATTATCGCGACAATTCTCGCAGCAACTGCAATTCCCGTAGTATTTTGCATCGGCGAACTCGGAATCTTCCACTACCGTCGCCCCGAACTTTACGACTTATTACCAGGTTATACTGTGTACACCGTTGCGATTCGCTCGCGCCCCGGAGAACGTCCCGGCTTCCGTTTACCATAAAACGCCGATCTTTAACTGCACCCGATAACCAATAATTTCCCAGCTCGTGATTTTTTCCGATTTACGACCGTGGCCCTCCCCGGGGGACCTTAATCGGAAAAACACGTTTACGCTCGAGAGGCGCGCGCAGCACTAATCCGAGGGAGTCTAGGTTCGAACTCGGAAATTCAAATCTCTTGAATCTTTCACTTTCACGACCGCGTTGACTCGCTCCCGATGACGGCTGGTGAAGATCGCCGAGAGACGACCGTACGTTTGCCGACGAAATCGTCGATATAATCTCGACAGAAAGATCGCTCCGGGCGAGCTATTGTTAATGAGTCCTTCGTCAGCATTCCCGCCGCCGGGCGCGTCATACGGTGTGCCGTTCCACTTGCCGCGATCGAGCTTTAAATTATTTTGCCGACGCGGCGGGAATTAATGGTACGGAACGCGCGATCCCGCCGCCGCGGGAAAACGTTATTACACCAGTCAACATTTGATCGGCGGCGCCCGTTCGAAAACTCCTTCTTTCCGCCGCGCAACAATAGCGTCGTCCCCGTGATAGCGTCCCGGCCGTTGACTTCCACCTGGCTAACGCCGGGCGTTCCGCGCCGTCACATATGACTTCTGCGACCGGAGGAATACGACCCCCCGGTCGCGCTGTCAGCTCGAAATTGATCGATAATAACGCAGCGCACTGCTGCTGGTCGCTTGTCGCTGACGACGGCGACGGCGACGGCGACGGCGACGACGACGAAGACGGGTTGGCCGGCACACATCTCTCCCTTTTCTCGGAAATCGCGTACACGCTCCCGCAACGCGCGAACGAGCGTCAGGATCGAGTAAAATGTCGCAGTCGGAGGTACAATTCCATTACTCGCGTTTCACACCCGCCCTCGGTCCGCAATCGCGTTTCCAGCGTCCCCGCGCGCGACGTGTTTCACTCAGCTTCGTCTTTTTTCTCTCCCTTTCCCCTCCCTCCCCTTTCGTCCTGACCATCGTCGACAAGAACTTCCTTGCGGTTTCCAGAGCGGTGGCACGCATTAATAGCCCGCGGGCGAGCTTGTCGACGAGGTCGCGCGTATCACGCGCCTGAAAAAGGTAATGCTCGATCGGAAAGTATATCGTATAGTAGTATAATAACCACTCAAAATGAAACCAGATTTATAAGTAGTACGACTGTGTATATAGTGCATACACAGTTATACTACTTACGATTAACAAATCTAGCTTGATTTTGAGTTGTTCTATTAATATAATAGATGAGCAATGTATTATTTTATATCAAATAGACAGCAAACAATATCCGGGTAAATGTTTCAGTGACCGAAAGTGTCCCTACATCCGGATATTTACACGAAAAATATAGTATGCATAGATCTGCCTAGTTTTTGCTGTTTTGAAAAAAAGAATAATTTCCCACAGTTTTTGATGCTGAATATGAATTCGTAAATGGAAATGTAATATCATGTCGGGGTTTTTATGGAAAATGAAATAGATTGAATCGCTTCAAAAACGCGTTTTTGCCTATTTTTGAAAACTTGCAACTGCCAAACCCGATATTTTAAGGCATTTCAATCTCATTTTTCTCAGAAACTTGATGTGCTACTACATTTTCATTTATGAATTCGGATTCAACGTGTCAAAAACTATTGGGAAATTATTTTTCTTCAAACAGTAAAAGAAGTTTTCAAACTTGTGCTAATTAATCTTAAATGTGTTTTTTGATAATATAAAAATTTAATTTTAATCTTTAAATAATTAAAGGATTTATGAAGTAGATTATTTTCAATATTATAACAATTAATGTTAAAACATTAACTTGTTACTTGTTAAACTAGATTGAAGTTTATATCTTGATCATGTTCTTGAAATTTTTAAGAAACATTATATATTTGTTAAGATCTTTTTTGTATATATTTTATCATTACAAAAACAATTTAAAACATTAAAGCATTTTAGATTGTCCAAATATCACTCCAAATCAAATTTAAATGCTTTACGAGTTTTTATTTTCCAAATAATTTATACATCTAAAAATCTATTGAAAGCAGTTGAAAATTTTTTTATATTTTTGTATTAATGAAACATTTTATATTTTATATTTTACACTTTCATTAATTACATATAATTAAATGATTTTATATTGTGAATTCTAAATTTAATAATTTTTGCTCTGATTATTTTATGTTTGATTGTTGAAATATTTGTTTTACATTTTAAATTATTGTTAATAATAAAAAGCATTTACATTTAATTTTATACCTTAAAAGCCTGAGCTAAAAAGTTTAATTTTTGATCCTAAAATTTTTTCTTATTATACATATACTGCAAGACTAATAAGACTCTTATTTTAACGCAACGTGCTAGTAGTGAAAGTCAATCACAAAGTCGACTTTACCTTCGAATTTAGTAAATATATAAGTATTGTGAATATTAATATAGTCGTTATGTTATCCGATTTATGTCAGCAAATAACACACATATAAATATTACTTTCTTAAATAAAAATAAAAAAACAGACACTAATGTCGATAAAAGATTGTTGCACGAAAAGAAAACTTTCTTTTAACGTATACTTTGTTACATCAATAGTAATAAATTCGAGATTTGCAAAATGCTGTATTACAATTTTAAATCAGCAATCTCAAGATATTAATGTTACCTGTGTGGTCACGAATGATACATTTTCGAATCAATTGCCGTCGATGAAATCTGGTGGCACGTTCTTAATTGATTTGCACGGAAATCCGACGCGGTGCGAGTCGGCTTGTATCGGTTCCACCGAATTCGCTTATAATCCGATTTCGCCACAGTAAGCTGTCTGTTGGCGTGTACACGCGAATCTGGAAGGTAAACCCCGTAGCAAGGAGGTGATCCGCGTATGTCACGATGCAAATGTTTGCTTACTCGGCGAGTCGAACTCGTCGGCTAGTTCGATGTACGCCGGGAGCGCAGCTGGCATCGGACGATACTTTTCCCCGATGTATCGAGCGTATATTGCCATATGAGTTTTCCGAAAGAAGCAAAAAGCCGAGGGGGAAGCATAACTAAGAACAAAATGCAACGGGAAATTGCATTGCAGTCACTTTAACTTTATCCACATCTCGATTCAAAACTTTTAAATTAACTCTTACCACATTTGACAACTTTATCCGGCCTGCTAATTTAAAAGTTTTAATAATTTTAAATTATTTTGTATAATTTTTTGTCTCTTTCATATCACCTATTTGTATATTTAAATGTAATAAGATTTAAACTTTTTTATTATTATCTTTTTTAATTAGATTTATAGTCATATAAAACACAAAATATCATTTAAATTTGTAGCTCAGCATTAAATAGTATCGGAATACTTCTTTATTTACAGATTTTTAAATAACATGGTGAATGTCACAATATCCTTATTTTACGAAATAATAATTCAAAATACCAGAGTATATACTTATCTTCACTGAACTTATTAAATCGCTACAAATAAATTTCTCTATCCAGATATTTATTTGCAATAATCTTTTTCATTTTTGAATATCCATTCGTACATGAATTCACGTAAACTGTGCTCAATTCTAGTGTTGTTTTAACGAGTCATCATGCACGCAGCATCACGCGAGGTTCCAATTATCCTTAATCTTAGGCAACCTTTCATCTCTCTGATCTCGGTTAAAACCCTCGATTTTGACAAAAAGCACGTATCTGGACGCATAGAGGCGATTTCTGTCACGCGCGTGATGCGTTTGGTAGAATAATCAGTCGCGGACCGATTCGGATATCTATTGGATTTTACAGCCTTCCCAAGTTCGAGAAGTATTCCTCTAAAAAGTGACGAAACATTTTAAAATTCTACTAACGTGAACACAATGCAATGAGAGTATAACTAGGAAAACATGTAAAGAATGAGGATTATGATATATTATTTATACATTATAGATATACACAGAAAGAACAATGTTGCTAAAGTGTAAAAATTTAGTTGATACAGATTTGAAAATAATTCTGTTAGATCATCAAAATAATTATGTAAGAGCCTCAAACTGGTCGCTAAAACTGTCTTTTTTATCTTGTTTTATTAATTTTTTTATTTTTGCATAGAAACACTGAAAAAAATGTGTAATATTTGTGACTATAATTGCATAAAAAAAATTATAGTCAGGAATATTATTTTTATAGTAATCATTAATTACTGTAATAATGGTAATAATAATATGCTTATAGAGGATGTTTATAGTGATTGTTTTATGGTACAATATACTATGTTAAATTCTCCATTTTCGTTATGGCAACTATATTATAAATTGTAGACCAACGTTATGAAAACTTTATAAGTTATAAACAAACTTATAAACAAACTATAATTTACATTGTTGAATAACTAAAATGGTTGGGTCCAAAAATGAACTATAAATTATAGTGACATTATGATCACGGTAACTATTTTTTTTCTTTGAATATAAATCTACAGATTTGTCACTGGTAACTGAAAAGTAATGATAAAAAAAATGCTTTTCGATATACATAATTCGTGTGAGAATTCTGAAAATCTCCAGTTACGCTGCTGTTCAATAAACATGCGTGAATATTCGTCTGAGCGGAAATACAGCTCGGCCGGATGCCGCATTTTCCCACGTTACTTCCGACGGAAGTGCATGAAGTATTTCCCAAAGCTTTTATTCTATTGAATATTCAAGGATCGACGAACTAGCGCCGCATATGCCTATAGCGCATCAGCCGTATCTCCCAAGCTAAGTGATCTTGTGGATCGTAAACTCCAAAAAAAAAAAAGAGAGAATAAACATTGTCCGTCAATTGCGTCATTTATATCTACGGAATAAGGACAGAAGAATCACCTATTTCCCATGCGAGGCAAGTAAGAGGGTCGGCAAGGAAGTGGTCAACCTCTGAATTCGTCGCGGAAGAAGATCTTCCCTCTTTACATCCTTCTCTGCCCTCCTCTTCCTTTTCTCCCATTTTCTCTTCTTACTTCCCATTTTCCTCTGTCTTTTTCATCTACGAGTGTTTGTGCTAGGTAGGTCTTATCCGTTATATACGGCTACAAGGTTAAAGGTGAAGAACTGGCCAGTTAGATATATTGCGTGGGTGTTGAGTTTCTGCGGCGCCATTGAGATAACGGTAATCTGAGAGCTGCCCCCAGTCCAGTTACGAAGAGAGGGTAAAATTGAAAGACTTCCATCGAAAGAGATTGCTCTTCGCAAGTTTCTGGCTGAAAATATCTCGACGGGAATAGCGAGAGTTGCGAGCTTCGGTCTACGCGTGAGTCGTACGAGTGGAAACCTGCGAGCAGTTCGTGTTAAATGGATCTTGTTCAAGATTTAATTTCACGTCTTCGTATGGTGGCACACGAGAATAGAATTCACACAGAGGTAAAATGCAAATTACTTTGAGTGCATAATGCGTGAAAAACCGTACAACGTAAACCATGAATTTCATATAATAATTAATGTCTCGTGCTTGTAAATTAAAATAGAGAGTGATTGGCTGTTAGCACAAGAACAAAGTGAATTTATAAGTATAATAATTCGGCAAATGCGATTTCGTATTTGAAATAAAAAATAAAATGAAATTTTTTTGTTGAAAATGGTTTTAAAATTTTAAGTTTATTTTTCTCAAACTTGAAACAAGTCTCAATGATTTTCTAATACCGTTATCTCTCCGAAATAGAATAGTGGCAATAATTATAGAATAATAATTGCATAAATAAACTTATTTATCTATTTAAATCTTGATTGCAGAATTAAAAGTACTCGAAAATTCCATCACTAACAAGATTACAAGTTAGTAGCGCATATTTTCCCATCACTTGTACCATCGTTTCGTTCGAAGACAATTTTCCGCGACAGATAAAAATTCTACTCCCCCACATCCTCCTTGATTCCGATCGTTGACCCTTTTGTCAGATTCTACCTCTAACAAAGGTCAACGATTCCCGAAAGATATTCGCCGCGCTATGATATCGCGTCGATCGCAATCTCCGTCCGGGCGGAGGTCTTATCGCGTCGTCCGGAAAAATCGAGAAGGTATTCCCTTGCTTTCCGATGGCAGTCGTTCGAATTCGTAATACCGCCAGAGAATCGTAAGTACTCCTTTGTGTCAACATATTTCAATGAATACCTACTTATGTCGCGCCGCCGCGCAGCGATACCATAAAACTGTGAATCTCGCATATCTCGAGAATTTTGCAGCGGCCGTTATATGAAATTATTTTGCGACCATGCAAACAACTTTGCGCCACAATTGCGGCTGGCTTCTGAGATTTACTCAAGGGGATGCTAAAGCTGTCCTGTTTTATCGATTATTTTGCTTATTTTCAATTCACTAATATTTTAATTCTGTAAATACAATTAAAAGATTAGTGAATTGAAAATAATCGGTAAAACAGATCAGCTTTAGGATCCCCTTAATACCGCCAAAAAAAATAATCTGTTTTAAACCTTAAATTTAATTATTTGAAAACTCAGTCTTTATTTTTTCATTTTAATCCTTTAATATAGTTATGTTTTTCCCAATAAGTATGCCTCATCCCAATTCAGCGAAGCGGACAATAGCTATTTGTCTATTATCGAAGCAATAAATCGAAGCAATAAGAATCCAAGGGACTCTCCCGTGGATTCTCTCACGTCTAATATTAATCGCGATTATGACGGCAATACTCCGGCATCGTCGCGACGCGATGTTTTGCGCGTATAAACCGTCTCTCCTTTGTAATAACAACTTTTATAGAGAAAGTTTTACGGCGGCAAGCTTCCTCTCACAGCTCGGTTCGAACGATGTTTTCGCGAGAGTTTCACGCCTTTCGGGATTACGCGGCGAGCCTTTCGTAATCGAAAACCCATGGCACCGGAATCGCTCGCGTACTCGAACGAATCACCACCGTCCTTCGGTTTCCGTCGTGCAATGGCTTCGCCAGTTTCCCAATAACGGCCAATCCCAATTTGTTCGTCAGCCGTAGTTAGTTGACCGCTGACAAAGACACACTGAAATCTCGTAAATCATTTTTCAAATTACCAAAGATGTAGACAAACAGCAAAAATATAAAAGTTGTTGATATTAAATATAACAAGCACGAGCAAAAATTTGTACAGAAAAAAATTTATGTGAATATTCCTCTGTTTTGCATTGTGCATTAATAATACAGGAAAAGAATCGAGGGAAAAAAAGCAAAAAAAGAGAATTGTATACCCATTTGTAATTTGTAAATTGAAATTTTTTGTTGTAAAATACATTTTCGCGTCGTATAAAACGTGTATATAAAAATATAACATTATAAATTATTACAAAAATAATTAGTTTTAGAATTTAAAACAAAATTCTTCTAATTCCTATAATCTTGTACTTTTCCAATAATCGTTACCATATAACATCTCCCATTATTCGGCAGTAATGAAATTTCAATATTAATTGGAATTAGAAGTTAATTGTTTGTCATGATTCTGCCTTTATTCTATATTAAATACAATGGATTCTATATTAAATACGATGGATTAAAATACAAATTATTTCAGGATTACCATGTTCCTGATATTAGTAATTCATCAGAGCATTAGGTCAATATTTATATCGAATCCTGGGCAACAATAAGTTAATAAAGTCGCTCAATAAATACTGACGACCTAAAACACTTCAGAAGTAATCGTGGCAAAGCTCATCAGAGCTATATCTCGGTCCGACTATTCGTACATTTTGCGAGGTTTTTCTCAAACACAAGGGACCAGAGTTCGTTCAAGAGAGCTGTCAGCGTGTGACACGATAGATGTATTTATTTGGCGGGGAACCCTTAAGGACCGCTTTTATTATCGCCGCTCGTCCGCTTTATTTCCTCTACGTGACGCGTGCGCGAGCTTCTGATAGGATCGCCTCTGAGAAAAGGGCATTTCTCTTGGACTCTCCATTCTTACTAGCGGAATAGGTAATAAAAGAGAGAAGCTGTACCCCGTAAGTTTCGGGATTATCTCGAACCGCAGCGCGTTTATTGCTCCCGGCGCGATACACGGGGACGAAAAGTTGCCAAGGAGTCTACGGAAACGTGAATAAAGGCGTTGGCATAACGCGAGCAGCATTCGAGCGTCTTGGCAATTAATGCAATTTATTCTCTACGTTTATTCTTAGGAATATAAAACAGAATACAGGAAGAATAGATAACGAAGTATATAGAGTTTTTGAACATTTTTAATTTACTTCGGCTGCCATGTCACCCACATATGGATGACGTGTGATTTTTTACCGCAAGCGCTCGATCATCCATTTTGCGGATGGCGGTTTTTATCTCGTTAAAGATATTTTTATTTTGCTGTGTATTTAAAAAAAACGTAAAAAAACAATATAAATTATACTGAGATGTAAAAAATAATGAAGTACTAAATGAATAGGCTAGATTTGTTAAAAACATAATTATATTCAATCAATAATTTTGAATTATTAAGACTTATTTATTTTTTATTATTCTATTTATATCTGTTTTTTTAAATTATAAAAAATTAACTTCGTTTTATGAATGAGTTTTATTTATTCTCCGTCTGAAATTATATTATTAAATATATAATACTGCATATAAATAATATAAATGTCTTCTATTAATTAATTCAGTGGTAACGTCAGGCAAAGTTAATAAAATTACATTAAATTTGGCAAATTCATTGAATATACGTAAACCCGAATAAAAATTGTTATAAATAGACGTAGCTTGATACATTCATTACGAGATCCCGCATTTTTGAAATCCGTCGGTCTTCATTTTTAATACTTTTATCTCGAATGAGATGCTGGGCTTAGCGCGAGTACGCATTTCGGACTTGCGACATGTTAATCTCTTTCTCTTTCTTTCCCTCTTTCTCTGTATGGAAAATACGAAACTATATATTCCTTGGGATATGAATCTTTCTGAGGACGTCGCGGCAACAAAGTTTTGCCGTTTCCGCCTCGCAAACATCACGTCCCTTTCATTAAAGCTGAGAAAAGAGCCTGCAAAATAAAATGGCGTCGCACACCGCGAGTAAACAACAAGAGATCACGAGTGAGTTTCAACCCTCTTCCTCTTAATAAGCTCGGTGCTGAACGATGGTTTCCGGGGGAGTTTGGAACTTATCAAAATTCACTTTCATTGTCTCCGGTGACCGGGAAAGTTCGCCGGCTTGATGATGATTCCGGCTCGTACTTCGGATGAGATTTTAATTGCTGAATTGCCACCGCCAGAACTTCCTACCTCGTCGAAAATTACGGCCATATTTCGATGCCGCAAGCAGTTGATAGGCCCCATTATTCACACGCGTTCTCTTATTAGTATATTGTTGTTTGATATTTCTCTTCTATTGCTTACATTTAACAATGTCAACTTTTTTCTCGCGCAATTTTAATTACACGTTTCAAAAGTACTTCAGACCATACTCTAAACTAAATCTAGACACGAGAGTATTTACACTTTTGGTTCGTCATTCAAAACCAAGTCTCCAATCTTGTCTCCTCTAAATACAACATATTAGCCAGGGAATCAAAAGTTAAAAATGAATTATAATATAAATGATAATGGATCCTCTTAAGTTTTTTGTGTCTGAATCTTTGGTGTACAACAGCGACAATTTTAACCCTCAAGTGCATACGTTTTTTTTTTTTCCAGCACCTTTAATACACACGTGAGTCTGTTACGTTCGACACCATTTTGCTCACCTTAACGCATTCAAAAAAATTTGAAAAAAATTCATAAGATATTTTTCAATATTTTAGTTGACGATATTTTAGTTATTTTAGTAAAAATGGGAGAGAATCCAATCAAGCAATCTTAATTAGTTTCACTATTACAATCAGATATTAACTTTTTCAGACTCACATATGCACTTTAAAGATTAATGCAAATTCGTATCGTTAAGCTCTCCTCCTCGACTGATTGTGAGTCGGATCGGCCGGAAAGCCGCAAGATCATGCGAGTAATTATCGCGGGAAAAACATTGTCGCTCGGAAGGACTCAATTTCACCGGGCTACGATGGAGTCACCCTTTGCACGTGGCCATTACGACTCGGATTCTCTGATTCGAACTACGCTGATTGTTATCGATCGTCGCGAGTGACGATGCGATTGCCAGAGCGTCCGTCCCCAATCGGTTTTGCGCTTCATTGTCGACGGAACAAAAGCCCAGCTCGGCCCGGCACGACAAGCGCGCGGACAAATGTCGGCGGCGGCGGGCGGACGCAAAAATCGTGATTTTCAACTTCCGGCCGTACTTTTTCGATACGGGCGACAAACCGGCGCGCTATCGGCATGTACGAGGGAAATCCGACGAGACCCCGACGACTTCCGTCGGTCGGTCGACGGGCGTGCGGAGGAATCGATCCGGATACGCCATTGTGGGATATTGAACTCTTTTTTTTTTGCGCCAGCCGCCGCTTGCGTCCCCCGATTGCACGCTGCTCCGTCGTGATCCGAAGGAGCATCCAAGTGTGCAAAGATCGTGCACTTAAGCGTCGTATCCTGTCGCGCGAGCGAACGTATGGGTTTTAGAATCGATCAAGGCGCCGCCGCGGTCGGGCAAAACCGCCTGCTTTATTATTGCCGGCGAGCGAGAAATGCGCGGAAATTCAAAGTTGAGGATACACGACGGAGTGCACCACTGAGTGTTTTAATATAAATATTAAATGCAATTTCCAAGATGATACACGGGCTGCGTGCGCATACAAAATAAATTTAATATACCAGAGAAAGGTTTCCACGGCACTTTGACTTGCACGTCTTTTGATTATTTATTATATACCTGGCTGATGTCGCGCTGATAAATATTAAATGTAATCCTGGAAAACGAAAGCAGTGACGTTACATGATGCACAGACCGTTAAAAGTTAATTAAGACGCCCGTTACTTTTATTTTTCGCTGCATGTTTTTATATCATAAACCGAAGTACAATGTTCCCACTATATTCGTATGTAGTATTCTTAATGATGAATCAAATTTTACAATAAATTGCACGAATTATGGACCGGATCTTTTACTGATTATTACATTGGAATACGTCGATGGTGCTATATTCAAGAAAAATTCCACAAACCGTGCTTTCATAGAGAGACAAATGTTGTAAGTGAAAAATGGTGACGTAGGTATTTCTCTTCGTTCTATCGTTCACCTTTCGCAAGACGATTCGAACTCTTCGATCTATTTCATGAAGGTGAAAGGAGCCAATAGAAACGTCACGTTTTCTTCTTTGTCGAGACGCTTTTCAAGACGTCAAGCCCATGTTAAAACGTTGCGTTACATCAGGGGTACGGGCAAAAGATGCTGTTTCTACTTGCGAATAACTCCTTTGCGCGGAGGATGTCGGCAGTTGTAGTGCATCTCTGCCACTTTGCGTCTTAAAAAACTCGCATTTGAAAGGCTACCTTCTAGACTAGTTTAATGAATCTTTCTCGTAGTTACGCAACACGATATCTTTTGCCTTAAAATTACGTTGCCACGACGTTACGTGTACATCGCTTTAAAAAATTGAAAAGTCTATCGCATACGATTAATTAATATTACGATATATATATGTATATCACAACTATGCAACTTGCATAGTTCTATAACAAAGTATATTATTGATAGTATTAGAGCTTTTTTTCTCCAGGATCCCCTTAATTACACATGTATAAATCATATTAGTTCATTAATTTAATTTACCTTAACTCCATTATGGGGTCTAAATTCTACGGTTATTGCCTATTATGTCAGTTTTGAAGCTCAATTTCTCTTCATTTTGATTATGTTGCATTAATTATTACAAAATATAAAACAGTATTATAGAAACTGCTACACTACCTAAGAGAAGATATTTTCTAGTTTACAACTATGTTTTCAAAGTTCTATTTTTAGCTCTTGTTTAAGAAACGTTATCCAAAGATAAAGTTGCATGCCAGTATTGGTGACCTTCCTCTATTATATATCAACATATTCTGTACATTTATTAAGTATAGTACATTGCGCGTGTTACAAAGAAGTTAATAAAGTAGTTTAATTTTATAGTCGTCCATACATCGTAGCATAAACATGGAGCACGATAGAGCATATAAGTATTCCACGATGAAAATACGCATCGCTTGCTACACGGTGGGCGTGTGAGGTAATTCGTTCGCAACCTGTTTATATTGTAGTCGGGCCAAGATGTCTGCTTATCTGACGAAGGAAAGGATGTACAAGTGGTCCCGGCGGGATCTCAAGGTAGAGGGAACGTCCGCAGTGTGTTTTTCACGAGAGCATTGCCTGCTCTCCCTGTCGGTGAAACCGAGTTTCTTCGAATTTTTTTCCTCTACTTTTTTTTTTTGCTCGAGTTGCAATCTGCGAGCTACTGTTTCTTGCGGTTGCATCAGCGATGCGCCGACCCAGCTTTTATCGAAAACGTGTGGTTTTAGAATTCTGTTCGAGTTTTCCATCCTTTCTATCTGCGCATTTTATCATCCTGCCATTTCTCACTGACAATAATCCGCCTTGCGAAACGCATATTTTCATCTTTATGTTAAGGACGTATCTTGTCGCGAAGGTAGGGAAAAAGCCATATTATAACCAACGTGCGCAAAAATCCGCTATAGCAACGGTAGATTGATTTATTGTATATGATTATTGTACATGTCAAATTCACTTTAACTTTTATAATATAGAGATAGTGCGTTATAATTTGTAGGAGAGCGATAACGAGTTGTGAGCCATCACGTTTAGTTAACTCGGATTGCTGCCGTAACTAATGAAGATAATCCTCCCCTAATGAGTGCTATCAAAAGAGTCAAGGGAAGGTTTATTATTCCCAGGTAATCGTTAGTGACAGCAGATCTACTCCAGCGTTGCAATAATTGCGTGTCTGTCGTGTGCAACTGCGCGTTATCAAGCGGCGATCGATGTAACACGCGATAGCGATCTTTAACGACGATCCTTAGCGAACTGTTTCCCCTTTATTGTCACTTAGCGAAACGCGCGAACTCGATCAAAGGCGTCATCCATAATTGGACCGTTTTCCATGCCACTGACCAGAGTGCCCACTAACCTCGAGCAGTTCGAGGCTGGCCGATGTTTCTCGATATCGATCGATGTACTCGAGTCAAATGCTGCTTACGATAAACCCAAGGTGCACTTGACATTACGTGACCAATAACCCGCAACCTCGCTTACCCCTCGCACAGCCAAATCTCATATTATATAGATCGAATTACGTTTCATCCAATTGCCCAATTGTTTCTAATGGTGCATAGAATAATTCGTTACTGCTGGATACAAATTTTAATGACTAATCTTTCGCTTGGATATCTGCACGATCACTGTTTTGCTGTCGATAAATAAATTTGCGCGTTGCGTATAATCGAAAATTAACAGTCCTTCGTTAATTGAGCTCTTTGTCAGAGAGAGAGAGAGAGAGAGAGAAAGAGAGAGAGAGAGAGAGAGAGAGAGAGAGAGACGCGAAAACAAATGGAAAAATCTCTTTTTTATTTCATTTCAAGTATAATTTAACAGATTTGTAATTTAAGAATACGTATGTAGATATTTGATATCGAAAATTTAATTGTATTCTCATTTTAACAATACAGAGGATTCACATATAGGAGATTGAAAAATGTTGCGATTTATCGTGTTTTCCCTAACGGAATTTATAAATTAAACAAGCTTTTGTAATATCGTTATATCCGTATGGTGAAAGTGGCGCGATATTTTTATATCGAGAGAGGATCGCTGGCGCGCAGAGGCCGATATTGTTGAAACAGCAAATATCAGATAAGCCTACGCGGTTACTGTCGAGTAGTTGCTCTCGATTCGTCAGATTATGCAGCTTCGATTTTCTATATCCGGTTAGAGGGACGACATCGAAGCTCCATTCCTGTGGCTGATCTACAAACTGGGTCAGAATGAATTGTCGGTGTGTTGCGCCGTCGTAAAAGTGTTAAGTGAAATTTACGTTCATACGCGGTGTGCGGGAATCCCTTTCCCGCGATGTAATGTGAAAAATAGCACTTTCGCAGCTCTTAGTGCGGTTACCTGCGGTTATCCCAACGCTTCACTGAGCACTTTATGCATCTGGTATACTCGCGGCGCGCGCGTTTCTAATATCTATACGTGCGCAAAGGTTAAGCAAATACAGAAACACAGCTTCCGGCTGTTTAATTTCAAAACCGAATTAATATACATAGAATATGTGCATCGTGAATGTGGTATTTTCTAAACATACCATCTCGTCCGACACTATCTTAGCGCTTTCTGACATATACAAAGTCTCTCGATAGACATAGATAACTACGCGTATCAGAAAATTATTTATTTATAGATGTAGAAACGATTTTTCACAATTTACGTTATATCAAAATATCAGACATTTCTCCGGAAGTGAGCACGCTGTAATTTTCAAAATATCTATGCCCTCTTTTATGGAATATGTAAATTCTTGAAACGTGAGTTTCATTACTCCTAACACTTTTTACATTGCGACACAAAGAAATCTCAATGTTTGTTTAACATTCGTATTAACGAATATTTATTTACTTTGCTTTGAATAATTTTACCTGACGCATCATCTTTGTGTTGTCTACCACACAGATATGTTCGATCCGAGCTCCCTTTATTACGTAAGACCGAATCACATGATTGCTTCCCTACCGCAAGGCTCTGCTTAATAACCGGCGTATCCCGTCCGTTGCTTAATACACATGTTAAATGCATCTATATATATATGTTGTTTGCTCGGTTGTCTCCTCAGCCTGAGGCACGACTATCATGATAGAGACGAACACGCTGGAGGTGTCAAACACACTACCTCATCATATTCGCCGAACATGATCGCGAACGTGCGGTACGTCTCAGTCATGGATTCCCTTTGTGTTTAACGATCGGTGCAACTGCATCTGTCAGATACTTGTAAAAGTGTATCATGCCCTTTGCACGACCGCTATCTTGAGGTACTTCACGCGCACGTAACGCAAGCAGATGTAACTTGAATTCATCATTAGCTAGAAATATCTTGAGACATGAACGAATATCTAGAATTTGAAACATATAAAGATTGATGGTCAAATAATATTTTAGAAACAATTAACAACTTTCTATTTCTACAATAACAAATAGAATATTAGACCGATACTTGAAGAACAAGAAATGAGAAATTTTTTTTTCAAAGCAAATTGTGCTTCACATTATTAAATATAGTTTGTTTGTAAAGTTATAAAATATTATTAGTAAATAACGGAATAAAACCAATTACATAATTTCAGTTTATAATGTGAATTTTTGAAAATACAAAATTGCCCGTAATTCGGAAAATGGGACAAATGTTTATACATATGTTTTTTCATATTTATATATTCACTTCTATAATTATGCCCACATATTTTGGAGCATTCTGTATTTATTAATATAATTATATTTTGTTAATATAATTAATATAATTTATGTAATTAATACAATTAATATAATTTATTAAAACACCGCAATACAGTACAACATTGAAATATTTCGCATACAATTACGAATCAAGTGATACAGATCGATCAATGGTCGGACATAGAATTTGGTTGAAACGTAACTCTTTCCGACCTATAATGACTGCAATTAAATCATTCGAAATGCGGCAATGAGAAAATATAAATGACAGCGGCGATCAAAGCGTTATTGTGATCAAATCCAGATAGGCGGTAGGGATAGGCGCGACAATTAGCGCACCTGTCAACCTCATTCACGGTCAGATATACCACCGCGCGTATTGTTCACGCGTATTATCTCACGTGGATCGTCGCTTTAGTTCTTGCGGTGCATTGTGTGACGTCAAACGCGGTGTAGCCGGTGCGGCTGGCGTTGATTAGAAAAGCCGGGGCAGTTATACGGCTGTGCGTGTGCACACGCCCGACGGTGGCTACAGTTATGACTCCCAGGGCACTCGTTATACAGCCCATTGATTTCAGAACTCTATTACTCTATTACATCGTGGCCATCGCGATTGCCACGACCGGGGGGAGGTGCTGTTGCCGAAAAATACGCTTCCATGAATCAACCGGCGCTTCCGCGCTCCGGATTATAAGCTGATTTTATCTACACCGCCCGCTTACATATTCCGCGCGGAAACGGACTTACATCCGACGTAATCGCAACCGGTTATCGGTGGCCGGGCGTTATTACGTTACCGCTCGGTTCCGGATACAACCTCGGACGGAATCATTAAGATTGAAATTACGACATGACCCTCGATGTAGCAGAATGAGAGAGAGGTGGGAAGAGAGAGAGAGAGAGAGAGAGAGAGAGAGAGAGAGAGAGAGAGAGAGAGAGAGAGAGAGAGAGAGCATGGAAAAGATCAAGAAAGAAAAAGGTTTTCTCTGCGAAACTATTTTGTCCTCGGAATTCGTCGCTGGAAAGGAAGATGAAGTATCGCGACGGACTTGAAAGAAGTCGCGGCGAAGTAACCGACTCGGCCCGGGCGCCGCCGGTTTTACGCAAAGTGACACGGCTGGAACTTGGCGCGACTTTGAGAAAAGCATTTTCCGCCTGCCGGTGACACTTGCATAGAGCCCCGTGCGCAAATTACATTGGCCCCGGAGCTTTTCCATTCGCACCCTCGAACATTGTGCGATGTAATTTTAGCCTCTGCCCCTCCGTCCCCTCCCCCTTTCCTGCCGCATGACACCCGTGGATTCTTGCGTCGCGACGGAATCCGATGAAATTAAGGCGAAGTAATTGTACGCGGTTACATATGTACGTAACGTTTATTTAATTACAATATATATTTCGCGTGCTTATTGAAGTTCGCAGAATGATAATTACAATATAGCTCTCTCTCTCTTTCTCTCCCTCTCTCTCTCTCTCTCTCTCTCTCTCTTTCCTCTCTCTGCCACAGTCACTGTAATGAGTTGCAAAATAATTTGATTTTCTAACTTGCTTAATATTGCTTTGAAACATCGTTCAACTTTGCACATTTGATAGCTTACTCTACTGTTTTACCTACTATCGCAACTGTAATTTCATTAATATCTATACACTTTTGCCTCATAATGTTCAATTCGCTTTATTATCAGTGTATACGCGTTTCTTACGCACATACATTCACATTTCCGTTATTATTACGTGTTCTACGTATTATGATAAAAATTTTCTAATGCCATTAATAGATGTTTCACCTGAAACTGTAATAAATTTTTACTTGCAATAACTTGCAATGTATTAAAATAAAATTAGAGTAAAACGTGCAAAAGATATATCTTCAAAAGAAGCACGAGGCATTTATGGTAAATTGTAAATTAAATCAAAGGTAAATCAAATGTATCTTAGGTTTATCACGGATATGACGTACTATGCGAGATTGCGTATAATTAAACGGAAATCCTAATCAATTCCTCATAGGTTTACCTTATCGATCGGTTCTACAAAGGCAAATATACCGGCTCATCATGCGACATTGGTCGATCGTAGAATAGTTTTGCGCAATGCATGCAAATGTAAAAAGACTTGAGAAAGTTTGTCATTCGATTCACTGTCGTCAGATGGTCCGACAACAAGCAAACACATTTATTGGAACGTTATCGGCCCAAGTATCTCAAGACGTGGACCGAGACTCTCGTCGTCGTCGTCGTTGTCGATAGTTCTTTCCGTTTCGGTCGATCGGGCATTTGCGCAATTTATTATGTTTCGTCTTCTCATTTAGTTCGTGAAATCGAATAGAGATGTTCATTCGCTGATACCAGTCGGGCTTAATAATAATAGCAGCGGCCTTTCTCACTCGCCTACGGTTCTATCGGCATTGTCCCGCCGAATATTATTGTATTCGCAGCCCGTTCCGTACCGTTCTTCGTTCCCGCGTTTCTGTCATTTGCACCCTCGTCAGCAGACTGCTTTTTTTTTTTCCCTCGACGCGTTACGCAATATCTGTCCGCCGCACTCCTCACGGATCTGTAACTCTATGTACCTATAATCCGTCCTGGGATGACGGATGCACCGCGGATACAAGAGCGCATATTAATTACACGACAGAATGATTCCGATTCTGGATTAATTAGTATCATTGTCAACGTGAGAGCTATATGTATAGATAATTTTAATTCCACTGAGAGCAGAAAGAAAACTCGCTCGTAAAGCAAATTCTTGCGGATAATCTCGAGCGGGAAATTTAATTTGACTGCGTCGACTGATAATCCACTAACGTTGACGGACGTCAGGCATTATCGATGCATCAAAGTAGCATTAATATTTCATATGATCAAATAATTGACTCTTGCATAAATACATGCGCGCGCTACGTTTTATGCGTTCGCGCGATGCATTTAACGCGAGTTTACTGGCAGATGGATTAAATTATTAATGTTGGCACAAGCAGTTATTCGTTATTATCTACAATATCAAATTTATATTGATAATATCCCTACTCTGTATTTAATTATGTACATTTCGAACAGATCAATAATTAATATGACGATAACATAGTGACTGTTACTGTTGTTAAGTTGAAAATAATATTGAATAGTGTTTTTCATTGGTAGTAAATACGGTAAGTTGTTTATTTGTAATTTTTGCCTCTTGGCTGTGAATGTAACTACTTGTTATAATTGAATTATGTCATTTATATTGTGCATTTATCATTTACACTCATTTAGTCAGACAAACGTTGATAACAAAAAAATTAAAAATTATCATTATTACTTATAGGGCTAATCAAAATCAAACATTAAACATAACAGAATAAAATCTTTTCTTTTATATTAATTTGTCTTAATTATTCTTCTGTTTCTATCACCGTTATTCGAATTGTCTCTTTTCACTATTTGCTTTTCTTCCTCTTTTCTTTTCTCTTCCTGCCTGCTCTACTCTTTTCATTATTTTCAATTCTTTTCTGTATTTTTTCAAATCTTTAAGTCGTATTTTATTTTTTTATCTTTAAAAATCATTTCTCAAAATATATTTTGTCTTCTCTGTACATTTTTTGTATGCCTTTTTCTTCTTTTGTTTAATATTGAAGGAATCTCCTTTCGTTCCCGCATCTTATTTTGCTCTAATTCTTTTTTTTTTGTAAATAAGTATGATGATTCTTCTGTCATTATATCTTTATTTTATTATTATATCTTCCTATCTTTCTTCTCTCTTTCTTTACTTTTCTAGTATATCCTTTATCCATTTATAGTAAATATATAATTTTTTATTTAACAGAATACTTTTTTCTGATTTTTACTACAGGAATAAAACTGATACCATTTTATAACATAGACATAAAGACATAAAGTCATATAGACATAAAGTCAAATCAAGAAGAAATGTGACTCTCACGTTTTTATTCACATGGAAATTTATTCACAAGGTTTAAATTTGTCGAAACGATGCACATGTCATCTTTTACTTTTGTCCTATTAAACATGAAAGATGTATCATTCGGAAGCTGTTTGCGAGAACTCTGGCATACGGAGGAACGTGCAAAGAAAATGCGCGACTAACCGATTTATGCTGCTGCAATAATAAGAAATTCCATTGAAACAATGCCGGGCGACCAGCGGAATACAAATGGTCGCTCTGGCAGCGCGTTGCCAGCTCTGAAAATGAAACGTCAGAGTCTTCCAAGGACAATTTCTCCACGTCCAAACCGGTCGACATGTTCGACAGTAATCTCAGCGAGCTCCGTGGGGTAGATCGCCCACCCATCACCCTCCTTTCTTCTCAACCCCTCAAACTCTTCCTACGGACGAAGTGGCCAATCACGACGGAATCGCGTTTTCCACTGAAAAATTCTGCCGATCATGGCAGTTGTCCCGGAGAATTTGGCTCACCATTGTTCGCCGATGAAAACACCAATTCTGAAATGTTCCGTACAATCTCGACACGATTATGACAACGGATCCTCTTCCTTCTTCCATCGCTTATTATCTCTCTGACAGAATTTTTCTCAGCCTTCCCTCCTCGCTCGAACAATTCATCAAATATGCGGTGTATCTTACTAATTTTAGAACGATTAATATTCTTATCCTTCACTATTTTTAATATAATTCAAGCATCTAAAAACGGTTCGTACATACACTTGCGCTTTAATTTTAAAAAGTTGTCGTAGACGAGCCAACAAACTCGTGATATTTTATATTGTAATTCAGCGCGTCGCAAGAAACTCACGAAAGAAAGACTGCAAATTGTATTAATGACCAAAAAAATTTCTGATGAAAAGAGATCACCCCCTTTTTTGCGGTCAAATAGCTTTTGTACGATTACAGTGAGATCCCTGTTGCCATCAGGCTACCACAGTGCGACCCGGATGCAATCTGCAGCGCCGTGTTCCACGGCAGATCGCGCAAAACCTCTCCTTAACTAGAAATCCGTTTCGTCACTACGTGGATCGCTGTCTACGAAGTTTTCGTCGGCCGCAAGAAGAACCGGTAAAAACTTGCTTCGCGCCCAAGGAAAATTACCCGGGCTCTTCATGAATCGACAATTCAATATCTTTCGGCATTAAGATCGCGGCCGTTTCTACATTGCGCATTATTGTGTCGCGCTCTGGGTTTAAAGTGTTAATATCGCGAGTGTTTCCACTCGATGGATAGGAGCCAGACGAGCCGAAGGAGGGGGCTCGGTGCCTCTGGTTTCCGTTTCCTGCTGCAAGCCTAGTTCCGCCTGTGACGCTCGGTCGCACGTAACTCGCGAACAATACCTCGTCCGGCGGTCGCGAATAATATCGACAACTCCATTTATACTCGGGCGTTGCCGAAACGGCCGGCCCGAGCGGAGAAAATGTCTGGCCATTACTCGGCCCGACGGACGCTAACCGGCTACGTGCTGCACTAACGTAGCCGAATCGTACCAAGAGAGAGAGAGAGAGAAAGACAGAGAGAGAGAGAGAGAGAGAGAGAGAGAGAGAGAGAGAGAGAGAGAGAGAGAGAGAGAGAGAGAGAGAGCTCGGCTTCCGGAGATGTTTGCCGGGTTTATTGAAACTGTCGATCGATACCGGCGATTTTTGTTACCATTACGTCATGGACGGTGTAAAAACAAGCGTTAGTCACCGGACGGTAGGTCTACGTACTTCCGTGTTTCGGGTTTTAACCCGGAAATTGCTTCAAGTGGCAAATTGAAACGCGCGGTAGTTATGCTTGTATTGCAATTCGAAAAGCCACCTGCACAGTCCAATAAATGTACAGATTATATTAGAAATCGTGATTTTTTTTTGTAGTGGAAGTTTTATATAATTCACGTACGCGTTTCCTCGTTCAATTAAAAAAAAAATTTATTTTACGTAAAAAAATTTTAATTTACATTTTACGCTCCGACATTTAATCCAACCGCCAACTCTCTCTGTAGGTTGACTTGGCTGGTTTTGTCCCAGAGTTTTGTTCTCGATATATCTGTCATTTCTTATTTATCTGCTCCGTTGCGTAGCCAGTTCGCTCGTAGGCGGAGGAATTGTGTTGCTCAAATTGTATTGTGTTGCTTGTGAGAATCCCCGTCGCGCTCCTCCGATCTTTCTCGGAGAGCACTGGGGAAAATGGCCGCGAGCTACGCTCTCGACTTGTTTTCCATTTTAACTATCACAGTTATGTGCTCACAGTTTGATCGTTTTGTGATCGGAGGTTGGGGGTTGGAGGAGGAAGCGTAAAGTCGCAACGTCAACGTCGTCGTAGTGAAACAGGAGAGCGCGTATCCGAGACTCTCGCGAGAAAGACGAACCAATCGCGGCGGCGCTCTTCTTTCTCGCCCTCTCATACGACCCCCGAATATACGACGCCATATTTTGGCACTGGCACTAGGTCGTTTCATATATTTCGTATGCATGTGCTGTGCTGTGCAGCTAGGGTACCGCGCGATAAAGAGGGAGCACGAAAACGGGGGTTGGTGAGGGGTGCGAGAGGGGCTGGTGCAGAATGATTCCGGAGCGCAACGGGGTCGACGAACGGGCATTTCGCGTATGGAGTTTGGACTCGCCGCTTCACGCTGCATTCAAATTGTATTTTTCCCTCCTTTCCCCAAGATAACTTTCGTCCGATATTCGATTTCGCCTAGTTCGCGCGATGGGGAAGCGCCCGGAAAAATGATCGGGGGATGGTATCAGGCGGGTTTTCACAGGCGTCATATATTGCCATTAAGGGTATCCGGAAAAATTATGAGAAAGCGAAACACGATATGTAACTGGAAAAATTTTCCAACGCGCGTACATTGCGATTTTTTTCTGCCAAGAGAAAGTTTATTGCGGAGATTAGCGAGCTTTTAAATTACGCAAATTTGCTGAATTTTGTTTATTGTTTATTACATAGTAATCTCGACGAATATGAAATAAAATAATATTAATTGTAAGTTTCCTAATTATAAAATATATATTCAATTTTTAATTTTAGTAATTAAGATGAGATTAAAATGTACCACGGTGTAATTTACGTTCGATAAATTAGGAAAATGTGAATTCAGACAGCTAGTTTATTGACGTCTGTTGACAAGAAAAGAGATAACATTACATTACACGGTTCAGTGCTTCCTGGCAAACCTGGCTTTGCATCGAAACACATCTTAGCGTATGTTTCACGCGTCGCCCTCGAATCATTGTGCAGCGATCAAAACTTCAGCAACACAGTCGGCAGTTCCGGTCTTCTGACATTGATGTAGTTTCAACATCACGAAGAAAGGTCGCACAGCACCAACTCGAAGGCAAACACAATAATTGCTCATCGCCCGTGAATGCCCGATACGTGTGTCCCAGCGACAAACGGGTCGCACAATGGTACGGCGCGAGTCTACGGGACCGAGAAATATTAATCAAACCATCACACGTAATCGAGCGCGATTTTTACCCCCCCCCCCTATCGTGATGCACGATGTAGATTATGCGTACAATTCAAGCGCGCAGCTCGACTGCAGTAGGCTATCAGCTTGAATCCGACGACGCTCGCAAGAACTCGACGACGTATTCGACGAGAGAATACGAAATAATAGTATCCAGGAGGTAGTGCCAAGAATTTTTTCCTCCGCGTCCCGTCGCGTCTCACGGGGTGCCGGATCGCGAAAGGATGGGGGAGAAAAGTACAGAGGCGCATCACCAGAGAGTCGAGATTTCGAGAATGAATGTTGGCACGCGCAGGCCGCACTTGTTGGTATTCAGAATCATGGCTCGTAAAAGGAATACTTATTCCCCATTGTCAATTTTGCCAGTTAACAAAATTCGTACGCGCGCGTACCGTAGGGCTGTACGCCAATCGATCGATACGACGATAGATTGTTTATTAAGTTAAATTAAACTGCTACGCGACACCGTTGCCTCTCTCTCTCTCTCTCTCTCGCAACAGTTCAACATAATCACCTTATTTTGTTTTGAACAAATATTGACCGCGCGACGCACGTTTATGTTAGAGCAATGCATTTAACAATTAAGTAATAATGCAAAAATAACGTGAAAATTATACACGGTTACATCCGTAATTATCTACGTTATTGCATTGCCTACGCGGGTGAAACTTTTTTAATCTATGGCTCTCCGCGTAAAAAAAAACCTGAAGCTTTCAGATTTCGTATGCTTTCATATGTTTTGTCTCACAGTCGTTTATCAATGAGATGCGACGAATAATAAATACAGATTGCTCCATACGTACCAGTTTTTAACTGGTTCTACGTTCTCGTGCATGGAATGCGCGCGAACGGCAAAGTTTCGTAGTAACCTCGTTTCGCGGACAAATATTGACCACATTAAAGAGCCGCGATGAAACTCTCGCTACCTGTCATCCACGAGACTGTAAACGTGACATCTAACCGTACCACGTTCGCACATAGCCATCTCTATCGCATTAAACAGCATTTCTCGCGTGCGAGACTATAGTCGCGACACGTACTTTTTCCATAAACTTTGCCGACACGTAATAGGCAAAGTTATCGCCGTCACGCGTCGATCAATTTCCACTCGGGTGTCGGGTTATTGGCGGTAAACTTCTCGCCGTGCCGAATAAATCGATAGCCCGGAGATTGCTATGATTAATGCTGTTCGTATTCACTTTCATGTTCATCAAACTGCCGCTTGTGGAACGACATTTAAATCTACTCGTCTTGGAATTTTTACTGAGCATTTTCCGATACCACTAAATTGTATTCGATAATAGATCAACTTGCAAAACTAGTCTCAACAAATAAATGGAAAAAATGGAATGGTTTATTTTCTCTGTGTTCGATTTATGTGACATGTTTATTCCTTTACGTAAATAAATTTTTTCTGTTAATTTTGATTTTATTTTGATATGCTCCATGTTTCAATTATAAGCCATGCATTATTTTTGATTATTCAAAAGTCTGTCCAATTGTTATTACAAAAAAGAATATTACGCTTAAATGTTTATTAATTATGTAGATTCTTTGGGATTTTGAAAAATCAATACCGTTGAAGTGTGCAAGCAGTTTTTGAATAATTTTCCCTGGAATATAGGTACAAATAATATATCAGACACGTCAGTTTACTAATAACTTTTATGCGATAATATTTTTACGTAAAAAATAGGATTTTTATACAAATATCTAAATATTTTATTTATTAAAATATTCATGTTACATGTGTATTGGCGGAAAGATTTGCTTTATACAGAAAGGATCTCAAAAAGAAGAAGTTGAAGATTGTTTTTTTAAGAAATGATAGAGGAGAAAGTTTACTTTTTCTTATTTAACAAAAAATTTTTATCTAATTATTCTCCAATTAACTAGACTTGATATGTATTTAGCAATATTAAAACTTATCTTTATATTTAATTAATATTTATGATATAGAAAAATTAATTCATCTTTCTAAAAATAAATTGAAGTCAAAGGTGAAATCAAAAGATTATATTGAACAATAAAAATAATTGTTTCATTTTATAATCTTTCTTATATCTTTAGAAACTTTTGGCATTTACTACATATCATGCTATGAATATTTAAAAAAATTTGATGCTTCAATTATATTGAAAGCGTATCAATTATATTGAAAGATTAAACGAACAAATGCATAACACATTGATATTTGTTGCTAATGTTGTTTATAGCTAAAGCTCATCTTTATAATTTATAATACCGCATTGTGTTGGATCCTCGATCGATTTTCTGGAACGAAATAAAATCTCTTTGTGGATTGTACGTGAGCAGTCACAATGCGCGTTTCTTGCCGCAGCCATAACCGGATAGGCAGAATTACTGATAGTCCCGGGATGCACTTGAGCTTCTCGGATTCCGCATTCGACGCATCCGACGCGCAAGCAAAGTAATCCGAATCTGTAAGAATACCAAACATCACGCTCGGGGAGTCGCGATAGTCGGCTATACATACGAATGCCCGTTGCATTCTGACGAGTCGGAAACTCGTTCGGACAACGCGGCCGGATCCGCGTGCATATCCTTTCTTTATATAGCCCGACCCTTTCGATTTAAAGTTCTACGGCGGATAGGGTCGCGTGATAACACTGTCACTTCGCTGTACCGTCAAACTTTCCTACGTGCTCCATACAACAATGTCGGGCTTGATATCCCTTATAACGCCATATTGTTTCATTAAAACTTTGCGATTCCGCCACTACAGTTTTCTCTGCTGAAACAGGTGATGTGGAGCCCCTTTGACTTTCAAATGGAGATACGTGCATACGCGACGAAGTCACGAGTTTCTTTGAGATCATCAATGCAAGTATTTGTCATATTCGAGGTCCCTTTTAGAAATTCGGTAGAACAATCGGGAAACAGATCGCCAGTAGTCCCCAGGATCTCGAAAACTTAATTACGTCATTATTCTGCAAATTAATCGATACTGCCGTAATGTACGAATTCCCTGCTGGCTTACGCTGCCAGCTTAATTGCGCTCCCTACGGCTCTGTTAAATAATAAAAAGTGAATGCACCGTTACTCTTTTAACTCGTTTGATGTCAAGCCCAGCGAAATTGTTTTCGGCAACAAATTGCTCCCCGCTTTCGCTACTGCTCGCAACGGCGTACAAGCTCTCGCACCATCTGCCCTACAAGGAGCCCCGGGAATAATTAATATCAGCATATTGACACGCACGATATTCTGCAGCATATGAAAAATCGCTATGTCCGTAATAATTAATGAGAAGTAAAAGTTTTTGCACGTAGAGGTATTACGAGTGAACGTCCCGGCTCCTTATTCAGTGTTCCGAAATGTTTTTGCTCTTCGCGCTAATTTATGAAAGACATTATTAAATAAAAAAAAAAAAAAATTATATGTCCTCGGGGGAAGTTTTCAGGAAAATTTGCGACGACTTTTAGTGATAGACATTGTAAAGCGTCATTATTTTAGACGATGTTTCTCAGCTAAAGTTGTTAAGCGTAGTTTATTTTCCACATTTAACGATACGCAATCATGGCTGCATTTATTTAATTACTTCCGTATAGAGAAGGCGATAATAAATAAAGGAAAACGATGTTTTCCATCAGTAAATTTCCTCGTAAAAACAACATAGAATAGACTCTTGTTTTACCAACGGAACACGACATATCCGAAGGCTCTCAAGAGAGTAAGTATCGAAGTATATATTACTCTGTGTATGTGGATACATTGCTCTGTACAGTTCTGAGAATATAGATCGCTTCTCAATTTATCGTAGTTAAATACTTAAATTTTCAAGATAATCGATGATGTAACAATTAAACGATCAACCAATAAATAAATTTAATATTATGATATCACAATAATTGCAACAGAATTTATAAGGAATAATATAAGATGTATCTCAATAAAAAAACTGCACCATTTTAACAATAAAATTTGATGAAAAGTAGATAAAATCGCAAGCTATTTAATGTATGATAGTCACAAATTTTATGCAGATATTCTGCGATTGTACGTTAAAGTGCCAAACGTTTGAACGTTTGAGTGATTTGCCGATTGCGCTGACCAGTAATACGCAGCCATTCGGGTAAAGGCAAAGCAATAAAGCGGGAACTATTCTGGAATCTACCTATTTTTAGCCATCCTATACATTTATACGCCATTCGTACTCTCATTCCCACATACTTCCTGGACATCGCACGAGCTTTTATGGGACAATAACGCCACGAGAGAGAGCGAGAGAGAGAGAGAGAAAGAAACACAGACAGACAGACAGAAGGGACGGAAGGGAATATCCATGACCTCCCGATAATTTGTCTTGTTGCTATCCACCCACAGCTGTCGGCCTTTAAAAAAGGCTGGGAAAAGTTGGATGCGAACCGATAGTTGGGAAAACGACGTATCGTCCCGCGGGAGTTGTCCTGCTTCTCCTCGTGTTCATGTTCCTCCATGAAATCTCGGTTGTTGCTACCGGTTTTAAGAGAAACTAGAGAAGTTAGTAAGAATTCCTCGTTGTTCATAGATATGGAAATTCTTTACCTTTTTAGTATTCTCTCCCGCGCGTAATATACAAATGAGATTAAATACACAATTGTATTTAATCGCGCAAAATTCCAATTCTATCTATATTTATTTTTAGTTTAAAAAAGGATCCTATTGATTGTTTTTTAAATTATAAATTCAACAACTTCCATTAATTCCACTATATATATATATGAAATATAAAAGATTATTAAACAAATTTATTATTAACTGTTATATTATAAAATTTTTATATTATAAAATATATATAGAGAAAGAGAGATATTATTTTGCAAATTTTAATATCAACTATTTTATCTCTTACATTTTTTTATTTGAAAACAAAATTTTACTTCAGCAATTTAATTTCCTGCATAATTAATTCTATAGAGATTCTATAGAGATTATTGAAACGAATTACGTTCCATACTTCGTCTCTTATTATGTCTATACATATATTAATATCGTACAGTTCATCCTACGCAATATATAAAATTTCCGTTAGAAGGCAAAATTGTGATTATCTGACTAATTGACGAATAATTGCATATTATATTTCGCGTGTTTCGTCAATGAGGGAGATTTCACCGTAATGCAATTCAATATGATTCATTCTCAATGTAAGGCCGTCTTTCGTGGTGAAAAGAAGAAATGGTTTCTTACCTTAGCGAGAAAATCTTTCTCTCTCTCTTTCTCTCTCTCTCTCTCTCTCTCTCTCTCTCTCTCTCTCTCTCTCTCTCTCTCTCTCTCCATTGACGCTCGCTCCTATCTCTTTGGAATCATCGTAATTGGCTTTATTAACCGAGTCCGCCTTTCGTATCCAATTTCAATTATCGTCGTCGGCATTACGCGCGCGATCGTACGCTCCGAGGGCGCCGAGGAGTTTTTGTGCGTCTTCTCGTATTTTAATCCGTAAATTAGAACACGTAATTACAGCGCTGCCTGAGTTTCGCACAAATTGTAGTTTGAATATTAAAACTATAATTGTCCATTGGTATATTGCGTTATGACGCGTTTGTCATTATATAAATTAATAATTTGGTTTTTTCTTTAGCCTTGAACAATATGCAATAAAAGTACAAATTATGTCACAAAAAAATTTGTAAGAAAAGAAAAACTTGAATTAATCTCATAAAATATTAAGTGAAATAAATAATATATAATTGAAATCATTAATTTAAGGATATTTATAGAAATAATCATTTATTGCAATTTTAATATAAATTATATTAAAATTCTCTTATTTTTATAAAACTGCATTAATTAAAGGATTATTTGGTTACTCTGGATTCCCTTCATTTTAATACGAATTTTAATATTCTCTCTAAAAATATCCTGTTTCAGAATATCAAGAAGAAAAGACAACAAATTAATATTAATATCATACTAAATGTAACTATTAAATAGATGATGAGTAGATTTATCTACTCATCATTTATCATCTCTATAATTATATGATTGACTTCGAATTTTTTTCCTTCGTCATATTGACTGAAGCTACTTAAAATAAACATATGCACATGCAGAAGCTTTGACATCCGGAGTGAATTCAGATGTCACAATGTATGTTCATTGTTTCCTCCCCTCTCTTTCCCATTTCTGAATAATATATCGATGAATCTGCTCGTATATCGCATATTTCCCTTTTCTTCAACCGCGCATATGTACTTCTCACCAAAGCGCAGCTGACCGAACATATCGACGATATAAATGTTATTTTGAATGATAGCAACAAATCGATACTGAAAAGCATAAGATATAATGTTTTAACGGATATCGGAACGACACGAGGCATTTCGTAAACCATGCAGAAATTAACTTACTCGAAATTAGGCGATCTTAACGATCTTATTATTTATCATTGCGAATTTTATAGTGCGCAAATAGCGTCAGCAAGGTTAAAAAAATTGTAAAGCACAAAGTTTTTTACCTCTTATTACAATCGTAAAATATTGCGATAACGTTTTCAACATTGTTGCGAGAGGCAACTGTAGAAAATGTAGTAAAGTAACACAGCAGCTGATGATACCGCTTTTTAATAAAACTGCAAACACGAAATAAAAAGATAGTCGTAATACCGCTATCCGCGCTTCTGGCTTAATAAAATGTGAGGTAATGAGCTATTACTATAACACGGGACAATTACGTTTTCAGCTCACCATTTTCCAACTTTCCGGCCGGACGACTTTTTAACGCTTCTCGAAAAGTGAATTAACTCATAAGCATTATTAGATATTTAATAAGAGTGCACTAATGTCCGCGCGGACACACGGGATGGCCGGCGAGAGAGAGAGAGAGTACTGGGCTAAAGCCTGTGGGATAAAATTTCATCTAATAACCCCGATTAAGGGATTAACCTATATTATCCGACAAGTTCGCGCGGCAATATCGTTTCGCGCTCCTGGAAATTCCGCGCCTTCTCGCGCAATCTCGACATCCGCAAAAGATCACTCCCCAATCCACCCCATCCTTTCCTCCTCCGCCTCCCCCCCCCCCTCCCTTCTTCCGAAATCTCTTTTAGCCGTAACATTTCTCAACGCGAGTTGCGACGTACTCCGGGTTCCTTTCTCGCGATTGATTTCTTCTACGAGGAATTTCCTGCGCACGAAGACCGAGGCCGGAGGTCGGTTCGCGGGTCAAAAGAAAGTCGAGTTTTCGTGACGGTGGTAAAAGTTAGAGAGCCTTCGCTTCGTTCGCGGATCTTGCCTGCTCTAGCATTATTCAGCCTCCTGACTGTTTATTTCTGCGAAATCGCGGCTTTTATAACTCTCTGGCGGTACCGTCCATCGCCGAAAATGGAGCAGGAAATGCAATTAAGGCGCCGCGGGGCTCCACCGTGTTTTCCGTTCGCGCGTTGCTGCGCCTTTTATCTCTCGTTCCCGTTCGATAACTGAAAGGACGCGCGCTGTTTGATATGTATCTGCCAATTCCATTCTGAAACTACATCTCGCGCGTAGAGTCAGTAGCGCACCGTATCCATTGTGCCTTCGGTTTTTGATATTTAATTTTTCATGTAGCCGCACGCTCTGCTTTATCGATGTATCTCGGGGTGTGGCAGAAAACAATTGAAAAGCACTAGACATTTCTTTGACGATAATATCAGAAACCTGACTTTATATGAGTTTTTTTTATTTCATCACATGGCATACATGTATATATAGTATTGATTGTATAATTTTTTTATTTAGATTTGAAGTAAACAAAATATGAACTCCTTTTTTATTGAAATACAGAACCTTTTTATCTCTTCAAAACTTTTTTATCCATCAATTTCTTTGTTCCTTTGTATTTTTTTACAATATCGTTTTATCGGTGGTACAATTCTGTTTTGATGATATATAAATACTCGTAAAATCGCGCGGTTTATTAAAATTGATTAAAAAACAGGGTTGGAACGCCACTATCGTTACAATTACACGAACAACAAAAAATATAAAATTGAATCATAAGATATCTAAAAGATGTCTTATTGTTAGATAAAAATAGTCTTAGAAATGTCTTATGACCCGATTTTAAACCTTTTTATTATTGGTTTTTTTTTAGCAATGTACTGATAACAACATTATTTTTCTTTTCTCGTAAGCTAGACAGTACATACATTTAATGGACGTCCGATTTTGATCTTTATTTTGTCCAATGTCCATGGACGTAATATGAATGTTTACGAACATATATTATTGGACGTTTTCAAAATATATTCATATTTGTTTTCATTTTATGTACGTTTGGAAAAAATTTCATCTAACCTTTAATCTTGAATAATAATATAAAGATTATATTAACATCATCTAAAATTTTAAAAATAAAATCCCTAATTTTTATTGCACATTCTTGCAGTTGACATTGAAACGACAAAACAATAATGGCATGAGTTTTTTCAATCGTTTGTTTTATTACTATAGTCGTTTAACAATCAGAAATTGCTTTTAGAATATGTGTCATATATTTAAGAACTAAACAGACTAAAATTGCATCTATTTCGATCATTTAGACAATTTAAAAAATATATATGTATAAGTGGAATGTTTGTTTCCAATGAAACTTTGAAGTTAATTTGTTAATTGCAATTTATTATTTGCATAATGTATAGTAATAAATTAATATCTGCGCAGTGATATTGTAACGATACAAAACATTAAGATCATTAAGAATTACAGAGTAACTCTATTAATTTGTTAGTATACTTTTATTTGTATTTAAAAATCATTCTCTTTAAATAATCTGTAATCTCGCGAATTTAAAATACAAAATAATATTGTTTTTATTAATATCTGAACAAAAATACATTAAAAGGATTTTTTTAAATTACTTTAGTATTAAAAAAGTAACAAAAGAAATAACAAATTATTTTTTTAAGTAATAATAAGAATGCCGAATTACTTTTCAGAACTAATAACTAATAATGGTAATTATTTTTTCGATTCGATAATGAGTATCGGTAACTCTATTTTTTTTCAAAAGCAACTTTCTCTTGTAAAAAAAAACCGTCATAGACATTCTGGAACAATTACTAGTCGCGTTCTCGGAGCAAAAAATGCCGTTTTGTAATTTTTCGTCGTCTGTAATTATCGTAACTAACAAACCTACCATGTGCCAAGACTCTAGTGTTTCAAACAATGGCTGTACTGTGTCACATGACGCGAAGTGACCGAAAGTTATCGCCGCACAATGCGGACCAACAAAATGCCAAAATTGGCGGACCGAGAAATAACGATGCATTTTTGCGGGAGAGCTCTCGCCGCCGGTCAGCCGATTCCGCAGCCCGTTTTACGGGCGCATTGTGTGACAGCCTATTTTTCTTCCGTTCATAAATACGACTGCGCTTTATGTGTCATATCATATCGACCTTTGCCGCCGATGTTTTTTTCGAAGCAGCGCGAGCGTCGCTGGTTTAATTGTGTTTCCATGCGGGTACGTTCCCGAACGAGCGGTTAATTAGTCATTCGGTCGCGACAATGCCGCCCGAAACATGGTCTCGTTGCAGAATTTTAAAACTTGGCCACCATTTACGCAATACATGTAATACGCGCCGCCGCCGCCGCCGCCGCGGCGCGTAAATTTTGCCTCGTGACACTCGTAACTTTAACTACGCGGACGCATAAGTTTTCGTGCCCGCGCGGAGCCACGTAAACGTCGGTGCAGCCGGCTGTAAATAAAATTATTGCCGCTACGAGAGTGAAACCTTGCGACTGAGAAAAGTTTCTCGTAAAACTCTTTGGCCGGATGGCACTTCGCCTGATAAACGCGTCGTTCGCGCGACGCAGCAATTATCCAGCCGGAAGAGAAACGAGGCGCCGCCGATTATTGGTGTGTAAATTGCGGCAGGAAATGTACAAATAATACATATATGAATGTTCAAAAATAAGTCACCGTATAAATATCAGGAATTATATAAAAAAATATATTTGCATACGTTTGTAACATTTATATAGAAAAATGGAAAGCTCTGTCTATGCTCTTATCAGTGAAACTATTCATTATATTGCAATAAAAAACATACTAAATGTATAGATATTCCTAAGTAATGATTATAATACATAAAATCGTTCTTAATATCACACAAATGCGTTTAAATATCTTTAAACTTTTTTAGATAGATTTTCAAATTTTTACATTTTTTTCTTAACACTTGTTTGAAATGACGCGGTTTAAGATATACGATATTTTACCTTGCTCAAAAAAGTGTCCCCCTTAATTTTTTAAATCGGCCCTTAGGAATCACATATATTGTATGTGTGTATATATATATATATATATATATATATATATATGTATAACGTAATTTTAAAATTGTTTAGCTATTTTTTAAGAGTCTAGAATTTGAACGAATTTTTAAATATTCCAAATAAAATGGGAATATAATTTTGCGCTAATACGCGCACTTGAATTTCTTCCGAAACAAGCGTAAACAAGAAGACAGAACTTTCGGTCTGTATACACAAGAAGGAAAGGTAGTTCTCGGCGAAAATATCTTTCGCATGCTCGCGGCAAGGCAGTAAAAAAGAAGCACCGACTAGAGAGAACAATGCATAAACTTATTAGGGAAGAAGCGGAAGTCCTGCGGGGAGCTCATACGATGTCCTCGGGAGACTAAGGAAGATGCAACGGTGAACACGTGGTATGCAGGTATGCTGCTGCGGCGGCGGTAATGATAGTGCTTGAAGAAAATGTCCGAGGCAGAACGAACAGAATATAATATAAAAGAAAATGGAAAAATAGCTGCATCAAAGATAGATAACTTTAAGACACTGGTTGATTATCCTTATTATTAAAGATTGAGAAAAGATATTTTAACACTGGCAAAAATGCATTTTAAATGCAACGGTTTACAATCTGAACATATTCATGAATAAATATTTTAATTTTAGAGATTCAAATTTAATTTTTTTTAATATTTAAAACGTAAAAAGAAGAATGTTTCAATCTTTCTTTCAGATCGGTCATTAATTGGTATAAAGGATACACGTGTCAATATAATGAAATGGATATCGAATATGACAGTAAAACATTTACATACTCACAAAGCGCGAGCACTATCAATAGCGCTTTCATTGTTACGGCACGTAGTGACACTCTATCGTCAATGTTTCGTAAATTCGGCGATTCAAATTCAGTGATAAGTGATAGAAACAGTTTTATATCAGCCACGAGATATATCGTCACGCGAATAATTTCACATACGAGATTATTCTCCAAAGTATCATATGAATACTGAAAGCCATTACATCCGACCGATATAAAACGCCCCTCGGATCGAACGCATCGTCGAAATCGTAGGATTGACTCGAGAGAAAAGAATTGAACGTTTTTCATCGTGTATGCGATGACAGTAATATCGAGCCCATCCCCTCGGGCGCGTGGGTGAGCCAGGGGTATACGACGATCATTTCTAAGGTTTATTGCGAGGGTACGAGTCACGGAAGAGGCAATAGGGGCATTCGCGGGTGTCCGTCTCTTGACACAATTACGGACCCGACCTCTTGTCGTCCTCCTTCGAGAGGGACACCTCTCTGAAAAACAGCCGCGTATCGCTCACGATTTTCCGGAGATGGAAAAAAACGAAAGTCCCGAAAGTTAAAGAGGCAGCACACGGTCAATAAACCGTGCCAATGTTAACTTAGGACGAATTGAAAGTTCGAGGGGCAGACGACTAACTTCAATTTGATTTCCTGCTGATTCCTGTACGCCCTATTGGCCCCATTCGATTTTACCCAAAGCATAATCGATGGTTTATTGCGTTCACACGTGAAAAGAGTCGTGAAAGGAATTTTAAGAAGAAGACTGAAAACAGCGTGATGATAATCTGAATATGCCTGTCGAATCGAAATATTTGTATGGTCTCCTTTGAAAAACATTTTATGGTTGCATTTTGCGAAACAGTATTATTTAAATTTTTGATAAATATTCAATCTTCGATAATATATGTGTTTATAAATAGCTAGGAATGAATTTTCTAATAATGATAGCGATGCAATCATGCAATATCGCTTTTATATTTTTAATAATATATTTTATTAGCAAAAATTTTCTGAATGTTCCCTTTTTTCTATTTTTAATCATGCAGCATTCTCAATTTATCTTGATAATTGGATTTGAATTAATATTTTATTCTAATATAAAATTCGCGTCAAACTTTTCAAGTACATTAACTATCTTATTAATAAAACTTAGTTACCAGAATATCTCAATTTTAAGTGTAAACTGGAAATTAATTCTGTAATTCGACTCTGACCGCAATTTTGTCGAACAAAAAATTCTGTAATCTCTTTACTCCAAAAGAGATATTGTTTTAGCGTTTATCACGCGTATGAAACGATAGGAAAAGAAAGGAGGAAGCGATGAAAATACGAAAAATTTCGCGCAACGAGGAAATACATTTAATCCAACTTTACATCTGTAGAATTCGCAAGTACCACCTTGATTTTAATAAGTACGGAGAACAATGGATAGATAACTGCTGCCGCTTACTAACGCCCAGAAACAATGGCATCGCTTCGCGGACGTTATCGCGACTCTGAATGGGCGTTGATGCTTATCGCTTTGAAGTACGAGTAACCGAGTGAATCCTCGCACGGATAGCGTCAGAACTTTGCGGGATGTATCGTTCCCCCCCAAGGGGGAACGATCCCGCGCGCCATGATTTCCCTCTCTCTGTTTTCACCAGAAATTCTAGCACCGAGACATAAGAGATTGTCGGGGAAATATATTTTCGCCAGGTCGCCGGTTATATCAGACCCAACCGGCACAACAAGTGGCCTCATGCATAATAATCTCATGATGACTTGCGAAAACCGTAATGTAATTTTAATACATCTCTGCCTTGCTGTGAGAAAGAAACGCGCGGTCTTGGTGAGAAACTTGAAAACGTCTTTTTGAGCCAGATACGATAACCGTCGTCGATCCTTAAAAATGGTCAAAGTAAGCTGCAAAAGTTAATATTAATGCGTTCTCTATGCGCTCCAAATCAACGGGGGATATCCACACTTCGAACGTCACTTCGTACGTCGCCTCGAACGCCGAATATTACGTCGTTAAATCCCCCGGGAATCCCTTTGGGGAGTTTGTCGCATGTCGATGCTGCATGCATGTCGAGATGTGTCTGCAATCTTGCAGTAATCGGGACACGTACGTGTTTGCAGCGCAGTTGTTGTCACCCCAAGCGCGACGTCGCGTCGTCGCCGATTTCAAGATTGGAAATTAATGAATTAATTAGCAGACTGTTATGCTCGTGCACGAACGTGTGTTTTGTGTGTGTGTGTGTGTGTGTGTGTGTGTGTGTGCGCGCGCGCGCACGTGTGTGTGTGTTTCACAGAGAGAGGAATTCGTTCCGTTGCGGTCGGAAACGGAAGCAATTTTAGCGAACAGATTACTTTTGAATTGGACAACTTTTTCACAAGTGGAATTCTTTTAACGCCACGGTAAATATCCACTCCGCGCCTGATCGTTTCCTCGCACGCGCGCATTGCCTGCTCGTCTAAGTGGAACGCGAACGTAGATTAAAGCCTGGCTTATTTTATGATGTAACGGTAAGACATCACAAAGTAAAATGCCATCGCATAAAAATTTATCGCAATATCGAAACATAATAACGCCTGTTTTCCTTTTTAAAGAAAAGATATTAGTTTACATTTTTGTGAAATATAGTGCATACCGCGCACAACAATTTCTTCCTAAACATTGTTTCGCTAAATAGATTTAATAATGAGTTACTATATAAAGAGAATTACAATAAACTTTTAATTTTAATCAATTAAATTCTAAAAAAGATAGATTTGAAGATATATAAATTGAGACGTCATGATGGATGTGATTATTAAAAAATGTGTAATTTCTTCCTTTTATAATACACGACTATAAAACTATTTTTTTCACATGATTAATTTAAACAAAATTATATAATTATATGGCAATATGATTTCTAAGGCTGCTTTTTTTTCTTTCCTATATCACACAAAAAGAACGGTTTTGCTAAATAAAAATGTATATAAATACAAATCTAAATAATTTTGTTAGACCATCAAACTAATTATGTAAGATGTTTAAACTGATTACCAGAATGTCAAAATTTTTTGCAGAATTATTCATGATGCTTAAGCGTCCTAATTATTTTTAATAATTTACACCAAACAAAATTATTATATCTTCAAATCGGTCTTTAGCTAAATTTTTAGGTACTTCAGCAAAAAATCGTCCTTTCGTGCACGTAATGTGAAAAGTAGAAAGTATCATGAAAGTCATCGATAGTCGGAAATACGGGCCATCGATCCGTAATTTCTTTAAACGACGAACGATGTTCGGCGAGAAGATTCAAATCCGTGTCGCTATCGATCTGAGTTCCGCGTCCAACAAAGTGCAACTTCTCTATTCCCACAGCGAACGATACGACGTCGAATCACGAGGAAATTCGTTACTTTGACGATCTTTCCCATCGAAGCTCTTTCTAACGGCGCACAATGAAATGAATCACGTTGCCGTTGTAGGCAATCGTTTGCGATTCATTTAACTTGCTAAGAGATTCCTTCCGGAAACGTCGCGGTGCGCTTCCGAGTGCCATCTAGAAAAAGGGTTTTTCTCAAAGAAGACCCATTTTCGAAAAAGACGTACTGTCGCGTAGTTGAACACAGCTCACGGAACACTTCTCTTCGTGCTCTCTTCTTGCCCGAGCACCGTCGACGACTAAGCGATCGTTAACACTCTCATAATCATTGTCGCCAGTTGCGCACCATGAAACCAAATGGCGTGCATACCGGCCCATTCAGACATTGTTTACGGCATTTCTCCGCAATTTGCGCGGAAATTTTATTCGTTACGGTATGCTCCGACATGGTCATGCAATTTAAGAGAACATGTTATATTTTAATAAGAGAATATCGACCGATGTAAGTATGACACAGAATAAACATTAATATTATTTTTATTTATCGAGCGAAATTTTATATCTAACAATTGTTTTTTATACATTCCATATCTAGAATATATAAATTAAAATAATAGTTTCGAAATCTTATAATTATTACAATTTTGTGCATAAAAAGGAAATTTTTAAGTAAAATTGAAAACTAAAAAATAGTATGGACAATCAATAATATGCAAGGAATGATGCAAGAAATAAAAAAATAGTGAAAAAAGAAAAAGGATTGGTAAACAGAATGTCTAAGAACACATGAATGTAATTGCCTAAGAAATTAACGTATAAAATTACTTCAATGTTACATAGTTTCGTTAGAATATGTATCTTACAATGAACACGAGTTCACCCAAACTTAATATTAGGAATGTAATTAAGTTTCAAGCTATTTAAATATTTATGGCCAGTTAATTAAAGTTGTAGAAAAAGCGGATGTCATTAGAACTGTCTGTAATGTAATTTAATCTAAAAAGTTTCTTTGCGACACCGCGCTAGTTTTCATCAGGTTAATATACTGAGAAAAATATATGCTATTTGCGCCTATAATTGCACAGTAAAATACTTATAGTCGGGAATATCATTTTTGTAGTAATACCATGATAATTTTGGTAATAATAACCATGTGCTTATAGTGATGTTTAGGTAGTGATTATTTTATTGTATAATACAACTTATTATATTAAAATCTCTTTTACTATATTAAAATTTTTATTAATGTAACTGTATTATAAGTTGAATAGATTAATATTATGATTATGAGAACTTTAATATAGTTTAAACAAATTATAATTTATATTTCTGAATTATTATAAAAATATTGTTCAGCCCAAAAATGGGCCTACAAATTATAGTGATATTAGAGTGATATTATGCAACTTTTTTTCTCTTGATATATATCTATGCTGCTTATCCTCTACATCCTCTACTAAATCCTTAGGCTCAAGAAATATGTATCCCCCTCCGGAATTCTTGTGTTAGTACAAGACAACGAGATAAGATATGCAGTCCTCACTCTGTTCACTGCAAAATCTGCGGTTCTTTTACTCGGAAAATCCGAGAGGTATACAGAGTTATACCCTGAGGGCTGTATGGCCCGTGAAAAGGCCAAGTTCTAATCTCAGTCTAGCTCCGTTTGTTGCCAACAATTCTTTCGCTCTGTTTAACATGGAGTATATCATAAGCTGTTCAGGGATAAATATTTATAACTGCTAAATAATTAACGCATGATTAAATTTAAATTATAAATAAATATTCGAAAGAAAGAACGTTCCCACGAGGCTTTCAGCTTCGTTCACTTCAGGTGTAACGCACCTGGCACGCAGATCACGCGTGGCACGCATGCATAACTCACGAGTTGAAATAATGTCGCCATAGGTGCGTAAGAATGTTCGAAAAAAAAAACTGAGCGTTCATGAAAGAAAACTCACCGCATGTTCTCGGTAACGTCACACCGTTACGCGTCACGGTGAAGCGGAATTAACAGAAGGGTGGCAAAAAGACTCGCTCCACGCGGCAGGGACAAGAACTACCTCCAAGATATTCGAGCAATTTCGGCCGTAGGAATATTCATGAACGATGCCGCGGTTACTGGCTCTATACTATTCCGCTTCTATTCACTGCACAGACCGGTCGAGGTCAGAAGGTCTGCTTTACGAAGCAGGAAATCTGTGCAGATGAGAGGCCGTCTAAAGAGAGGAGAAAAAAGAAACGGAGATGGACGTAGTTTCTCTCGGAGAGGAAAATGAGCCGAAAGAGAGGTCGTCGTCCGGAGTTAAGGCAATGGCATCCATTTGGCTTCAATTAGCTAAAGTGCGTGAACTAAATAGCCGATGATATTATACAATTTATCATAGCAACTGCCTGTTGATCAATACTGTTTTAATACTTGAATAAAATGACAAAAAAATCAGATCACAAATAAACTGAGTTCAATAATCTAGTCGTTTTTCCTCTTGTACAAGTCGTAATAGTTCACCAGAGAAAGGCGTAATTTTTGAAGTATTCTGTGCGCACATAAGATTTTGGGCTTGTATTAATAAATGTGATCGCTGGATTATTAAAGAGAATATTCTCAAAGAGAGGAAAAGCGTCAGCATTAAAAAATTAATTATTTAACTGAAATGATGCTACTCTTTAAATTTGAGTTATTTTAATTATTCATATAGAATTATAGAAAAACATCTGCAATACCGCCTGAACTTGCGAGCCTTGTTCTTGTATAATTTATTTCGTGCAAGCGAAGTGCCTCGTCGAATCCGGACGAGGAAACGTTTTTGTTGAGGTGAAGAAAGTCAAAGAAAATCTCGTTTTATTCTCATATAGACGCGTCCGATTTTCCGGAGCGCAAACGCTAACTCGCAAAGCCGAAACTCTATCGACAAATCTCTCGCAGTCGACGACAAGGGGAAATTCGAACGGTAGTGTGAGACAATTTGCGGAATCGCGATCGCCTTGAGGCTTGGAAATCGAAAACCCATGATTGCAATTTGCGCGCGCGAACACTCGGCACGTCGCGGTAACGTGGCTAAGGGCTGCTCGCATTGTCGTGACGATGTGCCAAGTTTCTGCGTTTCGATTGCGTTGCACGTCTCGTTGGTTCCCGAAGACGTGTTGAGTCTCCGCATAAATTAGTGATGCTCTATAAACCGCGTTCCATTAAACCATTATTCTAATTCATTGTTAGATCATTCTTGATTCTTAAAAGTAATCGTGATTCTTTAAAAAAAAAAAGAATAGAAACATAATTTAAAAAGTCACCCTAAAATCACTTTTGATTCAACATTTTTTATCGCTTCTTATTAAAATCACATTGAACATTTTTGACCTGAATTTATTATCAAGATTTTAATTTAAAATTTATTGCTTAATGTACAATAAGTACAATACATATACAATTGCAAAACTAGTTTGTTACAATTTACTTCGAATTTTTCTAAACGCTTATCTTATCGATATACGTCGATGCAAAAAAGTCATAACGCTATTGTCATATCGGTTCAACAATGCATATCAAAAAAGTACAATATTTTTGGTTGCTACAGAATTGGAATTCCTACACAAAAACGTCGATATTGATTTGCGTAATATTGTAAGCGTATCGCTTCACCACCGCAGTAATCTCGTATTAATTCGATATTAATAATTAATTAGTGTCGATATCTAATCTTCCGTACAAATTGTTTGACCTTATTATCATTTACGAAGGAAAAATTACACCAGACTAGCAACGTGTGACTTATAATTAGCAGAGAGAGATCTATATGAAAATTTTATTTTTCTATATTTTTATTTCAAATTTCTTTTCAAAGATTTAAAAAAATGTTATAATTTTAAATATCACTTTTCTTGGTTTCCGAATCATTTATGACTTTAGAGCATAGTCTGTGTGTGTTGATATCCTTAACATTTTTCTTAAATACATCAATTTCTGATCAAAGTGAATAATTAATACGTAAATAAAAAGAACTAGCTTATTAATTTTGATGTAATTTTGAATAATTATAATTTGTATAATGTTTGAAATAAATATGTGTATAAAAGACAACATTTAACCAATTAAAAAATAAAGAAATAAAGAACCAAAAAGTCACGAACATTAAAAGTGTTAAATTGCAAAATATTACCATAAAAAATTAAAAGTTTTACAGATTGTTCTATTATGATTGAATGTCTCTGTAAAATTTGAACATAATTTCACGTTTTGTAGCAGTACTTATTTGTAAATTTGACGAGAAAATGGCATTTAATTACATCAAATTTGTACGTATACTTATAAAATTTATAAATATTCGTGCAGAAGTTTATTTGGATTTACACAATTGATGCGCTTTTTTGTTTTGCCGTGTCTCGTTAATATGGTCACTAGGCAAATCTTAACTATTATTAATGACAACTATTAATAAACACAAGGTCGCGGTAAATGGAAGAAGGCGGCAGACTGTCGGGGGTAACAGTAGTGCTAATCAGCAGTAGTACAATCAACCTATTCTCTGTCTTCAGTCGTCCCTGCACCGAAAGTGTCACCGAAGGTGCCAAATTTACGAGCGAGAACGAGTTCAGCAGAGATCACCGGACCTCATACATTTTGGCTCCAAAACTTTTGAGAAATTTATCGCGTTACAGTAATATCTATCACTTCGGTGTCGCTTGTGCCAGAAAGGAGAGAAACAAGTCTATTTTTAACAATACAATATAATTTATAATATTTAATCTCATTAAATTGCACAATAAAAATAAATATAAATGATTTATAACGCGTAGTGTCGCAGTGCGATGATACGATTGTTATTTCTAAATATTAAAAAAAAATCATTTAAAAAATTATGAATTTATTAACTTTATGCTTTTATGTTTTCATACATTCTTGTGTCGTTCCTTTTCTGTTTTCAAAGATTTGAAATATTTGCCTTCAGGCGAGGAAAGTATGGAAAATATGTGATGTAAACAAACTCTGTATCTGACATCACGACGAGATTGTCTTCCGTTAATAGCCGTCCATCTCAGTCCATTAGTCTACATTTGTGCTTTATGTCATTTAATCGAAAAACCCAACAGCGATGTCTTTACGTGAAAACTGCTTATCTAATTCATATAAAATTTTGTCTCCGCGTGCGCTATAAATATTGTGTTGCTTTTTCCCGAACTTCGTATTTTCGCGTCATCCATCAAAATGGTCATCAATAATCATTTAAGGAAAAAATAAAGATAGATCGTGTATTCGTAAAAAATGAGGTTGATGGAATCGATTATTTTGCGGATACTATCGATGTATGGTTTTCACGCTGTGCCGTGTCTTTAATTTGCAATATGCCGCGCGTCTATCAGCCGCGACTAGCCATCCCCGAATTTTAACACGGCAGAAGCACCGGCGACAGTGACGCATGTGCCGGAAAAAAGCCCTATAAGACACTCGGCGGCTGACAATCCTAATAACCGTACGCATGCTCTCGCGATAGAAATAAAATCGTAGGGTACGTGCTTCGCGTTAACGGGCCATTTGGATGGAAATTCACGCCGTTAATAAGGTACAAAGCTCTTAGCAAAAAAAAAAAAAAAAAAACGCCAACCGCGCAGAGGGGAGATTTATGGCCACGGCAGGAGGGGTGGCCGTGCCAGGCGAGTTCGACAAAGGTTAACCGTTTTTCCCGTTTATTTTTGTTGCAGGACCACCCATGGTTCATCCGTCGAGTCAAATGGTGACGGCGAACGAGGGCGAGCCCCTGGACATCATCGTCGAGTTCTGCGCCCGGCCGAGCTACACGAAGGTTCTCTGGGCATCGGAGAAGCATGTGTATACACCGGATGCGCCCTCCCGCGACGGGGTTCAAGTCCTCGCAATCGAGGTAAATTTGCATGTCTCGCTCGCTGTATCAAACATTGCTCGCGTGCTTGCGCGCCTTCAAACGCGCGGGTTCTCTACCCGCGCGAGGAAACTCGGATTACATAAATGCACTTGGGTCTCTGAAATTGTCAATTAGCTAATTTGCAATTCATTTTCTCAAATCCAGTAGTATCGCGTCCTTTCTCAGAGCCGCGCAAAATAATTTAATGATAACTGGTTTCCGTTACGAGTACTTTCCCAAAGAGAAAAAGTTGAATGTTAATATCATCGCGACGAAATACGCAAAAACAAATTTTTTATCGCTTCAAAGAAATTACAATCTTTACATTTTTGATCAGTTTGTTTTTCTTTGTAAAAAAGAAAACCGTTTTTATTCTCGCGTGTACTTTGACCAAGAACTAATTTATTATTGTTTCTTTCCAAACACACTTCAACGATCGCATTTTCAATTTACATAGAAGAAAAATAATTACAAATAACAAATATAGAAATTGCGGGCTTTACTTTACGAATAAGCAAACAACAAATAATGCAACAGAATTGCACAAGAAATACGTTAATCATGTATTCACAGTTTGTAAATGTTTTGGCATCTACTTTGTAGCAATATTTAGCGGTTTAATGCTGATAAATAATTTATTTGAATATTCCTTATTTATGTAATATCAAACGGCGTATGTTTCGTTGTAGTGTTTGAAATAATTAATTGATATTTCTATTAATCGCGGATTTAATTACATTCATTGCAATTATATACATCAACGAGAAAGCCGCGTGGCTCTCCGCTTGCTTATTGATTCGGGTCTCTTGTTGGACAAAAATAACGGAATTTTATTAAAAAGCGCGAATCTGATTTACTCTGTTTTGCGTGGGCGATTTTCTCTTTCTTTCTTTTTTTTTTTATTCGGCAATCTCGTGCTCTCGTGCGCTGTAAAAATGCCGCGCAAAAACGCAATTCGCGCGCCCACTGAAAATCCGTCGTCTTTTGTAACACGAGGGATGACGCGTTCGTACCCGCTCGGGGATTACACGCTCCCCCGGGGAGCGTTGGTCCTTCGACGCGAAAATTATGCCCGCCATCCCGGCGCGGACGTTCGCGCGATATCCGAGGTATTGCGACGCGACTCGGAGCAGAGCGGAGGGAGGAAGAACGCTTTCGCTTGTGAGGATGTTGGTGATGAAAGGGATGCGGGGGAGCGGCGGCGACGGTAGGGATACGGTGACGAGATACTACGGGAATGTATGCAGGCCGGTTCGCGCGTATGCATATACGTGGGACGCTTATTTCATTTCCACAGCCGGCGTACTTCTTTTTCCGCCTGAGCGGAGACGGAATCCGCGCGCGCGCGCGCGTGCGAACGCGTGGAGGTAGCCGCATCATAAAGGACGGATTAACCATTTTTCCACGAGTGCCGGACGGACGCGGACAATGCGACGGAGCTTTGCGAGGGATTTGCCGATGCACCCGGTGTTGCGTTTGTTTTTATTAATGTTTGATCCTCTCCGCTATGTGAGCGCGGACAGGGACGCGGTGCAACGATTGGCTCGGTCGATTCTATTGAAAATTGTGGACTTTATTAGGAAGCATGGCGACGCGATGTAGTACCGTGTTTGCATTACAAGTAACGACATATCGCAGCTAATACTTGTGAAATACATCTTATATGGATTGTAACGTTCGTGCTCATTATTCCATGCAGCATTGGACTTTCAATAACGCGTGGCGAACGAGTATTGATCCTACAGGCGATTAAAATGTACGATTTAGAAAATTATGCATCGCGATTGCGATCTTAAGTAACCCATAAGTATTCGCGTGACTTTTTTATGTGTTTTTATTTTTCTTCATAAGTAATCATAAACTGAGATATTTAAAACGTAAAATAATAACTTTTCAATATTAGAAATGAAGTCAATTAAAAAATATTATATTATGTAATGACATTTAATTAATAATTAATAAATTTATAGCTTGCACGTCTGTGTTATTTTGACTCCCACGCGAGTGCTTACATTTTTTATCACGGATATAATTTTGAATTGTGCGTGACTTTATATCGTAAATGTAATTTTGAATCGCGTGTCACTTTATATTATATCGCAAACGAGACTTTTAATTACATATAATTTTAAATTTTATGCGATAACAATCAAAATGTATAATGAAAATTTCAAGAGCCACTTTAAAAAGGAGCCAATATACAGAGTCATATAAAAATTACTCGTGAAATTCTGTTATTTTTTGTTAGCATTTAATGAATAAATATTTGATTACAAATGCGATTTTGAATTTATTCGCAAGTGCGATTTTAAATCATCGCGTGAGATTTCCCGATTAAAAATTAAATTGCATATCACTTATGATTAAAAGAAAAAAAATCGTGCGAACGATATATCGCAAAATCGTACATTTCTAAAGGCGATATATGTACACGAAAGGAAATAATATATCGTATTAAGAAATAATAAAAAATGTAATTATGTTTCCGACTGACGCAATTTCTTTCTGATCGTCGAATATTACGATAATATTATCGGATATTATTAAGATGCTTTTGAGAATATACTTTGTACGGAAAATATTTTCATAGCGCCGCTTATGTATCGATCTTCTTTTCGCGATAGTACTTTGCTGAAGGCTATTACGTATCGTATGGAGACTTCTCAAAAACTGCATAACATTGAAAGGTGATTTTATTGCTGAATCGTGAAAACTGTAGATACGAAGCAAAATTGTAACCAATACAAAATTTATAACTTTGTGACTAAATATGTATATTACGAGAAAATTTATTATTAACTTGTTTTATTGTATACTCGAAAAGCTTATAAAGAAATAAAAAATGTATTCATTCTATAATTTCATATATTACAATTTTTTTTAAGAAATATACTATAATGTATATAGAGAGCACTAACAAAAAAGATTAATTTTATTTCTTTATGCTTATTCCGTTATCATTTAATATTAGTATATTTTGCTTAAATTTAAAAGTTGCAATTATAATAAAATAATTTAAAGCTAAAAAATCAAAGTACGATACAGAGATAAGGTTACTAACGTAAAGTCAAAAATATAAAATGTTTCAATGATAAAAATGTAAAAAAAAATGAAAATCAGAAGAAATAATAATGGGGTGAAGTAAAAGGAATATTAAATATAACAGAAAAAGAGTAAAAAAAAACTAGAAGTAAAAGGAATATAAATGAGACGAAAGTTTACAAAGAGAATAGGTTAATGGAGGACAGAGAAACGCCAAGAAACCTCGATAGAAAAAACTCGAACGGGCAAAGTAGAATATGTTAGTAAAGGAATACTGAGTAAAGTAAAGGAAACGGACGGTAAGATAGTTTGAGAAGGAAAAGGAAAAATGAAAACCAGAAAGTTAGAATACGTAGTGAAGAAAGTTTAAGTAAACTAAATAGAACGAGAAAGAGAGAGAGACAGAGTGAGTGAGAGAGAGAGAGAGAGAGAGAGAGAGAGAGAGAGAGAGATAAGGATGAAAAGAAAGACGAGACAACAGCAAAAGCCAACACGATAGTATGGTAAAAAAAGAAGATATGCGTGGTGGCATGGTAGAAAAGACAGAAAAATAGTAGGGGATGGAATGAGATGAAAACACTAAGAAGAGGAGAAGATGGGAAAAGAAAATGTAGGCGAGCGAGATGATTCGTAGTGAGGGGTGCGAAAAGGAAAGGTGGGATGATGTGAGCGAAGCTCGTGAATAAAGGATATAAAAAGAACGGGTCGACGGATGGAAAAGCGCGGGCCTCCGTCGTCCCGAAAAGGGATGGAGGTCGGAGGGCGGGAGGAGATCGAAACGCGGGGTTAAATGGAGCAAGAAACTGCCGAATCCTTGCATGTGAAAAACTCACAAGACTCCCTGATGACGACGACGACGACGACGACGACGATGACTCCTCCATCTGCTGCAAATCGCAGCGATGAAATATATCGTCGTAGACTACACCAGTTTTATTGACAAACAGTACGAGCTCTCTGATTCAATTACGTATTCCTCCTCGGCTATGTTATCGATATAAAGTGAATACGAGAGAAACATTGTTGCTTTGATATTAAAAGATCAATGTATATGTGCGTTCTAGTTGTACAAAAGTAACTAATGCCAATGTAGATCCTAAGCGTTCTAAACCGACGCCCCTTTATTTCTCGGAAATTAAATATTGCACTTTATTAATATTGTTAAAAACGTGATCTGCTTAAGTAGTTCAAAGAAGTAAAAATCACAATGGTTTTTTTCACACATTTGTTTTCTTTTTTTTTTTTATAAAATCTACTAAAAACAAATTTTTTAGAAGCAAGAATAAAATTGTACAAGATTGTACAAGATTTTCTTTTCTTGCAAATTGCATAATTGAAACAATAGTGAATGTATCATTCATAATATTAGATTATTTTATACATGTGTAGCGTTTTCTGAAATTATTTATTTTTCTCTCTCATACTTTGCTCATAAGGCGATTATATTTAAACATAAAATCGAAATGCAACGTAAATTAGCATATGATACTGATAAGACTATAAGATTTAAAATTAAAAATCATATAGAATAGAATAAAAAATACAGCATTAGAAGATCTATTGAGTCAGTAATCTAATATTTATATATTGCGCTATATGTTGTATCTTATAAAACGGCATAAGATATTTGTATAAATCGATCAAAAATGTTTTACATAGAAGGGTGGAAAATAAGTTTAAGAATCCTCATATCAAAAGTGGTCGGTGACAATCCTTTACTAAAGTTAGATTGAAAGCAGAAGTCACGTAATATTGGGATCCCTTCAATATCGCAGCAGTAGAGTAATATCATACAATAATACACATTTTGCGATATCTTGTAACTTAAAAGTTGATGGATAAATATTTTATGTATTGGCAAATAATGTCTTCAATTTTTCATTATTAAAGAATTATCTCTAATATATATTATACATATTAATGTTATGGTTAGAGATATATTATATTTTATTCGCGTAATAAATTTATATAATAATTTAATAATTATCATTAAAATAATAATTTAAGATATCTGGTGTAAATTTAAACATTTGAAATATTTTACAGTTTTAACAAATAATTAATATTTAATATTAAAATGAAGTTTTTAATGAAGTATTAAATTGGCAATATAAAATATTAAAATAAAATATTCTTAAAATTAACTTCTGCTTTACTTTTTTTTAATTTAACTCACGCAGCAATATGTTAAATATATCTAAGATATATATAACAGAGATATTGAAATAATATTTATTGCAACAAAAAAATAAACGTCTTGAAATATTATTATATTTTAGTTTTTAATAAATAATATAAAATAACTTACGCAATAAAAATCTAAAACGATAGCTGATTACCTATGTCTAATGATAAAATAAATTGTATAAATACTTATTAAGAGAGAATTTTATGTCTTTTTTTAATCATTTCATACAAACCATTAGTGTTTCTCTTCTATTAGGGTCAATTATCCCATAAACCGGAAGTTCCGTGGACCTATGATCGGCTTAATACGATTGATTTTTCCATGAACAAAGACACGAAGTCGAAGAAAGAGGAGTCATTATAGGTACTAATGCGGAAAGTAATAAAACGTATTTTAAGGGGATGAAAGACGAGGAAAATCGAGAGGTTGGGGGGCCTAAGAAGAAGCAGTCGAAGGTAAGATGGATAATTGAAGCGAGAACGTAGAACGACGCCGGAAGTTCCTAGTTTCCTCTCGCCGGAAGTTTTACGTAAAAGTTTAATCGTAAAGACAGAGAGAGAGAGAGAGAGAGAGAGAGAGAGAGAGAGAGAGAGAGAGAGAGAGAGAGAGAGAGAGAGAAAGAGAGAGATCCGATAAGGGGACGACTGGATGGACGTTATCGAATCGCAAGTTAATGAGCATTATGCGATAAAAACGTCTTAGTCCTGAGCATGACCTGCGGCAACCAGATCTCAATGGTTTAAAACGCCATGAAAGCACCATAAAAATGTCCTTCATAAAGATCTCCGCGAGCACGAGCTTGGTACCGGCGCTGTGAATCGTAGATGCCATTTTACCTTGGCTCGTTACCCTGCCTCAGCTTGTTAAAGGAAACTTTCGGAATTCTCTCTATAGCGTCTCGCTTGACATCTTATCAAGGAACAAAGCGGGTCGCGATATGAGCCAACCACAAGCTAGTTCGTTCCCCGCAACCCGTGACTGCAAATAAGAATTTCAGTTAACTTTCAGAAAAAGCTTTTATCGTGAAATATATAGCTATAAAAATACCAACATAACCATAATAAAAGAACGTTTATTTAAGATACAAAATATATATATATATATTGCAAAGAATATCACCATATGTTTCGGTAATCGAATTGGCAGGGCAACCCGTTCGTAATATAAGGAGATTTAGTTTCAAATTTTAGATGAAGTGTTATTTTTTGCAATAATTTCTCAAATAGTTTAAATAGTTTTTTTTTCAAGAGGAGAGCGGGTAGATGCTTGCTAGCATTAAAATTATTAAATGGCTGATTGAATTTGCAAAGTAAATATTCCGACTTCATAAGGAGTGTTGTGTTTCAAGACCGATGAATATGCGGCGCGTATTTTACGTGAGCCCCCCGGAGATTATAAACATTTACACCAATAATTATAAAACATTTAAATCTGCCTCGACAGCACTTCTTTTATTTTTTGTATTAATTACATATCGGTCCAATATTTAACATATTATTATAAAAATATTGTGCGTAACAAATTGAAAAACATAAATTTATTTGTCTTTTATCAGCAATATTAAAATTGTTAAAAATATATATTCACAATTTATTTACATTTATATCAGTATTAAATACATTTTTATATATCCTTTTTTAATAAAATTTAATCGACTTTTAATACACATTAAAAGCTTAAATTTTGTTAAAAAAGGACATATAAAAATGTATTTTTGATAAAATGTATTGATAAACAAAAGATATCAATATATAGTTTCCTTTCATAAAAGACAAAAAGCCATATATTAATAATCAAACTAATGGTTATTTAAATATGAATATCAGAAAATATTTATATAAATTCTTTTACAATGTAAATTTTTTTTTTCATTTATGAAGCATTTTTTTTTTCATGAAATTTATTTATAAATTAAAAGTTTTAATTCTATTAAAAAAAAGAAAATATAAAAGTGTATTTAATACTAATAAAAATGTAAATAAATTATGTATTTTTAGTATTTTTTAAATATCGCTGTTGAGAATGCGAATAAACTTTCATTATATTTTTCAATTTACACACAATAATTTTATAACAATAAGTTGAATATTAAACCAATATATAATTAATACAATAAGTAAAAGAAGTCGAGACAGTTTTTGATTCTTAATAATATTTTTTGTAAAATTTTACTTTATCTACTACTGAATACGTTGAAAGTAGTCCTTCACAATCTTGAACTTCCTTAGAAATGAAAGATGCGCACGCGATAAGAAGCAGTTATTCATGTTTCGTTTTGCTCTTTTGCAGGACGGCGGCACGGAATCGTGTTACAGGACGACTCTGCGTTTCGAGACGATTCAGGCGTCCCACTCGGGAGAATGGTTGCTGCTGATCCGCTCGTCGGAAGGGACCACCGCCGCTTCCGTTCTACTCAACGTGACGCGCGCTTCCGGCTACAGCAGTGCCCACATCCGATCGGCGAGTATCACGTACCTTCTGCTCTGCCTGACCCTGCAGGCGATCTTGCGGGAACACCGTCGCTGAGGCGACCGCCCGATGGAGATTTAGGGGGAAGAAACTTTGGCAAAATTCCTAGCGATACGCGGAAAGGTTAGCAACGTCAGCTTTCCGAATGAGCTTCCCCCAACGGGAGGAAGGGGGAAGCTTCTCTGTACATAATATCGAAATTCTTTCACCGAAAGAATTTCCCCCGCGCGCGATTCTCGCGTCAACGAGACGCACAATTTGCCCGACGTGCCGCGGTGAACACGGAACACTCGTCACGTGTCACCGGCATTGTACGGAATACAATGAAACACGAATGAAAGCTCCGCCGGCGCGCCTTCGGCGCGGATTATTACGGCCTTGGTGTTCCTCCGTGGAGAGTCCTCTTGTTCCACTCCGGAACGCAATTTTCAAAGACGCGTTTACGAATTGTACGATCGCGCGAGAGCGCTGCTACGGGACCGCTGCCGTCGTTGTCGTGCGAGATCTTAGGCAATTAAGTTCGCGCGTCCGCATGCGAACGAGACCCCCGTGCGATCGGAATACGATTAAAATTCGATTTCTCTGGCCTTATATGTGAGAATAGCGGAGAGGAGAGGAGAGGAAGAGAGAAGGGAAAGGAGAAGATCGCGCGGGCGACGGGATACGTATTTATATAGAGTGAAAATCTGCAAGCTACGAATCCGACAGTCGCGCGATACGCTATACGACACATGTGTATATACTTGTATAGATAATAAATAAATAAGCCGGTGTTTGCGAGTGTGGAACGGTGTTCCCGCGTGTAGGGATAAGAACGAAACGGAGACCAATTCTTTTTTCTTTTTTTTTCCCCCCACCCGTCCCTTTCTTTCTTGCCGCTCGCGAATCTCTTGCACGGACGGACGAGACACGGCCGTTAAATTGGTGGCAAACTCGGATGGATCGACTTTGTGTGCCGAAACTGTAATCTATTAACATTGTGAAGCGAATCCCCGCGACGCGCGAATGCGCGACGAGCGATACTGCCCATAATAATAACGAAATAATAAGGCTCGCGGCCGCGGCGGAACGGTGCGACGCAATAGAATAGAAAGGTAATTGCAGATTTTAACGAGGGACATGTGCGCACGCCCGCGGGGCACAAAAGCGCATAGCCCGCGCCACCGGACGGGAGAGAAAACTTAATTGTGCAACGTTAAATATTCCCAAAGCTAGGGCGTCTAAAACTAAATTGTTGTATATTATTTAGAATAAGTAGAATTTGATAGTATGTATATAGTGACTGTAAATGCGTAGGCTATCGTACGCCCGTACACGACGAATTATACAGTGACGCTGTTAGAGATATATTTATTATTCGTTGATATATTTTTATAAAGTTTTATTTAGCCATAAGTTCTCGTTCGCGCCCCCCCCCCCTCCCTCCCGAATCTCGTTCGCACGATCACAATGCTCGTTTCGTTGAGTGAGGAGCAGAGGAGCAAAGCGGCGGTTGTTGTGGCGCTTTGCGTCGAGAAACTTTTCAACGAGAATCGTTACAATAAAGTACACTATGTCCTACGAACGTCCTAAATTGAATTTAGCTGTAGCTCAGTCGTGAGAAACACGGACATTGTTGTCTTTTGCGATACTTTAATCTATCCGATTGAGAGCGGGACGCGTAGTGTGTTCCCCGTTCCAATCCGCTTCTTTCGAGCATCCTTAAGGTAACTTTTTTGTAAATTTGGTGGTTCCTAATTTTTGTAAAGAAATAGACTTTGTACTCGGCTTACCGACGACTAATACTAATTCTCGTTGCCGGTACGTCTTACCCACGCGCGTGACCGCAGACGGTACTATCTATAGATACGAAATAAACATACCTGATGTCTTCACGTTAATTTAGATTTCGACGAACCCGAGTTTTCTTTTCAGATCGCTAAGGTGTTACAAGTAAGCAACGTGGTGTAATCGTTGTACCCAATGATGCCTAAGAGTCCAATAAATAATATTTACAATAATCGCAGTGTATATTTATGATACACTTCCTTTTATCATGATCGATCCTTCATTAAGAAAAGTTTGATAATAATAATTATAGTTTGTATAAGATAGTTAATAATAAAGTTATAGTTTAATAAAATAATTTCGAATGTTTGGTTAAATTAAATGTAACCAAAACTAAAGGCTACTTTTCTAATCATCATTAAATTTTACTATTATTACGTATAATATTTTTACTAAATATTGCATCAATTAACAAAATACATTTGCTATTAGCTATTACTTATCAGGCGTTTTTTCAATTTAATTCTTACGCTAACATTTTTCCATTTTAAAAGAATCGACATAATTTATATGTATTATGCAATTTATAAGTTATTACAGATTCAATTATTTTCATTAAAACAAATTCCTCTCAAATTCACCATTTTCAACAGGTCGTCTCCGAACCTGTTTGACAACTTTAAACGACCGAAACTATGTCGTAAGATCGGTCCAACAAAGAAAATTTTTTAGCAAATATGAAGATTATGAAACTTTGAAAGATTTCCGTCGCGGAATGAGAACGAGAGAAACAAAAGAATTGGGTCTTTCTAATAAAATAAGGTGAATTCGAAAGCTTCGGATAAGCTCTAAGTGAAGGAAATGAAGCCACGGATACAGACGAATTACTTTCACAAAAAAAGTCGACGTGAAGAATTTTTCCAGTCAAAACGTGACCGACTTTACAGCCATTTCCTTCCAAATGGTTTTTGCCTGCGATTTGAACCGCGACATTTGAGACCCCCAATCTGCTCTCTATTATTTCTACTTCCGGCCGTTTCCTGTTATTCCGCGAGATTTATATGCGTTTCTATACACGGCGGAAATGTATCGTGTGCATTTCCTCGCTGGTTAATAAAAATGCGCTACAAAAAACGCTGTCGGGAATAATAATTGTTGAATTTCAAAGAGTTAACTTCTCTTTTCGATTTATCAATCAGTTCATCGATTTCAACCGTTACAATTGTTCGCGATCTTCTAAATTAATTGATACAGAATGTTGACATAAAATTGATTGGCATAGGAAAAACGCAAGTTTTCGTCTTGCTCTTTTTCTGGTAATTAAATATCCGAATTCAAAGGAAAGAAGAGTTCTCCTTTAAAATTATATGCGTCAGACCGCAACGCACCATATCGCACATCACATTTGAGAATGTTCCTCGCTAAATTGCGCCACGTCGGAATTCGGCGGCATGAGAATTGGCCGCATTATCCCCCGCTCCGGTTGAACACACACACACACATTTTATATATATATATGATATATGACGATGAAAATAATTTAATTCGCAATACCAACACACCCAGCGTACCGTGGCGAGTGCACCAACCAAGTCACGTGTAACAGCCGCGTTAACTGGCGCGTACACGTGTATATATTTCTCGGCTTAAATATAACGAGCTTTCGGTACGAAACCGTCGCGGTGAAGGCAGCAGGACGAAGCGTAGGGAGGAAGAGGGGCAAGGGCAGCGGGTTTCAGTTTGCAGGAAGCCCAGAGGATCGTTCCGCCTCCTTCCTCCGCCGCGCGGTGGCGGAACAATCCGGCTTTGTCTCGTGGAAGCGCGCTTCCTACATCCACCACTACCATTACTCGGCCACAATTTCAGCTTTTTAGACGTTACCGGCAGATTGAAGAAACTACGAGAGCTAAAAAGAAGCGAAACGATCGTCGCTTTCGTTCTGCGCTTTAAAACGCGACGGAGACTCTCGGGTCTCAGAGAGTTAGCTCACCGTTAATGATAATTACGCCGTTTGCGAGAGATTCGATTAATCCTGACAATCGCAATACATTCGTCCATTCATCTACTCGTCCGTTCTACTACGTTTCACTGAATATTTCATAGACTCTTTTCTAATATTTCTTATCCAATCTTATTCGTTTCGCTTGACGAATACAAATGACGGCTGCGACAATGCGCAACTGAGTGGTCATAAGAGCGATATACATACTTAGCACCGATGGAATAAAAACGCATTTCTTTGCGATGCAATTGGCTGTTTAAATTGAATAACGTTAAACGTTAATTTGTTAGTTAATTTCTTGTATTTATAATTTATATGTCCTACCAATTTTAATACTCAAAATTAATAAAATCAACATTAATGCAAATATGAAGCTTGAAAAATATCTCTTTTCTTTTCTTTTTCCTGTTTAGCGGTTTTCCAGTTTTTCCTGTTTAACACATTTCAATGCAAAGTATCTTAGCTTTTACTGCCTGCCATTAGAATCCCCGATTTTCCAGATAATCTTTGGCGCACGAGAACGACAGAGAGAAACATTTGTAAACTTCCCCGTAAGTTGTGTTCCTACAAGCCGTATATTCGAGCGCCGAGCCGCAACATCGCATTATCTCGGGAGATTTGAAACTCGTATGGAGAAAATTATGTTCGGGATTTCCGTGGCTGAGTCGGCGGCTTCTTGCGATCGTCCCCGTCCTTAATCTTACCGGTCGCAGACCGAATCGATCCTGCTAATACATAATGGATCCCCAAGGTTCTGCGATCCGAAACTCGTCCAATCGAATTAATGGCGTCGACAGCACTTTTTCCGCACCCTTTTCTCTCCCTTTCCTCCACATTATATTAATATTGCAGGAAGATATAATACGTAGGACCAAATCTCCGTGCAACAAAATTTCATATATTCTTCTTCCAAGATTGTGATTCACTTGTGATTGGAAAAACTAGGTGAGATGACTTTGAGATTTGTTATTGCATGCTTATTAAAGCATGTTAAAAGCAAATTTAAAAATGCACTTTAATGATCGATGCGAATTTCAAATAATCTAATTTGTTAATTTTAAAACTTTTAATTAAAAAATTATACAGATATTTATAACTTGATATTTTGGAAAGATAATTTGCGTCTCGGAGTATAACTTTATCAAAAAACTATTATCAATGTTGTATGTTGTGTTAAAGTAAAGTGGACTCGTTTTAATGATAGCAAGAGGCAGTGAATTTTTGTCTATTAATGCCATACGTTAAAAAACATGGTTTTGTGTGATAATCGACTTATAATCAACGGATTCCGAGTTTGATCCCGATCGTTATTCTACATATATTTTCCGAAAGCTGCGTCAGGCCTTAAATGCACCAGGCCTTGGGGAGAGAGAGCTGATTATAGTCTAGGCAACTAAGAGAAATTGAAGAGAAACTAGGGAAACTAGGTTTGAAGTATAGACTAGGAACTTGGAGCTGTGTTAAGCTTAAAAGAAACCCGAGGGCTGTAACGGACCTAGGAGTTGTCAAGTTCAAGGAAAAAGTGGTTGAACAGTTACTCAATATACAACACTGAGGTGAAACTGATAACTTAGCGGAAGGAACAGGCCGCAGAGAGGTCACAAAGGAACTTTGTAGATCTAGGTGACGTCTAGGGATGCAGTCCGACCCGCTTCTATTATTACTACTTACTACTAACGTCACACGTTGTTCTAAAGTAAAGCAAACTATAATAACGTTTCGACGATATCAATATCAATTTAATAAAGATTCTATTAAGGTTTGCCAAAATTATTAGCAATTGCTCACTATTAATACAAGGAGTGCATTTATTATTAAAATCTACCCAAATTGTAATTTATGTTATTATTTATGTTCTCTAGTTGTTTAAGCTTAAGTAAATTTAGATACGAATTATCTCTTTTTTCTTTCGCGTTATCTTGTCCAACCTTTTGCGAAGAGCATCCATAAAGAGCAACTTCAAGAATATGCAGTTTAAAGTCTCGTGTTATCTTCTCTTGCACGCGTACGTCAGAGCAGATTTAACAATAAACTTCGAAACGGTAATACATTGCATCATCTTTCTTGAACATTATGTATTATAATAAAAAGAGTCAAGAATAGATGGTGCAAAGTTCGATGCGAGTAAAATGCGAGAACATGTGTAACGTTTATTCCACACAAGTACTAAAATTGTATTCTGTGTTATAAAATAGAAAAATTACATTTTACATAGCAGATTGAATGATTAGAAATCGCAGAGGGAAGAATTCTAAGTCTGGCTGTGACTTCCTTACATCGGATCGTAAGTCACGTGTTTCGTGTGAACTAACTATATTTCAAGGAAATAGCTATTTAATGTTAAATTATCGTGCGTTACATCGCATCAGTTAAACTCCCTTACCTACTTAAACGTTACCGCGTCATTTATCCGTCGTTGTCAAACTTTACTTGGTTATTGTATTAATTCTTCAAAAGTTCACCGTCTACCATCCACAATTAAACACGTCCCCTTATTAAGAGTCGGGGAACGAATAGCGATCTTTGTTGCGATATTGCCGACATTTATCTCACCGCAACGTTCTGTCCCCGCTGAAAATCAAGTTCATCAGAGGTAGACAATTAACAAGGGCGAAGCTACGAAACGCTCGGCGCCTTCGTTCCCGAGAAGGACGTTCTCGAATAACGCCTACGTGGAGCTAGTAAATTACTCTTAACTTCTCGGAGGGTAAAAATTACGGAGTTGTAAGGCTAGGAACACCCGGGGAGGGCTTAAACCTCCGTCGCCTCGCGAGGGGCCATAATTCTCGCGCTATCTACACAGAAATTGCTCCTTGCCTCGTCCGGGCTAGGAGCCACCCGCGGGAATCGCTCGTCATTTATTTATTTTCCCACTTCCCGCCGGGACGCGCACGTCAGAAAGCGCGAAAGATATACCCGAGGACATACGTGATCGAGAGTGCAAGCGCTGCCACACGCCATCACTCGTCCGCGCGAAATGCAGCGGGGATGGACCTAATATTCGCAGAGCGATCAATTCGGAAGACAAAGAGTAATAGAAGATGAGTCGGAAAGCGAGTCGAAAATTGTGATCGCACTAAGAATTGCATTGAAAATTCAATCTTAAGATTGGAAAAATATTGAAAATTTTATGTAGAAATACAGATAATTATGTGTATAAAGTAGCAGCGATCAAAAACAAAAAATTCTAATAAGAATTTCTAAAACAAATGTAAAAAAATATCCATATTCCATGGATAAATTTTTAAGATGTAAGTTTTCATTGTTTTTATTTTTATATACTTTATAACTATTATAAAAGATGTTTTTATTTTTATTATGACGTATAATATTAATTTTTTAAAACTTATATAAAAAATATTTACTATTACTATATCTCTTACATATGAAAGAGATTTTGTACTTTATATATATATATATATATTTCTGTCGTATTTCTATAAGATATTTTTATAATTGTAGACGATATTCTTTAATAATATTACAATCTATATAATTTAAATTATAAGCTCGAGATAAAAGTTATACAGTGCAATTTTGTTCTTATTCTAAATTTTATATATAAATATTTCACGTATAGATTTTCAATAACATACGAGTTTATTACTTGCATTTTAATCTCCATAAGAGTCGTATCAAGGATTCTTGAGCAGATGAGAATTAAACCTCTTTAATAACAAAATCTATATCATGTTTCAAAGTAGTCAGCGTAGTTTCTAGCTCGCATATCTTCAGTGAATACCCGTATTTCCTTAAACTAGCGTCCCTATAAGAGCGAGAAGCGGCAGAAGCGGCGCGGTGCTTGCGAGTACGCGGTAAAATCGCGCTCTAAATGCTAATTCGTCCATTTTCTTGGCTCGTCACGTGAAATCCGTGAAGGACCTTTGCGTTGTAAGACCACCCGCTGAAAATTCACCCCTTGGTGTCGAGCTTCAGGTGAGCGAGGGAGGGATGTATAAAGGGGGGTGGGAAGGGTTCGGCTCAACCCGTGTCGCTCAGAATATCAAATTATACGTGGTAACGTCGGCGATGATAACTCGCCGGCGTTAAAACGCGGAAACTTTACCAATTTGCCGTGACACGAGTAAAATGATTTCTTTCGACGGAGAGAGACAGATGGCTAAATCATATGTGTAAATGAATGAGGTAAGTAACACACGAAGATATATGCGGTATTAATGAAAAGTCTCTTCTTTCCACATCAAACAGCAATACACAATACAAATTTCTCTCAGTCAAGTGTCTTGGAATTTTGGTAAGTCACAAAAATTGATACATCGTAATTTTACACGTCAACGAAATTCTATACAAGAGACATTTTTACAATTAAACAGAGAATCATCCTAAACAGTCAGACCTAAAGCTTATACTTAATATTTCTTGCGTGGCTTTATATACATTTTCCTCAAGTTGCATGCTAAATATTTTCGTACAAATTTTTTGTTGTGTTTCTTAAAAGACAATGTTTGTTAAAATCAGTATTATTAAATGGTTTATTAATTTAATATACTATTATATTAAATCAGTTTAACTGTGTTTCTATATAAATTTATCCAAAAAATTTAAGAACTCTTTAAGATGTAGCTCTAACCGGCACTTCTCTATAATTGTTTTCACTTAATCACATATTGAGATATTTTTATTTCGTTTTTAGCGGAGTTAACTAATACTAAAAGTTTAGCTTTTCATTTGAATAAGCAAATTGCATTATCATTAGGATATAACTCGCGTCTCTCTGGCACTGGCAAAAGAAAATAACTCGTTCCTCTGTGTATGTATAATATAATACGCGTTAAATAATAAAATATTTTACAAACGAAGTGTAAAATTCACATTGCGCTGTGCGGTGCGATTCGACGGAAACCGATAATTTAATAATTCGTATTTATGAGATGCAAGTTCCGGTTTCGACGTATATGAAAGATATTGCATTCCCGCGACGTTCCCGAATATCGCGAATACTTTGTGTAACGTTATATTCAAAAACTAATGAAACCATCGAAATCGCGCGCCACCGACGGGATACCGATATCGTTGAGGTGCGTGGATTACAGTGGAATTAAAAATCCTTTGTGAAAATCAGTGAAGCCGTTGCCTTAACGCACCAGTGACCGGGCGATGGCGTCCTATAAAACCGGGCGCGCAACAACCGCCATTACCTCGTGCACACGCATACACGTTCGACCGACGGACGCGGGCGCGTCGAACAAAATTGCTGAAACGATCGTAATGGAACGCAACGCGGAAAGCGCTGCACTTACCCGCGCTGCATCGCACGTTCGTCCGCACGGAGGGGTGAGTCCGTTTAATTTCGATTCGGCGCGCAGGAGGGTAAACGCGCGGCACGCGGGGCGCTACACCGGTACAAAAAAAAAAAGTCTCGGACTCGAAACGTACCATCGTCAGTGAATAACACGTTCGTCGGTGCGCTTTATTCCGTTCGCCACAAATGCCATAGCTCTCTCTCTCTCTCTCCCCCACGGCAACTAAAGCACCGTCCCGTTATTTTTGGACTCGCACGAAACAAGTTTCATTGTGGAGGGTATTAATACTTTTCGGGACCGTTCATCGTAATCGGCTGATTGCGCGTTCGGCGGAGCATGTTTAAAAGATGACAATCGCGCCGATCTACCAGTTAGCCGAAAAGTAAAACTGCAGTTCTCGTGTCGGGCGGAGAATAAAAAGAGCACGAGACGAAAAAAAAAATGTACATACGAGACATCGCGTGATCATTCGAACTTCCCTCGAGCTTCACTCGAAGCGCGCTACAATTAAAAGTAAAAAAAGATATGTGGCGGATGGAAGTAATTTATGTGCAATTACGGGAAAACTAAAAAGTTGGAAATATCGAGCGATTCGCAACCGCACCTCATTCATCATCGACGCCTCGTCCTCTCGTTCCAGCAAAATCGAAAATATAAGTTGCGACGGTAGAGCATCTTAAGGGGATGCTGTTTGAGAGGCAGTCCAGCATCGTCTTAAGATGCCCAAGATGATATTCTAATCGGAAGCGATATTCCATAGACGCCATAATTTCACGGGAGATAAAATTTCATCCTATCTGCGAGCGATGAGGGATGCGAGGTTTCGAGGCCTAACTCCGATCGGGGTGACGCTCGCGAATTTATGGTCCACGGGCCCGCACGCATACACAGCAGGGCGCGACGCTGTGCCGTCTCGAGAGTATACAGATAAAGGGAGGAAACATAAATCTTTACAATGGTAGAGGGCCAACGACGAGTGCTCCTCAAAGCCGACTGGCAGCGCTGGCTGACATGATTTATTTATTTGTCTCTCGTTAAAGTTATCCGCTCTTGCAAAGTTTCGCGACTCCTTTTGTCGAGGAGTCGTTCGAACGAGAGGCAAACGCTCGCTTCGGATACTTCGATGTCTCGACGGCTGAACAATACGTGAACGCGTACAAAGGAGAACTTCTCGTATTCGCCTAGTAGCATCGCTCTCTCTCTCTCTCCCTCTCTCTCTCTCTTTCTCAATGGAAATTGAGAAGCGTAAACGCGCGTATCGAACAAGCATATACGCAGCACAACATCGCGAGTTGTGCGCTTCGAAGCTATTCCGGTCTCTTTGCGCTCGCAAATTCGCATTTTATTGTACATATCTAATTAGCGTGCGCGAGCATGCACAAATCTCGCGTAGAAATGCGCGACGCAATGCCCGAAATGTTACCGAAATAACTCTCAACTCGATTACTGCAAATCTATCTCACTAATGCATCAATTTCTCGCATTTGTACACAGTTCAAAATTTTATGTTAAATTAACATATATGTTATGTATTTTTATATATATCAAATATATTTATGTATACCAAATATTTCAAAAGGTCTTTTTAAAATTTTGTGTTAATTAACACAAGATAAATGTGTTAGAAAGCGACATAAATATTATAAAACACAAAACGTGTAACTTCAACACAATTCGAAAACAATGTAAAAATATATTTCTTCAGTAAAATTATGTTAATACATATGTTTCATTAATCTTGAAATTTATATTTTAAAGTTACATTATTTTTGTTATTTATTTGTTTACCCATAAATTGTGTTATCTAAGCGTTAATAATAATCATTTTATTAACGCTTAGATATGTAAAAAATTCAATACAAAAAATTTAAATACAAAGATGTTTACTTTTGTACTTATCTACAAATACTAAAAATCACAATAAAAATTATTATACTTCCTCGAAAAATTTCATAAACTAAATAATTTCAAAAATTTATATAACAGCAAAGATTTTGTATTTATATTAAAACTTCTTAACATTTTTATGTTAAATTTTTAATTAGAATACTATTTGAATATATTGTGTTAAATTTATATTCAACATTTCTTTGTTAAAATAATTTGTAGATAAATGAACAAATAATAATATGACTTTAAAACATAAATGTTAAGTAAATAAATGGATAAAGTGTACATGTATGTTAATATGTATAATAAATGCTAGTTTTATTGAAGGAACATGCTTCTACAATTTGCTTAGAAAATTGTGTCAAAATGTTAATTTTTTACGTAATATTTACATTATTTTCTAAAATATTCATCTTATGTTAAATTAACGCCAAAAGTTGGGTGCACCGTTTGGGACATGCAATATATGTTAAATTTAACAGATTTTAACAAAATTAATAAATCGTATTATTTTGTTGCTAATTTAAATTATAATAATCATAAATTAGTGTCCATATCATGAAATATTGGTGATTAAAATAAACTCATGTCAACGCAAATCTATTTAAATAGTAATAATCTCTATATCCGTTCGCAGAATCAAAACCTTCGTGTCTTACGGCTTAAATCAAAATTACATTTCAATCGCAAATCGCGTGGCATTCTGTTCAATATCGAGGAATGTGTTTGTACAGATCATTTTAGGCCCGGCTCTGAGAGAACCCGGCGTAATAACGGCAAAGCACGTGCAATCCCAGCACGTTTCTTTAATCCGTTCCATGATACAGATCACGCGGCGTGTACGTGAGCGTGCACGTGCATGCGCACGTGCATTGGTACGCGCGAGCGCGCAGCATCCGATAGAAAGGGATGAAAGCTCCCAGGATAAAGCTCTCGTTCGCGGGGTCGCTGCCGCACTCGTCGTCGTCGTCGTCGTCGTAGCGACGGCACTATTCGAGCGATATAAGCTTATTTGACTTTGCGGAGGTATAATCCATTCCGCACACTGTGTTCCTTGCGCGTTGAACTGGATACGAGTACACTGCGAGAGAGAGAGAGAGAGAGACCTCCTCTCCCTTCCGTCCCTCTCTTCCGCATGCAATTTTTCGTAGTTTTGTTTGCACTTGAAATACTCTCGAAGTACCTTTCCGTGTAATCTCGCTCATACTTTTGTAACCGTAAGGTCATGAATAACCTGACTGCGATTTCGACGTGATTTCAGATTTGAGAAAGCAGTGATAATGGCAGTTTCCACGGGCGAGCAAGCCAATTAATTCGACGCGCAAACATTTTCGGTCGCGGAGCATGATCTGCCGCGTCATAATCATATTCGATATTAATTTAGGTAATGTATCAACATCGTTGTTTGCGTTACACAAGGTTTTTCAACGTGGTCGGACCGCGTTCAATATTGCCGGTGTTAGAGCTGATTGTTGCGTCGATACGAAACGGATATATTGGCGCAGTCAGAACTGCCTGGTGAAATGATCAGCGGGGTAACCGAAAAATTTTTCACCAAAAGCAACAATGTGTGTTAAACATTTCCAGTAGTAATCAACAATTTATCAAGATTCGCCATATGCTATTTCGTCCTACTTTGTCAAGATGATATTTTCGGAGCGATCGAGCTACAAGCGCGGCTGCTTCCTGACTTTTTGTTTTATTCTCATCAGTGATCTCGTAGAATACCGGCCAACCTTGTAGACAGATATCCCGTGGCGTATGTAAATATTCCGCTTATGCAGTCGGTTTGCTCGCCGTGTCTCTCAGCGAGTCGATATTTTCCATCCTCGTTTGTCACACTGATAAGGACGAGAGGCGGCGATACTGATTACGCGATCATCTTTCCAGGCCAGGGGGACTAGGTCGATGTCAAACCGCATTTGCAGTTTATCTTCGTGACACTGAAGTTGTAGGCGCCACTGTCACTGCATACCAATGTCACAGTATTATACACCGATTCTTTAGGAGAGGGCACAGAATGTCCAAGAATTTGCATACAAAGCAATTGCAAATTAAAGAATCATTGAAGCTTCAATGATGCAAACAAACTGCCGAAAATTTCCCCTCACATTTATTTCAAAGTGGACTTACTTTAAGATACTATCTTAAAAAAGTTGCTTTAAATATCAATCGTAGTGTTAAATAATTGTTTTGAATAAAAAAAAAAAAAATAGGTTGCCTGATCACTATGCCGATTATTGGATGAACAATAATACGTGCGAGCAATGGTACATTCTGTGTAAGTATCACGCAAACCGTCGTTTCGGTAAATTATTGCGCGAGCCCCAATTGCCCCTGTACAAAAACTGCACGGAAAGAATAATAAATTCTAAAAAATGCCGATATAATTCGTTTCGGATGCGCACAATATGCATAGCTTAATCGAAACTACGTTCACAAAATCCACCGAGATATATGTAACGCAAGTGCATGCTGCATTGCACCTGATATTACACATGTGTGTGTGTGTATGTATGCATGTATGTAAAATACAACTATAACGTGTAACACTTGTGACACACTACCCACCAAGTCGTTCTTGTAACTAAATCAAAAAAGAGAAAATTAAATCGACAGATATTTCTTTATTCCTAGATACTTATCGAAACTGCTGTTCGTAATTAACTACTAAATCTCTCAAATTACGATATATAGCATGATAATAGATTAACACCAATGCGTTTCTTTGAACCTATATACTTTGTATCCCATGCACAATGGGATTTCCACGCGACTTTCATAAAATGCAATTCTGTCGTCAGACTTTCATAAACTCCAATATGGTTTCGTGCAAAAAGTTCTCGTGGCCGATCGAAAGCTGCGTTCGCGGTTTGCGATCGAAATCAATGGAAATATCGCGCTGATATGCGCAACGTGCGGAGATGTATTCGCGGCATGCACGTGCGTCAGATACATGTGTATCGCCATTTAATCAAAGCTTTTTGTGTGTACAAATGCGATTGAATGCGCTCAATGAACCGCTCCCCGGGCGTCGCTTAAATTGTTAAACGGATTTTCGTTCGTGCATTATATTGTCGACCAACGCTACTCGCGACTTATTATTTCGTCGGTACCGCAGTGTACCAGCGGTGAGTTCCATTAACGTTCCCTTAAATACTTTATTAAAGTTAATGGAGGCTCCTGATTATCTCTTAACAAGTTTTATATTTATATGAAGCGCGCTGTTTCCTTGCCGCGAGGCGATGAGGCGGTCTGGCACATGTGTCAAAACGATTAATCTTCCACGAATATACCGATTATGCCGGAAGGTCGAAATTACCTTAACGACGTTAAACTTTTGAAACGTATTAATTACCGCTAGTGAGTTTAGCGATGTACGAGATACGTATATCAAACGCGAGTAAATTAACGCATGCATTGGCGCAGCACTTGGGAAATAATCGTTAAACGGACTAAGCGATTTATTACAAACGTAGATTTGCAAATATATATTGCCAAACAGTTTTATTACGATCGTGTACACAAATAAAATTTCAGATCAGATATTTATAGGTCTCTATTTCCGGCCGACTGCAATCAATTCATGCAAGAGATGATATCAATCTCAATTTTCATTAAACTGGTTGCTTGTTGAAATCATTTCACAGTACAAATAATTTTACTCGTTGTCATTTACTTATATTCCAGTTTTCAGATACAAATGTTAATTAATATTACTATATCTATAGCACTAAACAAAAGAGTTTCATGTTCCATAGAAAATGCAAAATTTGTAAAAAAAAACCGCACGTTTTCTGCGAATCATCATTAACAGTCATATAATTAAATTACAACAGTTATTTATTATATTTTATAATATTATATGAATGCCAGAGAAATATTTGCAGTTGTTAAAAAATAAGAATATTGAGATCCTACCAGTTTCGATTTGTCGGGGATATTACGGCGCCGTTCTCAATCGAGAAACTGCTTGATTTCGGGCGCATCGGGTCAGTTCCCGAAAAAAAGCCGCAGCCTATATGTATGTATATTGCGCACGTAGCTGACATTACGATGTCATTCTGTGAGCTCGCTTCAACAAAATTTAATTTTCCTTTTCATGAATTGGACTGTGATTGGCTCCTCTTCCTCAATAGCCTGCGCGCCGGACAAGTTTCGTTCGCCATTTCGCTCGCTTCCGGTCATAACCCGATTCGTGACAACCTATGCAAGTCTATTGATACCCCTATTGGACTTCCATACCCTCGACTTTTGCAATTTAATTTTCGCAAGGACCACCGCGCGTTACCTCAGTGGAGTTGGCATCTCGTTTTCAGAATTTCGATATAATTGATAGACTCTTCTCCCTTGAGTTCTAAACTATCTCCTGACAGTTTAAAAAGTTCTGACAATTAAATATAAAAAGTGATTTGAACATACAAGAGACATCAACTTCACATGTTCGTAACATAAAAATAGGTAATAGCTTTTTTTCAATTAATCCGTGCACTTTAAATTTCGATATTAAGCAAAAATATAGATAAAATATTAAATAAAATTGTTACTGTCTGACCATGTTTATATTAGATGAGTTTGTAAATATCCATTAACTTATTATAAAGAAATATCATTTAGTTAATAATCGTTTTCTAAATATTAGTACATTATTGATTTAGAACGTGAATATATTTTGACTTATCTATTTGTTTGTACGCAAATTATACGAAAATAGAGTTTAGTGATGCATCTAAAATAACTCGCAAAAATAAAGTAGTCGAAGTGTAATACATCAAAAATATACAAGAATATTTAGATAAATATAAAATTCTGTGGAAAAATAAAGAGATAAATAAAAAATATTTTAAGAAAAAAATAAGAGAACAACAAATAAGAACAGAATATTAATTTCGATAAAATAAAAAATTATTAATTAAAATAGAAATATATATATATATATATATATATATATATATACATAATTTTTATTATCATAACCTTTTATATTAAACGGCTAAGATGAAAACTTGACATAACAATAATAGTAGCACTGAAATTTTTATAACGTAGCTACAGTATAAAAATAAAATTAAAATATGTATAAAATTAATATTTATCAAAATTTAAAAAAAAGATTTGCATTCTGCGCTCTTGCGATTTGTGAATATGCGATTACGCACACTGAATACAGCGGATTATAACGAAAATGCTTACACGTATACAAGGTATTTGAATGGAACGGCCTCGCGACAACAAATATACGGTAATCGTTTTCGGAACTGTGGGCCGTCAAGGTTCGTCTACTTCGAGTGTATCGAACGAAACTTTTGTGTGCTTGACCTCGGTCAATGACTCTTAGTATCTCGTAACACCTAATGTTCACGACCTTACCCAGATTATGTCAGTGAGCGGGTAATGCCATGCTGTCAAAAATTTCCTAATGACCTCGAAACAGGTTGCACGCCCGCAACATATAGAGGAAATAATTTTGAACAAGCAAACTAAAAGAAAATTAAGTCCTAAGTTTTTTGCAATTTTTAATCAATTTAAACAATTTCATTATTATCTTGATATTCTTTTTATTTTTAAGATTAGTGCACTTTTAATATTTTTAAGTTCTAATGTCTCTCTTGAACAATGTTGTATTAATCATATTTGTATCAATTTAATTCATGTGTGTATATGCGATAACTTATACGTATGGTATGTATTTTGTCATAATTCAACGTTTTACAAATATATTATGATTTTATAACGTTATGCAAATATATATTTTTTTTTTTATTCTACATAGTAAGAAATTTTTCACTGCGGGAAAATATCATTAGGCTGTTTAATGAAAAAATGCGGAGATATCTTCAACGCAATTGCGACCGTGACTAAGCTAGACTTCCGTGTCTGCCCTGTTATCTGGCCTACGAGTCTCGGGACGAACTTGACCCGGTTATCCGGGAATACTTTACCTGCTGAGTGCAGGTAGCTTGAACGACATCCTGCCGCGTAGGTGGACCTCGAGGAAAGTGAAAATGAAGGAGATGAGATGAAGGTACGCAATGCTATAGATGCAAGGAGTCAGATCATATCGCGAGACAAATAGTAGGTCAAGTTGAACGGAACGTGGATGGAGTAACGGTAAAGTTACTCTCACTTTCATATCCCCGCAGCGTGTACCTGCAATCGCACCTGCACGAGTGAGCACTTGCAGTCCCGACCTCCACGTGGACACGGAGCACGTCTGCTGGCACGTGCCTTCATCGCTTCACGCGAAGTTGGAAAAGCAATTTAGCGCGGTGGCACGTATGTGAGAAACGACGATTAACTAGAATCAATTATATTACAGAAAGATTACCAATACTGGCATACTACTTCGTTTGCAAATAATATTTTAAATAATATTTTGGATATTTCTTAAACAGAAACCAAAAGTAAAACCTTAAAAACGTAAATGCAAACTAAAAAATGTCTTTTCTCAGATAGCATAAGACAGTTTTTATAATACTGTTTTATACCGAAATTTATCGTACCTATTTGTCTCGAGGGTATAATAAAGAATTCTGCCCGTCGTCCGAGTACACATTTGCTGCGTTTCCCTCTCTTCGATTCACACACATACGCAATTCGGGCGGTTTTTGAAAGTTTGAGTAAGCGTGGGGGAAGACGCGCTTGGTCCATTATCTCTGACCTTCCAATAAAACCCTTCCTTTTTACGTCATCCCTAGCGTTTCTCTAGCCTGAACGGCCCCGGATCCCCCCATGAGGCCCCCGTGCACGCTTTCGACCTTCACCACCGGGATTGCATCCCACGAGGTCGTGATTTCAATATGGCTTGAGGGCCACAAGTCCGTATGACTCGTTCCGAGAAACGCTGGGCGGCCCACATGTCGGGCACTTGCTATATCCCCAAACATAATTCCCCTCCTTCCATACTGCATCCTTCCCGCTTCCTACATTTCTTACTTAAGGGAGTTCCGCTGCTAAATCAAAATGAACAGATTTTCATGAAACTATGTAAAGAAGATCAAATTAGTAATATAAATTGACTGTCAAAATTTCAGAAAGCTGAACTAGCTAGTTATTTAGATATTAAATATTTCATTAACATGGGCTCTTATGGGAGTCGATGAATTTTCAGGATTTTTCAGTTTTTATTTGTCGTATTAAACGTAAAAGTAATGAATAGATGTTAGTAAAACTTTACGATACATCTTAGCTGTCCAAAAAAGTACTGTTAAATTTTTGAAACGATGCACTTGCTCGTTTGAATGAAATAATTGATAAGATAAAGTTTCCAATAATCGAAGCAATACAGCACGTAAAAGTGTGGTAAATGTGTGCTAGTGATATAACATAAATTTCAAATTGTTGTTATATTTAGTTATCTAAGGGTAGTATAATAGTGAAGAATGTTTATTCTCAATTTTTAAAAAAATTATTTAGTAATAAAAGTAGTACTTTATAGTCGAATTTTTTTTTATATTCACCCTTATTAACTTTAGATCATATACAGCAAAACAAAAGGCAACAAAATGGTCAATTGAATTTTTTTTTTACTTTAACCCCTGTGCTACTTGTGCCGGGCCTGAGCAGAAGAACTCCTTTAACGGAAACATGCATTCTTTTGTTACAATACTGCATTCTATATTTCTTATCCAACAAATATGCATTCTGCATCGTAATAAGTGCAATTCATCATTACACGCAACATGAATTACACTTTTCATGTTGCAGTTGCATTGACTCTACGGAGTAAGCGTCGTACATAATACCTTGAAAGAAGGTATTATGTACGAGGAGACGAATGCACGCGCATTCTTCAAACGGAATAAAGTCGCGGATGTAAATGCACGAGACAAGTGTCTAAATTCTTTCGTAACAATCTACCTACTTTAGGCCAGTATTCTACATTGACCAATCATAGAACTGCATCAACCTATACGTCTAACCAAAAAATAATAAAAAAGACTTAGCAAAAAAATAATATACTGAAAAAATGAAAAAATAATTAAAAGAAAAATTTTCGCATTATTCCTCTTACATAAAGTATGCACACATAGATCATTGTTTCTCATTTCTTCATATTTTATGTAAAAAATACAATGCAAAAATTATGTAGTGACGAGTCTTGGCCCGTCTACATATAATACTGATTGTGAGAAAAAAATGAGTGATATTTGTGACTATAATTGCATAACAATATAGTCAGAAATATTATTTTTATAATAATTATTACTATAATATTGGTAATAATAATCACATATTTATATAATGCTTTTTGCGGATTTCTAAAAACCGGTTTTTGACGGCGTTGATTCATGGAGAGTATATGTATCAGTAGCTGTATATATATGGTAAGTAGCTGTATGCATGATGTAATAAGAAAGGTGTATTGCGCATATAGCGATGGCGTCACGATGAGCGGAGCCAATAAAATTTGGGTCCAAATGCACCGCGCAAATAATCTTCTTCTTTCGAACATTTGGACCCAATTCTTATTGGTCGACTACTGCGCATACGTGATGTTGGTTCACCTTTCTTATTACATCATGGCTGTATGTTCTGTATGTCCAGTCGCTCGCATTCACGGATCAAGTGCATTTTAAATAGTTCATCAATTAAACAACGTATGATTAATTACTACAAATGATATTTGTTGAAAATTAATTGACTTTTGTCCTTGTATGTTTTTATAAATTTCTTAAGAATATTGAAAATTTTATAGCCAACAACAAATTCGTTTTTGTTAATTGCTGAAGTTACAGATTTTGTAATATAGGAAATAGTTATAAGTATTTTATTTCCTTGTTCTTTCTTTCTAATATTGCCATTGTTTATCAGAAACTTTGCGTTGAGATTTATTGTGGTTTGGTGTTGAATAATTTCTTTAGCCTGTCTACTTTTTCTCCAAGGCTGTCACGAAAGCGAGGGGTTAGCGTGTTGATGCTTGACGAGAGGCCTATGCTCCTCTTCGCTCATCAAGGGGATGCCACGACGTGATAATAACCGATTTCGATGAAATTTATTGTATCGATAGGTTACCACGTCAAATATTACCCATGCCCTTGCTTAGCTAGCAATTGCTGGCTACGTACATTCCACCGGAAATCAGGCAATTTCGATTGGCAATCGGGTGGCAACAGGCTACATTGTCCGGTGCAACGTCCGGTCAAGGCCGTGCGACATCGCATCCGCGAGGTGTTACTCGACACCTTTATCAATATTCTCTGTATGAGTGCACACTCACAACAGTACTCTACAAAATTGATATGGCGCTCGTAATTTTTAATTACGATTTTCTTGTTTATTTCACATTATCCTTTTACCCAGTAATATTTGACGTGATAACTTATTGATAATAAGTTTCATTGAAATCGATTATCATCACGTCGTAATCTTCTTTTGTGAGATGAACGGGAGATGAACGGGGAGGAAGGGGAGCGTAGCCTTCTTTCGTCTCATCTATGTATATTATAAGACTTCGAAATCACGGATGTACATTACCGCGAGGGTAGAAGTAAAAACAAAAATCGGAATTCTCTCGAAATCCCCACGGGCATAATTACGCCATTCTACCAATGTTACTACGCGATCTGTTACGAAATTCTCGTAAACGACAGCTCCCGTTTCCTGATTATCCTGTCCACTTGTCACAGCGATTACTCATAGATACATAATCCGATTGCCGTTTGCCGATGACAGGCAACGTCGTACAGAACGTATGCACGTGCGAGCTATGATTACATACGATGACCGTGTTTATTCGCCGCAGTAACCATCCGAAGATCTGGAGCCGCGATGTACGTGCAATTCACGTAATGGCAATATATACAAGTACATGATTGCGATCACGATCTCCGACGTTGGACGTTGTAATACAACGCGTTAAAAGCATCATTGAATGCATTACGCAAAATAATGTAAATACAAAAAGAACATTAAATACATATTTTGAAAATATCAAATTTGCTAGATATATATCCTCGAATTATTTTAATCTTAACATTATATCGTCAAGTACAAAAAAAGTTCTCTTCAAAGTACATTTTGAATTATTATAGAATAAACATCTTGGAGCTTTCTCTTGTTTGTGTGCCGCAAACAAATTTTTCCCTCAAAGAAGAGATTTTTATTTTGATATTGATCATAAAACATCATAATTTTATTAGTGCGTGACGAATATTAGTGTAACTAAAATGTGACTCATAAAATTATCACGAATCTTGATACGTAAAAATTAAGCTCAAATTCTGATTTTGATGCTCAACTTCACTTTCAATACATACGTAACAATAATTGAGTACTCGCGCGCGCTCGTTTGTCAACAAATCTCGAGTCGATCATGTAGGAGTCCTTCGGTCTTTAACCGCAACGTGCGTTCCACAGTCACGCGAAAAAACGTATTCACGATATAATAACACGCTGCGTGGGCGCACGACAGAGAAGAGTGGGGAACACGGTCCAACGTAGTGGCAGGTCGCAATGAGTTTCATGGCTGCATCGTATGATCTCATATTGAATACCTTTTTGCGTGAGGCACTTTTATTGACGCTTGCCTTGAAAATTACGCCAGGGTCGTTTTATCAGTGAATTTCCGTGAACGAACACACGGGTGATATCGTGCGTATCGATGACCGCGAGTCGGATTTGAAGTTCACAGTCTTCCTGCGCGGAAAGTGATGATGACAAGGACGATGGGCGGCGACAGAGAGAAAGAAATGGAGACGAAAAAGATGCGATTGCACGACTTATATAAAAGCGCCGGCATGGGCGAAAGTGTGACACTTTTTGATCGCCCTCTGCGAAGCAAGATGTTCGGGTTGGTGCATCCGGGATTCGCGGCAAGTTTTGTGGCTGTCCTTTTGATCTTTGAAGTTTTGTTCACGCCGATTCAAGCCGAATACACTAATTGTAAGTAGATCCTCGCTAATTGATTTTTGCCGCGAAATTACAATGCCATGGATGATATTACTTGCTCCTGCAAGTAATATCATCCATAGCAAAAAAATATATTTTTAAATAAAAATTTTTAAGGAATAATTGAAGAGAAAAATTGGTTGTTACTCTCTTTAATTCTGAAGACATTTTAGTATAGGAAAGAAGTATTTTTGCAGGAACAAAATAAATTTATAATAATCGGGGACTCACTTAAGAGAGAATATGCGTATATTTTTATTCTCATTATTAATCCAAGAATTTTTCTAAATTTTTCTAATTTGTCTTAAACACTATTTATAAAGATGTTTACAAAAATTAACTTGGTATATCAAATTACCACCTTATTATTATTCTCTCAGAAAGGATTTCTGATATCAAGGCAAAAAATATTCTTGACATATTTAATCTTATTACAACCTTATGTAGTATAAAAATAAAACAAGATTAAGATTAAATCAGAAATTTCTACCTTCAGATCGGTTTATTCTTAAATCTAGAATGTCATAAGATTGTCACAAATTTACTAAATCATTCTAAGAAAATTAATAAGATAACATCAAAAGTTATTTTATTCTAGATTTTCCATTTAAGAATAAAATATTCTTCCTTTGATAATAAATATGATTGGCGCTATATCGATCCTATTTTATAATAGATCGAAGAATAATAGCATTAAGCCCAGAAATCTTTTCTGTGGGTGTAAAGATCTTCTTTCATTTAATTTCTTTTCACAACAGTAAATGTACGGTATTTTGCGTGGAATTTTTATTATTTCAATTCTGTATATTACATTTCTTATTTTCCAATTACGCGAATGCTATTTCATGCTGCAGCGTGCAACTCGAAATATAATGCCGCGCTGTGTCTTATTACGCGTTGTAATAGTAATAACGAAATGTTCATAAAGCATATGTACTATCACGCGCAGGAAGCGCTCCTGCGCACTTATTTTCGTAGCTATCCGTGAAGTGGAACCTAAAGCCTCTTCTGTGGTTCTCAAAGTTTCGGTAGTAAACTTACTTTATCAAACTACACAACATCTATGGCAAACTCTATATTAGTCAGTTCACTCGAAACTCTGAGAAGCTCGCCAACTATTCCCGTTGCAATTAATTTTTCGGAAACTTATTTACTGCATGACGTATTATGCAGCATACCTCACTTCGATATTATTTCGAAAAATTTAAATAATTGTGTTATTTTAACTTCAAATATAGGTCGTGTTCAGCTTATTTTACCTATCACACGGACATCAAAAATCTTTCTTTGGATCTTTCTCTCGCTTTTATAATTGTCTAAAGATTTTTTTATGTTAATGATAATTTACGATTGTAGATAACTTGAAATTTTATAAATATCATTTACGAATATTGATCAATTTAATCCTAATCTATATATTTCCTGACAAACTATTAATAAATTCTTATAAATTCTATTTTTTTCAAATTTTCTGTTGTTTTATATTATTATTGACAATATATACATACATTTTTATATTATCCTAAATATATATAATAATATATAAAATAATAAATTTAATTATATATAATACTATTTATATTTTATTATACTAGACCACAACATTGCGCGCGCTTCGCGCGCGCCACTTAGCATTTTTATATTGAACATTGCACTTTTTTTTCTTCTGTAATATTACTCTCACACACTTTATCATATTTAATGCCCTTCTCTATCTCACGCTCTTTCTCCCACTCTCTAAATTATTAATTATAATATTAATGATATTAATTATATTATTTTCATATTGTTCAATATTACTCTTACACTTTACTTTCTTATTTAATCCTCTTCTTTATCTCTCACGCTCTCCCACTCTCCTCCCTCCTCCCCTCTCTCACTCTCTAAACACAAATTAGTCATTATATTATATTTTCATGTTTCTTAATATCACTCTTACATACTTTATCTCCATACTTAATCCCCTTTAAATAAATTAAAAATTATAATATATTATATGTAATGTTACCTGTTAATTTTCAATCAATTTTCAAAACTTTCACTTTCTGACGAACTCTTTAGAAAATTATTGTACGCGTCCGGAACTATAAGAAAACTGTGTTAAAATAAATAGAATTCTCGATATTCGATTAGCATTTCTCGTCAACCCTCAAAATTCAAGTTTTCCGGAAAATATAATTGTTAAAAAAATGTTTTAATTAATTATATCACCTGAATTCTATAGCAAATTATTGTACGCGTCCGGAACTATGTGAGAATTACGTTAAAATAAATAGATCAGTCGATATTTAATTAGCATTTCAGGTCTAGCTTTAAAAATTCAAGTTTTCCGGGCAAAATAATTGTTTAAAAAATGTTTTTATTAATTATAACACCGTAACTTTCCAAAAACTATTGTACGCGTCCAGAACTATATGAAAACTGCATTAAAATAAATAGAACTGTTGATATTCGATTTGCATTTCACGTCTAGCCCTCAAAATTCAAGTTTTTCGGGCAAAATAATTGTTTAAAAAATGTTTTAATTAATTATATTACCAAAACTCTTTAGAAAATTATTGTACGCGTCTGAAACTATATGAGAACTGCGTTAAAATAAATAAAACTAACGATATGTGAACAGCATCTCACCTTTAGCCCTCAAAAGTCAAGTTTTTCGGACAAAATAATTGTTTAAAAATTGTTTTAATTAATTATAACACCGTAACTTTTTAAAAAACTCTTGTAAGCGTCCAGAACTATATGAGAATTACGTTAAAATACATAGATCTGTCGATATTCGATTAGCACTTGTCGTGTAGCCTCAAAAATTCAAGTTTTTTGGGCAAAATAATTGTTTAAAAAATGTTTTAATTAATTATATCACCTGAACTTTATAGAAACAGATTGTACGCGTCCCGAACTATATGAGAATTACGTTAAAATACATAGATCTGTCGATATTCGATTAGCACTTGTCGTGTAGCCTCAAAAATTCAAGTTTTTTGGGCAAAATAATTGTTTAAAAAATGTTTTAATTAATTATATCACCTGAACTTTAAAGAAACATATTGTACGCGTCCCAAACTATATGAGAATTACGTTAAAATACATAGATCTGTCGATATTCGATTAACACTTGTCGTGCAGCCTCAAAAATTCAAGTTTTTTGGGCAAAATAATTGTTTAAAAAATGTTTTAATTAATTATATCACCGGAACTTTACAGAAACATATTGTACGCGTCCCGAACTATATGAGAATTACGTTAAAATAAATAGATCTGTCGATATTCAAATAGCACTTGACGTGTAGCCTTAGAAGTTCAAGTTTTTCAGGCAAAATAATTGTTTAAAAAATGTTCTAATTAATTATATCACCTGAATTTTATACAAACATATTGTACGCGTCCCGAACTATATGAGAATTACGTTAAAATACATAGATCTGTCGATATTCGATTAGCACTTATCGTGTAGCCTCAAAAATTCAAGTTTTTTGGGCAAAATAATTGTTTAAAAAATGTTTTAATTAATTATATCACCTGAACTTTATAGAAACATATTGTAAGCGTCCCGAACTATATGAGAATTACGTTAAAATAATTAGATCTGTCGATATTCGATTAGCACTTGTCGTGTAGCCTTAGAAATTCAAGTTTTTCAAGCATAATAATTGTTTAAAAAATGTTCTAATTAATTATATCACCGGAACTTTACAGAAACATATTGTACGCGTCCCGAACTATATGAGAATTACGTTCAAATAAATAGATCTGTCGATATTCAAATAGCACTTGACGTGTAGCCTTAGAAATTCAAGTTTTTCAAGCATAATAATTGTTTAAAAAATGTTCTAATTAATTATATCACCGGAACTTTATAGAAACATATTGTACGCGTCCCGAACTATATGAGAATTACGTTAAAATAATTAGATCTGTCGATATTCGATTAGCACTTGTCGTGTAGCCTTAGAAACTCAAGTTTTTCAAGCATAATAATTGTTTAAAAAATGTTCTAATTAATTATATCACCGGAACTTTATAGAAACATATTGTACGCGTCCCGAACTATATGAGAATTACGTTAAAATAATTAGATCTGTCGATATTCGATTAGCACTTGTCGTGTAGCCTTAAAAATTCAAGTTTTTCAAGCAAAATAATTGTTTAAATAATGTTTTAATTAATTATATCACCGGAACTTTACAGAAACATATTGTACGCGTCCCGAACTATATGAAAATTACGTTAAAATAATTAGATCTGTCGATATTCGATTAGCACTTGTCATGTAGCCTTAGAAATTCAAGTTTTTCAAGCAAAATAATTGTTTAAAAAATGTTCTAATTAATTATATCACCTGAACTTTATAGAAACATATTGTAAGCGTCCCGAACTATATGAGAATTACGTTAAAATAATTAGATCTGTCGATATTCGATTAGCACTTGTCGTGTAGCCTTAGAAATTCAAGTTTTTCAAGCATAATAATTGTTTAAAAAATGTTCTAATTAATTATATCACCGGAACTTTACAGAAACATATTGTACGCGTCCCGAACTATATGAGAATTACGTTCAAATAAATAGATCTGTCGATATTCAAATAGCACTTGACGTGTAGCCTTAGAAATTCAAGTTTTTCAAGCATAATAATTGTTTAAAAAATGTTCTAATTAATTATATCACCGGAACTTTATAGAAACATATTGTACGCGTCCCGAACTATATGAGAATTACGTTAAAATAATTAGATCTGTCGATATTCGATTAGCACTTGTCGTGTAGCCTTAGAAACTCAAGTTTTTCAAGCATAATAATTGTTTAAAAAATGTTCTAATTAATTATATCACCGGAACTTTATAGAAACATATTGTACGCGTCCCGAACTATATGAGAATTACGTTAAAATAATTAGATCTGTCGATATTCGATTAGCACTTGTCGTGTAGCCTTAAAAATTCAAGTTTTTCAAGCAAAATAATTGTTTAAATAATGTTTTAATTAATTATATCACCGGAACTTTACAGAAACATATTGTACGCGTCCCGAACTATATGAAAATTACGTTAAAATAATTAGATCTGTCGATATTCGATTAGCACTTGTCATGTAGCCTTAGAAATTCAAGTTTTTCAAGCAAAATAATTGTTTAAAAAATGTTCTAATTAATTATATCACCGGAACTTTATAGAAACATATTGTACGCGTCCCGAACTATATGAGAATTACGTTAAAATAAATAGATCTGTCGATATTCAAATAGCACTTGACGTGTAGCCTTAGAAATTCAAGTTTTTCGGGCAAAATAATTGTTTAAAAAATGTTCTAATTAATTATATCACCTGAACTTTATAGAAACATATTGTACGCGTCCCGAACTATATGAGAATTACGTTAAAATAATTAGATCTGTCGATATTCGATTAGCACTTGTCGTGTAGCCTTAGAAATTCAAGTTTTTCAAGCATAATAATTGTTTAAAAAATGTTCTAATTAATTATATCACCTGAACTTTATAGAAACATATTGTACGCGTCCCGAACTATATGAGAATTACGTTAAAATAATTAGATCTGTCGATATTCGATTAGCACTTGTCGTGTAGCCTTAGAAATTCAAGTTTTTCAAGCATAATAATTGTTTAAAAAATGTTCTAATTAATTATATCACCTGAACTTTATAGAAACATATTGTACGCATCCCGAACTATATGAGAATTACGTTAAAATAATTAGATCTGTCGATATTCGATTAGCACTTGTCGTGTAGCCATAAAAATTCAAGTTTTTCAAGCAAAATAATTGTTTAAAAAATGTTTTAATTAATTATATTACCGGAACTCTTTAGAAATTTATTGTACGCGTCCGGAACTATATAAGAATTCCGTTAAAATAAATAGAACTGTCGATATTTGAACAGCATCTCACCTTTAGCCCTCAAAAGTCAAGTTTTTCGGACAAAATAATTGTTTAAAAAATGTTTTAATTAATTATATCACTGGAACTCTTTAGAAAATTATTGGACGCGTCCGGAACTATATGAAAACTGCGTTAAAATAAATAAATCTGTCGATATTCAATTAGCACTTCACGTCCAGCTTTCAAAATTCAAGTTTTCCGGGCAAAATAATTTTTAAAAAAATGTTTTTATTAATTACAACACCATAACTTTTTTAAAAACTATTGACACACGTTTAATCGGCATCGCGGAAAAGCGACAACAATACTTCGAGAGATGCGAGTATTGATGCCATGCCCTTTTTTAGAAAGGATTCTTACTTCTCCCCCCCCCCTTTCTCTCTTTCTCTCTCTCTCTCTTTCTCTTCCTCTCGTATATTTTTTATTTGGCTCTTTTTTCTTTTTCCCTGATTTCTTGTAATTATTTCAATCAGCTATCAAAAGTGACAGTTTGACAGCTGAAAATGACACGAAGTAGTTTGACAGCTGGAAATGACACGAAGTGAAGACAGTCACAACGCACTTAACAACTTTATAGCGAGACAGCCAATCAGCATCTCGGAAAAGCGGCAACAATAAATTCGATTCGATTTAACATCTCCTTTTTTAGATAGGATTACATTCATACAGAATATGAATAAAACAAAACAATGAGATGTTTTTACTAATTTTTGTAATGACTTTAAAATTGTTTAATACAAATATATGTATATAATTTTATTTATTCTTTTTTTATTGGATTATCTCTTGGTTATTTTTCTTCAGTTATTTACTGTACTATTATTCACAAAAACACGTTTATATTATGAATGTATATGGTATAGTACGTTCAGATGTATAGATTTGCTAAACGTAAATAATTGTAGGGATTAGTTATTCATGTGGGAAAAAATCTATATTAGATCTATAGATAGATATAGTTTGATGAATATATACCAATATGCCATCAAAGTTTTAAATGCATTTTCTATTTTTATAAAAACAAACAAACAATTCTTTCGTTTAATCAATGAAACGCGTGTCGCGTATCATAAAGTTAGCACAAAATTGGAAAATCGTTTAGTCACACGTAACTTTACTTTGCATTGCTGAAATCTCTAATGAGATTATCGAGTCATTTACGGGAAGAGCGCTGAGATGTAGCGGCGAGATGCGATAACATGCTTTGTTACTCCTCGAGGTAACTAGCTTGCGCACGCTATTCGACAGATACATTCGTATGTAAACAGTTTAATTATCATAATAAGGAAGCGTTAAATAAATGATGCAAAACAAGAAGTAATAGAAGACACCTAGAGGAAGTTTGTTGCAAATCGGCGAGTCTCATTGCAAAGTCAGTTCAGGAAATACCGAAATGTATTTTCCAATGATTGGAACAGCGGCTGCATATTATTAGATACATTTTATACAGCGGTTCGTTGCCGCTGCACCGTTGACGACGAGATCTGCCGCTCTCGAGCTTTTCTGTGGGTTGGCGTCCATTTAGCCTGAGTGGAGGCATTAGACGGTAAACGGAAGTCAATGGAGAATTCGGAATAGAAGCTTGCGGATTACGCTGAAACACCGGAAGTTAATAAACCGAATTTAGTGTTCGCCATTAGCATAGCGAATATTCCCTCCGCCACTGCCAACCAATACTTGAGAGTAACTTAACGAGAGACTGAAGCAAAAGAGACAATAAAACAAAAGAAAATATGTGACATGTCAATGTGTAAACGTTTTTTTGGAAAAATATTTGTTAAATATTACGTTTATTATTTCACTTTAATTTCAAGCCTATGTCATAATTCAGATTAATTTTGACTAGATAATATATAAAATTACTCAAAGATCTCTGCTCATAATATCGATTATAAAAAGTCTGATTCAGCGAAATAAAATAAATTTATTTTTAATTTTTAGGATAACAAAATATTTTGCAAGAATGACGCTTTTATTAGATACTACTGTTTAGATATTACTCTATTTCAGTATTTGCTGCAACAAACGACACTCAAGTGACTAAGCGCTAATATTCCAACCAAAGCATATTACCAATCACATCATTAATATAGCTAATTAATATGGCTAATACTCCTTGTGATTATGTAATTGTAATTCTATTTGTAATCTATTTCACATAGATAAAGTATATGCTAAAATCGTGCTTGCTAAATCGTGAATTTTAGGTTTGATTTGATTTTCCGTGTATTCAATCATTTAATTTAGTAAAATTTATCAGATTATTAAATAATATATTGTAGGGTAAATTCGGATATAACGGCCATAGTTTTTAAAAATACAAAACATACATTTATTTTTATTATTTTTTAATAGTGTTTAGTATATTATAATACTTGACTGAATCTTAAAGCATGTAGCACTGTCGACATTAAAAAGAAAATACTTAATAAAAATGTTATATTATCAAAATATTAAAACATAAACAGTGGTCAATTTTCACATCTTTAAAAAAAAGATGGCTATAGTATTATAAAACAGTTAGATCACATTTTATGTACTTAATATTTAGAAAATAATTTTAAAAACTTATAATTTTACATATTTAGTCTTATTGCCACATATTATTACATATTTAATTTTATTTTTTAAACATTTTTAATAATAAATGTTCATATAAGTTTAGAATCTGTTTAACTCATTGTCAAGAAATATCTATAATATTTCAAATTTAAAATATTAGGTTCGCAACTTAATTCTTGTCTTTTTATAAAATATATGCATAAACACATGCATTATTTATTGTTGTTTTTGAGGCCATTTTATCCAAACTGTGAGAGAATACGATATAGTATTTATTAAAAAATAAAAAAAGAAATAAAAGATGTAATCACACATTACAATTTACATACTTTACTCTTTATGTGTCTAATGTTAATTGTGACAGCTCAACTGTAATTTATTCGATATTGTGGCATTTTTTAATAAGCATATAAAATACTGTACGGACAAAGTCAAAAGTAATAACATGATATAATATCCACAATATTGTTATTTCAAATAGTATAAGCACATAAACTACGGTAAATATCGATTATCTTTGAAAATAATTACAAGACCATATTATTTAGTAATTGGAGAAATTATAGCAATTAGCCATCTTCTATGTGTGGCCATCATAACTCAGAAGTATACAAAATTCTTTAAGGACGAATCTTTTAAAGAATTTCGATATCTTTTTATCAAGACATAAACATATTTTGAATAAATTTTGATACAATTTATAATCGTCTTTTAACATCAAACCCCGTTTTTTTTTTTCAAACAAGTAGATACAGGAATGGGTAAATATTTCATTTCGCGTGTCAAATTTCGATGGCTAACCGACCAGACGATCGAGATAAAATGCATGTGCATGGAAAAAAATGATGGAATTAACGCCCTGCAAAAAATTGTCCCCCATATTGATTTACGTCCGAAAAAGCTTCCGTGTCAGAGACAGCGCGCTGATAGATTATTTGAACAACACGTCCCGGTTGCATAATGCAGGTTGTATAGAGTGTCATTATCTCGTTTACAATTCACTCTTTGGCGCGAAACATCAGACGGAGCACTGGCGCCCGAGTAAATTTAATAAAGGTAATTATTTGTTCTACCGGTAATAAAACGGCCGTTCCTATTAAATATTTAGGCTCTTTATTATGTAGAAGCAGACCAAAGTGATTTATTCATCAGATCGGCAACTATTAACTGTTCCTTCGTTGAACAATTACATTGATTGTTATGAGCATTAATTTTACGCATCGTGACTGAATAATCAACCGCGATATTATGCAACACACTGCGGGTGCAATGTAACGTTAAAAATAATTACTTTTTCAAGCCGTCGTTGAAAATCGAATAAAATTTAAATAATTCTAATTTAATAATACTATTGGCAGGTCGTAATCACAACATTAACGTCCATTAAATAGATTACATTATTTTCCGAAATTCTATATCCAAAGCTGGTGGCATATTTTATTTAATTTGCATAAATATAACACCTTAACATTATTAAAATATTTTTCAGAAATTTGGCTCAAAACCCGTTTTAAATCTAGCGATTTGTAAATAACAGGTAACCGGCGTTACGTGGAAAAATATTCCTTGCATGAAATATTAGGCTCGGATACTACCGTTATTTCGGTCGATAAACAAATTGCATTTGCGCGCAAATTACATTGCCGTTACGTCGCAGTTTACGACCGCTTGAATATATGACCTGCGTCGAAAATCGAAAAAAATGTGGTTTACCACTAACAGAAAAAGTAATGACATATTTTATAAAAGTGCTCGAAATTGAGGAAATAAACTTAGTCGAGTGATAACCTTATTTAAAAGAAAAAAAAGTCAGTCACATTTTTGGCACCGAGCTATCTCCTCGCAGACAAAAGTGAATACGTGTACAAAATAAAAAAATTAACGGATAAGCCTTGACAAAGGCCGCAGAAGTTGGGAAGTACATGACCTCGGCCGGCCTCGGTGTAGCTGAGTAACTCCAAGATTTTATCAACGACTGTTCAATGTCAAAATCATGACAGACGGTATCAGAAAGGTTCTTAACCCGCTCGAGGTCGCAAGAAGACTACATAAACTTCTAATGCCGCTGCAAACTCGCTCGGCTTATCGAGGAAGATACAGGAAAAAGACGACACGGAACATCCATTATTCATACGTTTCAATGATACAAATACAAATTATAGAGACATACTTATTAGTATATATTCGGAATTTTATTACTTTCTAAATTAATTCTTATATTTTTCTGAAAAATTAATACCCATCTCTTAATTATTTTTCTCTAATAAATGCATCTCAAATATGCCTCTAATATGATAAATCATGTGATAAATCGTGAAAATAATGCACTGGTTTTCGGGTATTATACATGTTTGACAGGAAACAATTTATATGCCTCGCCTATCGGAAGAGGAACCGAAATTGTAGAATTTATTAGCTGCAAACCAAATTATCGGAGTGATAAGAATGTAACTCTTAATACGTATCGTATTGATAAAACTAGGGAACGTTTCCCTTTAAAGCGCCGTCGCGTTACGATACCAATTTGGGATTTGTAACATTTTAAATTGGCCCAGAGAGAACACTTGATATAATTACTCAGTGAGTAATCTGTGAAGCACTTTTTATCTCGTTGGTTTTCCAGGTGAGATATTGAGCCCGAAATTGTTCCGACAGATGACCATGGTTGTCTCTAGATTTATCTTATCGTTGGCAGAGAATCAATATTGAGCAAAGTTTAATCTCCTTCATATTTAATATATATAAAGTAAAACACGTTGTGATGCGATATTAAGAAGAATTAATATTAATATTAATTTCATTTTTTTTTTCGTTGATCGTTTCAATTAAATGCGATACTCGTACAATAACTACTCGTCAATCAGCGACATGACAACGTCGATTATTGTGTCCTCATGTCCGCATTCAATTTACTTTGTCAATATAATAAACGTAACTGCGACTTCAGCTGCCAAGATATCATCGATTTACAGCAACGGCTAGGCTTCTCTAAAAAGCAGAGAGAGAGAGAGAGAGAGAGAGAGAGAGAGAGAGAAAACTCTTTTTTTCAACGCCCCGAACACAATTGACCCGGCTGGAAGGCTAAACGGGGGTTTGCCTTCACGCCAAACCTGGTCACCAAACCGAGGCATCGGTTGTATTATCATGATCGCGACCCTGGGCTGCTTTTGACATATCTATTACGCGTTTCGGAATAGAGGCGACTTCAAATTCTATGCTACCAACGCCTCCCTTCGGCCGCTTCGACGTGCTTTCCTCGCCCGTTGTGGAAGAGCGACGGGAATGGGTGGAAATGTGGTGGTGTAGGCGTAGAGGTCCAATTAATCAGTCGGGGCGTGAAACGAAAGGGGGATCGACTTGTGGGTGGTGCGCGGGGGAGAGGTACAGGGAAGAGGGAGTATTCCTGCGCGCGGGGCAGGAACGTCGCAGGAATTGTAGTGACAGATACGCCGTATCTGTCCCTATCTGCTCGGGGCATTAAATCCGTGCGACGCCAAGCGCTGTGCCGCTACGGGTGAGGGAGAATTCGCTCGAATCGGTTAACATTTCGGTAACGCGATTTCGGGTTTCAATTAATTGCAACACAGACAGGCGCGTCGCGCTGTTCAGGTCGATGCGAATTTTAAGAATGCTCTTTCTCTCCAAAAGCCAATCAAAATTGAAAAGAAATTCGTAAGATACGTTACGAGTGCTTCTCAATTGATTGAACTGATTACTCGTCTTTCTTAGTATGCACACATAATTAAATCAATCACAGAGCAGATCAATTCTTTTACAATCAAAGAAATCGATTATTTGTTTTCTAAAAAAAAAATGTTTTATAAACTTAAATATATATACGATTAGAAATGTTTGAATTGTTTTAATAATAATTTGTATAAATGAAAAGATGTAATAATGAACTATTGGAAAAGCTCTTCTATAACCTCTCTAACCAAATAACCGAATCAATTACGATTCGACATAATTGGTGCCATCTAATTATTATTAATTAATAACGCAATTTATGATTATTGTCTGCGGTATAACGATATATAATCGTCGATTGCAAACAAACGCGCCTTCGCTATTTTAAGGTAAACCTGCGTTTATGACGTAATAGTAAATCAGATATTTATTTTTGATGCTTTAGTTATATTAAACTGTATTAATATCTCTATCTTTTAAGTTTTTTAAATTAATATTAATAATCTTTACATAGTATTTAAGTTGATTGTTGTATGATTTAGACAAAGAGTTTCATATTTTTGGCACTGATAAAAAACAAATTTTTCAAAATTTTGTTAAGCGATAGTTTAGATAGTGTTTCTAAATACTATTTCCTAATTATTTACAATATTTATGCATGACAAACATGATTATTTCCGGAGAGTACCATGTCTAAAATCGAAATACAAGATATGTTTCAAAGAACATACGTCTTAAAAACACTTTTAAGGCATCTTATGTTCCAATTTTGGACATGCGTATTATCTATATAGGCTAGCTTATAATCTTATAATTCATCATATAAATCTCTGTTTGAAAAGAAATTTCATTATCAAATTAGTTTGTAGAACTTTCAATAAATTACATTATTCAAATCTGTTACAATGTATCTTTAAAATCGACCGCATTGTCACTCGTCGATCTTCCGACATTACTATTATACATGGAAGTCGCTCTACTCATTTACGCCATGTCACGAACATTAATCATCAAATACTAAGGACGATCGATAACCTGTCAATACGTTCTCGTCAACAAGAGTGCAGATGGTAATTCCCTATCGGATCGGAATAATCGAAACATGGACCGATGTCCGATGCTAACAGCATTTGATAATAATTGCATTATTTCATGGGATCCTTGTTTCTCTTAACTTTCTGAATAAATTCGCGAACAATTTATTCTAATCGGGAAAAATGTTGAATAAACATAAAGTATTAGTATAATAGTAAAATAAATAATCAAAAACGTAGAAGAATTGTAAAATACGATTCTTATATTGAGAATAACGACACGATTTATAAATAATTTATACAATCTCATCAAAAGTTAATAACAATAAATTCTCTTGCATGGAAATATTAAAAAACGCGAATAAAAAAAAAGGCACTAGTTGCGAGGAAACGACGCGTTAATTGGGTGTCCAATTAATTCCGTAAAAATGAAAAGTTTTTCTTATTAAGATAGAATAGGATGGCGCTCACTAACAGTATTATTAAACAGATTATATCACAACGTATCGTCCGATTTGGCAATTCTCTAGACACTTTCAATATACCGATACTCGTTCTCGCTTTATTTGCGTGACAAAAAGAAAAAGCGAGATCGAGCTGGCGTTCAAGATCGTGTCGCTTATCGATCGATTGGCAGCTTACGGTATTAAGCGAGGTCGTGCGAAATGTTTGCCTCGCGTCAAGATCGCCGAGACAATTAATCGTTATCGAGCATTAATCAAGGAAATCCGTATTTGATAGTGGCAGATGTTCCATGCGGTAGGAGCGAGATGAGAGAAGCACGGATTGTCGGAGGCCACGATGCGGCGCCACGGGAATTTCCATGGATGGTCGGTTTAAAAAGAAAAGGTGGACATTTCTGCGGAGGTGTTATTGTGAATGACAGAATTGTATTAAGTGCTGCACACTGTTTATGTTCGTAAGTAATTAGCGCTTTAATTATTTATATATTAAAAACTGTAAAGCTGCATTTTTGTATCGTAAACAAAAACTGTAAATTCTTTATTTTTATAATTAATGTTGAAAGTTTATCGCATCGTAAAAAAGTTTAATTAATTCAGAAAATCTTTTAAAACTTTAAAAACCCATTATTATTATTGTTATTATTATTATTATAAATAATTTTTTTAGAAATCAGTTTAATAAGAATTTTTTCAGAGTTGAAATAAATGTTACGAGGATATAGAGTACACTGAGAAAAATAAGTTATTAATTTAACTAAATTTTTCAACTTAATTACATTTGTTTAATTCAAATATTCATGTACTTCAGTCAAATATATAAAGATTTGATTTAAAATTCAAATATTTTATGTATTTAAGTTAAATAAATAAATACTTGAACTAAAGAAATTTGAGTTGAAAAATTTAGTCAAAGTAACAACTTTTTTTTTCAGTGTATAGTACAGAAAAAATCTAAACCTTACTTGTTGTGAATAATTATTTCAAGTTATTATATATTTGAAATATATTAATTGATTGATTCTTGTTTCTTTATAATATATATAATGTAACATGCAATTAATAATAAATGTTTAAAAAAATTTAAATGATATAAATGAAAATAGTGTATGTTGATAGCGCGTGTAGACCTAAAATACAATATAGCACGACCTTAATTTTGCTTCAGTAACAAGTTTTCAAAAGATGCATCTTCATTATAACGGAGTATATAGACTCTGTAAAGACTAAGTCCTTTACAAAGTAGGCTTTAATTTCAACGGTCGATCTGAAACTTACAATTTCTTAACAACTTTTAATAGGATGCTCGCATATTAAATCTCGTTAAATTCACCGGAGGCCTGATTATTATCTCAAAGGTTAGCTATGTATATTCTATTTGATGTTATCAAGAATTTTATTACATATCAGTTTTGTCAATATTTTACTTAATAATAATATTAACAATAATAATAATAGTTCCATATGATTAATAACTAAAATGTAGAATCTTTTAGCTTGACTGAGAATGAAGATAAAAAGTATTTCACAATTTCGTTTATTCCCCAGCATGGCTTACAATTTTAAACAATTATTAGACAAGTTCCTTAAACCTAGCATTGAAAATAAATGTTAAATAAATAAATTTATCAGATTTTTATAAAAACACAAAAAGATACAATTCCAATACTATCACAAGCAAATATTTATATAATTAATTGTTTAAATTGAGAGGATCAGTCAGACAGAATACTCAAAAATAGGATTTCAGAATATATAAATCACATTAATAGGAATTTATTATAAATATCGATCACGGAACATCAAATTAATAATTTACATAAAGATTGAGAGAATGTAATGATCTTGGACAAAAAAATCTTAACAAAAATTAGTATCAAACTATTGCATGCACATCCAGAGAATAGTCCAAGTTTAAAAGAAGTTGAACTTCTCAACCTCGGTTTATTAAGAATTAATTAACAAAATCTAAATCTGAATAAGTTCTCTATCTGTATCTATGCATGATAATAATTAGCCTTGGACAAGCATATAACCTTTGTTCAGTGGGGGACTTGTGTATAACATATAAACGGCTATGCAATTTTTTTTAACATTTCGTACAAATTATCAATGTGAGATCAATTATATCTGTGTACATTGTCTTTTTTCTATAATATGTATGGAGTAATTATCATATGTAATATGCACTCACGCAAAAATAACAGCGTTGGCTTAGAAAGAGGGTCAGTGATTATTCAAATTTATGATTATATGAGATATACACAAGTTTTATCTCATTTTCAGACGATTAATTTTTTTTTAAATTTCTACTATGCCACGAAAAATAAATCACATTCTTCAAAGAAAAAACAACTTGATACGTATACGCACGTATAAAAATGATGGCTGACATAAAAGAATTTACTATAAAATTTAACCGATGTCACAGAAATATTTCCTACCTGTTATATAAATACAGCAAATAGATATGCATCGTATATGATTTTTATCGCGTTACTAAGTCAAGCGGAAAGCTTCAAATAAAAACAAGTGAAAATCTCACAAAACATTCGTACAAAAATTCTCAGCATATTACTAATCAATCAATATAAATTATTCCTTTAATAAAATAAATGTATAAATATTACAAAAACCTAACGTGATTTTAAATCTTGTTTCTTGTACTAGGTGTAATGTATTAGATAGAAAATTGTTCATTATACGTCACTGAAAATCTCACTTCCGTTAATATTAAGTTAAAAATTTTGAATGTTTCTTTTTAGAACGCGTATTATAAATGAATTGCTATCATTGCACAGCAGACGAGTTTGCACAACAACGTATGCAGGAAAGCTTTCGTATAGATATAATTAAACGGGCGAGCGGACCCATGGCTGGGTGGGTAACAAAACGTACAGATATTGCGTATCCCTTTCGGTCACTGGACAGATTACAGAAGGACGGGATGGGGAGGGCAATAGAGGCCGTTCGGGGACGACGAGCGGCCGTAGAGAGAATTCAGCGCCGAGCTTGGCGTTGTAAACCATGATTGCGTGTAGATTACAGACCACTCGGTAATTGCTAGCGGCCATGCAAAACGTATGGAAAACGTTGCAACAAGATGCGAGGCGGGAGGGCGTGAAAATGAAGGTGGCTGTGTCCACTATCGTTTCACTTTACCTCATCCCTTTTCCTCCCTCTTTAGTTTTTCTCGCCGCTTGTGGTATCATTTACGCGCAAAAACAGACAACCTGACGCTCACCAGTGATATCTAACGCCTCGCTGCGTCAAATTTATGGCAACTAGATCCCTTGTTATCGTGTATCGAAATAAAAAGTAAATAAATAAAATTCATTGCAGTTTCTTCTCAGTATTTTTTAATTAAATAGAATTCTAGTTATATAATATAAACGCAACAGTAAACAGTCGATCTTGAAATCCTATCACATAATATAAAAATATATTGTTATACGGTAATTCAAAAAGGTGTCGTATAAGATCTTTTTTAATTTCCATGTTCATTCATACATTGTGCTAATATTCAGTTTATTTAGTTTTGTGTCAAATAGTACATGGTTGTAACTACTTTTTCATTTAAAAAGTTTTGAATTTATCGATATAAAATTGAAAAAAAGTTAATATCCTGATCTTACTATTTTATACAATGTTTAAAATTCATATTAATTCTTTATGTGTTTTACTTTATAAATATGCAATGGACATGGAATTGTAGTACTAAGCCAAAATTTTAAAAATTGTATAATCTTTTAAATAAATATCAATAGCATGTTTGGTATAAAAATTTCTAATATTATTCTTTCTAGTGCAGTGGTAATTAAAGTGCCACTTTTAATAATAATTTATCTTTTGCTTAAAGAACAAAGATTATTATTTTGTAAAAAATGGTTGTTTTCTATTATTATTATTAAGAGTTAATTTATATATTGTTATTAAAAGTTAATTTCCGTTGTTAAATTTCGTAAAAACAGGCATAAATATTTTACCTAACATTTATTATCCAAAAAAGACATTTTATTTAAAATAGTGATTCTATTTTCATACAACATAAGCTGTATGCATAGAAAATGGAACTCGTTAGACTAGTAAATGATCAAACAAATTATAACACATTATTCTATCAAACTGGTGACGCGTCGACCAATTACTATTAATACAATACGCGCGCTGTGAATAATACGGTTGATTAATCGTCATGCAAGCAGATATGAATTATGCCCTTGTATAGTGATACAAGAACTAGCAGCTTAGCGACGCAGCGTCGATATTTCTCGTTCGGCGATATCCCACGGTAAATTAATGTTCAGCAGTACCTTATTACCAACGTCATTCTGCGTGCAACATTGCGTAATTCACGGACGCGTCCGTGTGTCAATATACTAGTGCCACGAGAACTGCACGATTTAACGAGCCGGACCAAAATTAATTCCAATCGATTTACCAAATTACCCAATCGATTCGGCGTCCAATTAATTTTTAACGAAGTCGCTAATAAAAAAAATCAGTAGTCCTGGATAGCAAATATTGTTCATACAATGAAAAAAGAATGCAATTATGACAGTATAGACCGAGTAATTTACCCGTTTTAATTCATTTTAATAGATTGGAAACCGTATGTTGATTTTGTTCTTTGTTTCAATTGTCTTTTGAACAAATAAAAAAACAGTACAAGAAAATTGAAGACTTTTATAAATTAAAATATTTGAATTTTATATAGATGATTATTCGAGTATGTAAACTGTTGTAACTAAATTAGACCACATTTGATTTTATAGTGATCACATGACTATTAGAGCAAAATAATTGTTTGCATATATCTATGTAAAATTTATAACTAATTAATTATTAAATGTTCATAATGATCTAGTATGTTGTCAGAGATACTTCATTGAGAGTAAAACAATTCTTCATATTAACTATAATACCGATTCACGACTAATGAGATATCAATATCAGCCATTTAATTAATCAATATTTTCATAATATTTATATTTAAATATTTCATTCATCATGAATTAGAATTAGAATTTGTATGAAGAATCATGCTTGTTCTACTGTCAATGGAACATCTCTAATAACATACAAACCGAATAAACAAATTAACATCTAAATGTAAATGTTATAAATATTTATATATATAAAAAGACGGTTTTGAAGAATCTAAACATTTAGCTATATACAGATCAGAAAATAATTTTATTGCGTTTTATCAAATTAATTATGTAAGATATTCTCAAGCATATGATGAAAAATGTTGCAAAAATTTTGATATTCTATCTGCAGCTTGAGCGTTCTAATAATTATTTTGATGATTTCTACATAATTATTTTAATGATTTCTAACAAAAATTATTTTCTAATCTACAAATTAGAATTTAGTTAGACACATTTAACTAAATTTTTAAACAACTTTAATAAAACCGTCATTTACGTGTAATAATATGATGTGGCTATTATATTTATGACAACATACTGAATAAACGAAAGTAATAAATCTCATTACAGTAAATATTATCAATTTTATGACAAATTGTATGATGTATTAGAAGTAATTTTTTATAACCGATTGCTACCAATTTATCTCAAGTAAAGACATAATAAACATAATGTTGCATATAAACAAAAGGCAAACGTCTAATATAAGCCAATTTTATTAAACGTTTGCCTAAAACAAATTAGCATTGCTGTAATGGTCGTCGCAATGCATTTCGTCGCAACGAGCAACGTCCTCCGTTGCGATCCGTCTGAGCGCTCGTGCATTTTAATTGGAAAGGCGCGACGCCGGTGGAGAGAGAAGCGAGTGCCGGAGATGCATTGAAAGTAAACCGTATAATCCGTGAGCCGCGGAACAATAGCGGGGACTCGACGACGATGGAAAGGTCCATTAAGGAGGCTTTGTAAAGAGCGGCGGCGAAACAGGGCCTGGAAACTTAGAAAACGCTCCGCGATAAACTCCAGAGGAGCGTGAGGGAAGATGTGCAAGGGTTTATTGACAAAAGTGGGACGGTACGGGCTTGCGAAACACAGTCACGAGATGCGGGACGGAGATGAGGGGGGAGGGGAGGTACGAATGGAGCGGATAGTCCTGATGGAAGGAGTGCCGTAATATTGTTAATTATTCAGAGATACTGTGAACCGATTAATTAACTGAAGCCACTCCAGCCAGGTCAGGTATTCAAGGGAGCTCTGCAGAGACGCGTCGTTCGAGCGGGACAAAAATCCCGGTTAAATAATTACTGACGTCCAAGGAAAAGAAACTGCGAAAGAGCTGGAATTCGTCGGCACAGGTGAGGGAGGGAGTTTAGGCGGGAGAAAGAAATGAAGGGATGCATCTCGATGGTAAGGGATTTTTTTCGCCTCGAACATTTCTATTCTTGTTGCCCTAAATTTGTGCAATGATTGCTTACTGGTATTATTCCTCCATTCATATTAAAACTTGAAGTTTTTTGTGAAGAAATTGAAAGAAAGAATGAGAAATACGTTTTGTTTTTTGCTCGCGATTTTTACGATGCGAAAATAAAGATTTTTATGAGAAGCGTGTAAGTCAAACCACTCTCGGGGTTTCCCCAACATTGAAAGATATGTACATCTCAAACTTTTTGATGGATTTTTGTATACGACATGTAAAGTACACATGTAAAAAATATGCGCGTGTGCTTCGTAATTTTTCAATTCAATTTTACAAATAATTGCAATAAAAATAAGTAGATTATATAGAATATATATTATTTTTCTCGTAATGTGTTATTGTTTTCGTTTTTTTTACATTTTGCATTGTTCTTAAAAAATAAGAAAATAAATTAAATGCTGTAAGTTCGAATGCATGTATGTGTATTATAATTGCAATATACTTATATAGCATATTGTTATACGCCAACAAAAATATTCATATATTAAAAATAATTAATCGTGTAATTTATACTTTTGGCATTCTGTAGTACATATCCTCGTGAAAAAAAGAGGAAAACAGAGAATATGAGGGAAAATGTATTTGTTTTAACAGCGTTTGTTAAATAATTCAGAGTATATCATTCATAAATTAAATCTTTCACCTTCGGTTCAATTTCAGCGCCACAAACAAGAGGATTCCAGAAAGAGAAGTGCGCGTAATTTTGGGCGCACATAATATAAGCGATCCGGCCGCAAGATATGAATTGGTCAAAAAGGCGATGTTTCATCCTGGCCACACGTGCGGCAAGTTTGTGGATGATATTGTTCTGCTGGAGCTTGCTAGACCGATCAGTTGGTCGGAAAGCGTGAAACCCGCATGTTTACCGATGGCCACAGGGCAACCAGGGTATAGCGCCTTCAACGACGTCGATGCTTTAGTTACAGGATGGGGATATCTCGTAGAAGATACAAACCAACGTGAGTAAATAATTGCCCCTCTTTATCGATATTGATTACGTACGATGGGTGACGTGCGACGTCCTAGAATTAGCTCTCATTACGCCGGCTATGTATTTGCGTACTTTGATGTCTCGACAAACGTAGAAAGTTATTATTTATAAAGTTACCACCAGACGTTTCAATTTGTCCCATAATATATAGTAAAAGAATTTTTCTTTCAAACATTTCTTATAAATTTTATAAAATATTTAATCGTAAGAGTCAATTAGATTATCAACGACAATTATGCGTTTTCGAACGCCTTTGATGTCTTTCAATTACTATTAATAATTAACGAGTACGTCGAGAAGTACTACATTTTTATATGCGAACACGATTGCGTTATTCATAGATCGTGAATCCCCATTAGGCGGATTACACAAGGCTCATACTTGAATGTCGACTAAGTTGCGAATATATTAGGGTCTTCATAAATACCTGAGATACATCGGTAAGCTTGAAGAGTTTCGATAAATCTTAGCACGATAACGATCGAAGCGACGAAACACGCGCCAAAGTTTCCATAATCACCAAAGTTCCTGCGAGCGTTGAAGTCCCATAGCGTGGAAGTATATCAACTCTCTCTCTCTCTCTCTCGCCATCTCCCTGAAATCAATAAAATGGACAAGGTCATTTTACTTGTAAAACAGAATCATCAAGATGCGCATTATTTCTAGAAAAAAGTTATTTTAACCTGAAACATTAATTAAAATGTACAAATATAAAAATTTTGTATACTACATGTGCTCCAATTACAAAAGAACTTTGATATTTCAATAAACAAAAGTAATACTTTATATCTAAAAATTGTCAAATCAATATAGTTCATCTTGTAGTCAGCTCGAATTTCATGTTATTAATTAGTTTCATTAGTTTAGCATTAATTGCATTTTTATTTAAAAACTGTAAAGCATTTTAGATATTATAATTAATGCAACAATTAGATTACAACGTAAATGAGATATGCAGTAATTATTATTAATTAAATTCATCCGTTAAAATATATTATGGCTTTTCATGAATAATGCTTACTATGTTTTCATGAATAACGTTTTGCATGTAACAGTTCTTCATGCTGATACCGACATGACACTAATTTATATTAAAGCATGCATTACAAAGTTCAAATATCATAGTATGATTTTAACACTGCCATATCAAAATGTTTTCTCATTATTAGAACTGATGCACAGTTCAAGTCAAATCTGTCTTAGGACCGATTTCACCATCTCCGATTACCTTAACCGGTTAAGATAATCGGAGATGGTGAAACCGGCCCTTAATGATATTTGGAGTCCCGTCTTAGGAGAACGACGAATGTTAGCGATAATCTGTCCGCGAAAAAGTCACAGCGTACAAATCACTGTTACGTTCCAGGCAAGAAAGCGAACGTGCTGCAGAAAGTGGAGGTTCGCGTAATAAACAACACTAGGTGCGGCAAATGGTTCGCAGATCAGGGCAAGAAAGTCGACATTGGAACGAATCAAATGTGCGCCGGCTGGGAGAAAGGAGGAAAGGACGCATGCTGGGTAAGTGAAAGATATGTTTCGCTGCGAAATTCGGTTCCTTCCGGTCGCGCGAAACGTAGTTGCGTAGGCATTCAGATTTTTACGTTTCCGCATCGCTGCTCGCACCGCGTTGCTTGTCAATCGCTTGATCATGGAATTCATGGTTCGTCAGGCGGGCACGACGCGAATTTCAATAAATACCCACGCTACCGTGGTAATGCGCATACAATGCTGTTCAGGCATGATAGCCGACCATGCTAGATGATACTGGTTCCCGGTAATTGGATCGTATATAATTGCATTGGCCTCGCTCTGCGGATCTCCAACGTGGGCCGGTATTTATGCGAAATTGTAACAGGGACTGGAGAAGGAGCGATAACGTTTACTAAAAGAACGAAAGGCATTGTATAATCTGTATTATCGGCATGATTGCTTGATAAAACATAACAAGTTATTTTTTTAAACAAAGCATATGTTTCTCTAACAATTAATAATATTTAATTTAATCAAATATACACGGAACAAATTCTGGTTTTTGAAAAAATAAATAATATAAATTGGACGCAACTGTTCATATCACTAATCCACGCACACGTATACACGTATACGTGGAAAAAACATTTTTTACTGAAATATCTGAAAATTGAGATAGATTCAACTCTGAAAATAATTTTGTCAAACTACAAAAAAAATTTTGTAAGATGATCAAGGTGATTACAAAAAGAACAAAATTTTTTGCAGCATTGTTCCTAATGCTTGAGCGTTTCGCATAATTATTTTAATTGTTAAACAAAAAATTATTTTCACATCTGCATTTAACTAAATATTTAGATATGTTAGCAAAAACCCTTTTTATATCGTGTATGTTAAATTTATTTCAAAATTATTGTCTCTTTTTTTATATTATAAGAAACAGAAGAGATATGACACCATATTGACGACGTTGTAATAATTTGGGAGTCAATGATTTCCTTCCTATTCTCGTGTCCGGCATCCCTCTTAACGTTGATAAGGTATACAACTTCGCCCAAGGCGCGAGTACTAAATTTACGTCGTCAATTGAGACCAACAGCACAGTTTCCGCAAAGGCAATTCCCACGGGAACCCTACCACGACATTACCAAGTCGGCGTCCATCGGAACAAAAATGAGAATACCACTCTCGATCTTGTCCTCGATAAGTTTCCTTCGCGCCTTTATCAGCAATTTATATTTTCTCTAGACGAAGATATTCCCGGGAAAACAATCGAAAACGCGGACATATTGGTTCGAGATATATCAAAGAAGAACAAAGTCTCGAAAGTACAATCTCGCTGAAGATTCCGATGGGAATTGAAATGTGCTAGATTTCCTATTTACTTCGTTTGCGCGAGAACTACGACTGGCAACTATAAAAATTGATTTCAAGATATATCGGATGTAACGCGGATCCGAGTTGAAGAATGTTATATTTAGCGCATCGAAAAGTGATCAATTCCCTATCTATTTCCCTAATAATTTTAGATGTCTTTCTAAGAGAGAAATTTCGATACGTAATATAATTATTAATTTCCAAATTTAACCTTATTTTAAGGAATTTAGTATAAATAATAAATCAAGTTCATTTAAATAGTCGAATCTGTCAAAAGTATGTATTGCATACTGCAAGTGTTGCATATTACATTAGTAGAATCTAGCAATAGTTGGGTACAATCGACAGTTTCTCAGAAATAAAGCAGAAAACGATGTGATATCATAGCAAGGTGTGCTCTATTTCTCTGTTACATTATAACAAATTGGAATGACAAACACTAAATTTAAAGAGAACACAATAAACAGGAGAATCTGCTCTATAGTTATGACTAAATTTATTAGCATACCTGTTAGTATACTGTTAGCATTTTGCTATCTGGTTTACATTCATTGCTCAATAATTGAAGTTTTAATGAATTAGACGGTATTCTTCTAAGAACTGTTGTATTTATTTAATAAAAAAATATCAAATGTCAACATTTTAAATCATAAACAATTAAACCTTTCTTTTAAATTTTTCACAAGACCCAGAGAAAAAGCGCAATTTATGAATTCTTCAAATTATTCAAACTATATAAATGCCCGAAATATCGATGACAATAAACATAATATCGTTAAAAGCCCGTTTCCATTTTGAGATTTACGATCCGGATCTGTGTGGTATCGACGATACCGAAACCATCGTGATGGATACTCCTGCCACCCTGCAATCCGTATTAGAGCAAGTGGAATTTGTACCGCAACGTTTACCATAACCACGGAAGCTTACGGGACGACTATACGCATTCTGTATTTTATTTCAGGCTGACAGCGGTGGGCCCCTAATGGTCGGAAGTCATTCTGCCGAACCCTTGATTGTCGTAGGAATCGTTTCGGGCAGTTTTGGGTGCGCGCGCCCGCGACTTCCAGGAGTTTACACAAGAAATTCCTATTATGTCGATTGGATAATTCAAAAGATAAAGTCTAGCCGATATCTTAAACATGGAAAAAAATTCCAACTTTCATTTTATTCCAAATCAAAAATATAATATACGTAACGTAGTATATATATTACAAATGTTAAAAAATATGTAATATGTTCCTTTCTGTTTTTCTTTTACTTTTTACAGTTATATTTAATCTAGTTCATTTTACAAAATATATAAGATTAAATATCATCAAAATAAGTATCTTGAATCTCATAGAATATCCTCATAGTAATGTGATGTACAAAAAATATTAATTTCTCAGGAAAGAAATTAATTTATTATATGTATTTATTAAGTCTATAAAATAATTACTTGTTGTAAATAATTAGTATATTAAAAAAATAAAAAATAAGATATAAACTATATTATTAATTAATATTCCAGAAATTAATTAATGTCCCAGTTCTAATGACATATATTAAGGTATATATGTTCTGAAAAATTTTAATCATTAAAATTATAATTTATTCCAAATATATATTACAATTATTTGGAAAAATAAAATAATGCATCAGGGAAAACTTTTACCATATGTATTAACACCTCTCAATTATAATTAATAAGTTATAACATTTAATAATTACAGTCTTTTTTGTTTTCGTGGCCTTGGAGGATTCCAACTTACTCTGGTACTATCTGTAATTGATACAATGTTCAGTCCTGTCATTTGAAGACCTTTTATAGAAGACTGCAAGCCATAAAAGTTTTAATATTAGAATATGTTACTTGGCAGCTATAGTATATATTGCATTAAATATAGAAAATAAAAAATAACATTTGTAAAATACCCACCATTCTACCAGGCCCAATACCCTGTACTCGTATTCTCACTGTGTTCACACCATATTCAAGAATACGCTGAAAAATAAGCAAATATATATATTTCAAAGATAAATACATATATTTGTATTTTGTATAATTAATACATCATATTTCATGCATAAAACCTCATAACAGATCACATTCCATATATGCTTACATTGCCAAGAGTCATAGCTGCTTGTTGAGCAGCAAGGTTTGTCCCTTTCTTAGCATTCTTAAAACCCTCTATACCTGCCGTATGCAGTGATAATACCAATCCACTAGAATTCGTAAACGTCATAAGTGTATTGTTAGGAGTTGATTTTATATTGACAATATGCAATTCCTTGTATGGTACACCATTGAAAAGTCGATTCGGCGTATCTGCGTCAGGAAATAGATGTCCTCTATAAAATCAAGAGGATCAATAAATTTAATTATACCACTTCTGGTATAACCACTTCTGGTGATTGTAATAGTAAATCTTTTTTTCTGTCTGTACAGCCAAGATAATACAGTTTAAAAATCTAACACAACTTGAGACTGTTTTACAAGCTATAATAAAACTGCAACGTACTGTTGGCTAATGTCTGTTGACTCGGGCATAGTTTCTCCTTCAACCAATCCATATTTTGAGGTACCGACTTTCACCTTTTCATTCCCGGTTCGAATCTCCTTGTCGCACAACGAAGTAGTGCAAATCTTCCTTGAGGTTATGGCACTCAAACGCACGAACGCCGAGATCAGTCGGCCATCGGCCAACACGCTTTCCCGTAATCCGAGAAATTTTGCCAACCCTAGCGCAGATTTAATCATTTTGATTAATTAGTCAAATGTCACTCGTTTTCATTCACAAGGTAATGTCGGTGTGAGTAAATGGAGCAGATAAACAATTGTGCAGGCAGAGGCAATGGAGGCAAACGATGAAACGATCGCTAAGCTGCTGCCATCTTTACGCATCCCACGGCACCGCGAAGACGATAACAATACCGACTCGGTATAACGCCGCGCATTTCGAAACAGCTGATTTATCAATTCCTGGCGACCTCTCATACGTGATTCGGTTGAACTCTCGACAAGACCGGTCGGTATTTCCGATATCCTCTTTAACAAAAAATCTATATTCACAAATATAAATTTATATAATTATGTATAAAATATGTTTCTTCCTTTTGTATAATCTCTATTTATATATACAAGAAAAATAATAAGAAATTAAATTAAAAGGTATTTCAAACAATAATTTCGTATTTTTTTTAAGCGTTAGTAATAAAATTTTGAAGAAATAAAAACAAGTGTGTATGTACAATCGTATGTAATGTGTATAAAATTATATGTAATTATAAATAAAATATTATATAATGTATCACAATTTTTGGTAAAAAAAACTACTACAGTCATTTTCTAAATATTATTTTCCTATATATATATATGTATATATTATATATAATATACATATATATGTATAGATAGATAGACACACACAGATAGAAAACACACATATTTTATATCTGTAATCATATATATTTATATTTAAAATCTATATAAATTTTTAATACTGAGTTTCTAATCTGAATAATGATATGCATGTCAAACCGATCGTTTCAAGCATTTGAAGATTGATCTCGTTCGATATTTACATTTATTATTGCGATATATATGGAGATTACACAATGCAACAGATGGATAAATTCCATTCGTTTTTCTCGAATTTGTTCTATCCATTGCAAAATAAATTTGTCATTTTTTTTTCAAACAAACGTCATAAATTTTATCAAACTATTAATAAATAGTTAGTAAATCGTAAAATGCAATATTTAATCACTCACATATTCATAATTAATCGTCTATTGAAAATGATATTTACTAACAAAACTAATAAAATTTTGGCAAAACACATAATAGTAAATAAAGCAAAGAAATGGCAAAATTTTATATTTTTAACTGTTACATACTACATAGTAATGTTTTTTAAGGAGAAATACATGCTCTCTGTGCAAAACGTTCCTCTTGAGTATGCGAGTCATACGGAATTTTTTGTCCCGAGACAAGGTTTCTTGAGATGAGAATTTTCACTGTTTATCCAAACCAGTAAAAAAGTAACAATTTTTTAGAAAAATTATTAAATACACTACCGAAATAGATGATAAAATGTAACTTCGTAAAATTGCGTATCGTTCATTATCCCTCTATGTAATTATAAATTGCTAAACTAAAATAAATTTTTTTTTTCTTATTACTAATGTATTGAGAAATGATAAATTGCACTTTAACCACTTTAAATGCTCTTGTCTCACGTAGCTTATATTATCAATGTATTCGATAGCTTAAGTATTTCGGTTGTCAATCAGCAAAAATCGGTATAGTTTTTCATATTTTATTCATTCTTGCAAACAACCTTAAAAGAAAATTATATTACATCGCAACATAATAACACATTGCAACATATTGATTACATTTACGCATTCAATTATAAGTAATATGATACATCAAGTTATACCGATGTAGAGAACGTTTATTTTAATGTGCGTGCGTGTGTCTGTGTATCAATATGTTTATAGCCGTATTAAATTAGTAATGTAATTGAATTTTAGACAGGTTATCTCAAATAGAAATTGACTTCTTTTTGTATAAATAACATAGCAATGACAATTTCCATGCTTCAGATTCATTATCATATTACATAACTTTTGTTATTTATACACTATCCAATTACATATTATTTACATATAAATTAATATAGTCCGTCCTAAAAACAAAAATACATATAAAATAAAAATTTCTTTGAAATAGTAATAAAAGAATTAGAAAAAATTTCTACATTTTTATAAACTTCAGTAAAAGTTATTGTGTACGTATACGTATGGTTTATCACGTAAAATACTAAAAGAGTAATATGATAAAGTTAAGCAACGATTGTCATGTTCGATTGTCTTCTTCGTTAACACTTTCATATAAATGTAGCATTGAATTAAACGCTTCTCTATTCGCCAGGAATTCGATGAGAATTTGCTGTTAATAGAACTATTTGTTCACGGCATTAAATCTGTTGCTACGGCTCTCGATTTCTTCCATTAACGTAGCCCCTCGAATGTCCGAAACAATGTGTGCAATTTCAATAGTGTGGAATTACGTATTAGTTATCATTAGGTAGATTGTGTTACAGCCATTTCCCTTACGAGCCATTTCTGGTTCGTGGCTTCCCCGTTTGCAATAACACATGAATAATGCTGCTGCGATAGTATTGTGTTCCGCACAAACGTGTAACTCTTACTGCCATGCACCTTTGTTAGTTAAGAAAATTTAAATGACTAGTTCAAATGTACATAAACACGTGCGCATGTATTGTTTACAAATTTAAACAAAATATACATATTTGTACAGAAAAAAGTGCAATTACTTAAATGATCAAATTCTCATTAGTCTTCCACATTAAACTGGCAATATTGACATCATTAAGCAGAATTTAATACTTTGCAAAACATTAATTGTACACATTTTATGCGATTTAATATGTAATATCCGGAAATATATTTATTTGCATCTTAATGCTTTGCAATGAAAAACATCGCGTCAGACACGAAAATAACAGATATTTAAATAATTTCATGTATTTTAATGCATAAATACTTTTTCCTTTCCAATTGCACTTCAATTTGAAGTTCAAAGCAGAAGTTCTGAAGGTAATAATCGCGATATTCTACCAAGAGGGTACTTAAACTTTCATGCATTTTTAGTTGCTCAGTAATATAACAACGTCATGATCGTTATGTGGAGAATAAATCTACTGCAAGTTACATCGTGCATACTAAATATACACGAAGGAAACGATTCATACTTGGAAATTAATGGCGCTGATTCGGTGCTGGCTTTGTAGAGAGACTTTCAAAATGGGATCTAGCTCTCATGTACAGAATTGCGCATGCTCAACAACGTTGCTTTCTTCTCTCTCTCTCTCTCTCTCTCTCTCTCTCTCTCTCTCTCTCTCTCTCTCTCTCTCTCTCTCTCTCTCTCTCTCTCTCTCTTTCTCTCTCTCTCTCTCTCTCCATTTGCGGGTACTCTCAAATTAATTACGGGACCCCTCTCATTTACGCAGTTATTATGAACCTTACCTAAGATCATTACTGAATTACGTCCGGAGAGCTTCGGGGATCTCCCTCTACCTGTCTGCATACGCGTCTGGCATACACACTTCGTCATGTATCAATAGTTTAGTCGTATAAATGCCTGTCCATTTTCCCGATACTTGGCATAAATATTTACACGAACGAAAGGCAAAGAAGTATCAGCATTATTTTTGTAAGAGTGCATAAGCCACCAGCAGAGCGCAAAAGCCATTCGATACCGTAAAATTCTAACACACGAGTATACAAATGGTCTTTGCATCATTATTTTTATTATTAATATTTTGTAGAATTTATAAATGTATAATTTTACTTGAAGCAGCACTACCTAGTAATATTGTAAAAATTATAAATATTTAAATCATTATTTTAATATGGTTTTTCTTACATTTCTTAAATTATAAAGATCGTCATTTGAAGATCAATGCATATAAGAATAAAAAATTTCTTACTAATTGTTGATAGATTAAGATAGATTTGACTTTAATTAAACGACACGTTTCAACCGTGTATAACACATCTTTTCATTCTTCTTCGCGCAACACGTGAACGTTTTCGTTTCTCCTCGGGCGATTGCTAAAAACCGATGTGCAAAAATGGGATTTCCTCCATCGTTCGCATATTCCGCCTCTTTCCTCACTTGACGTCATTGCGTAACGTCGAAGCGAAAAGTTTTATATCGGATTTAACGTCATCTCGGCGACGGTAGTGTCGACGAGCGAAATTTGGTTTTCAATACAAAATGGGCCTCTCCGGAGGAACAGCGGGCGCATCGATAGAAAGAAAAACGGAAGGGGCAGTCGTGGGAAAGTCAGCAAGCATTCACGGCACTCAAGCTCGGTTTATCCAGGGGAACGGTATCGAGTATCCGTTGTACCGTTCTCCCCGTCGTCGTTTAAACGCAGTCGGAGTATTCCATTCTTTGAGGGCCCGCGGAGTTTCCCCGATATTTCTTAAAGCAGCCACGATAGATCTCGTGTACCCGTTTTATCCCACTACTTTTCTCAGTTTCCCTCACATATATCATAAGGTTCCCGATAATCCGCAGGAAACAACACGCCCGAAAGCGCAGTTTTTGAAGTCGACTCCGCATTTACGGACGGTTCGCACATTTCACATTCACTACTTTCAATATTGAAGTACCAGACAACAAAATAATGCAAAGTACCTCCTCGCAGAAGGATGCTGATTGCTCAACTACATGTTTCCAAAGTTGCACATCGTGACTGAAAAAATTCAGCATATGTTTGATGATTTCTCAAGCTTAATTCATACTGGCAGTTATAAATGTAAAATAATCTGGATTGAAAGAGAAATATATTTAAATAAAAAGAACAGTAGTTTTTATAATTTTAAATAGAAATCTGTAAATATTTTTATTTTTTAAAAAACTCGTTTAAAGTATTATCTCTCCGTTCTACAAAAGAGTAATATTCCATTTCGTATCTCATTTGTTCCAGCTTTGGTTGATTTTCTATATGTATATAAATACTTTTGCGAAATCGACAGAATAAATATAATCGAGCGAAAACTGCGTTTAAAGTATCGTTAAAAATAACTATCTATAGAATAGTTGGCATTGTTATACGTCGTTCTTCCGTTTGAATAAGGCAAGACGATCCAACTGTAAGTAGGTATCTATTTTTCGCTTTTTATATATCGTTCCGCTTTTATTATTGCATATTTCATCGCCTTTCTTGAACGGGATGCGATAGAATAAAAGAACGACTTTGTTGTGAAAAATGTTAAAATTATTATTCCGTTCCTTGGAAGAAACAACACGATTCGAAAGCTCGTAGCTCCCGAAGTCGTCGCTCGCTGAGATCTTATTTACTCGTTTGTATCTACGAGATTCCAGTCTCTTTCTCTTTATCGCCTCTCTCTAAATCAATATAACGAGCATGATTCGAGAGTAGTTGCGTGTATAAAGGATATCAGTCTATATAGTTCGCGAAGCAAACATAGTTGAAACAAAATAGTTCTGTTCTTCTTTTCTATTTATAGAATGAATCTGAAGCTCCCGATATTTTCTGTGCACACATATACTTCGAGAACATGTATTGCTAATTAAATATCAATTCGTAAATTGCAGTTTGCTTATTTGCACAACGTTACTTAACGCGTTAAAATAAATTTATTAAACATATTATTACACACACAATACGTACAATATAATTATGTGATCAGAGTTTTGTTAAAAAATCTTATTATTTCTTATTATAACGTATATTATATGAGTGTTATAATATAATATTATTTAAATACCACAAATATTGTGTTGCATACATTAATAGTAATAATGTCTCTTGAGAAATGGCTCTTTACATATCCACCAAAAGTCTCAAGTCTATAAAACTTTAAAGAAGTAAATCGTCTCTCTCCCTCTATTCCCTTCCTTCCGCCCTTACCGTTCCTTAGCTGTGTGGCTCTCGTTACGGGACTACCAAAAGAATCCGGGATGAAAGGGAGTTATGAACCAATCGGGATTCCCTACCTTCTTCGTTATTTATTCAACGACGCTACATATACGCACGCAGACTAAGCCTGAATATTTTATGGTAACTGTGTTACGTGCGTCTGCGCCCCAGCAGGCATTGCGATTTGCGTTTGACGATCGTCCTGATCGTAAAAATTGTTAAAAGTATATCAAAACCGCTTGCAGGTTTCCTGTCACTGAGACTTCGTCCTCAGTGGAAATTCCACGACGAAACTAAATTAGATGCTGAAGGAAAACAAGCTGTTCAACTTAATTTTATTTTACTGATTGTGAATCTTAAGATTTTCGAGAATAACACAGCAAATGTATATCCGATCGACCTAATTTCAATCGACTGCTACAATATATATATGTATTATCAATATTTTCCCTTTTACTATTAGTTATTTATAAATCTCAAACTTTTAGCATATATTTGAAAAGCACTTTTATTTCTGTGCAAAGCGGAAACGGATGGCATCGATATCTTGAAATAAAAAGAACCGATATCCTTTGTTGTTTGAAAATATAACATGCATGTATATTGATGTACGACGATGCTCCTATCTTCAAGTAAAATGAACTTTTAAGACAGGGTAAGGTGATACAATTTCGAAATCTTAGAATAGAATTTCATTTTTAACACAAAATACAATTAAACGTTTAAACTATAATATAATTAGAAAATTTGCAATTTAAAATTAGTTAACATCCAAACATAAAGAATAAATTATTGTTAATGTAGTCCAAATTATAATTAAATTTATTCCAGAAAATTGTTTGTAAATGTGCTGTAATAAGTACAATTTTGAACATAGCGTGATACAAAATTTGTCATGATATTTTTTACAAATAAACCATTTTTTTTAAGAGGATGCTAAACTGCTCGTCAAACTTGTCGATAACGTAGAGTCGTTCGTTTATTCTTGTTCATAAAAATATTTGGTAAAATACAAATTATGTAGCTTATACGTACAAATGAATGGCAAAAATTTGATCATACAAAAAACTTTTTTTTACGGCTTTTAATCGTAATTTGACGGCGTAATTTACGGCTTTTAATCTATTCTGAAGTGAGGGATGTGCATTTATTTGTATGTATAAACTACATAATTTGTATTTTGAAGCAAATATTTTTATAAACAAGGATAAAGGAATGACTCTACATTATCGACGTCGATCAAATTTGACGTCGGTTTAGTATCCTCTTAAAATCTAAATTTTATAATATCAAAAGAAATTAATAGAAAGAGAAATAATGTTATTATTAAATAATATTCAAAATTGTATTGTTGAGATTTGTACCTAAACATTCGAACACTATGTTCGAAAGTATAACTTCGAACAAAAAGAACTTTATAATAAAAAAAAATTTTTTTCGCACAACTTTTATATAGTAAAAATAAATAATTGATGATATCATGCAGTGAAATCAGAATTACCAAACTTAAATCTCGAAAATCTTCATTCAGAACAATTCAATGGCAAATTTAGAGAGAAACGTTCAAGTCATTAAATGAATTTTGATGACTTGACTCGCGCAATCTAATTAACGAACGATTTTTGCAATAAGATAAAACAAAAGAATTCTCAGGCACGGAGAGAGAAATTATAAAATCAATAGAATCTCTTTGCCGGCTCGTTCGCGCCGCTTTAACTCCCTTTTCTTACGGTACAACTCACTCTTTTCTTATTCTATCTTCCCCCCTGTTCTTTTATTAACGAGTAATCGCGGCAAGCCGAGACGAGATATCCTTTTTATTTGACTGGTGAACGTGTCATATACACGTATGTATATGTTTGTTTTAAATCTGTATGTGTATTTTGCATGTATATGTATAAAATTATAAAACATAATCATTTATTTAAAAATAAATAATATAAAAATATTTTATACGCTTTAAGTCGATCATTTTCCAATATTTCAAAACTTTTAAAAAATTTTTTGTTTTTCTTGTTATACACACATCTTTATTTATATTTTTAATAAAAATAATAAATATTGTATCCTCCTCTTTTACTTTCTAATATTATAAAACGTTCTAAAATGGTATATGAAAAATATTAATCTCAAGTACAATTTCAATTTAATAAAAATAGTTTATAATAATTTATAATAATCTATTTTATTTATAATACGAGCCAGTTGAATAATCTACGATCGCCGATCAATGACACCTCGCTTCACTGCCAAATCCTGGCCTCGTCCACACCTGCAGGTATGGACATTGGCTACAAGTAGAACGGTCGACGTTCTCTCTGGCACCCATCCTGTCGCTCGCTCTCTTTTTCTCTCGCGAAGGGTGGACACACACTCGGGCCTCGTCGTCGTCCCCACGAATTCCAGGGATCAATGCGTTGGTGCACCAAAACGCCTGCGCTACCCCTCCTTCGTATCCCTTCATCCCTTCCTATCGTCCCCTCCACGCCCGTACCACCCCAGCAGCAGCAGCAGCAGCAGCAGCAGCAGCAGCGGCGGCGGCGACAGCAGCAGCAGCAGCAGCGGCAGCAGCGGTAGCAGCGGTGGTGGTGGCGGCAATAGCAATACTATCACAAGCACGATATCGCGGTCAGCATGAGCTACAAGACGCCTTGCTTTCCACGCTGGTGGCACGGCGCTGGCGTGTAGCCCGGTGACCGGTGTAGTCTCTCGGTATGCCGGTGTAACCGGTTGTGAGTCGGGAGTTTATTCCCTTCGAGTGTAGGCAGAGGCTCGCTACCTTGCGATCTGCGATCCACTCACACTCGGTACTCCGTCCGCCTCTTCCACCACCAGCACTGTCTCCTGGTGCTCCCACCTCGACGGCAACGCTCCCTCCCGCTGTCGCTCCCTTCCGCGTGCGCGTCGCCCGACCCTCGGAAATTCTGAAAGCGGTTCGCGCCTGTGCAACGAGGGGGTGGCGAGGGACCGAAAATCGAGGTGAAAGGAAACTCCGCGGATCCGGCCTAAGGGTCTCTCCTAGGGCTGATGTGTGTCGGCCGTGCCCCCTCGCGTGTGCGTCCTGCGAGCGCGAAAAATTCATACACACGCGCGCGCGTACGCACACACACACACGTACACACTAGCGCGTATACCTACACATACGCGCGTGCATTCGCGTCCACCGTGTGAATACGCGTGTACATACGCGTGTGCCGTGGATATTCGTGACGTGGATTTCGTCAATATTTTCATTGTCCCCGAGCAATCGCAATTTCTCTCTCGTTTGCCTCTCGGCTGCCTTGCTGCCGCTCCGGGAAAAGGAAGGGTGTTCGTGACGCGCGAATCGGTTAACCGGGACCGCGTTTCCTTCATCTGCGGGATACGCGACGCCGTACGTGGTGACGTTCGATCGCGCGGTCAGTTCTCCAAGTGACACACTTTCATCCGCGAGGGAAGAGAAACTCATCCGCGGCGGGCTGACGGTGGTCTTGCAGCAGGAGGACTCGGATAAGTGTGATTGTCCACGAGTGCACGCGACAGCCTGCGAGCGCAGGTGAGAGTTTACCTAGTGTGACATGCCAGTGCATCATCGTCGAGCTCAGTGACCAACCCCAAGTTTTCCATTGGTGACTCGCGACCGATAACACGTTGTTTCCCTCGTCGTATGTTGCGTTAGCCAGCGGATCGTGAAGTGCGGATTAACTGGCTTTCGAGTGGTCTCGCCGCGCTGTTGGTGCACGTACGGGGATCCGGAGGATCGAGCCGCTTCCGGATCGGTGCGAGAGGGATCATGTGCAATCCCCGATTGCAGCCCTCTTTCGAGGGTTGAGTCGCCGATTCGGTGTCGTCCGATCGGCCGACACGAGTCCGCGAGTGTTGTGTTACGCGACGAAGCTCGTCGGCGGATCGTCTGGACGTCCCGAGGACATCCCTGCCGTGACGCGAGGTGATCTCGCGGAGGGGCTAACCGTGTACCACATTCTCGCACTGCAAGTGAGTCCCCCAAATCACTGCAATTTCGTCATTCTACGATAGTGATGTAACGCTTGCTCTTCTGTCTCTGTCTCTGTGTGTTTGGATTATGCGATTACGGATTACCAGATTGACGATCAACGTCACGCCGAAGAGAATTGATATTGATGGAAATCCGTCTAGTGAGCTATCGAATAAATGGATTCACATATCCATGATGTCCTCACCGAGCGATTTCGGACACTTGTCATTACGCGCGAGCGCGTATACAGAATAGAGGATTTTGTTAAATATTACACGTCAATGTTTCGTTACGTTAAATTAACGAGTCAAATTTGTATAAGACGTATCTGAATTTTTGCTTCTTTTTCAATTCCTTTTATAAACTACAATTCGCTTTTTCTTTAATAATAATGTTAAAGTATCTATAGCTTTGAAATTAATTCACAATTAAGATTAAAGCGACTTCTATAATTTGACACAATTTTTAGAAAAGAATCCACTTTATCAGTGTGATCAAAGGATTTCTAACGCATAGATGTAGCGGGATGTAAATTTTTACATATTGTGCTTCAAACGCACGATTTATTCAAACCTTTCCTGAAGATTATAATATTTTCAGCTATGCGTTACTGATTAAATTTTAAATGTAATTTTGAATATTAAAGTACATCAATCGTTATAATGCAAAAATAATAGCTCTATTCAAGAAGATAAGCTGTAGTAAAGCGCGATACAATATTACAACGACGATATTAAATAATAATATTGTAATCGAGTATAAAGCAAAAAGCCATCAGTTTCAGTTCTACTTAAAACGAAAGCGATTATCGTGAGTTTCTAATATCATTAACTCTCGTGATATACTCCGTAAGAAATTTTATCGTTCGCGATTTCATCATAAAACTATTAGGCCTCAGGGGTATATCTACTACCTCGATATATTCCATATCGAGCCTGTTCGTAATCGCGTAGACCGTTTCAGAAATTGTGGTTATCGGAGATGGTTAAGTGATAGATTTTTGCCACTCGTCGACTCCCCGCTAAAAAGTCCTCGATGCCCTTATCCGTTTCACAGAGCGATTTGTCATGATTAAAATCTTGAAAGGAATTTTCATCATGTTCAATTCGAATTACTACAAACCCCGATCAGACCTTCTAGACCTCTCTCTACAGATCTCGGGTATCGGTGAATTACGAAGCTTCCTATCGATGCGCATTGCACATTGTGCACGATCAAAGCTGCTCTCCTTGCCGTTTGTTTTTCTATTGTAAAACCCACCGCGAATCATAGACATTAATCTGTTCGATTATCAATGGCGGATTATCGTGGGATTCCACAATTGTTATTAGTTGAGCGAATACATTATCATCGCGGTAATTTCTCACGGTTCTCATGGTTCTGTGAAAATTTCATTTTTTTTGCGCCATCTTTTTTCAAATGCATTAGGTCATATATCACTTTGAATATGACGTAGTTTCTAATTGGGCACAAACGTACAATATATAAATTTTATAAAGTATAAGTAGCGTGGGAGGGTAATTTATTTCTTGGAACTCAAGGCCACTTAAATCGCTATAAATCCCGAGTGGATAAGCCTCTAACACGGAGCGTGACGTGCCATTGATCATCACGCAGCATCGTTCGCGTGGTTAAGGTCTTAATGTTTGTCTGATGCCACGTCGATTTTACTGATATTAACCCGATATGCGCGCACACATAATGCGGCGAGAGATAAGCGGTTTATTAGTTTCTAGTCGATCACTTGTTCTTTCTCTTATATGTGATAAAATATTTTATTTAAAACGAGTATAGTATAGGGTGTTTTTAAACACCTGCAGACATCTTCTATTTTTCACGCCGCTATGGAAATTCACATTTTAATCTAATTCTTTAGCTGTCTTTTATCCCTCAGCTAGATGAACAAGCTTAAATTGGACGACTAAATTGCATTAAATGTCAATTATCTTCAATAAAATATCACTGACGTGGACATTTCTTAGAAATAGAACTGTTTGCTCTTTTCTATTTCTGTGAAATTCACTTTGTGAGTGTGTGATTAAAATCAAAATGTAGATCTGCTACGATAAATTTACACACACACACACACGCACGTATAAGACGAAATAATAGAAGATATTTCAGACAATATACTAATGTGATATTCTGCAATTAAAATGATCGTAATGCACAACGTATAATCACAATGAATCTTATCTTCAACTACAAAAACTATTGACAGATTTAAATCTGTTATTATATGATATCGCTCGCGCTATTTCGCACAAGTCGTCAGAGAATTCCAGCTCATAGTGTCGAAAACTCGGTCACACTAGCGGCGCAGGACGTGTTATATTATACGAAAGCAGCTCGCTTCGGCTGCTCAACTTAACCACGTCGTCCTTTGAGGAGCGCCCTTCTTAATTTAATTTATTACACTATCCGTCGCGATTGTGAAGTTTCCGGATATAACGCTCCGTGAGCCAGGTCACAATAAATTTCGGGCCCTACGCGAACGGCGGAATATGCTTTCGCATCGCTATGTGATGTGCCATTGATCATAGCTTAGACACGTAGCTCCCGCGTAGCTCAAGGCCCGAAGCTTCGATGTAGTTACGTTAATTTTACGAGCCCTCCCAGTTTTCGTCCCCCCTCCCTCCCTTTCCTCAGGGTGTTTTGCTCTTCTAGGTATGGTAACACCGTCAGGAAATTACGTGCGGTAGTATGTCGACAAGTGATCTCCTCTTCTTCCATGCCTCTCTCTCTCTCTCTCTCTCGCTCTCTCTCTTTCTCTCCCTTTCTCCTCTCTTCCTCCTATCTGCCTTTGTTCTCGAACCGGATGTTTCCTATCTCTCGACTTGACCCTACTGTTAGTTAATATAACACACCGCAAAGTGCTCACTTGGAAAGATTATCCCTCTTTATAATCTATAAACTCTTCATTCGTATCGTATGTTGAGGCTCTAAGTTTAGTTATCTTATTAGTTGTTTTATCATTTAATTACGTTATCTTTCTTTTCACGACAATTTATAATTGGTAAAATCTTTCCGGTAGAATCAATATATATATATTAGAGCCAGTTGTATATTGCATACATTTACACACTTGTGCAACATCTGTACGTGTGTAAAATACAATAAATTACATAATTTGCATAATATATTATTATCATTTTCCATTATTACATCGTTTCGGAAGTTATAGGAAATATTTACCGTTTAAATTAATCGTTTATTATGCGTGCATCACGTTTCCGCTATTACTATATTCCAATATGTATTTTTGACAATAATATTACGAAGGCAAACGTGGTAGCAATCTGGTATATGAAAATAAAGCGTGTCGTGCACGCGATAGATACGTACATATAATTTCGGCCGGTATGTTGACGAAACTGTTTACACAGTCACTATCACCGCGCGCGAAATCAAACTATATCTATCCCCCCGTTACGTAATCTCCGCGTCATGCACTTACGAATTTCCAATTTCCGTCACCGGTACTTACATGCTGTTTCTACCTCGCCTTTACATAATACGTATACTTTACGTAGTTGCGCAAGCTACTCACCGAAGCGCAGGCAAGAAACCTCCTTGTCTATACGACCACCCCCCTGTCGCGGCGTGTCTTACGTTTTTGTTCGCGATATCGACCTGTCATTCCGTACCAAACTTGACTCTCGCGACAGGACACAATGAACATCAGTACCTCCTCTTTTCCCTCCCTCCCTCCCCCTCACTCCGGAACCCGGCTCCTTTCCCCGGATCCCTTTGTCTTCGCTTACGCGACCCTCGCCTTTGGACCGCAAGTCGAACGAGAGCAAATTAGATATCCATTAACGTCGACTGGCGAGTTCGAAGTCTTAATTGCAGTCAACCCTACGGTTGTTTGCTCACGAGCACGACTAACACGCGTTATATCTGTGCTACAAGGGTCTTGTCGTGCCGGTACACTGGGGTGTTTCCTCTCTGCTCGTGAAACGAGATTACTAAAAAGAGGGGAGTATGCTATACTCTCGTATAATCTGGAATAATCCTAGAATAGCATCTCGCGCATCGAGACACGGCTCGCGATGTGCATGAAAACTACGTCATGAGAAGTTATGGGTTAAGAACGTCGAAAGATGAGCTGCGAGATTGAAATTGATGACGTTGGCGTGTTATTATAGCGAAAAGAAGAGATAGAGATAAAAAGGACAAGAAAATGTACCTACGTTAATAATGTTTTTGCAATAGCAATAATTTCAGATTTTGTATAATCATAGCCCCAATAAAATGACGTAAGCTGCAATTTTGCAACGCAATAAAAAATGACAATATCTCTGCACAATTGTGTGTAAAGTATTCTTTTATACAATTTTTCTATGTAAATTATAACAATAAAAAATAAAACAATTTTTATTCTGTATAATTAAAAAAAATATTACATTCAATATTTTATATTTTTAACATCATTGACAACTATTGACGGCCATTCGAAATACCGTAGAAAACAAATATTTCGGATCATTAAAGTTCAAGTGTTATTCGAAATAAAATCGTAAATATTGAATATTCAATATTTATAGCTGTAACAATTCAAAAATAAATATTCAATGATTAATTATTTATAGTTTAATTCGAATGTTGCATAAATATTGTCTGTATTGTTATTATTATTATTATTATTATTATTAATAGTAATTGATAGTTTCGTATTTGTTACATCATTTATAAAAAACATAATGAGCAGAATATTTTGCAATATACCACTGTTTAATATAACTTTCATTAGATTGACTAATGATACCGCGGTGAAAGAGAGAGAGAGAGAGAGAGAGAGAGAGAGAGAGAGAGAGAGAGAGAGAGAGAGAGAGAGAGAGAGAGAGAGAGAGAGAGAGAGCTGTATACGATCAAATGAACCGTTTTGTGTGTAAAAATGGAACGTTGCTGTCGCAACTAAATAGAGATAAATTGGTCACGTTGATCCACGCGGGCGTTGACGATCAATGCACCAACGAATCGCTTAATGACATTGTCGGGCCATTATAGTCATTGTACGAATTCAACGCCAAATACACAACGTTCTCTCAGCTCAACGTACCGGTACTCGTTTAACATTCGCTTCTACCGTGAGTAATCGCATTACAGCGACCTATTTTAGATTCGCGGCTAATTCGCGATCTGAACACAAAAATTGGAAAACTCTCCTCGTTTTCCTGGCGTCTCTCGACCGCCGCGGAAAACAATGGCGCTTAATCGCGTTTCGAAAATCGCCGAGTAACGCAGCGCATTAAGCCTCTCTGCCGCCTGAAATCGCGGATATTAATTAACTGCTCGTGTCGGCCGCACCTCATTCCGTCGCGGAAAAGCACGCGGATGTTAATACGGCGGCGTTAGTATAACGGCGCGCAAAACGCCGGATAACTTCCTGAGCTTAATTAAAAGCAAAAGTTACACGGATAAACGTGGCACCACGCCGCTCGTTGCGTCTCCCCAAGATTTAATCCCCGGAATTTCTCGCGGTCATTGTCACGACCTTAACGGGAAAATACCTCCCATTATGGCTGTCATTTCGCTAATTTCTCATATCAATACTGTAGTGCTTTCGGTGTCTCGACACTTTGTACACTCGATCGCACACTGTGCATGCAGGTATTGCATAACGATCCGCGTACGGAGTCGATAACGACGATTCAAACTTTAGTTTCGTAATTACTCCTGCCACGCTTAAAACGTGAATTATAGCCGGTTTGAATAATTAAAGATGGATGGGAGTTAGCAGGATGGCGAAGACAGCGATTTGCCGACTCGTCAGCGAGAAACGACGACGACGGCGAGAATGACGTTCTAATTAAATCCGAACGTCCGCTTTTCTTGATCGATGATCTTTCTCTTATCGCGCTAGATATTAGATTAATTTTATCTATTTACAAAAAGTCTGACTCAATTAGCACATTAATTTCGCTTTTGACTATTAACTTGGCGTACAGATGCGTTATGCTTTAGATTGCAATTTTCATTAACACGTTTCCTGTCGATTTTCAGTAATTCTCTTTGAGATCGCATGCGCCTCACATTGCTGAGGCTAATAATTTTACATAAATATACACACTGTATAATATTTATTAGACTACAAATTATTACTCAGAAAAAAACACGATATTTCCACAATGCAATAACTGCTGCTCAAAAATATTTGTTCCTTTATCTTTTTTAAATCTTAAATCTTTCTTTAAAATTCAAGGGCAAATACTTTTAAGCAATAGTATAACAATATTTAATTCTACTCGCGCAGGATGTCCAAGATATTCTAGTCTTACAAATTTACTATAGTTACTGATTAAAATTTCGTTATCAACAAAATATTTTTATTGATCTTTTAATCGACTGTTATGTGTGTAAAATGTATGTACACACACACATATACATATACGCATATAATTGTATATATTATTATATTTGGTGCAACCAAATACAAGTATATTCTGTTTTACAGTAAAAATTTTTTTTCACATTTATTTAAAAGACGTATAGAATACAATCAATCTGTATTTAATTATAAATCATTTAAAACAAAGAATAAAATGTCAGAAACATCCCACGCAAGTAATTACGCTAAAAAAATCACGCCAATAATGTAGAGTTAAGCATTAATACCATCAGTATCTTCATATAATATTTTATTTTTATGATAATGTTATATTTAGTATCGAGAATATCAAACAGCCTGAATGGAAAGTTCAGCAAATATACTCTCCACGTGGCAGGAAACGTTAACGCTTCGGGAGTTTTTCGCGGAGCATCTCATATTCTCTCTCATTTCCTCGCGTTCAATGTCAAATTAATAAGCAAATGGACCGAACAGATGGTTTAAACAGATCGATCGTAAAAGTTATGGAAATTCCAAGGGTGCGATTCGAGCTTCCGAGGAGCGAGGAAGCGGGTGACAATTGAAAGACGGGAACAAGATTTCATAATGCAGAATAATTTCCATTATTTTCAGCCCTAAAGCCGGACTATAAATCCTTCACACGTCTATATATAAATTAATGTGAGTGCTTTATTATACCCTTAATATCTCGTTTGCGTAATGACGTTCATATAGCGACTATTTAATATTTCAGTAAAATAACAGCCATGACAATTCGTGCACGAAGAAATTAGTCGAGCGCACTAAATGGAAGAGTCGTACGTAATAATCGCGCCTTACATATACGTAATCAAATTCGTCAACGGATGTTATCGCGCATATTCGCCAGCATGCGACGTCGTCGTCATCGGGGGGGAACGACGCTAGGAGTGTAGCAGGAGAGTCGAGGTGGGACCATTTACCGAGAATTTCATAGTACGCTTCATTGCGCTAATCCAATTTAATTAGAACGGCCGGATAATAAGCCTATAATGACGCACTTAGCTCATTAATAACGATCAGACTCCGCGCGCGAGGGGGGAGGGGAGGGGAGGGGAGGAAGGGGGACAATTCCCGGGAAGCCATCCGCCGTTTTATCGTTCGTCGTTTGTCTTCCTTATCGCACGTATCTTTCCGTCTGACACACTCCTTTTCCCCCAGGTGGGGGTATATAATACGTATGAATTCCCTCGCCTCCTCTCTATCTATTCTTTCACACTTCTCTGACTTTAAATCTAGTCCCATCCCGGATCTAAACAAGGGTCGCTCAACGGCCAACCAAGGACGGCCTTATCTGGTTTTGCGTACTTTGGATATTGGTAACTACCCCCCCCCCTCCCCCCGTAAATTGCAATTCTGCGACAGCGGGAGAGAGGGGAGGGGAGGTAAAAACTCGCGATCGTATTTTAAAAAATTAAATGATGCTCTCCGCGACACAAGAACCGGTATTCAAAGTTGCATCGTCCAAAGATGAAACGCCTCCCGCGCATTAATTATAGTGCAATTTACATAATCTTCGGAGGGTATTATATGTATATTTAAATATACAAACTTCGAAGAAGTTCGCCGCAAGACATTTTAGATTAGGCAAGAAAACGGTATCAAGAACTTCGATTACAACTTTCCCATCTGCGTGTTCAATATTTCTGAGAAAACTGACGCTTTCAGCTCTAGTCCGACGGAAATCGTAATTACGAACGAATTTTCTCGTCCTCTTATCCCTTTTCGGTCTTTCTAGGTCTTTCCGCTTCTTCGGCTTCTTATCTCCTTTTCCTTTCCTCTCGAATCTTTAAGTCTGTCCGGCTGCGACGTCCCGGGAACATTGGATCACGGGGCATATAAGTAAGGATAATGCGTTCACGTTCTATACGACGTAAGGTAGAGGACAGTGATTGATAAGGATATGTAGCATGAGGAAAAATGTGCTGATAAGCAATCGGAACTCTCCCGAGTAGACCCACCGTCCGCGAACTGTCCCTCTGACGCGTCCGTCCGCTCGGGAATGCTTATCGTCAGGCGTGCATAAATCACGAGGATTTATTTGGCGTGGCTCTCGTTCGGCCTCTCGACGCCTTATGCAAATGACGGAGGGGTGCCGTGACCTCGAGCGACCGCAGGTCATCTTGTTTTTATTGCATGCCGCAAAGGGGGTAGCAGCCGAGGAACATCGCGCGGGCTGCGCGCGCTTTGGGTGAATTATATACGAGTAGCCCCCCTCCGTCGGTTTGATATACGAGCCTACTGTTGCCAGAACAGTCGTAGCCGTAATGAGCCGCGTTTTAACTGCACCGCACGCACGCACGCATGTACGTACGCACGTGTACACGCGCATATACGTGCCTACGCACGCCTGGCGTGCGCGGAAAAGGAAGTCACCGATTTCTCGCGCGGCGCTACAAATGCGGAATATTAATTCGACGCGTAGTAATTAATGTCGCGTGCTACGTCCGTTTTGGTACGAGATATTCATTAGGCGACAGCGCCAGTGGAATTACACTACCTATTTGGATAAAAATGGATGATGAGATAATGAACAGCGCGACTTTATGGCGTAGCGACGATACAACTGTAATTTTCACCAGTTAAACCAGAAATATTCATCTACTTCTAAATGACGCACCTATACCAACATTATTTTGCATTAGCAATGCCATTTAGTTTTTCGCTCAAAAATTTTAAAGACACCAGCACATACTAGGTAAATTTATAGTTTTCCCAATTTAAAAATAGTGTAAACTTAATACGATACATACATTTCAAGTTTAACTAACAATATTACTAACAATTTGATAAAATACATTAATATGTATTACTATTGAAAATTATAATTTCATGAAATTATTATTATTATTATAAAATTAGCATTCAAATTTATTCTCCGACACTCTCCTCTTTCATTATTCATCATACTCTCGATAATGAGATGAGACAAAATATTTATCAAAAATTAGATTAGATCATTAAAGTATATTATAAATAAAATAATATTAGATTATATTATATATTGAATTATATTAAAAAATGTATATTTTAAATTATTATTACATCACATTAAAAAAAAAGGATGTCACGGCCATTCGTAATATCTTCATTACTGATATAGATGAGGAATTTTAGTGATGACTTATGGAATCATTTATTCAGTAGCATGCAGTTTTGCACTGACGCTAATATATCACAACAGCGGACTTTGTTTTAAGGTATTTTTATTTTTAAACATTTGAAAACTTTTTTAGAGTATATTTTAGCGTTGAATTATACACATGTTCTCATTCTTTTTGAACTGAGCATATTATTACATGAATATATGAACACTTGACCTGTTTTTTGTCATTTGACATTAATTATTTATTATTTAATATTTTACTCAACATCTCGAGCTATACAAGTTTAAACAATAACATCTGATTTTGCTAATGTAGCCTAAGCACTGAACAATCTCAACAGGCATTTTTTTCAAAGTTTCTATATCAAAATAGTTATTTGATCTAATTCGATTGCTAATTTATAGTTTACAACTTTACATTAACGCCAGAATTCATATATTGAAGAAATGTGTACGTGCATGATTTGCATATATTCTGCAGTATAATAATTATATAACAAAACACTGTCCTTTTTAAACACACAAAACCAAATTTTAAAATCTATTTTAGTGGAGTGATCACTACCACTATTTCTCTTCGATTCATTATGCAGCCTCATCACATTTTGTATTTTATAAACAACATCCTAAGAATTACATATTAGAATTTCACATCTAAAATTAATTGGACAATATATTGGCAAATAAAAATGTTGATTTTAATTTAAAATATTATTAACAAAATGTAAACAGAGACTATATATAGATATTATAATATCACCATCTATTAAAATCCTACAAAAAGTTATTTAACTTTTTTCTACACATTTGGAAAATGTATTCGCTTAATTCTCACATTCAGGCCTTGATTCGCTCTCGCTGTCGCATCCTCGCGTCAAGAAATCAGCACGACGAATCTCCTTGGCGAATCACATTTTCTCCGACCCCGTGAGTTTTCATCCGAGTTCTATTTTGCATCATGGATGGTCGAAACGGGGAGAGGAGACGAGAATCAAAACCTCCCGCCTCTAAGACAGAGCATTGCTCGAGATCCTTTCCGCCTCGGCGAACACGACGGAGATGAAGCTATAAAGGAATAACGCCAATGAGCCCGGAAATCTCTCTTGGATTGATCGAGATTGACCCTTCGAGTCGTAATCTTCCCCAATTATGAAGATATCGAAAATTTATTGAACCTTTACATTCAAGCGTTTAGTGAAGTAGGTTTTACAATCTTAATATTCAAGTAGTTCACCGTTGAAATAGTCCAAGTCAGAAGTATAAGATTCCATTAATTTTATATTCACGCTTAAAATAAACCGTCTAATTTTAAAACTTTAATTTTGAACTTTGTTCAATAAAGCATCAAGATAGGGACTCGGAGCAGAACTTTAAGTTTCATTTAAAAATACCTTTGGTAATTATATTAGAAAAATATACATATGCTGAATGTAAAATAATTAATTATATTAAATATATTACTAACTTTCTTTTTATTCTCGAAAGAGCACTTGAACTGTAAAACGAAGATCTCACAATGAGAGTTGAGAGTCGCTTTTAATCGACGCAAATCGTTATCGAGAAGACATACTTTACTAAGATATTAATTAAAATTTACGGTAATTGTTCCTTTAAACTCTTAGAATCTTTTTTCATTAAACGAAATGGCTACAGTTTCAAATATTATAAATATCTATGATTTTTAATTTATCCAAATATTTTGTAATATTTAAAAGAAATAATTGTCTCTTCCTTTTTTATTAATTATAAAGTAAGAATTGTGAAACTATTGTTAATTATAAAAACGTATTGCAAAAAAATAATTTTAATTTTTAATAAGTAGAAAAGCAATTTTTTAAAATAAACTTACGGCCCATTTTTACGAAAACTAAATTCAAGATAAAACATGTCATGTCTTAAACTAAACGGATAGAGATTAAAGATATGTCTGCATAAGTTTCTTATTTTATATATAGCAAACTTTAGACTTGAATTAGAATTACATCGTTTAGATATCGTGATATGCCATGTACACTTTTCTACTTCCTCTATTGAGAACTTTTAATATATCGTCAAATCTCATTTTGCCACCACGTGCAGATAAAAGAGTTTTTATCCTTTTTCTCTTGATTCTAACTCGAGTCAAGTCCCATCGAGTCTACGCTCGCACCAATGTCCCTTATAATTGCGGTGTAAGAGAAAGCCAACGAGGCTGATGCCCCTCGCGCGATTTGTCGGAGGTCAAGCGAAGGAGGACCGGCCGGCGACGACGAAGGTGGAGTCGCCGAGGCGCCTCTTCGCTACCATTCCGGAACTTTATTTCCCCAAGGATCGCTCCGCCAGAGTTTATCGCTAGAGGTAACACAGCCATCGTTTCATAGCGCGCTTTTCTTTTTCCTATTTATCTCCAACTAGTCCGACCACTCTGTGTCCCCCTTCATCGTCCACTTGCTCTTCGATTCCCATCCGCGATGAACAATAGCCCTTTCAAAACGTAAAAGATAATTTACCAATAACAAAAGAATCGTTATTTTTGCAAATAGGATTTCCAATATGCCGGTCTGACAGCACACGTGTACACGTTGACATGCGGTGTCTCATAAGTACCGCGAACGAATTCGGAAAAGTAGAATACACCTGCCTTTGAACTCTGAGAAGAAAAGAATGACATATAAATTGAAAATACTATTTTCTCACTGGCAGAGTTTGATGGACTCATTTCTGATTGACTGTGGAATGATTTTCACATTCTTCTTCATGTGACGCATTAATATGTCGAATTTTCTTTTCAACAAAATTGGTAATTCATATATTTATATTGCACACATGCTGATTAAAAGTATGAAATGCTTATAATAAATATCGATTTGCAAGCTTTTTCTTGTTTCTAAAAGGAATAATAAATAAAAGATTATTTTAAGATGGGTTTTTATAATTATAACTTATAAAGAGGCATTGGAAGTTTTATTACGCAAGCAGATTTCTTTTATTAATAGAATACAAAAAGAATTATGGAAGTACTGTTATTTAAATTTATATATAAAAAAACCGTTAAGATAATGTTAGTTATCGTCATGCAGTACGCAAAAAGTAACAGAGGTAGCGTCAATTTGATTCTACACGTAAAAAACTTTAAGATAAGTTTATCGTCAATTTGTCGTCAATTGTCGTCATACACTACGGCCCACGTTATTCAACTATGGTTAATGTCAAGCGTAAATTTCACAATAAGCCCGCCAAAGCAAGTCATTCTTAATGCCGGTAAATCCCTAAGAAAACTTCTGTCGAGACGCTCGCGTTCGTGCACCTCGCCGGGAAAAATTTCACAGGCGCCCGCGGCTCTGATAAATTCCCGGGGATTTATATCAGTCTTCTTCATAGCGAAAATATCGTGAGGCTTCAAAGCATGGAAACGCTTATAAATAACCTGTCCGCTATCGGGCACGTTTTGGCAAAGGGAACCGCGGGGCAGTGTATTTCCACGTTCATTAAAAAGACCGCGTAATTTCGACGCGGTTGTGACGAGACATAGAACTCGGGCGTTCGAGCGTACACATGGAGGGTAATGTTTGCGCGTGAGTACATTTAACAATCCCGCAACGCGCCGCATTTTCGACCGGTTTCACGCAAGCGTTCGTGCGAGTCGTCTGATGGGTTTAATGATGGAAGGGCCCGCTGAGACCTTGAGGTGGTGACGACTGTAGGATATAATTTCCTGTGATCCCTTTGCGCATACTTTTACGACCGAGCTCGCGCATGATTTCCCCGTGAAAATTAATTAAATCATTACACCGTGGCAAATTGTATTTTATCTATAGTATGAATTCTTTATTCCTCTCTTCCTCTTTCAATCTAATTATGTAACATTATTATTATAGAAGTAAACAATGTATAATATCCTAAAAATAATATATCATTCTAATGTACATATATTTGTATAAAAGATTGAGAATTGATAAATCAATCATCAAATACTCAAATCAAATACATATATACATATACTAAGGTAATTATAATTTTGTTAAAGCTTAATTTCACTCGGTATCTATATATATATAATTTTAGTGTTTTTTTACTTTTCTCTTGGAGACATTTAAATAATGTATCCAAAGAAATACGTACCCGATTCTAAAAGACCATATCTTCCTGCTTATTGAAGTGAGAGATAATAATTTCAAAGTAGACACATCTTATCGAACATTGCCCCATTTCTGGAATAATTATTACGAAATATCAGGCGGGAGCGTCGCAAATTCATTCAGCCACCGCGAGAATCCCGCGCTCTCCAAAAGCGGTGGCTAATGGCCCGGTATGAGGCAGTAAAGCGAAACCCGACAGGGTAAGCAGGTTCCATAAACGGGGGAAACAAACGGTCCGCTCAGGAACAATCCATAGCGCGGAAGAGCGCGGCAAAGTTCACATAGATCGCGGAGGTAGAAATGCGGCCGCGAGAAGTCTTGGAACACGGCCAACGAAAAGCCAACAATCTCTTTTTATCTTGTGATCGTATCCATGTTATGCGTGAAAGCGCGACTCCCCTTTTCTCGACGAATTTGATTAGGGTTTACCGAAATATCGATAAGAAATATCAGTTCAAGTTGAGATACATTTAAAAGGTTCTTTTTGCTAAAAATAGTGCACCTAACATGACCATTGTCATAAAAATCAGAGAAATTGAAAAACAATCGCTGCAAGTCTCTTCCCACTAAGAAAATAAAAATTCTTCTTTAAATAAAGTAACATTTACAGTTGCATAAATCAAGTTAAAAATGCTTTTTAAACAAACTTACAAAATGAATTTATTGTATAATATATTCTCGTATATGGAAATCTCATTTTTTGGGTCTTTCATTCAAACGTGATTTTTGTATATAACTTTTCGCGAGCGCTGCTCATTACAGTTACATAAAGTTCTCTTTATTTCGCAAATATTCCATCGTGGAGTGTACTGCTTTATGACCACGGAGTTTCTGACGAACGGAGCGCAGACTATTCGCGGGCAGATGTAACTTTGAAGACCACCGCCAGAAAGATGGGGGAAAATGAGAGCGAGAGAGAGAGAGAGAGAGAGAAAGAGAGAGAGAGAGAGAGAGAGAGAGAGAGAGAGAGAGAGAGAGAGAGAGAAAATAAGGAAACGTGTAAATGCGAACAGAAGGATTTAAGGGTGAGGCTTTGTAGGCGCGAGATGTGAGACTTCAGAGTTTTAGATGGTACTTTCCGGAGAGGGTGTACCGACGTCTTCTATCTCTGTGGATGCCTCTTCCGCGATAGGACTACTGAAGGGGTTCAGTACTATCTAACGCGCCGCTATCTTGTTTCTGTGTCCCTCATCGTCTTTCTTTTCACCGCCTTTCTACAAACAACACGCTCAAGTACTCTAGATAGGCAAGTGGCGTTAACGTTTCTCGCTTCAACTCTCATTTTCGATTTTTAAATATCCTTTTTCCTTGATTCTTGCGCGACTTATGGAATGAGATGATTTACGTGATTATTGCTGAGTTATTTACTTTTACCGCAACTTTATAAAACTTTAACGCTTCAATGAGATTTTATATTAATTTAATAATTCATTTAATTTAATTCAATTCGTGTTTGCACCAAGCGGAGTCGTTGCGACTTGAATAGTTTTGTCTTTATATTACAATATGCTCATTACGTATTCTTTAATATGTTTCCATTTTGTAAGAACGATCGTTTTTCAAGTTAAGAATATAAAATATTCAAGATAGCGCAATTACATTTGCAATTTAAATAGAAGTTAATCCACCTTGTGCATGTTATGTCAAGATATCAACACGTTATATATCTTGACTATCTAGTGACTTTTTTTTCAACCCTTTTCCATTGGCGTGCACACTATCCTTGTTCGCGTTATCGCTCGCGTGCTAAATATAATCTAACATAAAATTTTCTCTATAAAATTTTAATAAAATATCGTACATACTCACATGTCTTCGCTACTTCAATCTAAAGAACATAAATTTATAACAAAGGAGGTACGAACTACATAAATCTGAGTTTAAATTAATGACACTTTTGTTAAGAACAAATTTCTAAATCTCATCTAACAAGTAAGTAAGTAAAGTATCAATTTAATACACATTTTAGTTTCAATATCAAGAAGCTATTTCTAGAACGTCTAAAATTATATTCGTTCGATTCGAGCGGATGTCGGAAATTGAAATCTAGATGGGATTTATGGCCCGCGCAGTTCTTTATTCTTTACTAAAGTTAAATCTCCATTTGCCTATGAACATTTTATCGAATGTCGAGTGAAGTGGCGATGCGGCGGTTCCCGCCTGTTGGAGAGAATACCTCAACGGTATCGAATAAGAGAGAAAATATTCGCTACGTCGAACAGAGAAGCGGAAGTGTTTTGAGTATTGCGCGGATGCGTCCGATCGTACTTTTTATTGCTCAGGTGGCTTCCACCTAACACCAATACGTTCGATGCACCGCGTCGTTGCACAGGCGGGAAAAGTTACAAAGCGTACTCCTATTTTCAGAGCTTCCAATTCGACTTGAATTACTCAAGGCAGATTGGAAGTGGAAAAGCCAACGATTAAACCGACGCTGTTGCTTTGTTAAGTGCGTCTTTGATGCGATGTTTTAACTATATAAAAATATCTCCAGCCAATATTTTATAAGATGATATGATTCTCTACTAGGCATTAAACAATACACGTGAAAAAAGCGTGTGAAAAAAGATATCTACCAACCACCGAAAATTCTGTTAACCTTCTGTTCTGTTTAAGTTTATTTAATGCTATTATACATGTATATATATTTTTCATATTAATTTTTATTAAAACCTTTTTTCTTTTTTTGCTTTTAGTAACTTTATCTGTTAATGTAAAATATCTTTTTTCTGTAAAAATTTTTATTAAAAATATTTTTTATCATAATAATTCAAACGATATAATAGCATAGTAAATTCGAACAAAATAATAGAATTAATAAAGATACTTTACAGTTTGTTATAATAAATTCACATATTTATTATATTTTTTGACAATAACATAATTTAGTCTAAAATCGTATTAAAAAACTGCTTGTAATTACCATTAAAACATAATTAGATTAATATAATTTAAATCTTAAAATACGAAACAAATTTTAAAAAGCGATCAATCATTAATGATTTTTTGTAACAGTATTTTCTTTGTATAATATACGTGCTCTAATATATATATATATACAGAGAGAGAGAGAGAGAGAGAGAGAAAGAGAGATGAGAAATGGTAAAGTGATTTTGCATTTAAACAAACATAACATAGCGACAAGTTTCTGTGAAATAGAATTTCAGGATGCCCAATGCATTTCAGTCGCAAAAGAGAAGACAGTATCACACAAGAAGAACGATAATGATGAATCACTATGTCGCGAGATCGTTGAAAGCGGCTCGAAGTAATGGTAAACGGAGGAAGCGGGGAGATCGAGTGAGGTCACGAGAACGAGTCATATATAGGTGATGCTTGCAATAGACACTTAAGTTGATACTGCAGGGAAGTTGAACGAATGATAGAATGGGACTGACGAGTTCCGAACATCTCGGGGTGAAATTCTGGCAGACAGTATTCGCGGTGTGAATGTGGGTAAAGGGTGCAATATACGCTGCTTCGCGAGGGGAAGGTCGTTGGGTTAGTTGCACGTCGTCGGAACGCATGTCTACTACTGTGCGGTTGCAACGACCACGATCGATTGGGAGAGATGCCATCTTAGCGGATGAGTCTGTGAGACGATGAACCCTCGCGATTTGCATACGCGGCGTTTCACGTCGTTCACTTTCGGCGTTGCGAAATGTGAAACTTCTAGCGGTTGCTCTATTGGCTCACGTTAATCCTCGCAAAGGCGCATGCGAATGTGCAACATTTGGGAGCGCCAATTCATTTCAGCACTCGGATATGTGAGCAGGGCACCGGCTTATTACACCAGACAAGTTTCATGAATACTCGAAGAGTGGTATCGCAAGCGATGAGATTCGATTTAATCCTAGATGCCAGCCGGTTAGAAACGGGGGTGTTTATCGCGGGGGTGTTTATCGCGGAGTGAAATAATTTACGATTTAACTAGTTTGGAAAGTTGGCATATTACGAAGCAAGCGTAAATGATATGCATCATGATAAAATTAACAAAACCAGAGCAACAAAATATTTTAAAATCCTTGCTACGAATCGCCAAATGAAATAAAGTGCAGTGCATTGTGCACTGAAATTGTATGGTAGATGTATTATACAGCACTTTTAATTTTAAGATTAATGAGTTGAATATTAAATCGCGCATGGAATGTATGTATCGATTTACACAGTCCGGCAATTAAATTTCTATTTAACTTTGCCAGGCCCTGCGTAAATTAAAACGTTTAAACAAACTATTTAAAGGAAAACTAATGTTAGACATAATAAATTACACATAATAAATAATAAAAAAGTATTATAATTAATATAAAAGCACAATTATTAATAGCAACTGGATAATTTTTAATATCACTCCTGAGATTTCATTGTTAGACTATACAGATAATGCAATTTGCATTTGATGTGAATATTTCTGGTGAGGGAATTTTCACTTAAAAATGGTATGTTATTACATAAAAAAGTAATATACCGACGATGAAAAATCTTTGGACAAAAAAAATTACAACGTATTTGTTTGTAGGATGGCTCGATTCCGAGATTTGCTCATGTATTTTACAATAGCACGATCGACAATCAATTAGTTTATTGTTTTAATGCGTTAATCTAATAAACATTATATATATATATATATATACACACATTACATATTCTACATTGATAGAAAGCGATGAATAGAATTATCCAATACGACCTTCGCTCAACACAACTCTAGTATGTTAGTGAAATGAGATATATCGATGTAGCAATATTGACCCTAGAACTCCCCATGAAACTCAATTACGTTTAAGCTCCGATAACGCACATAAATCGCGTACGAAAAGCGATAGGAAACATGAAAGGTGTTACACCTTTGAAAGTTTACAATGTAAATTAATTAGTATTAAGTGATCCTAAAAGTAATGCAAGTAAAAGCAGACTGACACGCTGTATGTATAGAATAAATGCAACATTCTTGTATTTTTCAAAATAAATTTCATGGTATATCGTTATATGTGCTGCTATCAATTTCATCAATAAGATAAATTCTTCTTATCTAAAAAATTCTAAAAGGTAACTACTAATTTAAATTACTCTGTTAAAAAATGTTTTACACGTAAAATCCGCACATTTAATCTAATGCATCAAAGACATTTCATTAAAACGTGCGATTTTTTTTTCATTCAACTATTGTACAACGAGATACTAATGTGTCACAGCGTTTAATCATGCGAATGCGCAAATTATCGCAATCGCGAGCGTGAGTTAACGGGGGTTGCGTAAGTTAATTGACTAAAATTTTGCTAAACATTTGTTATCGACGCTCGAAATCAAGTCGCATAATCGAGCAATATCGCAAATACACTTTGGGCCGCGCATTAAATGCCGGTGAGTTCACATACGTACCTATGCTACGTACGTACGGACGGCAATCAGCGGCGGTCTCTCTATGCATACGTGAGGGAGAGAAAGGACAGGCGGTTAACCGATCGCAGATAGCTTTCGGCGCCCGTTCGTGCAGTATAAATCGCCGGCGGATAGCTCAACGGCGAACCGGGAAGCTCCTGCTGCCGCGCGCCGCGCTCGCTGCGTTCGCATGGAATCGAGCGGATTTTGCAAAACGTCACACATGGCGATACCGCGGGGGCGCCCCGCCTACGAGCCCACCGAGTCGACATTCATACCCATGCACGTTCACGGCGGCTCGCCCCAGGTTTGCCCTAGTTCGTGCCGCGGCTCGGGACGCGCGTTTAGTCCGCCAACTTTACCGTACACGGCCCGTCACGCCTGCTGCAAACGCAATTGAAAACGCCGCGGGATCGTTCGTACCGCACCGACCTCTCGCCGCGCGCGCGGCGCGGATTGTGTGTAACGTCGCGATGATACTCCGGCCGCGATCCAAGCACGACCTACACACACACATACACACGGCCGCACTTGTTCGCAACGATCGCTACGCGTGATTAAATGGACAAAGAGCATTATATTCGAGCAACCGATAATACCTCAGCTTGGTTTTTTTTTTTTTTTTTTAATCGCGCCTTACGTGAGGCCGCAACTGGGACATCTCGCGTATCGACAGAGTTGGGGAGCATTGTTTTACTCCAGAAAGTTTTACGTGGTGCTTCAAAGTTGTCGCATTTTCTTCTACCTATGCTGTACATGAATAAAATCTGTATTTTATTAAATCTATATCTATTAATTATGTATTACATATATTAATAATATTTTAATTAATTTATATTATTGTATTATTACATTAGAATATTTCTCTCTACTCAATTAATATAAAAAATAAGAGAAACGCGATAGGGCGATTAATATGATCTTTTATGCAAAAGTATATTAAAAATTACATATATGATGATATCGCATTAATGTGATGTCAACATAATAAAATTATTGTTAATATATAATAATAATCATAAATTAGTATTATGCATATAGTTAACGTAACTAAATAGCGTAATTTTTCAGAGATATGTACAAATAAATTGATAATTCAGTTAATGCAAGCAAACTGACAAAGCATTGTTTACTAATTTGTTCGATGACTAATTTTTCTTTTTTTTTTTTAAATATGTTTGTTACACTGATACATCTATTAATTTTTTAATGCTGTTAGCAAATAAAGCCAAATCTCGAGGAGTTTAAATATTATTTACAAAAGACGTGCGTCGTTATTTAATATAGCAAACTAATTAAATTTAAGCTTAATTCAATTTATGAAATTATACGTATCACATCCTTCATTTATCATTATACAATGAGCAAAAATCATTTTTCGAGATTCTTGGACGTGTATAATCTTAGAAGAAATTCCCAGAGGTCAATGAAACATTTAAGTGTCGAACGCGAGAATAACACTTTGGCTTCATGTTATGGCTATGTACTAATATAGTGCGGTTGGCCGTAAAATTGACATTTTGCGCTGATCACTTTGCGCTGGTTCGTGTTTCGCATCGTACAGCACATCTCGTGAAAATTCTCAAGACGATAAAACCTATCGGGAATATTCGAAGACTTAAAGAAGGCGTAGAAAATAAAATATGTACGTCGAACTTCGCCAAACTCTCAATGTGCACCTGCGACAAAAATTGAATATTCTGTGATCGCCTTCCGTCTTCTTGTCAATATTTATGTTATATATACAAGTTATCGCATTGTAAGTAAATAAAGTTTTAATCATCAATCTTTTTATGAATCTGAAGCCGATTTTTCCTTAGCAAAAATTTAATAGGTGCATTGTTATAATTTGTTAGATTTTTTAAATTAAAATACATGTTAAATAAATATTACATTTTGTTTCTATTTTTTAATAAAGAGTAAAAATATTCTGATATGTGAAAGATATTAACAATAAATTACGTTATATAATAAAGACTTTTGTTGAAATATTTAAAACTTTTTCTTAAGATATTTAATTGCGCTATGAAGCACTAAAATGCAATTAAAATAATTCCATAATTTTAGAATGTCTCGTATTTTCGTGACAGCCACGTTAATAGTTGACTACCTTTTGTCTAAAGCGAGAGATAAAATATACAGAAAGAATGGTTTTACTAAAGGATCTAGAAATTTCGCAAAATCTGAAAATTAATTTTTGTTGGATTATTAAAATAATTATGCAGGATGCTTATATATATAAGCTGGCTGTGCTAGAATGTCAAATTATCTCTTGTTCGCGAGACAAAAAAAATCGTCGACGCGGCTGTTACAAAAATACGAGACATTTCAGCACAAATTATTTCAATTACACTTTACCAAGCGAATCATGGGGCAATGAAATACCTTAAGATACTTTCGGTGCGATTATAAAACTAGCGCAAATCGTGAATCTTGACTCAGTTCGAGGCGTTTTATTGGAAGGTAACGAAATGGAATCGAGACACGCGAAAGACAACCCAGTTTACCGAAGCCAACCCCGACTTATTGCACCCTCCACTTCGAGAAAATTCGCCCGCTTAAAAAGATCTGTTGCTTCCGCCGGCTAGAAACAGGAAGAGAGCGGTTTACTAGCGAATATCGACACGAGCCGAGGCAAAGAGAGAGAGAGAGAAAGAGAGAGAGAAAAAAAAAGAGAACATTGTTAGGGATACCCGTCACGTTCCAGGTGGTGTATAAAGTAACATAGACGAGACGAGAGGAAACGTTTGGAAAAAGCGCTCCCTCGTTAGCTGCTTCTTTATTTCGATCTAGGTCGATCATTCGCCGTTGTACGAAAGAAATCGACGGGATCGTTACACGACGCGTCGTTACCCACTCGCGTGTAGCCAGCAAAATCCATTAGTTCGTGTAAACGGGGCGCACTCGTTGGGCGCGCCATACAACCCAAGTCACGAGTTGGAGAGATCGGCGCCCATAAGCCGAGCACTCACACGAGCCCGGGAATTTCTGCTGCCTCGGGTTAATCAGGGTTACCTCCGTACCACCGCTGCGCGCCGTGAAATTTCTCGATTTCCCCTTTGCGATAGCAACCATCCCCGACGCCGCTGCCACCACGCCGTTGTAATTGTATTGCTGATTCGACGCGAAAGAAACCACGGTGATAATTACGTGAATGTTTATTCTCGTAAAGGAAGAAACGGCTTTGCATATTTAGTTCGGCCGGTTTAATTTCAAAATATAACGAATTCTATTGTACATATGCCACTTAACGTGATTAACTTAAATTAATGAGTTTAATATTGGAAATGTTTTAGCAAGAGTAATCAATTCTCCATCAATAAAGAACTGCTGGTTTCGATTTTCTACTCCTACCTATATTATTGTAGCATTAAGTGTCATTACATAAATTCCCAATCGAACCTAAGTAACGTTCCTTCTGTAAAGAATTTTTTTAATTTTACGATCTCTATATTTTACAGATTTAACGTTAAATTTTGTTGAGAACATATGATTTTATTTAATTTTTTATGCACAATCGCAAAAACATTTTCTGATATTTCTATTTGATAGCGATATAACACAATTATCATTAACGTCTTATTTTAATCTCAAATTATTAAAGACCAATGAAATAAAAGATAATATAATTTTTCATGATTTTATCATTTATTCGACTCTATTAAAATTTTTTTCGTAAATTTCCTGGAATACTAAATAATGCTTCCAAAGTTTATTATGACTCAATATAATTATAATTAAAATCAGAAAATTTTATTAACTTTTATATAACAATATAAACATTATTTTTAATATATTCAAAAAATTACTTTTTACATTTAATGTACAACTATTTTTTCATTAAATCACACGCGCACGCATGATTGATTCTTTTCTTCGCTTTATATAATATAAAAATATAAGTAATATATAGATATTGAAATATTTTATTTTATGTCAGAATGTAGCAGAATAAAATATGAAATATCTAAAGCTTTTATCTTTTAAATTTCATTTTAATGATTTCATATATGTATAATATAATAATGAAAAAAAAGAATTGATTTTTTTTTTATAAAAAAACATACGGTTTTATATTTAAAAATACTCAGAGAAAATACACAGGACGCAATGAATAGTTTTTACTTTCTGAAAAACTCACAATATTTTTTTAAATAAAATAATTCAATACACTTTAAAACCATAAAACTTTAAATCAATAAAGAATTTTGTTACATTTCTTAATTTAAAAAATAACTTATAATAAATAACTTGTATATTTGTCATAAATCTTATTTTGTATATCTCTTTGTGTCTATATGTTAGAATTTGAAAATTATTATATTAATAATTGAAAATACGACGTTCTTTAAAAATTTTACAACGTTTCATAAACATGCTCTACATATTTGTTAGCTTTTCACAAAATAACCGAAATTTTTACGAAATATTGTGACTCAACTCAATGTATAAGTTTAAAGATATATGTTTTCGATATTTATGCATTTTGAGAATTGTAAAGAAATACTGAACACCTTCATAAATTTAAAGGTGTGTGCGTATAATTTCTCGACGATTTAAAATTAAATAAATGCGAATTTGCAATTTTCTATCTTGTTTTTGCTATGTATGTAACACAATGTTTTGCAATATTATATAAAAATAACTCCCTGTTTTGTTTCTATAAAAATTAATCATAGTTTATATTACGAAATCGTAATATCTACATAAATATAATTAAGTAATTGGAGAATAAATTAGTTTGTGTATTTTAAATGTAAAGCACATAACATAAAATAATTTAGATTGCCTTAATAACTTGTTTACAATTCACGGTTAAATAAACCATCACACTACAAATGATGATTACTGTACTTATCTCAGTTTGATACATTTTTCCAGAGAGAGATGTAAACATGCAATATATTTTGAATAAATAAAGTATATCGTAAGAAAGAGTAGAAAGAAATTGTTCCGTACCAGTGATAAGCGAATTTGTTACTTCTGTACGCTCGGGAATGTTTACGTATACGAAGGAAACTACCGCAGTCGTTACGAGTCGTTTATTACTTGCGGAACAAATGACCAGATCTATTAATCCGATACAAACAACCGCGCATTTATCACGTAAAAACCTATTTGAAAATTAGAAAAATATCTCAACTTGTTCATTATAGCGCCCAGAAGATTCGTCGAGACACATCTCGTAATTTTCAAAAAAATACTCGACAGATTTACTTTAGCTTTACAATATCCATACAAAAACGTTAAAAGTTTTTAAAAATACATTGAATATATATCGCGTTAAAAGATTGATTTTTAACATGTATATTTATTTAAGAATGAAGAATGCGAAAACGTTATAAATAAAATACTATTAAAAGATAAACAATAAAAGAAAACTCTTTAAAATTTATTAAAATAAAAAATTAATTATAAGAAAATTAAAACAGAATTAAAATATAAGGAAATGTACTTTATATTAGAACACTTTAGAATACTCTAAGAAGTTTTCAAAGTATTACATACAGAAAGTATTGTATTGTAAGAAGGCACACGTAGAAAATAATAAAGTTAACGTAAAGTAAACAAGTTAAAAATATTTCTTTTGTAGAGTATACCAACTTTTTCTCTTACTATTGGTCATTTATTGTCTTGTGATATAATTCTATAAAGTACTCTCTGTGAAGTACGCTCCGTAATATGCTTTGGCGAGCTATGTTTGACATGCTTCAATTTGTGTTATTGCGTACTCAAATATTGTGTATTATATTAGTATTATATTAGTATTAGTCTAGCTGACACTGAAGATAGTTAATAGCAATCGTAAGATTTGATACGCGTAAGAATTATAATTACTCTGCAATATTTCGAAATTGTTGATATTAACTTTATTTATTATGTTTATACGTACGATTTTTATATTAGGACTGTTATATTAGGACTGTATTAAGTTCATAACAATCCTCAACAAGTTCATCGTATACATAATTCAAATATTGATGGGAAGCGGGTCTTATATGTTAACCGAGGAGGTTCGTATAGTAAGATAAACCCGGCAGTTAATTACTTGCAAGATACACTTCAAATCTATTAGTACCGAGAAAACAGTACTTCGTTGTCTTACGCACATCTATGAACGGCGAATATCTGCCACATGCTTATGAGACGTTGGTATGTAGTCCAGTTCCTCATCTCGGGACAAGTTAATTAAGATGAGTTCATAATTACGGAAATTCCATCCTGACGGCATTACATTACATGAACACATTTACATTCGCACGCGCGTGTTTACGAATTCATAGTGTAAGAATCGTGGTGCGCACGCGCACGTTCAAGATAATAATAATAATATTAAGTAATACAAGATAATAATAAATTGTACAAATGCAGATGTCAATCGTCGATACATAAACTTAAAAAAATTTATATATATTAACAAAGAACATTCTGCATTTGTAAATTAGTAAAAGTCTTCTTTCTGGTCAACCATCTGACAATATTCTCGCAGTTAAAAAGCAAACAAGTGCGTTCGTATGGGCACGATTCTCATTAATGGAAAATAGATTCGAGGAAATGCAGGAACTACCAATTACGATACGTCGCATCATCCCGCGGAGAGTTAGACGGTTACAATCGTCGCATACGAATGAGTGCAATCGTCGCGGGATAAGTCGTTAGCGACTTGCTCCAGAAACGTTTGTATCCTACTTCATTAGTATGGTGTAAACTAGCTCGTGTTGTCGACGTATGTAACCCGGCCACAAACGGGAGAATGCGTCCACGTGTCTATGGGCCAACAGTCCCCCCCCGGTCCACTCTGCCGCTGTCATGGTGTAATCAGGTTTATCTCGTGGTTGCACACAGAGAGACAAGTACCAGTTCGTGACAAGCCTCGCGCGTTATATCCTTCAGGAATGTGGAGCACGTGCCGGCTCCTGTGGGACGATCATAATCGTCTTGTAGACGCACTGAAATTAAATGCCGGCGCGTGTATAATCGGGGCCGTGCAAAGAGATATCCGCAGCCCAGCTACGGTTGCAAGTTGGCATAATGGGATTCAACGACGACGCGTACAAGAGGTCGCGTCGATATTCACGACATTTGGATTGCATAATGCGCCAGCGCGGATAAGAAGCGTTTAACAAGCTCTCTCTCTCTCTCTCTCTCTCTCTCTCTCTCTCTCTCTCTCTCTCTCTCTCTCTTTCTCTTTTATCGCGATTCTCATTGTGCGGCAAAGTTTGAAACTTTTCGCATGCAGAATATTTAGAATGTAATTATAGTCGTGGAGTAGCGCTATGTTGACGGGTGCGTCATGACAACTCGAGATAATGAAGTTTCTGTCGTGGGAACGAAGGAACAGATCCAGTCTGTGCTTCCTCTATATCCCACCCTTCAGGAATGTGAAGTTCGTGCCAAATACAGCGACAGATACGGGCGTATGCTTTGAGGCGAATGCCACTGCTCCAGGAACATTCTGCGGATTTGCATCGAAACTCGTTTCTTAAATGGGTGCTTGTTCAACAGGCTAATATAACCGTTTGCAGTTTATTTTCTTGGTAGGAAACGAGTTTGCCACGCAAACCCAGTATATTTACTTTGAATTTTCTACCTTTGCGACCCATATTTATTTGTATAATTTTTAAATGTTATATTGTTATATATGCATACTTCGATGAAATCTATAAAATACATTTTTTTGACTGGAAGTGTATACTTGTTATATATATTGCGCTTTTTCTTCAATACATTTAAAATATATTTTCATAAATAAAGTTACAATATATTTCTAATAATTTAAAAGTTCATTAAATGTTTTATTACATAATATTGTAATTTCAAATAATATTTGATATTTTCTCATGTTTTGTAGCGAAGCTTTTGCTTTATCACTCTCGTATCGCATCACGCATTAATATGATAGCTTTAAAATTATTCAGACAAAATTTGTACTTATCGATTCATCGATACATATAGGTGTAATAAGATTGCACATCCAGATATTAACTCATGAATTGAAGAGACGAATACGCGACAAATCATAAATCAATGATTGAGAAATTTTCAACTTCCCATAATCTCATTACTCGAACGCGTTATTATTCAATAGTATTACGTAATCGAAACTCAGCGATGATGTAATCGTATTTTTATTTCAAAGCGCAACGACGTAAGAAAAAAGGTTCCAATTTCTAGCTCTCGGCGATTTCTGGCACGTTTCAATGTCCACGAAGTGTCGGGTCAGTGCCAAATGCTGATGTATGTACACTCACCAGCATGCGACACAAATACTTTGGAGGCGTACGATTGCTGGTCGATGGCCGAAGTAGCTGACGTATACATGTATATTTTAACCCGCGAACAACACAAAGGTGGATGCGGATACCAGATCGTGACCATGTGGAGCAATCTCCTATATATTTTAGTAGCATCGCCTAGGAACGCGTCTGAATACAAATACCTGCTTAAATAGCTATCGTCGACTAACTGATAAACATTCACGGATTAGTTACCGTCTGCTCAACTTCCATGTATTATATAATACCTTAGGGTGCGCATTATTGACTTCAAGGATGAAATAATGAATTATTGTTAAAGATTTGAATACATTATATAGATCTACAAACTTAAAAAATCAAAAAAGTTAAAATTAATCCTTTTTTATAGTTTTTAACATACACAACAAACAAACAAATAATTACATCTAATATTTAGTTGTTTTCAATGTAAGCTAAATGTTATTTTAGTTTTGAAAATACCTCAATAACATTTTATTGTAATTATTTTAACATTGCTATTTTATCCTCGTTAAATAATCAATTATCTTCTTATTTACGAATCATATTTTTCAAGAACATTTAGTTTTTTTTTTGCACATTCAATTTTTCTTTCTAGATACATTTGTGCATCAAAAATAAAATTCACATTATTCCTTCTTTTACTCGCTTTTTTATCTCACGGTGATATATCTTGTTTTACTTAGGGAGCCGTTTTAAGACTCTGGCGAGGCTATCTTATGTAAATTTGCGACAAGTTTCGTACATCAGAGTGTGGCAATTTAAATTTCCGCAGCAACCTTACTATTATCTGTGATTCGTGTTTTTTTATTAAATATTCTTATCTCGTGGAAATTGTCTACGTGAAACGGAAATTGGTATTAATAACGAGCAGCTCGTGTTCATCTCGGCTTTTAATATTTACGCGTCTGTAGCATGAATAATAAAAAAATATGGGAGATTGTTTGTCTTCTGCTATCTTTCTGCCGCCAACTGTAGTATCCCTAAATGAAACTGAGTCTGCGCGCTGGACCAGAAGACAAAAGAGTAGACTCGATTAACGAAGTTTCTCCATGGCAAACTCTCTTCTTACACAAGCATAATATATATCACCCGTGATATTAAAGAACGAAAACGATAGCGATGTCGACATCGTTTTCATCACCGCCGCCGCCGTCGTCGTCATCGTCGTTATCATCAACCAGACCCTCCACAGGTAAATCTCCATTACGCGGCCCGCGTACTCCAGAAACAGTAAGTCAATATCCCTTTCATATCGTTAATGTGACGGCGACGGGATTACGTACGTCCGCGCGTTTCTTCACGGGGGGAAAGGGGGTTTGATTCCCACGACCTGCCACCGCGCCGTAGTCTGCATCTTCTTCTTCTTATTCTTATTCTTATTCTTATTTTTCTTCTCCTTCTTCTTCCCAAAGATGGTTATTATTTACGCGAGACGAAAGCACCGTCATTTGTTAGGTCGCCCATTCCCTCCTTCATTTCTACCCTCCACCCGGAACGTCCTCGATAACGCTCTATCCAGCTCGTTTTCTCAACTCCACCCTAGCTTCCGTTTACCGCCTATCTTTACACATCTCCTTCGGTACCGGAGATCGAACGCCGCGCATAAGTTTGCTGCCAAGTTGGCAAAGTTGTCGGGTGGAACTTGCACGTATTTGCGCAGGTGAAATGCTCTTATAACGCCGAGGAGAAGGAGGAAGAAGCTAGTTCTCGGTGATTGCATTCAATTCGTCGACGGCTAGAAAGAAAGTCTGATCGGATTAGAACTCGCTTTCCATCTGCCAGAGGAACGGTTATACGCGACGCCGAAAGAGTCTCCGAAGGTTTAAATGCGACGCTCTCCGTCATAGACGATCTCATTTAGAATTTTATTGCCAGCCTCGCGTACTCGTGTAAGCTATGCCAGATAGATTCCTCGTCAGATCTGCCTTCCTTAATCGGCCTGATTATATCTACTGCGAGAAAGTAGTCGGGTATACGAAACGAGATTGCGTTGATGCTGATTGACACATATTAAATGTTACTCCTTCGTTGATTTAATTCCACTAGATGATCTGGCGTAAAAGTGTCTGGCGTAAAGGATCGATATTACCTTAAACTTCTCTCAGTTGTAAACATTTTACAAATGTATGTAGTAAAAATCAATAGACCGATAGAAAACATCTTATTTTCGATCTTCAATTACTAACTCTACTTGAATTTGTCCGTGTAATGAGTATAATGAAATATTGAAAATATATATACATTCGTATGCATGATGTGTACGACCAAAAGGTTAGCGTGTCCATCATTTTACTTAAAATCTCGTACTTCGAGCCATCTCTTTACATCATATAATTATTCCGATATTTTTAAGAACAATTTTGTTGCTGCTTTGGCCAAACGAGTTTTTAACGCGGTTCCAAATACTCAGCTCAATATATCCGTGCAAGACAGGAGATATATATACATATATATATATATATATATATGTATACACAGTCTTCTTAGCCGTACGAAGGTAAACTCCAATCAAGAAACTCGTTTCACGTAAGAACGACTTATGGAATCAGATAAATGTCCGCAAACAATGCTCGTCGTAAATCACGTCTCTCTGATATACCCGGTGCACTCGATTTCGTTGCCAGACGAAGAATAATGGAAATAGATCGACGACCTCTCGAAATAACGCGTGTTCCCACCCCATTTCTGCTACCTCCCCCCTTTCCGCATCCGATTAACGCCGCGTCCTCCCACTCCCTATAACCTACCGACCGCTTTTGAAGTCTTGTCACTCTTTTACCTCGAGCACACATCGGATTTTCACGATCCACGTTAATTACTCCTATTATTGTTGGGGAACAACACACGACATCACTTTGTCGACGAGACCGAGCGGTTAAACCAGTTGAGGGACGAATGAAAGTGCTCGGGAGGGGAGGGGCCGGGCGTCTCGTATCGAGATATGGAAGACAATTAATATCCGTCAATCCGATGTGCCTCGCCACACCGAATTATCCGCGGAACAATTGCGACACTTGACACGATCCCTCGTCGCCTAAATAATCGCAATTCGCGAATCCGTCACTCGCGTGGCAACACTCGAGCGAGCCTTCGCGAATTCGACCGGGTATTGCAAGCACGTTGTAACATCGCGACATTTACGCGGAAAGGCGGGCATTTCCATATAGAACAAGCAATTTACATATAGAGCAACTAGTTTGCAGCGCAAAACGAGTGGATTACCACTCTTGCTCCTTTTGTTATAACGGCACAATTTCACGCGCCTCTTTATTCAATTATCGATCGTGTCTTCGACATGTAGGTAAGATGACAAATACAACGGTTTTTTTTTCCCATTTGTGAGTGACTAGCACAGGCGACAGAAAGAAAAATAATGTAATACCGTTTTACGGATTACATATTATTTCAATAGCTAGCAAGTATTGCATATTGCAGCAGCTCTTCTGTACTGTAAAAGCTTACAATTATTCAGTCGTATTTGTTTTAGATAATTTTATTTGTACGATACACATGTATCGTAAATTAAGAACAAAATCAATAAAACCGATTGAAAACATACAACGAGATATTTATATTTTTGACGTCACTGGCCACTTTTGTCTGTCAGTGTACTTTTTAGCACTTTACAATTGCACTCCGCGATATTGTAGAGAGTATGCTCACTGGTGATGTAAAGCTAAAAGTACATATCTATTTATAGACCAAATAATTTGCACACAATACAATTAACTAATAAATATATATGATTGCTAGTTTTTGAATTTCCCATTGTCTCTGATCAGTTTCGATACAAACAATACCGGTATGTGAGAAACGTTAGACAATGCAAAAATTCCATTTCAGTGTATAAATCAATTGAATCATTTATTTCGAAAAAGACACGAATCATATTTTTTGCCAAATTGAATCAAAAAAAGTTTTTAATACTTCGGATGTCTATCTGTATTGTTTTTCACATTGTAGAGAGAGGAATGCTACACATCACTACAGGCATACGGTTTCACGCAATTTTAAAAATAACAATTTACGTCAAATTTGTTAAAGACTATAATTTTTAATTGTTACTTTTAATAACTGCGAGAACGCCAGGGTGGTATAAAAAGTACAATGCTTTTAATAACTTAAGCAGAAACGTTTCTGATTTAGCAAATTCAAATTATATGCAAAATAATCTAATATGTATCACTTTTAAAAATTGCATAATGCTCATACTTCATGGAAATTTAATAGAATAAAAGAAAATTCTTGTTATATTTGGATCTTTTGTAAAATCAAAATCCTAAGTCTCGTATCTCTTTCAAAGATGCAATTTATTAGCCTTTTTAGCCAATTAGTGCGGGCAATTAATTCTAGCATTGCTTCAATGCTGATTCGTCGTTTTCCTATGAAAACATTTTTGCTTTCAAACTACCGTTGTCGATTAATGGATTCTTTTAACAATTGAGTTTCCCGCGAAATTACACCACGATAGTTGATCGGCTAGACTACAATACGAATTGTTTTTGACACAATAAATTTCGGAAGCTTCATTAAACATCTTGTATAATATATATATAATTGTAAAGACAATATGAAATCGTACTTAAATATAAAATTATTCCATGAAAAATTAAGTTTTTCTAAAAAAAATATTATATTTTTGTATATATTTATCACAAAATGAGAGAGAGAAAAAATATAATATTAGAAATGAAAATAAAATAACTAAATAAGAAAAGATATTAATTTGATTTTGGCTTCATTACGTACACTTCATCGTAAAAAAAAATAAATCTCAATAATATATTTATTACATAATATTCTAATAATTCTTTGTTTGTATTTTCGGCATTTATATTTTGTATTTGGTTTACATTTATGTTTTATGTCAAACAAGTATGTATGTACATAATTGTAATCTAATGAAATACTTCACATTCATGCATATTTTTTTCACACATCAAATGTTGAAGTATTTTTCTTTATGTTTATTTAGGTATACATTTTATTTAAACAATGTTTTCCGTTTTAAGTATACCGTAACAAATATACCACACCAGAAACTATTACGTAATTGTTACATGACAAGTTATCTATAAAAAAAGTTTAAATGGTTCTTTCAATCGGTTTTTATATAAAGTAGCAGTTGTTCAATATTTTGATATCAAAATAGTAATTTTGTTTTATTAAAAAAAAAAATATATATATATATAACTCGTAAAATTCAAATTCAATAAAAAATATACAATGTAATAATTGAGAACGAATCTCTGTAACTAATTTCTATAATTTTGCTTCTTTACAGTTTTTCCCCTCTCAAATATTTTTCTAGCATAAGTTTTAATTTTTGATATAGTTTAATCTCAAATAAAATTTTAAAACTTTTATAGCTAAAGGATTGTTCGCATATAATGGTGAAATCGCTTGTATTCATTTATCGATTGGCAACTGTATTGAATTTCGGTTTTGTTCATATTCACCTGAAACGATATGCAAATCGCGTTTATCTTGTCTCTGGCCCCTCACAATTTATGTTATAATATCGATTGCCATACTAATTATTTTTTTTTAATTAATAATTACTGTACTTCCTCAACCTAATTATATTACAATTTAGATCCCTTTACACATATAAATAATAATACTTTTTATTATTAAACTTAATCTATTTTTTTTTCTTATATAAAGCATACTAATTAAAGTATATGCGTGTCTGTAGAACGTGATCGTAATATCAAAAAATGTTTTGCTTCTTTCAATAATCAATATAAAAGTATTTTTAACTTTATATCGAGAAATTTTAAACAGTAAACGAAACAGTAAACAAAAGTATCGAAAAAATAAATAAATAAATAAAACTACCAATTATGCGCTTATTCCAATCAATACTACGGATAAAAAACATAAACATGTATGTACAATATGTTCTGAAGAGAAACGTTATTGTAAATGCTTATTGAAAATGCAAAGAAACAAAAGACGTAACGCAAGTGTATATAACGAGGCAATGCCGTGACTGGCAGAGAAAACAGAATGCAGCGAATTATTCCGAAAGGAAAATTGCAAAGTTATTGCACTTAAAGTCATAACTCAAAGATGTATAATTGAGTTTCTAATTTTCTATCATTACTCGAGATGTTAGGCTCTTGAGCTATTTACCGTAAATTATCTATCCGAGATCTTGCCGGCTGACACGTATAAATTGTCAACAATAATATAACAAGTCTCTGCAATTTCGCTGACCACTTATCAGCACCCAACTCAAACTAAATTGCAAAATAGATCGTGTACCGTCTTAGTATTATAGTCCATTATATTTTTAAAAGTATATTCATATACCTTATATTGGTTATAAGGGATCGAAATCATATTAATTGATATTTATTGTTTGAAGTAAAGTTTTCTTTCAATTCAGGAAAAGTGACTATATTTCTTCGTGTTACTTCGATTACAAATTGTATTTGATACAATATTATCGTTGCACTTAATTAGAAAAGCATAATTATTAAAGTTACGTATAACCCGGAAAAAGAATCCTATTTTATCTGTGTTCTCTCGCGACAGCTTTCGCGTCCAAAAACTAACGAGATATGAAGTTGTCCGAGCGCAAGAGCATCCGATGTCCGCGTCGACAGTTTTTATAATCCCATTTTATATTCATCACGTTTCTCTTTCTCTCTGCCTCCCTCGAAAATGGCTCACAAACGGCGTGCAACAAGTTTAGTGACGGTAAATTTGCGTCGTTACCTAGTAATTTCTTCGCTTTCATGAGAGGCAGAGAGAGAGCGATCGTTGCGGCGCGCGGGTGCGTTACCGACAATAAGTATCTCGTTGACACCGCCATCGTGTCGACTGCAGAACTCGACGCTCGTTGGCATTATCCGTTTGCCCGTAATTAACGTAATGGCCGACGTCGAGTGCGCTACGACCGAGCTCAGTTGAGCTGAGCCGGGCAGAGCTAAATCGAGCCGAGCCGAACTGAGCTGTTTCGAACGAGATCTGTGAATCGTTATCGCAGAAGCCAGGCGTGTTAATAAACCTGCGTGTAATGACGCACTGCTCTATCAAGTAGATGAATCTGCGACTGCAGTTTAGTAACGACGTATTTACCGATCGTTAAAACTGATTACAAAATTCCAACAGACTTTTAAGATGCTACTGATAAAGCCACATTACGCCCATCTACGTAAATTGAGAGAGAATTTTCGTATGAATATGCCAATTACGAATTATAATATACATTCACTTTTCGTTTGTAATTCTATGATTTGTATCACTATCGTAAAAACATAGTTTAATTTTTAGAAATTATTATATAAATGTTTATAAATATTTATATTAGAATAACTTTGGCATTTACGCTGTACAAGTCAGAAAAAAAGAAAAAGTAAGGGCTTGCTTGCAATTTTGTTATATACCTTTACGCTATATCGGTACTATATTGATTTTACTTCTTCATTTAATATTAATGAAACCATGTAAGTTCAATCGATTTCTCAAAGTAGTCGTGTATTATGATCTGATATGACGTAAAATGATTACTATAGGGAGTGAAAAAGGCATAATAGCTATTTTACGATACATACGTAAGTATAGGGGGATAGTTGAGAATGGAATATAGTAACAAAATATATAAATACTTAACACTCTCATATTCTTTATTTAGCTGCATATCTTGTATATTCCACTTGTTTGGCATACAGTATTTCTAGCGCGCAGAATTTATGCCGCATATAAACACATTCTAATTGGGAGGCAATACTCTTGCCTGCACAAAGCACACAAAATATACGTACCTGCATATTATGCAACGCAATAACTGCGCGTATTAACTTCAATATTGCATTATTATTACTTGATGTGTGTGTATCGTTTAGCTAAAAAACTTAAATATATTTTATAAGTTATTATAGCATATTGTGCCATTTATGTCTTACTCATACACAATTACAGAGATATTAAGGATTCCTGATTGTTTAACAAAAGTACAGAAGAATTTAGAGACATTAAGAGTCGATGCGATAATTTGTAAGCAGTAAAAATAATAACAAAATTGTAAAGCCTTATAGTTTTGTAACAAAAAATAATATAATTAAAATCTTAGTGGCACAAACGTTTCAACTTGTATCGGAAACCGATTACTGTTTGGCTTATCTTTGGATTTCAGTACACTGGTTTATTATATTTATGATTTCTCACACGAAAACTATTCTCTTTGATTAATAAATTTTAAAACAGTAAAAATGGTTTAAAATAAGCTTACGTTACTCTATACGTTTATAATAATTTTCTACATTTCTTTCCGAAGAAACTATTTTTTAAACTATTTTTTAATTTATTTCTACATGTAATTGAATATTGTATATACAATTTTTATCTATTTTTATTCGGAAAGTTAAAAAAATTTTGACGAATCGAGGTAAAACATCGATATTCTCATCAAGCTGGAGAAAATTTCAGAAAAAATTGTGATAGAAGAGAAATGTGTTTTGTCTGTGCGTTTTATTGTATTAAGTAAATAATATCTTTAGGGGATTTGTTATCCTTTATTCATAAAAGAGTGATTGTTACTACGTGTTGTTTTATATCTTGAGAAATGCTTCGAGGCAATCGATCTTTTCGGGAAAAAAAGTTTATTTGTTCCTCCGGAAACAACTGTACGATGTTTGGCTTTCGCAGCACGCGGATATATGGTTTCGTGCGCATTACGCCTTCCCACCGTTTCCGCCTCGGTTTTTCAGGCGTACATCGGAGTGATCGATTCCTCCCGCAGTCCAAATGATAAATTCTCGCAGAGTATAACGCATCTCGCAGTGAAACTGTAAAGACACGTCGAAACTCTCTTTCTCATTGAAGAACAAAGCGCTGTGTTTATCGGGAAAATCTCTGAGTGACTCAAAGTGCTGCGACGCGTACGTCTCGCGTTGCGTCTCTGCAAATTATGACGTTGATATTCCGATAGGCGAAATCGGTTATAAGCGACGTCGAGTTTTCCACTGCCAGATCCATGGATCTGGCAGTTGCAATGAGAAACGTCGATTTCACAACACAAACGAAACAGTCGGTGCATATCGCCTAAACAGTGCCGCATAGGCTATAGCTTATGCTGCAGCGATTTCAGCTAACACAACGAAAGACAAAGAGAGAGAGAGAGAGAGAGAGAGAGAACGAAAGCGAGCAAGTGTCATAAAAAAGTAGTCATAAAGACTGATCATTGTGATGCGCTCTTTCAGCCGGATCAAGAGTGTTGCATTTAAATTTTTTTCTCATTCAACACACCGTGGCGAATATTACGGGGTAATTTACTCGTGCGCAAGCAAATTGTAATATTGATTTCTTGATAACCGGAAATTGGTTAAATGAGCATGAGTTTGAAGAGCGGTCCTATTGCGGTCGTGCGTGCGACTGTAATGCAAATATCGTCCCATTATTAATGTGCCGACTGCGTCCATATATCCGGTCTATCGACGTCATCCCCGAAGGAATATTCGTACTGCACTAACTGCTTATGTATGAGCAATATCGATTCATCGCCGAAAGATTATTTTTAACTAAATTTTACCCGGTTTGCTTCACATTTATTCATGCATTTTAATTTTATGCCCTACTCATTTATCTCAAAATTTTATAAAATAGATATTGTAATATTTTTAAATAAATAATTATAAAAAAACATTCAGAAAAATTGTGTAAAAAGATTGGATTATTTAATTAAGAAGGACTATTTATCTTTTAAATTTTAAAATATAAGTTTTAACCGTTAAATTACGTCACTCATAAGAAACATGATTATTGTGTAAACTTAAAAATACATACACATTATGGTGCTTGTATGTTTTTTCAGTTATTCTAATAATTTAATACTTCACTTAAATTAAGCAATAGCAATATGTTAAAATAAACAAATGTGTTAAATTTTAGCATAAAAATTTTAATCGGGATATTTTTTAACAAAAAATACAAATTTTCCAACTTTCCCAGGACACAGCATGTAATTTTATGTCTAAAATTTCATTACATATAAATTTCATTACGTATAATTTCAAAAACTATAAGTACATATTGATTAATCTTTTATGGATTTCGCGTACATGGATTGTGGTAACATATATATTCTCTATCAAATGTATAACATATCTTTGTACTCAAAATTTAACAACCCATTCAATAACGCTTATAATATTCGCGCCTTAATACATTTTGTGATGTTGAAGCTCTCCTGTGACGATGTGGAACGCGTTTATAGAGAATCGTTATACGTACATAATCCGATAAACGACCACAAATGTACGCAATTTGTTCTAGATTAAATATCGTAAGAATAACACAACGCGTAATTCAACGAGTTATTATGATATTTTATTGTGCAAATCAGTTGGTATGTGTGTATGATGAATTTATATGAATGTGAATACGTGTTTCATCATGAAAATAATTCAGGATCAATTCTGGTCTGATTGCAGCCATTTCTGTATCTCGAAAATGTACCCACGAATAATCAAGTTAAAATTAGCAGTGAATTAAATCTCTTCCTTATTTGCGTTTAAACAAGGTATAAATTGCACAATTTTTACAAACGGTTAAATCAAATGTACAGGGATACGTGCAATTATATTGATAATTTTAAACCACAGTTAAAGATTTCTAATCAAACCGAAATTATTCTATAAATTTTTAGCATGCATTATGCCAAACTTGCTTCATTTGCAATGCAAAGTCCCTTAAAAGTTAACTCACCCATAAAAGTTCCGGCTATACTTCTTTCCCTCGCTCTCTCACTTTCTGTAATACATTATTTATAATGCTGGTAACAATGTAACACTCCAGTGAAAAATCTTGGTCGTATGTTTTGTACATTACTATTATGTAATACGTCTAAGAATTTTTTAGGATCTAAGCTCTTGAAAAATGAACATCATATTTCATACCAATAACATATTTGATTAAGCAGGAAAGAAAAAAAAATAAAAACTACGCGCTCTTGAATAATATATAACAAACTTTTAATTAAGAAATCTAAAATTATAGACCTCTATAATAAGAAATTTTATGGTGCAATTAATTTTATTCTTATTGTTAGTTGTTAAGCAAAAATAAAGGAGAGAAAGAAATGGTTAACAATATAATAGATAAAATAAAGAAAAAATATATATAAATAAGCAATAAAGTGCAAAATTGAATTATTCTTGAATTTAAAAAAGCATAAAAATTTATTATAAAAAATTTCCCCAAAAATCTATTATTATTATCCAAATAACAATTAATTTCTCTTTAATTTTGACTATTTTATAAAAGTCAAACTATATTAGAAACAGATTCTGCAAAAATAAATGATCTAAAAAAATACAAATACAAATTTAGTTTATAAAAGAAATAAACTTTTGAACTACGTACGTTATATGGAAAATTCTACACAAATAACATATGTGCATTAAAACATTCATCACATATATCAATATAATATTTTATATATATATACACGTAAAAGTTTTCTTGTGGTATTTTTCAATTCCAAGGCAAAAATTCGCGCATAACTGGTCATGCAAAAGATTTTTCATAAATATGAATATACCAAAGCTATATTTAATATATTTTTAAATAATATAGTAATGTTAAATAATATTGTTGATTTGTTAAATTTGTTGAAAATATTCATATATTACTGATTGTGTACATACAAAAATTAAAAGAGAGAGAGAGAGAGAGAGAGAGAGAGAGAGAGAGAGAGAGAGAGAGACGTAACATCAATTGAAGCCGCTTTACATGAATAATAAATGTTTACATATCTTAAAATTTTTAGCTACATTGATTTAGTAGTTTGTGACATTTGTTTATTGATACGTTGTTTGTTTATTCAACAATTTTGGAGTGTCTAAGTTTATAGAATAGAGATCGTATATCAAAGCTTCAAATTTCGCAAAAAATGTTTCTCAAGTGGTTAAAATAATGTGTGCAGCTGTTGGAGATGCTTGCCTATGAGTGACCAAAAATTTCGTCGTGACAGTTCGTGTGATTGACAACCCACTTTAAAAGAAAACAATTATTTTCCTTCATAAATTTACTTTCATAATAAATAAGCATTTTGATTATTTTACAAATTTTACCAAGTTTGAAGCTTTTATGCGCTCTCTATGCTAGAAGCTCAAACGTCGCCGAACAATTGAAACAGCGTGTCAAATAAAAGCATCATAAATAAATTATTAAACTAAAATGGTTCAAATTTACTACATATATAGAGAAAAGTATTAATATAACATCAAAAATTGTTTGACATAACGCATGCAAAACATTTTTTTAACACGTCTACATTCTTCATCATGACAAAATCTTTACAATAAGATGATATATTAGTTATAATTAATGCATGACTATAGTCATGCACATAGTGAACCAAAAATAGATTTCAAATAACGGTATAACCAATGTTATCATAAATATCGATGTTACTATGGCATTTGCAAAAACGACAATCTTTCAAAACTTATCTTTCTTAAAATAAATCATTCCATTAGATGTAATTTTAAGTATATCAGAAGTGCAATATCTATATTTAATATGTCTAATCTCCTTAAGAATTTAACACACTATTTTATCTTACAAATAGACGCGCTTAATAAAATCTTAAACGCTTAAAAAAAAGTTCACCCTAAAACAAATTTTCTTTGAATATACAAGATAAGACATTATTGTATTATGTATCAAGAAAAAATCGACGAAAAATACTTCGAAAGAAAGAAAAATTGCCAGTCAATCCTTTTACGTTACGGACTCAATTTCGCAATTACAAGTGTAGAAGTAAATGCACGACAGCTGAAACATATTCCAAACAAAACTCGGTACATGCGAGATTGTACGTCACCGCGTTACATTTCGGTCCCGCGTTACCCTCCATTTACCACGCGCCAGCCCCGTCGTCGTTACTTACTTTAATTAAATTCGTCGTACGCCGCCATCAACTAGATTCGACCAAGACCCCCGAAAGTAAACCCCGAAAAATACGTGTCACTGACACGACAAATATCATACTCGTGAAACGAAACGTAATCCGCGCGTCGCGCGCCGCACGAAAGTCGCATGTCTCGTTGCGTGAGATCAATACCGCGGTCGCACGCAAGTGTTTTTCTTGTTCTTCTTTTTTTAGTATTTATCCGTCGGTTTTAAGTAACATCGTCACATCGTCAAAATGCGTTTTCAATAGGAGGACCTGTGGTCGACTGATTTCCATTACAAATGCGGCAACATCAAGCGTATTTTCGCGCAGGCATGCAGGAACAAAATCGCACGCCTATCGCAGCAAATTTTTTGAGAATAGAATATTTGTTAATTTTAATAAATTAATTTAAAAAAAAACAATCTCCTCTCGTAGCTAGTATTAAAATTGCGAAAGAAAAGAAAAAACGAAACATTTTTATCTAACAAAGCACGAACTTTAAATTAAGAATCTATCTCTTTCGCATTCTCCTCCGCTGATTTTTAATTATCTTAATCGTCAAGGTACAAATATATCTAATCATCATTTTTTTGTCAGTAGTTATTTCGTAATTTTAAACCGATTAAAACCTCCAGTCCCATTCACCCGATGGATAATAAAAAATCAATAAGTCCATTCAAATTGAGATGTACATACATATGTGCGTAATACGATACGCGCTAACTCTGCAAACGTGAACAGAAATATCCGAGAATTACAATAAAAGCTTTACCGTAATATAGTTTGTAATTCGTATAAGCTTTTTCTCTCCCGCTGTTTCTTTTACATCACGTTATTAATATCAAGGAATGAAGAGAAAGGTTTCCAATTAAAGATAGACTCGAATTATACGAAACTCCTTTCTTCCGCTAGGATTTAATAAAACTGAATAATGCATTGCTTACTTTTTAACTTATCGTAGCATTCATTTCCGCTCCTTCAGAAATGGCGATCCTCTGAGGAAGCATTTCTTATTGTTAGGGTCCTGAATAGAGAGATTACGATCACAAGAGGATGTAAGTGCATGAATTGTTAATTTAAACCAAACGCTCAACCATTCTGTGCAACCTCTGCTTTTGCAGACGAGAAAGTTAATTTCTATCTACACGCATAAAGATAAATTATCGAATTTATGCATGAATCAACAAAATATCAGAACTTTCTCGAATGAATTTGATCGATCCTCTTCCCGAAATCCTCATAAACCGTTATGACGTAACGTCACATCCATCAATTCCAATATTTTCAAATAATTGCCTAGAGTGCAATTTTTGGAAAACAAATACTAAGCATGGTATATAGAAATATACGTGAAAGGAGGAATGTGACGACACGCGCGCACAGTATCGATGAAATATGATGGCGGAACAAATGATAAATCACTACGAAAGGGATGAATTTGCAGAACTTCTTTCGCCTGACTATAGGGAAATCATCATTTTTTTTCCATTTTCACGGAGCATTACATGCCTGTTATCGTGTCACGTTTGACGCGGTATTGATAGCCGAAACGTAGCGTATAACGGGAAACCGGTATTGAGCTAACGCGACAATTTCCACTAAAAAAATTACTTGCCATGCGTTTACTCAAGCGCGCATATACTCATTTTATCAGATTATGCACTTTTCCGATAACATTATGTATTCGAGTGTACAAATTGTTGACGTTTTAATAACTTCCGAAAAAAAAAGGTCGGCGAAGTAAAAACGAGCGGCCTTAATTTTATGTAACGTACCTTTAACATTATAAAATGTTAATTTAAATTTGTTTACTGAAATTCATTGTATCCCATAATACACAGTTCTATCTGTCAATGGAATTATTTGCTTCATACAATTTAATACTAATTAAATCTAATAAAAATGTATTTGCACCGTCTTAAAATGTAACTGCATTATATGCATCTGTGAAAGGAGAGATTTAAATAATCATTTCCAACAATCACCTGTCTGCTGTACTATCATTATACTGGCGACCTGTTTATTAAATGAACTGAAAGAGAATTGCACAACAGTGTGCCACGTGAACCGTGAAATAACTCGCAAAACCACGTAAACGATAATATGCGTGGTAAATATTTTCACGAAACTCCTCGTCCTCCTTTAAACGCGTCTCTTTCATTTTTGCTTAGAATTCCGCGGAGAACGTTTACCCCCTCGCAACCACCGCTGTGCAACCGCTATCGCCACCGGTCTTTAATACGCGCAACATTCCGCGCATACTTTGCCGCCAGACATATTTTCGCGGGATGCAAAGAAAAATTTCGATATCGCGCTTGCGAAGTAACGATTTTCGCCTAAGGATAAAAGCGATCAGTCAGACGCGAGCTCGAAGACGGAAGGCGAGAGGGAAAGATACGATTCTCCCAGGGAGGATAATTTCGCGCGCGATCACCCTGGCGCGTGTATCTCCTCCTTCCTGCCCTCCCCCCCCTCCCCCTCCTCTCCTCCATAGAGTTTCGTATATAAATCTTACGAAATCGTTGGCGGAATAACGATACTTTTACCGACGCAAAGCGGGCCATGTAATTCGAGCGCAATTACCCCCGAAGAGCGGAATACACTTTTGACAAACCGACGGCGCGACCCCTCGTCTTTCACCCCATGAAGGAGGACCCTCAGGGTCTCGATGGGGAATGTCGATCAAACCGCCGACACGACGCCACTTGCGCCAGCTCTGCCGACAAATTCGCCGATAGCAACTTCGGCGCGTTCGACGCCGTATATATGGCTTTTTAACGAGGCGTCCCTTTTAACCCGAAATCACCCGATGATCGATGGTACGGAGGGGCCTCACCACGAGAGAATTGGTGGGGACGTCGATCACGATTTCGCGAACGACATCCTCTAACCGGGAGAAATCTCCGCCGCGTGAAAGGCCGAAAAGGATCGCGTGCAGGAGATCGCGATTCCTCACGTCGCGTCGTCGTCGGTAAACGGGAAAAGCGATATCGCGGAGAATAATTCGACGTGACGCGACGCCACGTATCGGTGTGTTTGCCGTGACGTTGATGGAGAGTTGTCGGAAAGCATCAGCAACAGACGCGCCTAGCGATAAGGGAGCAGAGAAGCCAATCGGAATAATTAACGTATAATCAACGGTGGCGGTTTTCGATTGCTCTCGCGCGCCTCCGATTGCCTCGGTCACGAAAGCGTTGCTCCCTTTGTAGAGCCAAACGTTGCCGTTTCTCTCTGCGGTGGGTCTACCTGCCGCCGAAAAATTTTTCGCTCTTTTTTTTTTTTACGGATGCGCGAGCGCCTGTCAGATTTTGCGGAAAAAAACGCTTTTACGCTCGACTCGGATAAAGTGCGTCGTGATTTCGCGCTGTTAAAAATTGACGCTGCGGAGCTTTGTGATGTTTGCATGTGCGAAATGTTTTCATCCGTACTAACTTCGAATCGCTTATACTGGATTATACGAACGAATATTGCAATAATTCCCACCTCGTATGAAATCGTTCTACTTATTACGGTTTATATTCAAAACGCGCGCGCGCGCGGTTATAACACGCTTGTTCACTCAATCAGAAACCAACCTTGAAATTATTACCAATTAGAGTCGTGAATATGTTCATTTTCAAAATATTCACGATACTCGCAAGAATAAACGAACCATTTCTTGGCATTTATTTATAGATTAGTATTCAGAACACGTGCTCGTAACGATATCAGCGCGTTTTTGTGTTATTCCTTAATTTACGCGATGGTCTGGTGAACGACAACGATAGAATAACGCGATAGCGTGCTAATATCGTTACAAGCTCGTTCTGAATACGAGCTTATAAATAACCGCCAAGACACTGTCTGTTTCTCCTTGCGAATACTGCGCACATTGTAAAAATAAGCGTATTCGTGGATTATTCGTTATTAATAGCAAACTTCAGGGGGTTTGTACTAATTGATTCAGCTCACCTCGAGAATCGTTGCAAAATAGTTCGATTTTTTAACAATTTAAAGCGTGCAAGGGGGATGAATGTGTAAAAGTGTACGTGATAACGAATTTACAACTATCGATTCATTCTATAATAAAAAAAAAAAAAAAGAAAGAAAAGAAAAGAAACGCGATAATAATGCAAGATACGGCAGAGTGGTTTTGGATTATAGATATATTGCAGATCTCTTATCAAATCTTCATACATTATCACAGACATCACTTTCAATGAGAATTTAGACACGGTCACGAACACATTCTACGAAGCTCATTCAATCTCTAACAAGCCCATCCAATTAATCATGGCTTTCGTACGCGGGAGAGTGACAAATTCGAGTGCAACGCCACTCGGAAGACGATAAAACGCATCGACTCGCGCGAACCGGGTTTGCCGGCCGTAACGCAATTTCGGTCTTATCTCACCCCGTGTATCGCATTTCGGCTTTCCTGCCGCCGCGATGGTCCCCCGCGCTCTACCCCCTTCACTCACCCCTCCTCTCACATCGCGTGTGCACGGTCCGCGGGACTTATTGTGGTTCGTGCCACCTTTATCTACCTAATCCAATATTTCGTTTCGTACCTCGTTGGTGGCCGACGGCTTTCTCTGCGATTTCGCGTGGAACGCGAAAACAAGCTCGACGGTGCATCGCAACGCCGCGCCGCCGCCGCCGCCACCGGCGACGATGACGATGCTGTTCGTGATGCACAAACTTACACGTGTGCGCATACACTCGGTGCTGAGATAACTGATTGGATTTAACAAACGTTGCAAACGAGTTTTGCCCAGACGCGAACATGCAGGGCTTGCACAAGATAGTGCGCCACGTCAAAGTCATCTTTCCGAAAGCAATTCGAAAATTATTACAAAAAGATCTATTCTTGGCTATACTCAAAGAAAGTAGACATTGTTTCTAATATTTTTTGAGACGAGCAAATTGATGACACGCAGAAAAAAAGTAGTGATAAATCATTGTCTCTTATATATAAGCAAAAACAAAAACTTAAAAAAAATTGATGATCTTGAACGGACATTACTTGTAACATAAGGAAATGTAGTTTTATTGAGAAAAATATATATTCATTATTATTAACAAAAAATTTTCGTGAGTGGAAAAAAAATATCGAACAGAAACCAACAATATCTTCAAATCAAGAATTAAATTTTTAAAAATACTGTTATCATCACAACGAACACATATTGTGTTCTTTAGATGATTGTTATAATATTGAAATAAAAATATAACGTTTTGGTGAAATTTAAAATTATTAAACTCTATAAAATAATTTTTATATTTTTGTTTATATGTGAGACAATGATTAGTGAATAAATATTAATTTTTTTGTGTTTAAACGCAGTTAAAATTATGTAATGGATACACATACAAAATAGAGCTTAAACCGGAAAAATCCAGTTAGAGGCAAATTGCAAAACACAATAGAAAATATTTTATATCTATGTTAAAAATAATCCTTGTTTTTACTTTTAATACAAAAAATTTTTGTATTAAATTTTTAATAACATATTTGAGAGCCATAATTTAACGTGATTATAAAGTTAACGTAACGTGATTATATTGTTTAAATATTTTGTGTCAAATTAATGTGCAACATTTCTTAATGTTAAAATAATATTTATAGCTAAATAGACAAATAATGTAAAAATAATGTAACTTTAAAACAGAAATTCTAACATACATTAACGAAAAAATAGATGCAACACATAGTCACATATCACAATTTTTTATTTTACTAAAAAAATATGTTTTTACACTCTGTTTTTAAATTATGTTGAAGTGTTACATTTTTTGTATTCATTTTTTTCATAATATTTGAGTTATTTTTTAACATATTCATCTTGTATCAACACAAAAATATAAACGGACCATTTAAAACATGCAATATATGCTAAATTTAATATAAATTTTACAACTGTGTACACACATTTGATAGTACATAGGGCAATACATCATGTTTACATTAAAAGTACAAAATATTTTATAAAAATGCTATTTAACAGCAAAAAATATCAGGCACTACGAAAAGTTTTCGCTTTTGTGGCGGTTTGCTGAGTGGGAAATCGAACACAATTCTCAATTTTTACAAAATGACCGCACAGTTGGCACAGCATATAATTGTTTACATATTGATAGTTTAAAATAGCATGTATACGTAAGTATTAATAATAATGTAAATCTTTTTTGTAAAAACGGAATTCTAAAGCAAATTACCGATATTTCTATATTAAAAAGATAAGATACTTTGAATTGACTTTACAAAGAAATAGAACTCCAAATTCTTTTACACAATTAAATTACATACATAAATAAAAAGAGCAAAGGGTAATTTCATGCTAATAACAAAAAAATGTTTTAAATTCTAAAAATATATATTAATGTGTTTAAAAAGTGTTTTCATTGTAAAATTTTTTGTATGTACTTTAATTGCTTAAAAGAATTTGGAATTCTCTTTCTGATCTCCTCTCTGTTGTAAAGCCAATTCAAAAATTCAATAAAAATGTAATAAAAAAAAGATCAATAATTTGTTTCAGAATCCCTTTAAAGTTCATTTTCATGAGATATCTTTAGGCATTTATTTATTATTAAATCTTTATTAAGTCTTTATTTTAAATCTCGTTTTTAATCATGTCTTCTTTAATATTTAAAGAGCCGTTCTCTAATCAAAAATAAAAAATTTAATCTATTTAGGAATAAATTAAAACATGAAAATTTTATTCATATCAACAAGGTTTAGGAAGCACTTTTTATATAAAATAGAATGTATCTTTTCTTGTATTAATATTCTATTCAATTTTATATATATAAGTTAAAAAGAATGATTGACAGCCTCATGGGACATTGTTATAACAAAGCTTGTGCATTAAAAGGGCGACTTCGACCAAAATCAATCAGCGATTAATTTATCAAACAACAACTGTGCAATTTTGTTAATATAGAATTATTTTCTCTTGTTCGAAATATCAAAAGAAAAATTAGACTAGATGTAAAGGATTACGTAGTTCGAAATGTTGTCGTGTACGCAATTCTGCAGGTTGAGATAATTGCCAATTATATTAATCGAAACTCGGTCACGCTAAGCTCGCTCTAGACGATATGCAATTCGCATCGGGATTCAGGATAGAATTCGATTTACACGGTTGTACCGTATAGCGCGAAATTCGAAGAATCTCAGAATGCACACGAGAACTGTAAAATATGCATTTCGCACAAAATATACGTATCGCGCTGTATGAACAGAATTATGTTCGTATTATTCTGAAATCTGACGCGACTTATGGGTCGTCTATAAAATGGATTTCAGCAGGTATCGCGTGTCGTCGAAAAAAAAAAAAAAAATGAGGAAAGGCCGTTCCGTACGTCGACGGAACGAGTCGGGCCATTCAAGTGCTCATCTTTCAAAAAGCTGTGATCAGCAGGACTCGTTACAGCTCGGAATTCGGTTCATCGAAATGGGGAGAGACGCAATGCCGAATCTATAATATGACTGAGTGGCGCTGCCGTGAATGTTCTTTTTTTCACACAAACATGGCGTCGCCGTGAAATTGTCGCAAAGTGACAGCCGATTGATCGTTCAAATACCGTAATAAGCGGATAATTACTTACCGGTCGATGCCGCCGCCGTCGTCGCCGCCGCCGCCATCGTCGCCGTCGCCAATCGATCTATCCTCGCATCAGGTTGCTGGCTCTCGTCGTCGATCGATCCGCTTCACTTCAGACACTCAGCCGCGCGCGCGCGGCTATCAACCCGGTCGGGGAAGCGCGGTTTAACCGCGCGAGTCTTCGCGCCAATTAGCGCAAACGCGATAATCGCCCGTCACGTAATCGTGCACGCACTTCTCTCCCCCCTCCCCCCCGCCGCTCGCTCGAGGGCGAGTAAACATCGCGAGATGCGCCGTTCGCTTTATCGATCCGATGTAAACGACGTCGACCCTACGTCCTTTCTCTCCTCCCCCCCCCCCTCTCGCCCACCCGCGCTAACGTCCCGTCGAGCGTACGACGACGGAAGATCCGAATTACGCGACGACAAACTTCGGAGCGGTGGCGCCATAACCTCGATTTCGCAGGGAGAGTTGGCTAATTTTACCGTCGTGTCCTCTCGACTAATTCAAAACGTCCCGGACGCGACGACCCGGACGCGACGACCGGTCGCTCTGTTTGATGCTTTCGAACACCTTGTACGCGCGCGAGACCTCCGCTTCTCTCACGACGCAAAACAATTGCGGAGCGATCCGCGTCGCAACGTCGCCGCCGCCGCCGCTGCCGACAATGTCACTACTCGGCGCAAGTTTCACACCGGCGACTAAGTTCACACTGCGCGTCTAGTCGAAAAGGCCAGAGCTCTGCCGTAAATCTCAAGATTTCGTCTACATGAATTATTTGCGTACTGTTTACGTTTCTTTTTATTGCAATCTCTTTCACGTGGATGGCACGAGCAATGTAAATTACATTAATCGGATAATAAAGAAAGTAATTAAATTATATACGGAAGAAATGGAATACTCTTGTTTTTGAGAATATCCTTATTTTCAGAATGTTAAATACTGAAATGGGATTATGTAATATTAGACGGACATAGCTTGCTTACGTGAAGAATTTAACAATGATAATTTTCCTTACGTGTAATTTAAATTTCTTTAAAGACATTATTTAACATATTAAATTTCAGTGAAATGTAATATTCTAATTTCTCAATATTAATAGTCCTTAATAAAAGAGCATAATATACATAATAATTGTTTTGATGAAAATAGCATTAGATTGATATTGTTATTTTCCGTTCAAAATTTTTGTTATCTTAGCTCGTGTGAATATTTTTCTTGACAAAACTGTACAAAACTCTTTTATTGTAATTTCGCTTACAGTATTTAATATTATATTTCAAAAATAAAAATGTTTTCAAAACAAGGATATCTTTGTGTATATTTGCAAAAATTGTTGTCGATTAAAAATAAAATAGAATAAAAAAATGCATAATAAACGTTTAAACTTTCAGTTTTTAAAATTTGATATTTTCTATTCAATATGTATACATTGATGAAAAAGTTTGATGATAATAATCAAGCTCTAGTAAAATAATTTCAATTAAATATTTGATTAATATATCCAAACATTTAAGAAGATGCCAAATTGCTCGTCAAACTTGATCGAGGTCGATAAATATAGAGTCATTCGTTTATTCTTGTTCATAAAAATATTCGCTTTAAAATACAAGTTATGTAGCTTATACGTACAAATGAATGGTATCCCACAATTCGGGATAGATTGAGGAATAAGGTTATATTCGTCAAATTACGATTAAAAGCTGTGAAAAAAGTTATTTGTTTCATCAATTTTATTTGTCTAAACGCTTTCATTACAGATTTCTGATCATTAGGGCCGCACACATTTTGCGTAAAACGTAACAGTAAGATTTTGACCAATCACGTACCGTTCAGTCGGACGTAAAGTGTGATCAGCTTTACAAATTTCAAATAACTTCTTTTAATCGTAACCCAACAAATATAGTCTTATTCCTCAATCCATTCCGAACTGTGGGATACCATTCACTTGTACGTAATAAGCTACATAACTTGTAGCGAATATTTTTACGAACAAGGATAAACGAACGACTCTACATTATCGACCTCGATCAAGTGGGTTGTTTTGACTCAGCAGTCACTTCTCTGTTTTGATTCACGCAGTCGCTTCCGCTTCCCGCGTAGTCGGTCTCTCGCCACGGAGCGGAGTGGCTTCGTTCCGCGAGTTTAACGGACGGATCGTCGGTATACCAATCTCCCCCGATCTTCCCGGTATGTTTCGGATATTTCGGGAGTGTCGAAGAGGTCCCGTGGCGCGATGACCGTCGCGACGTGTGTCGAAGGTGACCCCGTAGCCCCCCTCGCGGCGTACGTCCGTTCCGCGAATTCACGCGAGCTGCGTAGTCTCGTCAACAGTCTTGTTCCCCCGGCGTTCCGTGCGAAATATACACCTTCGCGTGCCAGCGTCGACGGTTGGTCGACGGAGCGTGGCGTGGAATGGCGTTACCGAAAATCGCGAGGTGTCGAGTGTCGAGAGCGCGATTAGCTCGCGGCGCACGTAATTAGGGCAAACGCGATCCGCGTATTGTTGTTCCCGTCGCGGTCGATTGAACGCTGGAAGCGGGCTGGCTGTCGAGTGGCGTCGATCCGTATACGCGATATCAATCGGCCACCGCCGCCGCCGCCGTTAGAAATGCCGAAATGCCAAGGAATCCCGAGCATTTCGATTGCATGGGTCGATCGCGCGCGAGGCTACCACGGTTTCGCCCGCGTACCGCTCTGAAGTTGTCGCCGCGTTACGCAGTTCGGTAGCGGAGTCGCACGTCGGCGGGCAATGATGCGTGTGTGTCGTTCGCGGTATTTCGCGGTTCATACGTCTGCCGTGCGTTTTGCGCCTGGAATCGCCGACGCGAGGTGGTGCAGTCAGTCGTGATCGATTCGCGTCCTGGAAACGGGAAACGAGAGAGAAAACAGTGACTCAGCCTGCAACGAGTAAATATTTCGGAGAAACGGAACGGACGGCCGGCGGAGCAGGAGGAGGAGGAGTAAGAGGAGACGGAGGAGGAATCGACTTGTGAGTAAATTCAGTCATATTCGCGTGATGAATCGTCCGTTTTTCATTTAACGGACGGTTCCGACGTCTTTTCCATTTGCCCATTTCTATCACGTGTCTCGCTCGTCCTCGATGTATTACTGCCAGTCAAAATAATAAGTGAAATCCTACGTTATTTAAAACGGAAGGGAATTTTTAATCCGCGCGGGAAAAAAAAAAGGCAAAATTCTTGTTTTTAGAAATATATTTTTGACATGTTAAGTATCGAAATGAGACTATTATGCATAGCGTTAAACGGACATACTAATTATCTGTAGAATTTTGTATAATTTTATCAAGAAAAATTTATTCTCATAAGTTAAGAGGGAAAATATATCGAATATAAAATAATATCAATTTAATACTATTATCAAAACTGTTATATTGTATTCTTGAATTATAAGAAGCGTTGAAATAAACATGTAAAATTTTCCTGAAATTTAAGATTAAATTGCACTTAAGCAAGATTACCATTGTTTCATATATAAGCAGCCATATTAATATTCTTGCTATCCGTTTAACGCTGTGTGATGTCATTGCAGTACTTAATATTTCAAAAGTAAAGATATTCTCAAAACAAAAATTTCCTTTTTCCTGTCCACGCAAATATATGTGTCAAGATAGAAATATCACATTACAACAACCATGAATACTTATTTTTACTTAAAAATTATTTTAAAGCTTAGAAAATAAACGGAGACTATTTGATTTTATTATATAATTAAAATAAAATTAATTCCTTTTGTTTTGTATGATCTAAAATAATTTGTAATTATATTTAATTGTACTTACACAGAAGAAACATTAGTTTCAAATCAACAATATTATTCTCGTATATACGCAAGATTGTAAAATCTTCTTTAAAGAATTTGATAATTTTCAACAAATTTCTTTATATGTAAGTAAATTATTATCCGTTTAAGATTATTAAATTCTTTAAAAAAGAATTTTACATAAGAATAACATTGTTGATTTGATACAGTTTTTTGTGCGGTATATATAATTAATAGTCAATAATATTATACGTGTATAAATAGTAATCGTGATGCGACATGCAATATTTCGAGCCGCAATTCGTCGATGAAAGAGAGGAGCTACGATTCGCTATGAATGTTTGCGCAATTATTACGGAGAATGCGAAACACATTTAAAAAAATTCTCATTTTATGAAACACGTGGAAATTTTAATCTCTCTCTCTCTCTATCTTTTTCTCTCTCTTTTCGCATCGCAATATTTCCGCAACGATGTATTACGCACATCGTTATGACGTGGCGATTCGTTTCGGCATGACCTGCATATCGCGTGATCAATAAGATACCTATACATACGCAACCATGGCAGAGGTGCTGAAGCTGCGAAACCAAGTTATAAAAAAAAAAATACAACACGGCAAATGATAAATTCAACTTTAATCCGTAATATGTATTAATATTCACGAAATCGGTAAAAATATATTTTATTTCCGCGTGCGTTACGATATTATTTCCGCTTTTATGGTTTTGCAGCGTTTCGCTCTACATTGCGTTTTAATGCTCAGCTCGCCACGCATTAATTTTATTCTTTGAATGATCGCACGTGATCAATTAATTACCTAATCTTTTAATCCTCTCGATTGGTCCCGATAATTTATCATATTTTAAGGTTATTGACATTGAAATGAAATTCGCGGCGGAATTATAAATTAATTACAAACAAATTTACCCATTAGCAAATTTATACTAGCGATACATAATTTCGTGAACAAACGGCTTAAAAGTTTGTCTGTTTCCATCGGAATCGGCATAACGAATATATATTGCCGAACAACTAACAATTTCCTTTTGAATTTAGTTTGACTCGTGTGGCACATAAAATTTAATCAGCGATTGATTATCCCGCCATTGTGTATAATAATACATACGAATGTGCGCGATATCATCGCGGCGATGTGAAACGCGAAAGAGCATTATGCGCGAGCGATTATTCATTGCCAGAGTAATAAATTACACTTGCAAATGGCATTACTTTCGATTATTCGCTCTATCGCTTCCTCAAAACCTGATCGAATTAACAAGCGAACAAATTAACGTTCGGCTGTCCGCTGGCTGCTGCTGCGTGAACGTCACGTCGTTTTGCAATCGTCGGCGTTTACTATCTGTCGCCGATAATAAAAAAAAGGGGGTGACACGTGCGCGCGCGCGTCCCCCGACGGGGGTAATCCGTGAATAATTTGCGGCGAACAAATCGCGATAATGATCCGCTTTCAAAATGCCGCAGCCGATAAATTAAACAAATGCGTCCGTCCCGTCGATCTGTCAATCAATTTTCGCAATTGTCCCCCCCCCATCTCCCACCCCGATCCTCCCTACGCCACCCCCGCGCCCGGGGTATTGATCACCATTCATCCGGCATACGGTATTTTCTCTTAATACGCGACTTTCCATCATGAAATCCTCTACACAGTTTACAGTTTGATAAACGACAACAACCATGGCCGACGAGAGAGATGATGTATCTCGAGGTCGTTCGGATCGCGTATCGCCGCTCGTTAATAAAACTCGGCCTCCCCCAATTTTGCTCCGTAACGCCGCGGACAAACAAATCACGAAATACCCATTATTTCCCGATGTACAATCGCACACGTCGCGGGTAATTAAATAATCATTTCTATCGGCTGGAAAATAAACGCGGATCTCTTTTGTGACACTGTAATCTCACTTCTCTCTTTCCTGCGATTCCCGCCCGCATATATGCGTAATACAGCGGAAACGGCTTCCTTGTGCCAAAATTGCAAGTTAAACATGAATATTTTATGCAATAATTGTACGTTCTACATTGAAATTTTACGTTGGACTATATGTAACAAGCGTAATTATTATTAAAATTATAAAAAGCCATTATATGCTTCGTGCTTGTTTGAGCAAGATAATTTACATGGTTTATTTACAACTACAAATTTACAATTTACAATCGCGTCCCCACAGCGGTACCGATTATCTTTTATGAACGTACGTTATAAAATTTACACGTTCAATATTTTGTGTTACATTTTGTATTATATATGTATAGAAGTTTTCATTTTTTTTACACATCGTTATGTTATGAACATTCTGAAATGCGAACAAGCTTTAACTTTTACATTATGTTAATTTTCAAGATGTCTCTATTTTTACAATGTGAAATGAAGATTTATTTTTATGACAAAAGGAAAAGAGATGCACATACACATATACACAGAGCGAATTAACATAATTGATTGGCGACTCGAATGTTACTGAATAAAAACGATTTTACATATCGCCGCGGATAGTAGCCTCTCTTAATTGGCGTATTAGTCGTGAAAGTCATGCTAAACGACCTGATGTAGTAGATTGAATATTTGATCGACGGTTCGTGGGTGTCGGGGCCATCGACGACGGATATATCTCGTCGATTCGTCGAACGGTCATTGAAAAACGCGGTCACTTATTCGATTGAGGTCTCGTTTTATTCTTCAGGATCGGCTCGGTGTAACACGCGAAGCGGTATTAACGCAGGTTTGATTTCTATCTCACATCGCGCAGAAAAATTTCTGGCCGTCGCACCGCGCGAATGCTAAGAAATTTTTGTGACTTTCTACTATCGACGTTTAGTATGTTTTGATTAAATTCGAAGCCGTGCTCCGAATGTTAAACTCAGGTGGAGGATTATTAATCAGATCAATTTATAAGGTCGCTTAAAATTCTAATTCTGATAAAATATAAATTAAAAATTATACTTAATTTTTTGTATAAAGTACAAGTATAAAGTGGAATAAAATGTCGAATTTTGTGTGTGTGCAATTGATTGATTTTGCAATTGATTGATTTTTAATCAATCGATATTATTTTCTGTATTATAATCGAAATGTTTGATAATAATCTTGCAATAAGCTTCTCAAATATGAGGAAAAAGAAAGAAAGGTATTATTTCCAATTATAATCTGTTATAAATAAAATATAATTATAAATTCTACATTATAAATAAAATTTTCTTTTTCTTATTCTCCTGCCGATAATTTGACAAAATATAGTTGTGCGCGCGCGTGTGTGTGTGCGTGTAAAATGAAAATAGTTATTGAATGATTCTTTTTTATAATTTTACGTTTTAATAATAACATGAAATTTTATATCTGTATAAAATTTTTTTTCTATATAAATATATTAAATATATCGAGTTTCTTATGAGGTTGAAAAAGTCAAAATTTATGGTAATTTAACAATTAATAATTTGAAGTTGCATCATTTTATGTAGTATCCGCCACTCTGTTCTCATGTAATGAGCTATTGTATATGAATTAACACGGGCTGAGTCTCATATAAATTTGTTTCAACGTAGAGCTCTGAATAACCACAAAAGGATCTTCCAGTATCAAGTGTAGAATGATCAAAGGAAAAATTTAATAGCGTAAGCAACGTGACAAATTGAAAATATTATTTATTATAATTTCTTAAAGCTTCTGTGGAAATCAAAATAGAATATTGACATAAAAGTAGAAACAAAAACTGGTAGAGAAAGTAAATTATATTAGAGGTACAAAATTACAAAGGAGAAAGCATGGTATTAGTGTCATAAAAGAGAAATAAATATCTTTATAAAAGAATTCTTACAAAGATCTTTATAAAGATAAAAAAGAAAGAAAAAGATGAGAACTTATATAAACTCAATAAAATTGGATATTTTTGTATCTTTTTTTGCATATTGTGTCAATTATGTGATTTTCTAAACATACAATGTTTGTTTTTAAATAATCTCAAAAAATTGTTTGCATATTTTATGAACTTTAACATTTTATTTTGTAAAGAGTTAATTAAAAAAAAGTACTCTTTGTTGACTGAAAAAAATAAAAGGTAAAACAAAACTCTAATATACTTTCAAATATTTTATCATATAAAATAATTATTTGCAGAAGTAGCACAAGCTTATAAAAATTTTAATATCGTTGTCTAATACTGAGCATTCATAACTCTATGTGTAAAAGCCGCTTACAGTTTAATATTCTTTAATATTCAAAAGTCTATATGATTATTGTATTTTACACAGGATTTTATATTTATGCACGCAATATTAAATATATTTTTATAAAATTTAAAAAAAAATCAAATTTATTGTATTTGACGCAGAACGCTGCCAAAACTTAAATATTAATATTAATAGTATCTAACAAGTAAGTTCAAAATAATGGACGTATCTCGAATTATAGCATGCCCCGTCTATATGAAGTTCTCATGAGATAGGAATAGGACACGATTAACAATTAAAAGTTTTATGCAGTTTCGCAGCAAATTTGTGACGCTATAGCATACGATTGTGCGCGAATTAATGTCCGGTAATCGCGAACTTTGTCGCAATTTGTTCCACTCCAAATTTAGAAACTGAATGCGTGAACCGGTTGAACGACGAATATTACAAGTAATTATGCACACCGTAGAGATATTAAAACGATGTCCGGCGTCGTGTTTTCCGCGAATGCGGCATCAAAACTTTCTACTAGTTAAGGTATAGGTGTTAACGCGAATATATTCTGCGTTAACACCTATACCTTTATGTTCGCATACACGACGTTGTGCGATGATTCGCTGCCCTATAACGATTGGCCATAAAAATTTTATTGCCTATGAAACTATATCCTTATGTGTTGGGCTTTCTTTATATAAAATTACGTACTGATAGAGTAGATTAAGTTTTTTGTTTGAGTTATAAAATTAATTTTTAATACTTAATTTGTTAAGCAAGAAATATAAAAATATATTTTATTTTTTTAATTTGGAATGTATATTTTAAAGTTGTTTTTATTCACTTTTGGCCCAAGTTGTAATTTATTCACTTTGACTCCAAGTTGATTTCAATATTGAATAATAATAAATCTAATATATTATTTTGACACTTTTTTTGTTTTAACATAATTTATATTGTTTTTCTTTAATATCTTAAATTAAATACTTACTTGAATAGTATATTTTATCGAGTAAATAAAACTGTCTGAAATAAACGTTTTTGCGGAAATTTTTGCGCCACCCATATATGAATGACATGATAATTAAAGCGTTAAAGTGTTTCAAATTTCAAATTTGCTCAATAAGAACGTATTAATCAAGATGTAAGTAATAACGATAAGCGCGTAAATAAATCGCAGTTTTAGATTACTATTGCTTTATAAAAACTACATCGATTACTTGGTTTTTCCACAATTACTTCAGTTTTTACCATTTGAAAATGGATCAAGCGCACTCGAAAATGAATGTAGTCGAATCAAGTTAAGCATTAATTTGTGTGCCGCGGCATGAGTGAGATAAATCGAAATCGTATAATGAGATACAATTAACAATTAAGAGTTCCAGTAATTTCAGTCATGTCAGCTATTAACGAGTCGATGTGCGTGAGTTAACACGGAACAATCGTGAATTTGTGGAAACTCATTTCGTGTGGAATTCCACGCAGAACGACACGCGAATGTGAATCAGTCAAACGACCGTTACAGCGGAGTCGCTCGCGCTGTACCGTACAAGTCATTACGAGTGGTGAATGGATATTATATTATAGCTGACATTTCGGTTGAATCTGTGACGTTAAGACTGTCGACATAAACGAGGACGTCGACGTCATCGGTTCGCGTGACGTCTCGGAGCGACGACGACGACGACGACGACGACGACGACGACGACGATATAATTTGCAGCCAAGCAGCGCTCTTCTCCGGTATTAACATATTCAAATCTCCATGTTTCGACGGTACGGTCGTCCCTATAGCTTGACATAAATGATTCATTGTTCGCGAATCAACGCGCATCACTTGTAACGCCAGTTAATCACCGAGAGCTCGCCCCCGCACCGGAATTCGCCTGCGTGAATATAAATTAATTGAAACAAATTTGATATCCGATTGAATGGGATGGATTGTAATTGCTTATGAATGATTACTTATAATTATTCATGTTTCACGTTTGGCGAAGCCCGATAACATTCTTTCGCATTATAACCAACAACATTTGTTTGTTAATCAGCACGTCTTTTATCGACACTCTTTGTAGACATGTAAATATCAAGAAAACCTTTGGTAATGTACGGATAATTGTAAGGAACAAGTTAGAAACAGCGCTGAAATTATTAAAACAAGTTTAAAGACAACGTAATCGAATGCAGAGATTTTTATGTTTATCGCAAGCTCTCTGAAAATCTTGTTTAAAAACAGAAGACTATTGATGGCAAAAACAATCATATTTAATGTGTCCTATACAGTGGATTATTTATCTTATGTCGCATATATTTGCACATCTGCTATAATGCTTGCAATATAAATATTTACGAACGTACATTAATGATACTTTTTGTTATCTGATTGAAATATTATACTCTTGTAAAATTGTATGATAATAATTACAAGAGTTTCTCTCTTTCTCTCTCTTATTTACACACTTTTTAATTAATTTATATAATAATATACTATATAGAAATTAGATTTGTAATGCGTGATTTCAATGTTGATGTCAACGCGAGTATTTTAAATCAACACTAGCAATATTAACGTTTATTTATACAAAATACGTAACATGAACATACAACAAAATTTACTCGAATATATTTTATTTGTCCGTATGCTTCCCGAAGCGTTCTATAAATCTTTCCAAGTTGATCAATGTGAATTAACAATTTAAAGTTCCCGGGTCTCTTTCGGGGATTCGTGCACACATGAGAGAGCGAATCGTGGCGATTGTGTCGCGGCGTACATATATATATACAATATATATATGCGCGAATTAACGCACGTTTATTGAATTATTCAGAGTCTACCATTGTGTGAGAGATACCAGCCGGTGCGGAAGGGGAGTCCCGACTTTTTAATCACGTCGGAATGCTCCGGCGAAGAGAACAAGCGTTCTTTATAGCGGGTGTTCAATGTAAATTGTAAGCGATACAAATACCAGGAACTCTCCGACCGGTGATATTAACGTTTCTTCCTCTCTTGCACCCGTCCGACCATATTTTCCATTCCGTCGCACTCTTTTTACCCGGCTTCGCGGAGGAAGAAACATCGCGTTTCTTTATCTTTCCATTATATTCCCCGTCTCGAGGAGACTCCGCGGTGTTCTTTTCCCCGTTGTCATTTCTTGCCGTTGTTCTTGTCTCTACGTACCGTACATACATATACCGAAGTAGATACGACGAACGGAAACCAACATAAGTGAAAGGTCATCGGAATGAATGGCCATCGAGGAACGCTAATGATCATACATGTCGGTGCAAACGGTCGCCCAGCTCCGCGAAACCTTTATGAAAGTTAATAGAAAAAAGTTTGATCCGACCTCAAGGGAATAAATCCGCGACGGAATCGAAGATTTATGTACATTTGATTTGTGTACACATATGATGTGCAACACGCACACGTTTACACGCGACGTCGTGTTCGTAATCGGAAAGTGCTTTTCGTTAAATTGCTTCATGGATGTTTGCCGATCGCCTTTACGGACATCGGACAATCATTCTTTGTTGATCTAGAAATTACGCGGCCAAAGGGGAAAACGTGACACGCTCCGGCGAGCGAAAATTCACCTGCTCGGACGTGGTCGGCGTGTCACCATGGAAAAACACAATGGTGAACCGAAATTCGTGCCGGGTGCGTAGTGGCAAAAATTTGTCCCGTTTGTCGGGAGGGAAACAGGCGACAGCGACACAGTTCGCATGTCGGCGCAAGGCAGCCCCGCGTGCGGAAATGACGGCTCGAACTGATGAGAGTCGGAGAGAGGGAGAAAAGCTCGTGTGCGGGTATAGGATCCGCTGCCGCCGCCGCCGCATCCCTTTCTTGGGCGAGCGAACGCGAGAAACGCCGCGATGTAATTTCCTGTCGGCGCAATCTCGAGCGGCACGGCAGGCGCATATAGCGCGTATTAAATGCGATTTACTGGAAATGGGCGGGAATGCATCGCGTCGCATCGGTTCGGGATAACGAAACGTACGGTTGATTGGTTGTAACAAGTGATTGATGCCATTACCGGTTCCCGTGCACGATCGCGGCGCGCGCGCGCTCACGTATGTGGGTATGTGCGCTCACGTGTATAAATTATCTATGCACACGGTATACACATTGCTTGGACATTGGCGGATTACCGTCCGCCACGCGTATCTCTTTCGACGGGTTAAAGAGAGGACGGAGCGGGGGAGGTCGGACGTGGTCGGTACATTCTCTTAACTTATCATTCTATTAGCATATCGGCCAGCCTCGTTACGAATGACTGCGGTGATAAATCGCTTGTTCCTGCGGCTCCTTTACGTGTTCTTAACAGATGACGGCTAACGGCCGTTCGAGTCACGACGCGTACAAAGTACCGCATGTAGATATGTAGGTAGGTTTATACGTACGAGGGCTGTTCTGTGGAATAATCGTTTCGCATGTTGGGGATTTTTTTTCTACGGTTTGTAATAGAATTTTTTTATATGCCTCAGTAATTTTTATGATTACCTGAAATTAATCTGAAATCTGAAATTTTATGATTATCTGAAGCTTTAGCGAATTATTAAAACTTTATTAATTTATAGAAATATTAACAGATAAAAGAATGTATTTGTATGTAATTGTTGAAGTTATTTTTTTTTAATTATTTTAAATTTTGATTTTAATTTTATAAAGAAATGAAAATCTAGCGAATTTTAAAGATAAATGATTGTCGTTAAAATTAAATTAATCACACAATGAGAATAATTATATGAACATTTTGTTTGTAGATAAATATAATAAGTTTTTTGAATTTCCAAACACACAAGTTTAACATCGATTTGAGTATTATTTTATTATTTTATTTTATCATTCACAGATCATTTTTCTTAATAATCAGAGAGAATTTCTGCTAAGAAGCAAGGTGACAATACTCAGTGTGCTCGAGCATTTTCAAACATCATCGTCTTTTATGATATTCTTAATTAAAAGTATAAGCTTTTATAAAAAATGTTTCAATATAGATATAACATTAAGAAAGAGAGGAAAAATATAATATAAAAGCAAAATAATCTCTAACGAACATTATACTAAAAATGTTTTTTTTTTGCATAAAGAAACTTTTGCCCACGTTTTTCGCTCATAAATATCAAAATATTATCAATCGATATTAAGCAAATTGTATTTACAATTTTGTATGCTACATCATTCTTCTTTAACGGCTCTCTTTTCGTGGTAGTGCAATTTTATATCGTCCTAGTATTGCTTACGATTTACGTCTTCTTTATAGGCGAATCGTACATGAATTTGCAAATGGCATTGCAGCTGTGAATATGTATCCTCTTGTTCAAGTAACACAGAAAACAATTTGACACCATATGGGTCCACAAGAGAGTCTGTGTCAAAGTAACATATTTTGCATTCGCAACGGTAATTCTAAAACAGCGGTACAAATTTATTCGATAAAATTTATAATCTGATAGAGGCTATTGTAATAATATTATAATAATATACTAAAGTTGGTATATCTGTTCAGTTTGATTTATTAAACATAAATATTTCTGAAAAATTTTTGTATCCGAAAATTGAAACTATGAGATACAATTTCAATGATGCAACCTGATGATTGTTGATAATTCACACTCGGTTTAATTTAATTTTCGTGAGAAATTAATAAATCTTTTTCGAAATTTATTTAGCTCTGTAACATAAATATCGTTTTGTTACGTATTATTTTCATTTCAAAAATATTCCGTGATAGAATTAGAGCTGTAGTTCGATAATATATTCGATTCAATAGTGCGAATAAGTTATGCATAATCTATACAGAGCTCTGTAAACTATAATGCATCATTGCACACTATTATCATTGCAAAATCCGTTTGATGCTTTAACGTCATTGGAGATTCTATACAGCGATGTAAGCGTCGGTTATTATTTGATATTCAATTTTTGTCACCAATGTAACCCGTTATAGTTTAAACTCTAGTTTCAACGGCGCGATCGATCGCGGATAAGTTCCGCTTCGGTGTACACCATTGCGCAAGACCAGCTCAGACACTCCCGGCACAAAAGTGTAATACGTTTCCCGATATTCTCCGCATCTATGGTTTAGTACACGCGTTTACACCTGTGAATCTTTTCACGACGTTGCGCACGAGAAGTAGCCCGATAAATTTTTCGCCGTCCAAAAATTTTCGCGAGCGCCCGGGTACGCCGAAACGGATCGTAACAATGCCACTAACGGCTGGCGTTAGCAATGGCCGATCGTTGGTCGAGGCAATGTGTTTTACAATTCATATTGTAACCGATAAATACGACGTACCACGCTCCGCGCGGTAGAAATCGTAAAATATCACGGCGCGATCTGATAATGATAACGAATATTCCCAGAGAACGTTTCCTACTGCGGCCAGCTGCGATGCGATCCAAATTTATGTGAAATTTGATATCGCAAATAATATCGATTAAGGACTACCGTTCATTAGACGAACCAGAAGACAGGATATTGAATATCTGATACTCCCATACTAAATGAGATGAATAATTCGTCTTCAGTGCCCTTTCTCTTTTTTCTCTCTCTCACACTCACACTCACACACACATACACAAGAGCAAAATGTATTCAAGATCGATAATTTTAATTTAATAAAAAAATCTATAAAATACAATTATATTTTTTGCATATTGATATATCATAAATATTCGGAAATTAATAAATTTACATGGTGACAAGGAAATCGTTCCGGAAATCCAATAAATTTCTCTTGCATACAAGGGATATTCGAATTTTATTCTTTATTTGTCAAAAGATGACAAGCAGCGATCATCGCCGCATTCCAATTCTAGATGCGATGTTATCTATCACGTCCACACGCGAAATATAGTTCGCATGGCGTAATCGTCGATCGCGTAGCACGCTAGAAAATTTCGTTCCCCTCTGGCCTAAAGCAGCATGCCGAAACAAATCGGCTTGATAACAGGAAAGTAGCAATAACCGTCGCCATTTACAGCGGCACGGTGGCAACGGCGGGCTGCTTTATATTCCAGCTGGCCGAGCATTCAGACAGCTCGTTGCACTTTGCGCTACGTGTTCGCGATAGATCGCAGCGACGACGTATTCGAAAGCAGCGACCACTCTGACAGTATCCGCAAGCATTGGAATCGGTCCGCGATCTTGAATCTTACGCGCAGTCCGTCTCCAGTCAATCGCGGCAGATACATCAACGCGTCCGCATCCATAATTTCACAGGCAATAATAATCAGAAACACGAGCGAAATATGGCCGAGGCGATAAATCTCGGATATCGAGGGTGAGTTCACGTGTTTCTTGCCGGCGGGGAAAGAATGCGTAATGTTTTCGTAAACAGGGTCGTCCTGGTCCTGGCCGACTCTCCGTCTTCCTGAACGGCATCATACGCCACGGATTCGTGGGTGTTGCTATCTTGCCACGCTATAAATTTCGTTGTTCCGTCCTTATCTGCCGGCTATCGACGCGCTGAAAGTTTCTTTCGCTTCTCCATCTTCGAAAGAGGCACGATTTTTACCTGTCTTTTTATTCCTCCGGAACTTCGCTGTGCATTATCCTATTTTTCCCGCCTGTGTCGTACGAGAGCATCGCGTTCCGAGCTCTCTAAAGTCTCAAGGAACCTGAAGCTCTTCGAGCGTTTTTTCCTTTACTCGGCAAATTCTTCCGCTACTCTGCGATACCCTACCCTGCGATAGCTCCTTCTCATATGAAAACAGCATCAAATTTCTAAGCAAGTTTTATTTCAACGAATACTTGGAATTAATATCCGGCATGGAAATTGTCCCAAAATTGCTCGTAGAAGGTCAATCGTCAGATTTTTTTTTTAACAAAATAAAATATTCTGACATTAACTATAAGGTACGGAAATAAATCAAAGATGAAATTCTATATATTTTATACTAATTTGTGATCAATTTTTTAAAGTAATAATTAAGCCAAATCTAAACCACACAACCTAGCAATTAGATGCAATTCAGGTGGGAGGAGAATATAAGCGGATCGGATAGCCATACCTTGAAAGCTTGAGTCTCACAAAGCCGATTGAGAAGAATCATGTTCGTAATCCTTTAATGTCCCGCACTTAAATGCTTGATGAGTATGTAATCGATATACTTTGTTATAAGATTTTCATACGATTTTATACTAACAAAACCTAAATGTATATATAATTATATCGACAAACACATGAAGAACGTATTTATGAAGTTTCTTCTTGTTCAGTTGTTTTTATATATTCATATAAAATATTATTTTGTATACCATTAATTTATTAGATGTTTTGACAGAACAGTAATGGAATAATGGACAAATGTATTTGATTAATTCTCTCAACTATGATTTCTGAAAATGTTTTCTGAACGTTTTAATTACTTTGTTGTTTGCCACAAGTTTTCGTATTATATAGCTAACTTGATCGAAAAATAACATTATTGCATAAGCAACTTGTTATTACACAATCTGAAATAGTAAAAAAAATTTATACCGTAAAAACATACGGACCCGCGAGTTGTTGTATGCCGTTTTACATTGTTCTATATATTTATACCTTGTATATGCACTTGTACTTTCTTTTATCATATGAAATAATAAATGTTCGCGATGGTGCGCGGAAATAAATCTTCAGTGCATCATCTTTTCACGAGAATAAATGATCTTTCGTCGCTCGGTACACGTGATATGTGGATGTGTACAACCGCGACCGTGATGCTCGCAGTGGGCTTTGTGTGGCACCGGGCGTTGCATCTCAAGGCGCATTAAACGGAAACAAGCGAATTGCATGTAGCTTCCACCGACAGTTAACGTGCTAAACCAGCCCGCAACAACTCTGGACGAGTACACGGTAATCATGATCGTATATAAGCGGCGTTTCAGACCTGCCCCATTTCCTATTGAACGAGCGAGTGAACAGCTCTTCCCCGGCTCTTTAAGCGTCGACGAAAACGATAGCGAGCCGGCAATCCACGTCGTCATCGCGTCGGCTAAGTCAATTGAGTCTCGTCGAGTCGCGGTAGCCGGGAGATGCGCGCGCGTACGATCGTACGCGCAAAAACGAAAGACCATTGTCGCACCTGTACTTGGCACCGGGACAATGGTTCTCGGCTCACGTGTACTGCGAACACGGGAACTATTGTTCGTTGTGTTAAGTGCAGTTAGGTAATGCACTTTTTTGGGACGTATCAGCGAATCTGAAGAAAGTAGAACGTCCAGGTTATAAAATGTTGATGACAACGTCGTTTGCACCTTCTATTAAAGGACATGTAACGATCAACTGATTTTAATAAATATTTAATATATAATAACGGACAAAATAGTGAAATTGTAAATAATTATGAAATATATATTTTAATCAGTTTAATTGATTCAAAAAGGCTCATGTACACATTTAGCGGATAATTTTTTTATCTTAATAGCGAATGAAATAACTCTGATTTAAATATAAATTGTAAGTTTCTATGAACTTATTTAGTACATAAAATCACACAATTATTGCATTTAGTTTTATTATTATTATTATTATTATTTGTAGTTATTACACAAAGTACTTTTCTTTTTATCTCACGAGGTTTATAAATCCCTTATCGTAAATTTATGAACTAATAAAGAATGTCAAGCAGAAAAATGATATCAAATAGATTTGAATATTTGCTCAGCGTTGATATCATATGCGTGACTAGTTTTTGCTCCATTACACGTCCATAAATCATGTTTACATCACGATTTTGTTGCCTATTATTAGTATAATTCGTAACAGAGAGAAAAGTGAGAAAGAGAAACGAGAAATCAAATTTATACGTGCAATACGTAAGAAACTTTTCAATACGCTTTGAATTTATCAAGCATAGAGCGAAGCAATCGCTAAATCGATAAAATCGATGAACATTTCTGACCAACTATTAATTATCTCAACTTTAAGTGTGTACTCAGCTGCATGACTATGCGGTAAATCCGTGGCACAACATAATTTAATCGCATAGTACTACTTCTCTCACAATAGGCTTATTTTATAATAGCGTAACTCCCCACGAGACAATGGCTTAAAGTCTAAAATTTATGCGAACTCGGATTCTGAAGAGTTGATGGTTTGTTATCTAAAAAAATATTATTTTCAAGTTTGGTATGTAAAACAGCTTCTTTGGAACAGGAATAATTTTTTCAATAATTCGTGATTGTAAAGAAAAATTTCTCATGCCGTTTTCCTATAAAGATCGCTTTAATTGCGCGCCCAAGAAAAAAAATAACAGTGAATTAATGGCAATTCGCTTATTATCTAACAGAGGAGAACGTGTATACATATTCCTGCAACCGAACTCTCGATAATAATATATTACAAATCCTCTCGCATATCAGCGTCTTTTCTCGTCAATATGCCGTCAATCGGTGATCTGTGTGGCGCAGATTTACGTCGATGACCAGCGGTGCAAACACGCCTACACATATATATTCGCGCAAAGGGAGGGCCCTTTGTTTAATTCGGTCGCTGCGTAATCAATCGATGACCCGCCAATTACCGGTTTCCGTCTTAATTGGCAAACATGAACTGAACGAACGAACGTCCCCGCGCGACGCCCCGGTCACGAATTCACATCACGTTTCCACTGCGAGTCACGCCACTAGCTAAAACGGAGTGCCTTTCTGTGGGAGTTTGTCAAAAAGCTCACGTGATAAGAGGGGGAGGGGTAGGCGAGGGAGTAGGGACCCGATCTCGAGATTGCCGTCTCGAGATTTTCGTGCGGCAATAAACCCCCGATTTAGACGGCGCCCTTAGGAGCGATATTGCGCCTTCGTTTTCGTTTCTGTATTAAATGAAAGTATGTTGACATTCTGACAGCTAATACCGACATCATGTATTTTGTATTTTCAGAAATAAGCATCGGATCCCATCAGAAACCAGATACTCTAATAAATCTTATAACGCGAGGCGTTATATTCTGATACCATAAAATATATTTGATAGCTATCGGAAATGACTATCCGTTGGTTAATAGGCCCATTGGCTATTAGCGATTAATTAATAGATCAGATTTAATTATGTAATTAAGGTTTAACTACTAATCGACAGACTTTAGATTATTTATTTAAATTTTTTGCTTTCAGTCGAATGCTTTTTTTTAAACACTGGTATTTTAAGCGCCAGAAGAAACGTACAGAGTACGATTTTAACGAATGAATTCTTAAATTAAAGGATTAAATGTTAATGGATTAAGCTTCACATCGAATTCACGTTGCTCGGCTGTAATTAACAACTATTCATAGAATAACTATCGTGTAATGTAAAGTGCTCGCTGTTACTTCGCAACGATAAGAAGGCGCGTTTCGTCGATTATCGATCTGAAGAGCTCCAAATTTAATCATGCTCGATTCATACTTGTGCAATTTTAAATTTGAATTTGATCACCAGAAATATGTGTGTCTTCTGCATCTGGTGGAAACATACGCGTCTCGCCCTTCGTCACCTCGTTTTTACCTTGGATGATATAACATTGAACGGTAGACACAGTCGAATGCGGTAGACGGTCATTTCGAAGGTTTACGAGGAATCTTTCTTTCAAACTTACGAACTGCTTTCGCGCGCGACAAATAAGATCGTAATCCGCCCAGTGCATTTTCTGCATTATGATTTCGCAGCGAGATTTACGACAGGACGGGCCTCGTACAGATATACATACATGCGCGTCTTCGTTTATGTATTCTCGTATATATATCTATATAGTTATGTGCATATAAATACATGAGGCTCGCACATAAGATGATACGCTTCATGTGGATGCTTGTAGACATTTCGCATCTCGGCGGAGCGCGAATAAAAAAAGCTGATCGCAAAAAAAATCTCACGAGAAAATTCTGTATAATAATTTGAAAGAGAGAGAGAGAGAGAGAAAGAGAGAGAGAGAGAAAGAGAGAGAGAGAGAGAGCTCTTTATCGAGTTCTAATAGTCCATCTGGAAGAGAATTTTTTTGTGCAAATCTCCCCCCGTCACTTTTGTCCGTTCGTGGAATTTAATTAAACGCGAAGCTCTACAGTCATATCATGAACTTCTAGTGTAATAAATTGAAAAATATGCATATTAGTTCGCTAGACACCTCTGCGTTCGCTAATTATTATTAAGTTGTAAAACGATATTGCATTTCACGACTTAATAATAACTTTTTTAACAAACGAAAATTGCCGAAACGACGTTGTTCGTTCGGCGCGGCACTGTTTATCGGGAAAATGATAACGAAATAATGGCAATTACATTGATTAATGTTCCGCATTGATTACTGTATTAACAATTTTTCAAATACAATTACTGTGTTAAATTGGGTGTAAAATCAGAACGTGATTTACATATCGTTATGCGACATTATATCAGTTTACTTGAGCACGGTGTGGAATACAATCGATGTCGGATATAATTAAGACACACATCAATGGGAGGGGCAGTGTAAAATAATTTTCTCTGATTATCATAAACCATGTTAGTATGATTTTGTGAGGTTAGTTATTAACGACCCTATTGCAAAATGTAAATAACGATTTAATTCGTTTTTCTAACCGTTCTCTCGAATAAATATAATGGTGATTTTGCTATATTTATTATATATATGGATTCATCGCGTTATGTTTTCCCGTTAACGCGAAACATGTCCAAACGCTGAGATAAAATTTTGTACCCGCAAGATAGAATTTTATCTCGTTATAAACGGGAGAGAGAGAAGATGGGAGGCAGGTAGGGAGGCAGAGTGAGTCAACGGCGGCGACTTCATGCGTTAAATTACGTGTCGCACCAGCTCCCAGTGGCAATTTTTCAAAACTACAACATTGTTAGGCGGTCGCCGGTTAGTAACATAATGTATGCGTCAGGGCGCATTATATCGGTGAGCCGAGGAAAGACATCGATGCCTGCCGCAAATTGACCTAAATTGGAAAATAAACGCAATACCGCCGGGATAAACGTCGAAGATGCTCGAGAAGGAGACATCCCGGTCCACGAGGAGCTATTATAGCAGCTCGCATAACGTTTCATCTCGGTAGACTAAAGCCACTTTTCGACCCCTTTTCCCCCACCCCCTGACCTTAAAAGTATCCTCCTTTTATGTGCGTATCCGTATGCACACCGGCATTGTCTCGAACAAAAGGGCCATCGAGCATTTCTCTCGTGCGTCTCGTCCTCCATCCTGAAAGTTGACGACTTCGGAAAGAGGAACTCGACTCGACGGAACTTTCTAATGGTTGAGATTTTTGCGATCTTCGGAATATTGCTTTAAGTGGGAAGTTTGCGGGTAACTATTTTCTGTCGTCTAACCACGCGCTCTGGTCATCGGAGATAAAAGACTACGGGATTGTGCGGGACGAGCGGAAGGAAGGTAATCTTGTTTGCGCGTGTACGCTCGTAAAATGTCATAAAGCTATTCGCAAGATGCTGGAATTACGCGACCCGTATCTAATGAATTTATAAAGTTACATTTAATATGATGATTACATTTGATGCAAATGTGACCGCTTTAACATGTGTCTATGCACTCTTTATGTTGTCGTAAAGATTTTTTTGCAATTTTGACTTTAGTATGTGAGGTAATTTAACGAAAAATTCCTAACTATATATTAAAAAATATCGACGTGACAATATATATTAACGTACTTTTGCTTCAAAAGTGACATAAAAAAAATGAAATTTCTTAAAACAAAGAAGACCTATTTTTCATCTTGAGACGAGAGTAATATTTTTTTTACCGATTATTTGATTAGCCAATAATTTTCTGTCAAGTTAAAAAATATTTTTTCTCTTTTATCTAGAAATCTTGATTGTTCGAGTAGTGTCATTTTGGAAAGCAAGAGATAAGTCAAATATTATTTCGGATTGCATCTGCTTCTATAACATTGCGGCTTGAAAAATTTAACATAAACTCGATATCGTGCCAGTTATCTTGAGAGAAAGTAGAGTAACATTCTTTCTGTCGATTATTTGATTAATCAATAATTTTCTGTCAAGCTAAAACATAGTTTTTTTTTAATCTGGAAATCTTGATTTTTCGTGTATCACTTTTGAAGAAAAAGTGTGATAGATTAATATTATTTCGGATTACGTAGATTGCAATGGCATCGTGGCTTGAAAAATTTAATATAAACTTGATCGCGCAAAATCGTCGCTCCATCAAGTCCACCGTACAGGATTGACGCGTAATTGCGCGACGGTCGCCTGAGTTAAGGAGAGTAATATACCTGAAAGCTTGGCGCGCACACGGTAACACATATAGGGGAAAGCCATTCTAATGGTCCGCTATTTGTTCCTCACTTCCCATAACGAGAAACGTAGCGTACGTACGCTGGCCAGCGACGGTCGATACCGACAGAACGAGACACTTATCTTCTAATGACTATAACAGCCCTCGATGTGTCGACAGCATGTGCAATGCAGCCACCTGACTCGGAATGGGCGCGCCTCACTAGTGATGACACCTACGAGAAGTGCACAAACGGTTGCCGTCGTTATCACTTCGCGCTTTATCGAGGTCGACGTGCGCACTGTATTTAGATAATTGCAACTTGTGGCATTTCTTCCCGTGACGACGTAGCGATAATTCTTCTTATGATTCCATTTAGGAAATATTATGAAATGTATTATTTACCTTTAACAGCTCTGAGAGAAATTAAAGTGCAATCTAGAATATGAACAGGTTATATGTATGTTTCAAGATATGATTTACCTAAATTTAATATATTGATTTGAAATAATTTATTTCAAAGTTTAGAATATAATTTTAACGAATTATGTAATTTTATATATGTATATATAATACGAAAAATGTTGAAATAAGAAAAATGTGTATGTGCAAAATATTTATTAAAACACTTACACATGATTTTAAATAGAAATTCAAAAATTATAGATCGTTTAATATATACATATAGTATATTATTATCTATTGTATGGATCTTTATCAGTGTATCATAAAGTGCAATTTATATTATATTATCAAATATTAAGTCTATTATACGTTGTTTTACGAAATACACAATATATTTATGTCATTATTGAAGTAATTAGTAATATGTGCATAATGATTAACGATAACCGTTACATTTTCCATGATTGCCTGCAGTAAAGCTGATTATTTATGGTTATTGCATGCAAATAATCATTATCGAGACTAATACTTGATACAGAGTATTATTCGTTACGTAATAATTGCTATTGTAGGTAATTATTGAGGTAATGTGATTTTATTGTCATCTTATGAAAAGAAAGGAGTATAGATATCTAATAAAAAAATCTATAGGTACACTGAGAAAAATAAGTTAGTTTGTAACTAAATTTTTTAACTTAATTAAATTTGTTTAATTTAAATATTTATGTATTTCAGTCAAATATATACAGATTTGATTTAAAATTCAAATATTTTAAATTAAATGAATAAATACTTGAATTAAAGAAATTTAATCGAGTTGAAAAATTTAGTCAAATTAACATTTTTTTTCTTAGTGTAGTTTTTAAATTTGAGATTATAATACAAATATGTATAATTGTACGTAGTCACATGTATAATGATTAAAGTAGCACATAATGACACTTATAATAATTTTATAGTATAATTCTACGATAACGATAATTCTAATGATAGCTGCTTTGCTTACATAATATTCTATTATCATTGTGCAAATGTATTATAAATGCATACAAGAATATCTCTTAATAATAGTTTCCCTAGAAAAGTATAAATGATTTACATTCGCCTGTGACATTTATAAATAAATGAGGATAAATATGAGCAAAATATTTAAAAATACAAAATGCGGCAAACGACATTCAATATCGAGTATTTATTATATATATACGTGTAAAAAGTCTATTTGTGTTTTTGGGGGGGGGAGGGGGGACTGAATCAAATAGTTAAAACGTAAAAAATTTCAAAACTGGTAATATATCAGTTTTAGAATTTAATTATTTTAATATATTAATCATTTGCGTTTGTATTCTTATAAATATTATATTTCGGACAACTCTAATAATAATTGATAATAATACTTTCATTTATGTTGCATTATACCAAGTATAACTATATGTTTTATGTAATAGCTTATTTATATAAAGTCGTGCTTTAATTATAAAGTCGTGCTACATGAATTTTTTAAGAGAGCTTTTGCAGTTAATCAATCTGTTAAATTAATAACTAAATTTATCGAATATAAATGAAATAATATTAGAAGTAGATATTGGAAGTAGATGTAGATTTGTATCCTATCGTAACAGAGGATTTTCTAAAATTAATAGAACTAAATCTTGTTAAATGGATGATGACATTATCTAAGAGCTTAAATAGAAAATGATTTTATGAATTTGATTCCAAATTCCCTTCATTTCTCCTCAACTCGTTAGAAATAAAGCTCTACGGCGACGGTGACGGGACTTTGGGCAACAGTTCGATCGTAAAAACGAATGGATTTGGAGTATCTCGGTGACCCGGGTCCTTCTACCTTTCTTCCAAGCATCTATCCTTACCTTGGCTGGCTACACTGGTCTGACACTATCACGCTTTACTCTACTTTTAGCGGAGCGACATATCACGACGACGCTACTTCCGTAAATTGAAGAAGCCCCAAACCCGTTTCGCGAGCAGGATGCCAAGCTACCATGACATATCGATACCAATTTCTAACAAGGCAGCTAAAAATCCAGTACATACTAGCTCTCAAGTCTTGTTTCTTCTTCTAGGAGAACAGATTTATGAAGGGCTCACAGATTTTAAAACAAAGCTGCGTGCTCGAACGATAGATCTCTGCCCTCTGTTCAGACCAGACTGTCTATTTTAAAAGTAAATATTGATTAGAGAGAAAAAGGGAGCTATTTTTTTAATCTCGTTGACCCGCGTGAAGTTTTCATTCAGTTAATATTACCCGATATCGATAGCTTCGGTAAGTTTGCGGAGGAGAAATCCAGAATGCGGCTCGCACGTGATATTCCGATCGCGGACTTCAAATTGATACGTTTCCCGAAGATTTCGCGAAGTCGACGGAATTCAATTTTAGCCGAGTTTTCAGGACTCGTTCCCGATGGGAGTCAATGAGGAATTTTCGCTATCGCCGCCGCTCGGCACGGATCCACTCGACGGATCAATCGCACTCTCGAACGGAAGCTCCGGCCCGGCCGGTACGGTATGCATGCGGTAGGGAGCTCTCTGTAGGCGCGAGAGACGCGAGCGCATTGCATTTACGCAGCTTTCACGTCGCCGAGCGCGAGTGCCGACATGTGATGACAGGCATTGTCTTCTTCTAAAACGGCCGACGCCGGACGATTATTGCCATTATCGGGAATCGAGCTTTCACGGTTACGGATCTCTGACGTGTTCGCGCCGCGCGCGCGCTCGGCGCTCTCTATTCAGCGCGATATCAGACTTAAAAGGTTTTATACACCCGCGCTACACATCGAGCCGTTCCAGTTAATTATTTACGTTAGGCGTCAATGGAATGACATTTTCGCGAAAGGCGAAAGTGTTCCATCGTCGCGAGATTCTGACGTATTGACAGACATCAAATATTGAACAACAATTTGTTTGAAATTATTATTAGTAATTGCAAGATTACGCCGTAGCGCAATGTCGAACAAAACAAAATTCCACGTCACGGTTGACTTTACTATGCCTTTTTTTTCACCATTTATTGTTCAGCTTTAATCTGCACGCCTTCGTATGGCTGGTTTTTATTAACCGTTTATCATTACGCGAAATTACGTATTTAATACGCGAATAATTAACGACGAGAACATTACCGGGGAGGATATTACAACGTTCTTGTGCCGAAACATTCATTACATATGGTGACACCCTCGCTGCAGTCTTATCTACCGCGTATTATCTATTCTCCGGACGCTATTCGGCCTTTATAAATCCCCATACTGTCTGTTTTTGCTACTAGCTAACGTCGTGTCGCGGGTCGTAATACGCTCGCTGCTCCGTTTTACGCAACGTCATATTTCACAGACGATGTTGCATGACTGCCGTCTCTGAACAATCCTGTACATGCATCCAACGGGCAATTGCTTCTCTCTCTCTCTCCCTCTGTATCTATCTATCTTTTGATTCATCTATCTATCTATCCATCCATCTAGCTTTCTCTCTCTGATTTCGTTTGGTATGCTTGTGTATCAACGTCCATTCGCTAGAGCATTAACAACAGAACGGCAGGCGCGAGCCACTCGTAAAACGAGTTCTGACTGGACGCGTACATCTGGTCGTTTTAGGCTCCGGGCTTTGCGTGCATATACACTCGAAATCGCGCGTACTACACGCGGGATTAATGGCGATAAGCGCGGATACGCGAATGACGGATTAATGGGGGGAAGTCATTTTCAGCGTAGTCTCTCTCGATTTTGATCACCTGATGGTCGAACTAAAGATATTCTTTTGTTATGTTTGGGAATAAGTCGCTAATGTGACAAGAATTTGAAGAAGCTGACACAATATCGACACAATTTGAAACTATCTATAATAAAATCTATTTTCTCCATTTGTATGGAGTTTTTCAGTCTTTTAGTACACATATTTGCAACAGAAAGTTTTATTCTGTTAAAAAAGCTTTGCTCAATTAAAATAATCGTTTAATTTTTTTATGGAAAAATATGAATCTAAGTTATTTTCGTTAATATTTTCTTCAAATTATTATATTTAAGTAGATAATATTGAAAATGAATTTACATTTATATTCATTGTATTATTTGAAAATATAAAAACTATTTGAATCTCATTACATTTGCTTTTGTTAATTCTAAGCATGTAAATATACACGTTTGTAAACAAAATATTACAAATGTTAAAAGCTACGCTGCAATGTAATAATAGAAACGTTGAAAAGACTGGCAGTAATTATAACGCTCTAATTATTAAACGTTGCTGAATATACTTATAGCAAACTCTAACAATTTTGTAGTTATATGGTATAATGTGGTTTCTCTCCCGTTCGCTATTCAAATGAAATTGGAAGCGGTTATTCTGGTCACGTACTTTTCAAGGCAAAAGTAAGACAAATAAGATGAGGCGACTCGCATTTACTTGATGATTACTATAATTATCTAAAATAATTTTGTTTGGTTGTAAATGTGGTTAAATTGCAATATTCTCGAAATTATACATTCATACATTTAGTATTTTTTAATGATATATACAAGGTACTTTTATAAATTGTTTCTTTTTTTAAGAAGTCTACAAATTAACATGAGATTGAAAAGAACAATAATTTGCTTACAAAAGTAACTGCTGATTAATAAAATATTTTTATCTCTCTTTCTTTATTACAAATATTTTTTTCTTTAATTATTTGTCGTAACTTTGGGTAATTCTTCTTTCCTAAATTTTAAATATTTTACAGTTTTGTTACACATCAAGTACATCATTAGATTAAAAAATTGTTACACGAATAATATAAATAGTATATGCATTTAAGAATTATTGTGTAGCTTTTTTAGTAATATATAGATTATATATATTTTTTCTTCCTACTTAGTACTTTTAGTTATATGAAAAGGCAGATGATCTTTGTATGCTTACAAGATACTATATTTTCTCTTACACTTCGTAGAACAAGACATTCTCACATTTCAAGCTGTTCAGGAATGTAATGATTTTATTAGGATTGCACTTTCTGCTTCGCAACTCACGTTTGAGTCACTTCTGATCCAATCAATTCTAGAACGTGATAACTTCATCGACTGCAGAGGAACGATGACAATCGATTTCTTTCTTCTTAAGGAGAAAAATTCTTTTTTTTGTGCAATATAGGGAGATATATGGAAGCAAAACTAATATATATATTTATTCTAGTAAATGGTGTCATATATCGTCTTCGTTTTTGCTAAGATGAATAAATTTAATAGACGATCGACTGCCTAAGTGAGCCATCCAGCTATTTGTAAGGCGCTGATTTTCAGTGGAGTCACTTCGCTTTCTTATAGCTTAGAAACGTGGATGGGGGAGGTTTCTTTCTCTCTGGTCACGTATCGCAAGGGGGAAGAGGAAAAGGAGTGAAAACGGGAAATGGTAGGTGAAAGAGGAAGAGATCTATGCGAGGTCCGTATACCCCACGGGAATAATGGAACATCGATAGATCGCGGCACTTTCCCACACACTCTTTCTCAAATCTTTTCGACGAATTGCAACCGGGTCCGGTAATCACTTGTCCTAGACGCAGCTGATCTTGAAATTGGTTTTTTATGGCCGATGCCGTTCGTCATCTCGAGTAGTGACCGGAGAGAGAAGGATACGTGTCTAGTGCGCCTACCCGGTTCGTTGAGGGAGAGGGCCTGGCTTGAGAAATGTTACTTTTCCAAGTTAAAGAATAGCCCGTTTTTGTCCCGTATATCATTGGGAAAGTTTTGCCGAGTCGCGAGATTATATCCTATCATTTCGCCGCTAGTGGAAACATTATGAACTATATAATACCGGCTTTAATAAAAGATAATAGAGTATAAATTGTAAAATTTTATATATAAATGATGTTGACAATGTTGGGGGGTCTTGTCTTCTGTATTATGCAATTAAGTATTTGTGTATACATAGTGAAAAGATCTTTACACATACTACGTAAGTTTATGAATATGTAGAAATTGAAAGAACAATGCGCAATAGCAGTGCACAAAAAGCTTTAACATATTAGTTATTATTTTAAAATATAATAAAGTTGTGAAATATATATGTAATACAGTAACGTAATATTTTTAACCCATATTTTTGTTAAAATTTATTATAACAAATTTATAGAAATATTACAAATATGAAGCATGTTATGATGGTTGAGAATTTATTCTACATTTGTTTATTTATTACAGCGTTCCACTTATGAAATTATTAATTAACTACGCAAGTCCGTGAGATTGAAATTAAAATATTTAAAGTTTAATTAAATTGCAATTTAATTTAATTTAATTAAACGTTAAATAAAATTATTTAAGTAGAGAAATATTAATATCGAACTTTTTATATTAAATGTATCGCATTTTTTACTATTGTACATACGTACACGAATTTACCATATTGACTTAAATGTCGCCGTGTTTTCGCTCTTTAAAACTTTTTACCGCTTTCTCTGTCAGAAACTGAGAAAATGACTTTTGCGGAGAGTACAAAATGAAGGTCGAGGTACTGAGTAGCTGATTTTTTTTTTCGTGGTATGAACTTGGAAGTTGACACTATACACGCTGCCGTAGGCAACACACTGCCATTACCGCGATGATCGCCTCTTCTCTCTTTTCCTCGAACCTCACGAAAGACCTCTGTGAACTCTGTTTCAATCACGACGGGAGGTAATCAAAACTCGTGCGAGAAAGCGAAAAGGAAAGTGCATGCCGCCGCAGGAGTGCATTTACGATGGGCCAAATTGCGTGTCGTGCCGTCCTCGTCGTATACAAGTCGTCTTCTCACGAGGGTTGGTTGTCCTATCACCGGGTGACGGAGGGTAATGTATCGTGCACCCTGAGGGCGTAAGACGACCAAGGACAGATTGCGTAGTCTACCGTGACGGAAGCTGGCGTGTCATTCAAGTCGATTTTTCATACGAGATCAAAAAAAGTATTAGACGCATGAAATTGGAAATTTGCTTGCTTCAACCGATTTTGTCGCGTTTGTTACATTGAAATTATATCTAACAGTATAATCCGATTGACGCAAATCGTTAGACGATGACAAATACTTTTAATTCGCACGTTTGCATCGATATTTATAACCGAAATTGAAGGAAAATTTGATCGTAAAGTTTTTAAAGGTAATCTTATTGCTTCAATTTTTTTGAGTCATTTGCAGTTTTATAATCCCATTATTTTATAATTCCGAATATTTGCTCTTCAACACAAGGCAAAGCTTGGGTTTATCTTATTTGGGTGCTGTATATATTTAATATTTATCACTTATTTAAAAAAAATATTTTTTGATTGTTAAAATAAATAAGCCTATCTCTTTTTTTAATTTGAGCAAAAGTGATACGAAGTATGAAGATTAGATTAAGTTTTCGCTGTGCGACTACAAGCTCATAAATCAGATGTGTTTTATAATTAACCTCACAAAAAATTTTTCATTATAAACTTTGAATCTATAAGTTCTATAAAGATTTTATAGTCAAAGTTTAATATGAACTTTAAATGATTTATAAAGTATCTATTTTTTCAACTTACAATTAGTTGTAATCAAGTTCACTGTTTCAACAAAACAGAACAGCCTGAAGAGAGCTATGAGGTTTATTCTTGTTATCCTAAGATAGCACTTGTATTTTATGAAAGTAAATATGCCTATCTTATTTTAGGACAAGTTTGAGGAAAAAAATATCTTGAAACATGCATTATGCTTTTGTTATGACAAATTTGTTTAAATTTTTACATTCTTTTATTGTAGTTTATAATTCTAAATAACTTGAGATGAAACAATGTGACGAAAATGTTTGTGTATTCATTTTTACATGTGCGATATTTTGTTAATTTTTGTTAATTATTATCGACATCAAATAGCAAACTGATTTCTCTCTCTACCTTTGATCATCGTCTTTATTTGCACATATGCCATGGAAATGTCAACTTAATGTCTAATGTAATTACGATTCTGATTAATGAACTGTCGGTTGTTTAATACATCACTTTTACATGGATATTAAACAAAGCTTAAATGTATAAACTTTTCCTCAGACGATATTAATGATACATCCTCTCAATCATGTATGTGTCAAAAGTGACATATCTTCGTGTTCACGCTATCGCATGATTAAGCGAATCTTTAAAGTTATATGCAATTTTCACAACTGCCAACAACAGACAATGGACAACAGTTTGACCAGTTGATAGATACACATCTGGTTCGAGTAAAAAAGGTTAAATAGATGATAGGTCTTTTTTTGTGTAAAATGTCAAAACATTTTTTTTTACACGTCAGCAATAACCGCGATATTTTGCGAACATGACGAACAAATCTGTCACATGGTACCAAAGCTGCGGGAGTTATCTATCAAAATATAAGGTTAAAATTATTTTGGATTTAGTTTATTTTTTATTTGACAAGTAAATATTGTACAAACGAACATGACAAGATAACGAAACAAAATAATCTTTAAAGATATTTTTATTTTGACATATTTTTATTTTGTATACAAATTTTAAAATTTATTGGAGAAAAATTGATCTCAAATTGGCTAAAATTTATGACAAAGTCTCCTTTTTTTAAATATTGTACTTATTTTTGAGGTCATGTATAATACTTATATGTATATACTTTTTTAACGTACTTTTATAACTGCATTCCATAAGGAATGTTGCTTCTTTAAAGAAACGTTAAAGATTTATCTTTAACTTACTATTTTTACAAAACTTTATTTTATTGCCACTTTTATTACGTCACCTTTGTGCGTGACGTAATAGCGGGGATAACATACAATTAGGTCACTTTCCAATTACTAGCAGGTCGTATCCACGGAGAGAAAAAAGTTATTAGTTGAGCAGTTTCGGTGTCAGATCTTCTTTCTGGCGTAATGCCAGCACTTGGCCCTTCCGAGCCTTGTGAATTGCCCCTACGCGGTTACGCGTTTTTCTTTTTATAATCTGCGATAGCAACGCCTGTTTCGCACAGCACTACGTGCGCATAGTGATAAATGTGGAGAATGTTACAATACCATAATCAGATTCACGTATGTATGCAGGGAGCGCAAGTTGCTACCGGAAATGTAACTGCACAAAGCACTTGCAAATGAGTAAATGAAAATTTTGAATGTGAAATTACACACGAAAAATTAATATGTATATTTGTTTAAAAATAATATGTTTTTTAATGTAGTATGTTAACGTATAATTAAAGATATAATTGGTCGATTGAGCGATATAGAATCTGTGAGAGTGCTTTCTGCCCTAAAACGCTCGTTTCTGTGGACTTTGGTTTTTCTACTTGTTTTTCCACGGAAGAGTCATTCCGTGAGCGGAGTTGCACCGCCATTTCGACCGCAGCCGGTACATACATTTTACAAGATGGAAGCTACTACAGGGGTAAGTGGCATTCCGTGTTTCAAATGACTCGCCGCTATGCCTGGCAAAGACATACAACCTGAGCAGTCCGCACCTTCATTCGTCTCCGTTCAAGAACCCGCCAATCCCCCACGGCCGGCGTGGTGGTGACGCAATCCTTTAATCCGACCCTAAGACCTTTTCTGTATTCCCACGCGAAACTAACCTGTGGTATGTCGAAACTTCCACTTTGTCGCTTAGCGAATAATATCCAACTAACGTGCTTCCCGAGATTCGCCCCCTGTTAACGTATTCCTTGAGCTCGAAAGACGCCGGTAAGGGGATCGGGCATTTTTATTCAAGTTTGCAAATCGCAAGGGATGCAAATCCGACTTTCCCAAAGTGCGTCGCCTAGCTTGTCCCTTCTTTCCGCCGAAGTCACTGCCGAATAAAGTGGACACACGGTCGCAGGCAAATGTGCCGTCAAACTTAATACATATGTTTAATTTCACAGCGCGAGATGAAATAATATTCTTTCTGTAGGAATTTACTGTCATATTTTACAAGTTATTAAATTCTTTTTTTAATACCTCTGCTCTTTCTCTCCTTTCTTCTTGATTTATCGAAGCACAAATATATCTTGTACTATTCCACGCGAATAGATATCACAGTACAAATGCACTCAACTCTTGAAAGAATCAAGGCACGCTCAGTATTTTCTTTACATCCTTTTCTTACATTTACTTTCTCTCTTTTCATCTTGATTTATCGAAGCACAAGTAACGTGTATACCGTGCAAACAAATATCAGACAAATTTCACGCTGAAAGCCTGTATCGGTCTACGGATTGGAGATTATATAGATTGGAATTTAATCAGTCAGAATGAAACAGATTAAAACTAAAATTATTCGATCGAATTCTAATCTTCAATCTCCAATGCATAGTCTGACACGCTCGTACTATTTTCCTTACGTCTATCTTCATTTCTACATTTATTTTCTTCATTTATTGAAACGCAAATATGTATTATACCGCGCGCGAGCAGACATCAGCATACAAACGCATTCACATTTCGAAGAATTAAGACACGTATTGTACCTTGCTGATTGATTTCAATTTCGTGCACACCATCTACGTGCCGCTTTGTACGGCACGGAAAATCATTCTGGACAATTCGAACGTTCGAGTTACGATCGGTTTCGGCGAGTTCGCGCCGTAGTTCGCGGTCCGTGGAGAAAGTTCGTTCCGGCTCGGCCAGCGTGTGCACGTGTCTACCACCGTACCGTATTGGCGGCAGACTTTGCTGGCAGAGTATTGCTGTATATGCGGATCAACGATAAATCGTGACAGAACGATACGTGCCACCGTAGTAGGATGGTACGTACCGTACGGCCAACCGTGTCGGATAAAGTTATCAAAAGCAACGAGCGCGGAGTGCGGCCGCCTGACCGAACGTGGCAAAAAAACGAGGAGCCACCCAGTTATTGCGAAGGGTCTTCGCCGAGCAATTCCATCTCGGGGAGCAATCCGCCTCGCATCGAGAGACACTCCTTCCACAATATCTTTTTTCCTGCCTGTTCTTTTTTTCCCTTTTGCTCTTAGACCGCAGCGTCGAGTATAAGGAGTATATATAGTATACCTCCGAGCATCATTCCCGCGGGATCATGTCATTAATTCAGGGTTCGGTCGCCATTCGTATTGATCGAACGTATTCTCTATGCTAACGAAGAATAGAAAAATCTTATGTTTGTACTGTCGTGGAGTATCAGGGGGAAGGAAACGCAAAGAATTCCACATTACTATCACGCGGCTTGTGAGCTTATCCCGATAGAATTGCCTAGAGATTGGGGTTAAAGTGTTCATTTCAGTCATAAATATTATGTCCTTTACGTTACGATAGGATCGAGGAATAAATATTACATGGCCTTACTGATATTACAGAAACTATAAAATATCCTCAGAAAAATTTATTTAAAAATTATAATTAAATTTTTTATGAGTTGAAATACAGAAACAGATAGCTCAGGTTGATTGAATTAAAGAAATTTTAGAGTTATATATGAACTATATATTAGAATTATATGTTAATTTCTTTATAGATATTGTTGAATTATTTGGGAGAAGAGATATAAAATGTATTTTTAAACTACGTCAAGATATTTATAAATGGAATTTTGAAGATAATATAAAATTATTTATTAATTCTTTTTTGAAGTTTAGAAAAAAGTGAATACTTATATTTATTCCGAGAGCAAGAAAAGCTTATACAACAGAAGTTTCGTACTAAAAAATGTGCGTTATTAACAAAGAGTTAATTTAATTTATGATTCTATACTGGTGATAATACTAATAAATATTCTACTTAAGCAACGTATGGAAATATGCGAGGCTATTAAATGCGCCATTTTCATTATACTTGCTCATTATTGCGGTCACGGGAGTGGTCGCGCTAGAAAGTGCAAAATATTCTCCCTTCCGTTAAGAATAATCCTTCTTGCCTGCCTAAGAGAGAGGGGGGAGGGACAGAAAAAGGAAGGGGCAAAATGGTAGGATAGGAAGACCGCAAGAGAGCTTGTCCTGATAAAGTATTATCATTCCGCAAGTTTCCATGCAGGCTCCGTAATGAAATATTCAGCTCTTCGTAATCCCTATTCTACTTCCTGCTATGGTATTCTCTCCGACCTGTTCTGGGGTGGATATACTTACCGCATCTCGCTGCATCGCGAGTCCACCACGAAGAAACTCGGTGCCCCGCTTACGAATATACTGAAAATTATCAATATCTCGCGCTAAATTATTTACGTGTTTAATTATTTACGTGTTGGTAAATTTAATATAAGGCATTTTCCATATTTTGTTTTCACGTTGTTTACTTAGATCTAATTACGCTCAAACAAACAAGTTTTTTTACATGTCAGAATTGGATTAAGTATTTTAAATACAGAATAAGTACAAAAAGAAGTACTATTTCTCAAATAAATATAAATAATATTTATTAAATTTTTTTATTTCTTTATTTTATATTTTTTATATTAATGGAATATTAACTAAATTTTAAATAAAAGTATACGTCTTTTTTGTGTAAATTTTTATTTAAATTTTGTGTTTAATAATTTATCTCTAAATATCTTTTAATTAAAATTTGAATTAAAATTTTATAAAATAAAAATTTAGTTTATATTATATACAGCATATTTTATTTTTTCTAATTAGAATATTGACTTGTATGAAAAATAATTTATTTATTATTATGTTAAATCTTATGTGAACTTTATTTAGTTAAAGAGATCATAGATCAATGAGATTAGATAAGCTAAATAAAGTTAGTTGGATGTAATTGAATAAATTTGTTTTTTTATATAATAAAATGTTTTAATCTCTTATTAGTTTTTAATCGTTATTACAAAGTGTAAACAAGTTAGTATAATAATAAAAGTAAATGTAAATTGTAACAATTTACTTTTTTTTAAATATATGTACATATTGTATCACATGATATGAATGCTGTTTTATATATGAGCTGATAATTAAATATTTTTATTCCGGAATTCCTATAATTAAATAATACAAATGTCATTTTTATTAATAGACGTTAAAGAGGTTTTACATATAAATACATTTATTCGATTAAATATAATCACTTTACAAAAAAAAACATGATTATCAATCTATGTAATAATATTAATTTAATCTTATGATTTAATTAACTCTCTCAAACTTAATCAGTAAATATTTTTAGATGTTTAATTACTTATATCTCTTATATTTATATCGTTTAATTCTGTACTTAATTTTATAAGCAAAACTAATTTACTAAGTTAATTAAAATATTTACAAAGAAAGATGTAAGAATTAAGAACATGCGTAGCTATTACAATTTGAAATAATTTGTGTTTTGTGAAGCTTCATGGATTAATTCATGGCGCAATTTCGGCCGCTAATAGAAGGGAAAATATTTAAACATTTATTGTGACCCAAGTTCTAATCCACTACTGGTGATCTCTTTACCTAGTGTTGGCTGATTGCCAATCTCCGACGTGTATGCCCGTCTTTTTTCGTAACCTTAATAAATCGTAGAAGTTCATGGGAAGAAAATTTACCACCGCCTATTAAGGATTAAAGTAATTTTGATTTTTGGAAGTCTAGCTGTTCTATGATGCGATATTCTCTTAAACAGTTTTTCTTATCTTAAAGATAAGAAGTTAATAATTACACACACACTTACATACACACATATACACGCGCGTCCGCGCGCGCGGTTTTTTTACATAAATCTTAAAGTACTACTAATATTATGTGGTATAAGTATCGAGGTAAGGATAAATTATTGATATAGTTTCTATTACATACAGATGTATTTTATACAAAATGTTTTAGTGCCAAATTTTTGTATTGACAGATTTCTGATATTTTATTTCGATTTGAAGTTTATTAAATTAACTTTTCTGTTAACCACTGAGTAATCGTGAAATATTGAAGACTCGATATCTAGTAAAGAAAATAATTGGCATCACCATTCAAAGATTTAGAACACGAATTAAAAAAAACTTTTAATATACTTTAATGCTTTAATACATAATACTTTAACAGTAACATATAGTATGTATTTTCAAAATTCAATTTTACAAGTTCTCTAAAAGCTTTTGTGTCATTAGTTACAATTTAACATGAAATCTTAATAAATTATCGAAAATAATCCATTTGACGCGGCTATGTTTATTTCTATCAATACAGATTAACTTTAATCTCAGGTTAATTTATTTTTTTGATTCTAAAAATTAGAAAAGCTAAAAAATAAGAATAAAATGAGGTTAAAGGTCAATTTACGTTGGATATAAAATTGGATATAAATGAACAAACAAAATTTTATTTAGACGAAATACTATTAAACATAATGTTAAACATAACGTTTAACATAAAGTGTAAAACATTGTTTTATTGAATTTAATATGAGCCAATTACCATTTAAATCTAAAATGGCATTAAAGGAAGAGTTAATTTTTCGTTAGAATTTACAAATACAAGTGCCAAAAAAGGTGTTAACGTATTTAGTGCCAATCACACAGTACTAATGCTCAATTATTTTTGTTACTTTGGTTCGTAATTTCACTTCTTTCAATATAAACAAACACAAAAAGCAACCCAAAATCGTGCGAAAATAACGACGAGAAGCCCGAAGAAAACCTCGTCGAGTTTTCTTCGATCTGTACACTGAACTACTGATTCGTCTGTAGCAACGAGTATCGACGCCTGCAATGCAATGTACCGAAGGCAACCAAAAGAAAATAACATTGAATTCTTGCAAAAGGTACCGAGAAAGTCGAACTATTTATTATTTTCAAGGGAATTGAGTTACGATCGAATCTAGAACGAGGTACGGCTTAAGATAGTCTGAGGATTATTGGCAAAGAAATTTAAATAAGATTCACCGCGTTGCTTGATTAAAGGCCGAAAGCGGAAAAGAAATTGATTGAAACTATATAAATATTTTATAGTAGATGTGCATTTTGAGATAATACAGAAGTTATAAAATAACTATGTGAGTATTGTATTTTTGATCAGTTACTTTATTTTAATTTTGCATGTTTATTACTATATTGCTTTTATATAACGAAGCAATAAATCAATTTAAACACAATTATAAATTACATAAAATATTTAAAATAAAACACAACTAATTAAAGGCAAATCTTACTCGGTCATCTTTGTGCTAATATTTCTTGTGTGATTTTATATAACTTTCCAAGTTCATCAAACTGCGCGCCGAATAAATTTTTGGTCTTAAAATATAATTAATACAAGAATAGTAGTATCGCGAAATTAAATTGATTAACAATAATGATGCTAATTTTCACATGTCGATCTGTATTCTATTCTCATCATAAAATAGAACAATTATCGTGTATAAGAAGCACGTGATATGGTATAAAAATGCTTCATAAATTAAATTTATTAGTCAGATTGGATTTGTGATAATATAATTAATTTTCGAAACTATTTATCATACGCGGACTATTGTCTCGGGAAGAGAACAATATCGGCGGATTGAAACGAGGCAAACTTGAACGATTAATTATTCGAAGTATTAATATCAATCAAAAGAACGGTAATAAAGAGACCGGGGTGGACGTGGGTGTCATTAGATCAGATCGCGCGGGATAAAGAACGAGAATGGGAGCGCGAAAGAAACGGGCAAAGTGTACGTATACATCTATACGTGTATATGTATGTGTATCTACCGGCGAACTATTTACTATCGGAATAAAATACAGCGACGATGCGTCTAGAGGCGGGCGGGTGAGGTCGTGCAGCTAATTGCCGCGGGGGTATTATTATGAAATAAACGAGGTAGCAAGAAATGCGCTGTGGGAAGGAGGGCGAAATGGGACGTGCAAGACGGAGCGGTGAGGGTGCTACGCCCGAGGGAAACGTGGGAAACGAGGGGGAGGGAAAAAGGCAACAGCGAGTGCGATTCGAGAGGATCGGACGAGGCCGAGATTGTGAAATTTTTAAAGCCTCCCAATTTGTTTTCGGCAGGAGGCAACGCCTTCCTCGTCCTCGTCGCTCTCGCTCGAATACCCGTCTTCCCTCCAACCTCCTCTCTCACTGCCAACGTATATCGGCGGCGTATATCCTCCAGAGAAATAAGCCGGAGCCATTTCTGCCACTGATTTCTATGCCGCCATTACCCCGAGATTCTCATTCCTTTTCTCCTCTTCCTCCTACGCGTCCTTCTGTACGCCCATTCCCATATCCATCTCTTCTCTACTGGAAGAGGAAGGTGAACTGCTCTCCGTACAGCAAATCCGTTACGAGCTCCCTACCGTCGCTCGTATGTACAGGGTGATCCTGAGACTAATCTGTGAACGTCAACGAACGTATGCTGGGAATCAGTCAGAATAAAGGATATTTTGTATATGGATGGATTTGTATATTTTGTATTGGACGTATATTCTTTCAAAAAATTCACAGACAATATTATAAAAGGCTCTCTACGTTATCGTATACTTATTATATAAATAATATAACAAGCTATATATTAAAGTTAATATACATTTATTATAATATATATTTATATATATAATATATATCATAATTGTCATTATGATTTAGATAGAAATAGGCAAAGAAAAATAAACAGATAGGAATAATGAAAAAATAAAAAAGATAGGATTAATTTTAGAGAGAAATAGATTAATACAATCACACGAAAGAAATTCTGCTTATAATTCGCATTTCAGTTTAATCATTCACACAATTACCTCAATTTTATTAAATGTTTTTATCCAGCACTGGAATAATCCGTGTATTAACGAGACGTCCTTATTCCGACTGATTCTTAGAATCGTGTTCACGTTTATGCATTATGCTCTGGAGTATTGAGTTGAACATATTAGATTCGCGAGTACTTTCGGGACGCATCAGCGCGAATGTGGTCAGCGCAAATTGTACCAGCGAGACGCATATCAGAGGCAGATGCATTCGCGCTCGCCACCGATAAAACTAGGACTGTGCACTGCCAAGAACAAATGGCATCAACAAAGCGACGAATGACGCGAATGCTCGAACCGAGGCGTGTCATTCCAGATGTCGTTTCGGGTATCTGGAACGACGTACGACAGATGAAGTTCCGGAATCGACATTCGCCGTTGTTAATGGGATTCTACGAGCGGATTAAAATAGTTGAGTAAAATCACTCGTGATTTATCTGCAATTTTCAAATTTCGTTTGTTAAGAACAATAGGTAGAGAGTATTTATTATAAAAATTATCGTTGATGTTAATAAATAATTTGCGGCTAATTAATTTTATCAAAAGAATCTTGTTTTTCCACAATATTATAGCACTATCTCGAGCTACTTAATTTTCCCGTTAATTGAGAGTAATAAAAGGCGTAATTAGTTTATTATCGCCGTACATTGAAGCGGAGCTTAAATATTCTTGAAATATTTGAAATTATTCCGTTTGTTTCTCTCGTTTTCTCACAGTCTTTTGATCAGCAGACTTGTGTGAATGACGCAGCTCGTCATTTCCAGAATGCTTCTCTGGACACTCTTTCTATTCCCGTTTTTTTTTTCTATTTTTACGAGAGTATATGTATAACGAGCGCATGAAAATGCAAACTAAATGTTGCATATATCTTTATCTATGCATCCATCTTCAAAGAGACGCTCGTATGAATATTTCAGCAAATCATATCATTTCTATGTGAACGGGAACATTTTAATACAGAAATTAAGGTCAGTTACGTAAAAGATCGATACTTGAAATTACATAATAATCGGGATCCGCAACCGATAACGTTGTATTTAGCAGGCCATTAGCACTCGTAAACAACGTTCCATTATTTTACTACACTACGGGACATTACGCGTACCGCGCGCGATCAATAAAGTTATAAGCCACGGATGTTATATCGATGCAATTATAGGCGAGTGAATCGGCATGACCATTATCAGATCTCAGTTTCTGGCAATTGTGTCGCGCGCGTCTACGCGCGCGGCGCGGATAGCTACAAAGCAACGAAATTTTGATTACCGCAATTTCGGATTGCTCATCGCGAATTAAATTCGTATGTATCCCATTTGGCGCGGTAATGTTTCGGTAATAGCGATCGCATATACACTCGCGTGCATGTACGCATAATACTCGAGTCGAGGGGTGAATTTGTTACAACGCTACGGTGAAATCCGTGTTCATAAAGTACAACACACTCGGCAAACATTTGCGTTCGCCGGGGCTGTTAGCGTAAGAGCGAGCGCTAGCTAGGAGGCAGACGTGCATTATAGCGCGGCAACCAGTTTCGGGCAATGAAGTACCTACGGACCACATCGTATGTAGGATAAATGTTTACCGGGTCTCATAACGTCGTTCCTCATTGTCTCTCCGGCAACCTGAAATCCTGAGTCGCCTTCATTCGATGTGCCGATGACGTACGCGCGCGCAATCATGTATTCCACGTCCGGACACCGTCGAAGAAACCGCAAGCGTTGTCGGACACGTAATCGAACTTGTGTCAATAGAGCGTACAACTAGTTCGATTAACAACAGCTACTTGAACGGACCGTATTTGCGTGATTTAATATTAGCAATGATTATGATGAACTGGATGCCAGTTATAGTTTTTAAATAATTTTTAATAATCTCTATAAGAAAGAGATACAAGAATAGTATTGAACGTGATTTGAGATTAACGAAAAAAATTGCATTGATTAGAAAAATAATAAATTACAAAACAATGACGTATATCGAAAACAACAATATATGTTATATTCCAATGTGTTATTCCAGAAAATGTAGCATCAAATAAATACATTTAATTGAATACATAACGAACTGAGCGTATAAAAACAATAGCAAACTAATAATGTTAAGTGCAGTGAAGCTGAAAGTTTAGTTATTTATTTACAATTTTTCTCTTCGTGAATAAAATTAAATGTTTGCAAAGTAACGTTTACAATGATAAAATACTACATATAGAATGTTTAAAAATTATTCAAGTCATTGAAGAGATAGAAGGGATTAAGATGAACAAAATGTCATCTACCATTTTGCAATATTCGAAACAATTATGAAGTTACCAATTTATAAAGACATATATAGATGTCCAATTTCAAAATATTAATTTTATATGCACATAATCATGTTAATTTAAAATAGACTTATAAAGTCACGTCAAATGTAATACAAATACTTGACACAAGATGATTGCGGTGAGAGTAAAATATCCGAGAGGAGGATTTCTATTTTAGATTCTCGATCTAGACAGATTAAGTTAAAGACTTCTCTTTGAAAGCGTGCGGTTTTATGGGATGCTTTAATATTTACCGGGTTTTTTCAAGCAGAAAGTCTTTAGGTATTACACGAGATAAATGTTGGCAGGATCTTGTCGCTTCAAACATGCTGAAACTCCTTATCGAGTCCTTAATACGGCTGCGTTTCCGTCTGTCTACCTCAATAGCGGAGCATCGTGAGAAGAAGCACACACGACGTTGATAATTCATCAGAGATCGTGTCGATGAACTCGGTGAATTGGGTTAACATTAAACGAATGTCTTGATTATAGAATTTTAAATTACATTTTATCAAATCATTATTTGACATAGAAAGTTATATATCTTGTTTAGAAATTTTAGAATTGAAATGAAACAAACTTGTATTATTTTTTAAGTTTTGTATTTAAAAGTTGCATAATGATACACTGAAGAGAAGAAAGAGAAAATATTATTAATGATTTGTATTATTTTTAACTTGATTAAATTTCTTTAGTTTAAATATTTATCCATTTAACTTAAATAGATAAGATAATTTAAAAGTATTTATATATTTAAATGAAATGTTTAAATACTTGAGTTAAAGAAATTTAATCAAGTTGAAAGGTTTAAGCTCGTTATCATATTCTAATTTAAAAAAATTAGAAAAAGATAAAGAGTAAGTTAAACCGAAATTAAAATTAATCTACGTTTGTAGAAATGGATCTTAGTTAAATTAACAACTTTTTTTAGTGTATATACCTTATAAAATTAAGCTGTGAAAGTCACGTCTGCTTTTGAATGTAGATTCATCATACGCAGAAGATTTATCACATAAGTCAAATAAATTAATTACAAAATTTCAGCGAAATTGAAGTCATATTATTATTATCAAACTTCTCTATACTTCTTTCATTTAGAAGATAAATTTTTTAACCTCCATTTCAAATAACTTTGGTTTTCTAATTTTATTGAATATAAAACTTAATGGAAAAATGATACATTTCTGATACCACACACTCTAGCAAAAACGAATGAGAGATTAAAAAAAAAATAAACTTTTCACATTTTGCCATGTATGGTTATTGATTTCGTGAACTCATATCTGCTTTATTATTGCATATTGATATATCTAAATGGACCTACGAAAATCCACACAAATCACCTAGGAATAATTTAGTTTTCGTGTGACAAAAATAAACCACGGATATTTTGCCTCGCTTAGCCGCGGTTACCGCAATTGCTCTCCGACATCAATGATCCGATAGAGTATGTGCATAGAATCTGCGAGCGCGCGTGATTGCACCAGCGCATAATTACACATCGTTGTGCCGGCGGGTCTCTTGATTGAACTAATTTAACCTCCTAATCTATCTAGTCCCACCTCTCTCTATCTCAGCTAAAACCGCAGGGGGCGATACGCGCATCATTGGGAACTCGGCAGGAAATCGCATCGATAAACTCTATCGGACAGTTTAGCGATAAATATGAGGTTTACGCGTATTGAAAAGCTCCCAAGGGGTGACTCACTTACCGTGCCCAAAGGATGAAGCTCCAATTCCAAGCGGAAATTGTATACAGAGGACGGACGTTCCGTTCAGCGGTTTCCTCAAGCGATTTTAAAGTCGATTTTTTTTTTTTTTTGTGAATGTCTCAATCTATATCGAGGGAGATTATAAAATAATCAAATTATTGCTGCAAAAATACGTACATTTATTCGACGTAAACTGAAATATCCATAAAGCCAAAATTTGTGGCGTTAATTGCGTTTACAATCTCACGAAAGGAACCTGACCGTAATTTAGAAATAAAAGATAACATGAAACGCATGGGACATTTGATTTTTCCATCTGGTAATCTACCTGAATGTACATGATGCCTCGCTATTTCGAGTAATCTGCCCGTTGGCCTATCTCGAGCAGAGCATCGCGCGAAACGATACCCGAGTGCAGTAACCTTGCGCGAAATCGCGTCGATAAACCCCGGGGTTAGCGATAAACGTAGCTCGAACCCAGGATGTACATATACGGTATGACCGGCGGGCAGCGAATTTCGCGGGTGCGCACGCGTTGCCGGACTTTTTGTCATTAGTAATTTGATCGCGAGTCCGCCGTGCTTTATGACGTTATGGCCCGATGCATTCCACACTTGGCGATCATTCGTTATATTTCGCACGTTTTACCACTACCATTAAAATTATTTGTCCACGCGTTCTGGTTATATCTTTGTTTATGCGCATTTTTTTTAGTGTTCGCTCTACAACAGACGCTAAAGTTACCTATTTTTATGGGACTGGCTGTCTACCGGACTTTCGATGTTCACAATCGCGTTTGTAAAACTCTATAAATTGAAAGAATCTTGTGCAAAATTGTTATTGATTCTAAATAATACATTTATCGAATTAATTAGACATTAGAAAGATGAATTATTTTGGAAATTAAATAAACGTTTTTATTTAAATGTAACATTTTAATGATATATATTTTACAATATTTGGTTATTGCTATGTTTATTGTTGGTACAGTGTTAAAATGCTTTACGTTAATCTCTTTCACGAATCGTTTTACTGCGACATCCTCGCGTTTTGAAAAAGCACATTCTATTTATTTTTTGCGTGACATAACAGATATTTACCACGGCTTAATTGTTAAAGAATTGTAACGACAGTAAAAATTAAACGTACATGTATCATCGCGCTTTTTTAATTAATAATTTGCAACATAACCGAATCGTAATTCGAATAAAGCCGGTCGACGTGGATCCTATACACGCAGGTGATTCTTAATATATATATTTTTTATTAAATATGCGGCCGAGTATATATTTAATAAAACGTTTTAACGAATTGCCGATGCGCGAGTGTGATTCAAACGTACCTGACAACGATATATCAGCTGGCTTCGGGTCGCGCAGCTCGGGCGTTTTAAGAGACAAACTTTTCCATTACCCTCCGGTCACTCGTCACCACGTGACACTTTTAACGGTGCGTAATTGATACCGCAGGGTGACCGTCCCTGCCCGGCGCTGTCCGCGAAATTTCATTTCGCGTCGCGAACATTTTCAACAACGGGTAATTGATGCCCCGTAGTTTTTTTTTCTCTCCCCCGTCCGCCGTCGAGCTTGCAAATTTCGTTCGTGTCGCGACCTGCTTAAGAACAACTTCCGCTAAACTCGCCGCCGTCCTGGCTAGCTGCCGCGCGTCGTGTCTCGTTAAAAAAGTTTGACGCCGGATGAGAGAAGGTTTGCCTCCCACATACAACCGGCTTCGGCGCGGAGTCGAATATATCACCGGCGCCATGGAAATTCACGGGGAAACTCGGGCTAAATGTTAAATATCCATTAATCTTGCGGCGCAAGATTAATCCGACACATTCTGACCGAGCAAGCCGCCGCGGCGTAACTGCTGAAGAATGCTCGCAAATGTTTACCATATCAATCACTGCGATGCGCCCCCCCCCCCCCCCCGGCGATGCGCTCGTTGTCGTCAATATTCCGAGTCCACGCAATCTCGTCGTAATTATTATATCATTTATGCATTTTGTACAGTAGACGAGATAATAAGCACACTTACATCTGCAATGTACTGTTGCTTATTAATAATATCAGATTACCTAGTTTGTCAGTCATTGGTACTTGAAAATACAATGTATGTACATTGCGGCACTCGCAATGCATTCATCAGTGAGGTGATTGCCTTAATGTCGAATTATCGATCTCTAATTTTGTAATAAATATTTTCGCGGCTTAACTCGACATGTTTTTAATGCGCGATATATAAAATTAATACTTTTCTGCGTATTTTTTTAAATTTATACTTCTAGGAAAATGATAATCCTTTTTCAGTTTTATACCGTAGCGACGTCATTAGTTATACATTGCTAGTATTTTTAGTTACTTTTTTTCTGAGGGCAATGATTCAATATTGATTCAATATTGCATACTAACACTGAATTCAAACGCAACGTAAAACTGTTTAAATAATGGATAACGATACAGGTTTATTTATACGCGGGAAAAAATACTAAAAGCTACCTTATTTTTCTATGTTTATCCGAATGAAACACATATTGATTAAATATGCATATGTGAAACATATCATGACAAAATGTACACAACATTTGATCTCCAAGCTGAAAGAAATCGTCGCTCGTGACAGGAAAAACGAAGAACAAAATAGATTTTCGACAATTCGCGTGCGCGATAACTTTCTCTATTGTCGGTGCTATAGTACCTTTCTGATAAAATTAGAGTTTCCAGTCACAGATGGACTACAATTCACCAGTCGGTTTCGATGTTTAATGTTACGAGCACTCGTTAAATTGTTCTAAAGCAAATTTTACAAGTTTAATTGTATTCTTTACGACGGCGGGCGCGTCGATTCCGGGCAGGCAGGCAGTGTGTATTGGGGTCAGTGGCGAAGTCAAGATAACATGAAGTTTCCTCTTGGAAAATGCCCGTGTACACAGAGAAAGAGAGAGAGAGAGAGAGAGAGAGAGAAGGAGCTCGAAACGAGGTAGGGAAAAGTTTTGTACGTGGCATTTGTTAAGGCGGCTTTACGACAGAAGCGCCTCGTTTTCACTGAGGTACCTTAACTTTTCCATCGCGTCCAACGCGGCCTTGCAGGTTGGCGGCTGACGGCGAGAGATCGTTAAGCAGTTATTTTGCTCATACGCTGAGAAACTGCTCTGTATAAGACATCATATACGCCACTGTCGGCTGCGCGTTAATTAGCCCTGCTTTGTTGGCTATTTGCTTAATTTACATACATCCCAGCGTCTTTCATTTTCCATGCTAGGAAAGAATAATGGCTCGTAAAAGAGCGATTGCGATAACAGGATACACCGAGCGCTCTGGCTGTTATTGTATAAGCTATACGTACGTACAAGTAATTTATAATAATTTCGCGATCGCAATATTTTATCAAGGTAGTTATCATAGTAAGATTATGTAGATCTAATTAGTCGCTATGCATTTAAAGATTATTTCATTATCTCTCACATATCTACAATACATTTATGGAAATCTTCCTCGCGATGTTGTGTTGAACGCTTTTCTGCACCATAACGTATTGTAAAAGGATCGAATTTAGCAGCAATTACTGTTCTATAAACTGCGACATATAACTGTAATTAAATTTTGACGTTATAATTGCCGCAGCGAGGCAAACTCATCTCGCGAATGGTCTTTATTTAATTATTTGATATAACAATTTGTTGAACGATAATAAACCATTCAATATTATTACTGGAATTCTATCTTGGCATATGTCGTCATAATATTGCGTTCGCTGCGATCTCGTTACTCTTAAGAGACAGACTGACGCGCGTCTGCGCAGATAATTGAATGAAAAAAGGAGCGCAATCGATGACGTACGGTCTGTTGATAATACGTGTTTACTATTTTTATATTATCGGCTGCTGACGGCGCAGCCCCTGCTCATTAACTAGAGGCAAATCTTTGTTGAAGCATCTCTCAGCTCTATGAGCTATGCTTACGTATAAGGTGATCATTGTACGTTTTGCTGTGTTCGAACCGGCATTTCAAAAAGTCTATTATATTTTCAAACGATTCCTAAATCCTATCAAATTTAACTCTAAATCTTTTTATTTAATTTTAAATCCTTTTTTCTCTTTATACTTGTAAAAGTAAAATAAGACTAAAAATGTCTGTTAACATAGAAGTTACTGAAAGTCACTGAACTTTTCAGAGCTGCTACTTTTGATTTAAATAAAAAATAAAAAAAATTACGAATTTTGTTTATGTCAGATAGGTATCACTGAACAATAAGTGCCCGGATGTATATCATAAACGTTAACTGCGCCGACACTGTAAGGTGGACGAACGACGTCATTAGATAACGTTTCGCGATCAAAATACATTTACTTAACAAAGTCAAATCCGCTGCTTATTCTGCGCGAATCGTCGACCTAGGCGCATCAAAAATCGGGTGAGAAGTACTCGTGGGAAGCCCCGTGTACGTGTAGGAGAATACGATAGCCATTTCGCTCGCACGTGCAGTGCAAGCGGGGACGAGCAAGAAAGTTCAAACCAATGTCAGGAAACGAATTCCAACGGTGGGATAAGGGTATCTTCCCGTCCGTGGAACATACGTTCTCAGTAGAGGGCACATACAATCGTTCGCGGTGTCGTCGTAAAATTTCAATTTTCCCATATCGCGATATCTACAGCCGGCGGGAACGACGTAAGCTCTCAGATACGGCCGCTCCCGCGTGCACACCCGGTATATGACAATGCGGTCCGAAGCAAAGGTGGATCGATACCGAGGAGAGTCGTTCAATCTTCCGTCTCGGAGAGGGAACTTAAAACGCGCATTATGGAGGGAAAAATCGCGCAAAGCAAAGGCAGGTGCTTATTATGAGAAGAAAAAAAAAATAGAACATCCTTCTTATGGCCGTCTGGCCGTCATAAAGCTTATTAATAGTAACGCATCAACAGGATTAATGCCATTGGTAAATTGATGTAGATTGTAATTATAGTGCTATGAATCTATTTGTGAATTATTAATGAAGATGATGTCGCTTTGGATTTAATGGAGAGAGATATCTATATCGTTCTAATTCTTCGCTACCCTAAAGACATTCTATGGACTGGATAATATGTTTACCACGAATATCACATTGGAAGTGAATTCGCAACGGCGATTAAGCGATCGGATTAGCATACGTATGCGAATTAATAATGATGCAGAATTATCGTATTGGATAATTAAATAATCGTAAAATAAATTTTCTAACAAGATATTCAGATTGAGATCTTCTCCAAATCATTTTGTGAACATTATCGTTAATTATATTAGCAAGTTAATCGCTCGGAAGCGTTAATTCTGTTATCATTTGTCGGGACTTATAATAATACCGCGTACATTGTCGCATTAGATGGATGCGCGAAGCGAATACGATCAATATAATCCGATCCAATCCTGATTCTTAAAACTAGGACGAGATAGAGTGAGGAAAATCGTCCCGTGATAACTTATCTGAAGGACTCTTTAATGTCCTGAGTCATCAGTCGAACGATCTGCGGCTGGGCTAAGCTCACTTCGAAAAAGGAAGGCGCGGTATTTTTTATCAACTAGCAAGATAGCTACTAGAGGGATCACAAAGAAATTCCATAAAGCTTCGCCGTGTCTCGTAATACACGGTATGGCAAATTAAAAGATAGGGATGACTTTTTTTTAAAAGAGGTGTTTCCAAAAGTATTCCAATCTGTGTAGCCTCACTAGAATATTCTAGAAAGTTACGCGTCATCAACGTCGCAAGAACTTGATGGAGTGAAACCTCTACTATATAGAACAAAGTGATTTTATTCAGAGCAATCGTGGACTTGTGTAGATATGTAGAATTATTATGGGAATAATTGATTAGAATAAATGTTGCAATATTAGATTGTTAAACTTGAGGCTCTTTTTTATATGAGCTGATATAATATATTTTAACAAAAGTAAATTGATAACAATTTTATATATTGCATTTCTATTTAATTTGAAAATTGTAATATGAAAATGGAAAAAGTGATATTTTACGTTAAAATATAATTTATATTTTCTTTGCGTGCCTTTTTTTCTCTCTCGATTATCAATTATATTTAATTAATTTTTTATTTATTATTTGTGGATTGAAATTGATATTGGTCAGTAATGTATTATGTTTTGTGTGATTATTCTTTAAGCAAAATTTAAAAAATTAGTTCATATATTGATAAATAAATAATAGAATGATAAAAATAATGAAATAATCGTTCATAATAGGCACTGGGAGCAAATAATTTATTAATAATTTTGCAATTGTATTACGCAGTTATTTCTAGTATAGTAGAATATAATGAGACACGAATATTTATTACTTGTAAATTATCCTAGTCAGTTAAAATTAAAAATTTTAATATTATAATCAAGTGATAATTATAGTTCATTATTATTTATGAATCATATGATTAAAAAAAAACAGAAAAAATGCATTCTCCACGTTGAAAGTCTTGAAGACAAAGTTCACAAAGTTCTTCTTCTTCTTAATGCTAAGAAGCGTTGGAAACATTGTTGCCGTCGATAGCGCGAGAATATCTCCAAGGCATGGAATAATTTTCTTAAAAGCATCGCTTTTTTTCTTCGAATAGCTTCCTTCTAAGGCTTACTTGGGAGAAAAAGTACGAAGTATCATCAACGACTTAATATGAAATTCTCAAAGGGAATTGCTTGACTAATATTTATTATTTTTTAAGAGCAACCGAGACGTAAATGTATAACTTCATTTTGCAACACAAAGATTACAGTTGATACAGGCTGTACAGAACATAATGTGGAAACGATGACCTGTTCTAAATGCGTGACGAGCAATACAGATACGTTCTATCTATCTTTAGAGAGGCGAAGCTTATTTAATAAAGCATATAGGGGTATTATCATATGCCGTAATGAGCGTGTTTCAGCGTGGTAATTATGGGTTAAATGCACTTGCAGATGATGATCGTCATCATTAGGCGACCGATTGGTCAACACTTACAGAAACTACAATTTATCGAAAAATTAATGACCCGAGTGAATATACAGTTTAGCCTCTGGAAATTAGGACAGGTCATTTAAATAATCATTAATTGACGATTATGTCGTATTAATCTGTACTCGATATACGTATCCTTCACTGAGATATCAAATTACGATATTCTCGCTTAGTCGAGAAATATTTCTGAGGATGAATTAAATTAGTTTGCAACTACGCTAATAATTAAAATTTATAAAATCTTTCACATAATTGTATATGTATTTTAAAATATATAATATATATCTAATGAGCAGCAATGTAGGTATCCATATAATATTATACATTTATTAGAAGTTTAATTAAAATATCCGTTTAAAAATTAAAATATATTAATAATATTAAAATTAAACATAACATTGAAAAAAATTTCCATCGGATAAACTGATTAAATGATGTATCCGACTGTTATTTTTATTAGATTTTTAGAATTATGATCGAAATAACAATCGGATACATTATTTAATCGATTTATCTGATAGAAATTTTTCTCAGTAATCATTTATTCGTTGACTAGTTTTTTGAAAATATGCAGTCGCTGCTAGCTGGATTTAACTTGTATCCGGGACAAGTTGTATCGTTGAAATTTAAATAATACATTACAATCTGTAATTCGGTCCGTACTAATATATCATCCGCAAAATAATTAAATAATAATTGATATATCTCGATTTATATCAGAACTTAAATATTTCTCGCTCACTAAAATTAATTTCATAGAGCATTCATGGAACTTTAATCAGATTTATAATCAAACGAGGCAGACGTAGAATGATAGAAACAGAGAGGGAAAGAGGGAGGGGGAGAGAGAGAGAGAGAGAGAGAGAGAGAGAGAGAGAGAGAGAGAGAGAGAGAGAGATATAATCTAAAACTATTCTCATATACACAGATGTATGTACACAGAAAATAGAATTTAGCAAATACATTAATTAAATTAAATGGTACAAGTTGATTGACGTATCTGTTGAGTGACGTACAAGTTGAGTGACGTGTGTGAAATATTAATGTGATAATTAAAATAGTTTTGCAATGAATTGTGTTGTCTGTTACTATCGACTATACCGTCAACATTAAAGAATTACATCTGTTGGACAACAATAGAAACAGTCTCAAAATTAATCTGCTGCACGGGGATTACGAAGCGTTTAAAGTATGATTGGCGAGTATCGTTTAATCAATAATGTTTTTGTTGCGCAAGCCTCAGTATCGGAAATTTTCAGATATCGACGTTGCGGGATATCGAATGATCACTCTCGTATTGCGAACGAGAGCGTTTTCGAAAATATGCCAGAGCAGGATTTTATCGGCTCGTTCTGTATTTGCTCGTTCGCGATGGCGCGCACTCTCGTTTTTGGCGAAACAGGGAGGACGAATTGTCCTATCATACATGACTACGTTAATAACTGCTTAAACATGTCGGCAGAGATAGTTTTCATTGAAATATCGAATTACCATGCACTGGATAGACCTGTGGCTGTGATCGAATGTATTATGGTGTGATTACTATCAGCCGCGTTTAATTGTAAAATGCATACACGCTTTAATAACAGCATATGAGAGATTCCATATTTTATGTTATGTTATCATTTAATAGTGTTTCCAATATACAATGTTCTTTCTCTCCCCCCTTTCTCCTCTCTCTTTGTCAAGCCTTTTATTAATCAGTGGTTTTACTTCTTTATTGTAAAGAATCGAAGTTGAAGAAAATGCTGCTTTTCATAATCAATTTAAATGTTCTATTTTTCTCTCTCTCTCTTTTTCTTTTTTTTAAATAAATTGCGGCTCTCTGTCAAAAAATATAATAATATGTTAAATACAAAATGTAAAAAAGATTTAAACGTAAAATATATAAACGAACATATTTTTGTTTGAATCGAGGTAATCGTACATTTTATGAACATTAATACAGCTGTATAATTTTGTAAATATTAATGATTAACTAGTCATACTTTATACGACTGAACGATATTCGTATGCAAATATATCTCGCTATATTTTAAATGAGTAGAAAAAATTTATATTCGTAAAATATCTCCAGTATATATTTGCTAATAAATTATTATGGCAACCGCATAAGATTCTGTTAGTGTGACACGCAAAATTTTTATTAATAATTAAAGTCATGAAAAGTAAATGATGAAGGCAAGAGAAATAGCACGTATACAATAACTTAAGATAATAATTTTTTTTTTATATCTTTAGTAAATTTTTTATTTATATCCATATTTGTGAAGTTACTTAGACATTTTATTTTACCTCTAATTTTATATATATCTACAATATAATCTACAGTTTTATTAGCGTATGTCTTAACACATTTATAATATTTTTATCCATCTTTTTGAATTTATTGTATTTCAAACACGATATTATTTGTTACTTTATAAACATGCTATAATTCTAAATAAATATAAGTCTTAATTACTTAATTGATTGATAAAATTTTAGAAATGACATATTAGGAATAAATGCAATTTTGTTATTGAGAATTCACGATGTGCAAGGTATTAATCTTGAAGAATAAATAATCGAACAAATGATTCACTTATAATCTCATCGTAAAATCGCATAAGCGCTTGAAACGCCGCGCGCCGAGTAGCAGTCAGGAAATTATCATGGCAGATAATTACGGCGAAAAGCGAATGTCGACGAATACGGACGTTCGTTAATAACTGCTATTCTCGCTTCATTATACGAACCGCAATTTGCTTATTGGACGTTTAACAGCGGTCGCGCCGCGGCGTGCCCTGTACAGCCCTACAAGAGGATATTGAAGAGACGCGCATGAGGTACTTGCCCGCTGTCCATTTCCCGCTAACAAAAATATCGAGTTTCCCATTAACCGATCCTGTAGTTAATGATTTCATCTTTATGAAATAATGAGCAAGTATTAGAAGGGATCGGTCTAGATTGATTGGCGTAATTTTTCGAATTTAATTCTCTTTGCCAAATGCAATTATATGTGCGTCTATCAACAAATTAATTTTAAGTATTGAATAAAGAAGTGTGTATAATATATAAAATGAATTAAGAAACATTTACCTACGTTTTTCTTTAAATAAAATTGCCGACTTTGTAAAATTGTCGGTTGTTGTAAATACCATTAGTTTAATAGTTTTTGTTAAATTTTTCCTCTATTATCTTTTATTAAGTTTGATGTAGTAATTCTTAGTCGTTTATAGTCTATTAGGACTTCAGATTCTTCTTTATCGTGTTATTGAATTGTGCATCGTTAAATCGTGTCAAATATCCGTGGCATTATTTCAATTGTGACGTCCGATCGGTTTACCTTTCAGCGAATAAGGGTATTGAGTTTCCTATTAAACAGCTCTTTCGATAATGGTTCGGTCAATTGGTCGATTGTGCGTGTTTTGTTAAACCAAAAAACCCCTCGCGAAGAGACTATTGAATCTTAAGTACTGGATTTAAAACGACATTTTATTTTTATATGAATGTGCCATGGAAATGGTTTTGTTTGAACGTAGACGATTATATATTCCGACAACTTGGATGAATACATGAATGTCGTGTTGTATAAATAATAACGAAGGTTTGCTAATTTGTGATAATATTATATTTCACGCCGATTCAAATAAATCTTTTACGTCTCAGTGGTCAATGGAATTATGGCTAGTGTGTACACAGCTCGTGTATTAAATATTGATGCAATTATTTTGTCGATTTTTGTTTATATATTACTGTGAAATCGGAGTTTTCATTTAAATTATCTTACAGCTGAGTTGTTGGGCATAAACGATAGTGCACGTTCCTATCAATCACAGTATTACGAAATACAAACATAACGCTGATGCTCAGTAATACCGATCGGTTCGCTACATTTAGCCATATGGAATATGGTAATGCAATTAGTTGCACCATCATGTTCAATCAACCCTTCTATGTCAATGAAAAGCGCAACGTGCAGTAATTAACGATTAACCTAATTTCGGAGAACATGAACAATTAACTTACAACAATCCAGATGTGACAGGACTTCGTAAAAATGAACGATAAAAACTTGCCTGTAATTTTGGAATGCGCAGTTACAATTTGCTGCGTAGGTTTTATCTCCCCGCAATTATCCAAGTTTAACAGTTACCCGTTAATTAACGAATTTTGATCAATATTCCGGTTCAGATGTCTTTACTCGACATTTAATAATACCTACATATAGATTTATAGCAATCGCATGCGTGTGAGAGAGGACAGGCACCCAATGATTTTAATAAATTTTGTACACATATCTCCATATTTAAACATCAATTTATATCACGTTTATGCCAGGTGCGTTATTAATTGGCTCATAACTAAATCTCCATGCTAACACGATCAATTTTAACCATCATGAATATGAGCAATGTTAGTATCACAAAAGTTGGCAATGGCCGACATTGTGCGAACACAAACAGCGTTTGTTCCTTGTGACAAGCCGATACACGACATTTCGCTGTAATATGCCGCCGATAATATCACGTTCGTATATTGCATTCCAATTCACTACATATCGTGTCTCTCATTAAGCGAGCTTCTAATTAGCGATTGGTCTCTATCCTGTTACATTATGCAACCTATCTGATGATTTCGATCGTCAGCGCTGGCTTTATAACGCGAGTGCTGAGTAATTACATTCGTTGTTTTAACGAGAACATTTTAATCATTTCGTACATGAGTAGCACGTGCGATGAAACGGAACTCGTGAAGGACTGAATCATGTTTGCGCTCTTTTAAGTTGCGCCATTGCTACTTGACTACACAAAACTTTAAGTTAAAAGGGATTGTCGTATAGTTTAAACTTTTTTTTTAAACGTAAACGCAATCGCATCGCGTATATAAGTTACGGAATTAATTATGATTGCGCGATTACAGAACGGAATTTCAATGGGCAATTTCATGAGCGGTATTGTGGTGAAAAGGCGCGGTTATGCAAATGTCTTAAATGCCGGATTAGACATAATCCGTGCATTTCCAACTCAAAACGTGACTAATAATAGACTTGGACCATTGCGCTCAGGCCCTTTCGTCGATGTGACAGATAAGGTCTTAACTAACCGTAAAACGGACGCAACGTGCGATTAACGCAGAGTTATCGATAGACGCCCGCATGCAGTTTTGAAAATTGCCATACGTTTTCATGGACTTTCTTAAATCGTCGTTGTTTCCCAAGTTGCGCGAGTCTTAATTCGTTCACCCTTCTTTAATCCGACGTTATCGCATCCGACGACATGCATATCACAGATTAGTGTTCGTGACACACGAGCGGGCCGCGCAGTTTCGAACGACTTTTAAGTTGACTTCGAAGTTTTCTTCCGCACACACGGTTGGCGGGCGGACTGAAAGTCCGGGGCTCTGACGGGGCACAAAAATAATTTTCCGCGATAAGACCGAGCACGCAGACGACGAGGAACTTTTTAGTAAACACCTTCGACTAGAGTTACCTACAGCTTTGCTGAGAGAAGCCGTGATTCTCGCAGATGTTCGAACTTTGGTCTCCCGCTTGTAAGCATTCAGAGGATTTTGATTTACTGTCGCATCTTAAATATTTCTTTAATGCAGCAACATGGAAAGACTGCTGGGAAATGTGGAAACGATTTAAAAGTAGCACATTACACGTTAAGAGTTAGTTAGAATTTGATTAATCAACATTCTTTAAAGAACAAAAATACAATATAGAACATGTATACGTATAAAAAGATACTTTGAAAATATGTCAGACAATAATATATATTATAAAATGTGCATCAAAACTAAACTTTAAGCTTGATGATTAATGCTCATAAATTTTTTTAATAAAGTTTTTCTTCCCATTAAAGTGTCGAGAGATGCTAATTTCAGAAAATTTGCTAAAGTAACAAAGCTTTACCTTTAATTTGAGTTTTATTAAAATTTTTTCTCTGCTCCGACTATAACGTTATTATTTAATATCGAGGTATTGAAATGTTCCGACAATTAACGTATTCTCGTATCCTTTTTCGTATAAAATATACCTCCACTAAAGATACAGATAAAAGTATATAGCGCGCAAGAAATCTTCGTTTTCCCCCGGCCAGCGCTAACAATGTCCCAACAGAAAGCTCTGCACTTGCGGTTAAATATTGGTACTGCTACGCGTCGGGGAGATTAAAGCTTTTACCGCGCTGCGCGAGTCTAATTGTCTCCAAGAGCCAAGCGCCGGGGCGCAATATTAAATCTTCTTGTTAGCGAAACGCGAGCGCACCGGATGTCTCCATCGGCGCCATCGAAACGCCGTGTCAACCGGGAGATATTTCTTGCGCAGTCTATCGTCACAGTCGACAGTAATGCTCCCCTGCTGCGGCAAACATCACCTGTCGTTTCCGCGGACTACGTCTGTTACATCAAATGAAACTCGAGCGGATGGGTCGTCGAGCGCGGCGCGGTTTGTCAATTTCGAATTCTGCCGTTCGTGTAACTTCCGATCGCGCGCGGGGAGGAGGGCAGGGAAGAGGACGGGGGATGACGGGCGGCGTGTAAGTTAACTTCAGAATCGGAGACTTCGGCATTGTCGTTCCCAGCCATCGACTTCGGAATTCGATGTCGTCGGTCGGTACGAACGTTTAAACGTGGCACGGTGATGCCCTCAAAACTTCATTAATACCGAGTTGATCGATCCGGTCGTTTGACTAACGAGAGGCGATCGACCTCGCGAACTTGTACGCGAGGAGGCGTCACCTCGTTTTTGCAGAAAACTGTCTCACATCTCGGACTTTACGGGCGCTTTGGCGAAGAGCTTAACGAAACCTCAAGCGCATTAGCGCAAAGTGTAAATCTCAGAAGGCGTAAAAAGAAGAAACGTCAAGAGAGTGGAAACCTTTCGGGGATATAAACACTGTAAAAATTCTCTGAGAGATGTCCTTTAATTTATTTAAGACAAAATTCATGATTATATTGAGAAAAACAATAACATGTATTTTAATTAGATCAATTACGTAGATTTGAATTATTCCAGATATTTATTATGCTTCAGAAAAGTGTTTATGTGTATATTTTAATAAAATGTTAATATTTAAAAATAATACTGATTCATATACATTTTTTAGATAATTGGGATTTGAAGCAGAAAAATATAAATTAAATTTTCTGATTAAAAATTAAAGTTATTTCTAGGTCGTAGTTTATTTTTTTATTAAACTATTGTTGATTTGTAGATTTCAAAAATACTTACATTTATTTCGAAGTAAAGTATTAATTTTGGTTGGGCGCAAATTTTATTTTTACTCAAAGAATATATTGCATTATATACATTTTTCTTTAAGTAAAAATAAAACGCTGTAATATAAAAATTATGTATATCTTTAAAAACTTATTAAATTGCTATTGATCAAGATTAGCGATGATTAATAATAATATATTGCTATTTTATGAAAATTATAACGATGTAACACATTAACATTGCTATCGACTCAGATTATTTGTAGAAATTATTTAATGTTATGTAACTTTCCATGTATTTCATGAAACGTCGTAATATTGAGGGAAAAATAGAAAACAATATGATTTATATTAAATAATTGCATATTTATGTGTTGTATTTACAGAGCTGTTGAATACAGACACTATTTAAATATAATAATTATTTTGTGTATTAAATACATTTAGATCAATCAATATCGAAAATTAATATATTGATCGATGTCACGATATTGTTAGTTTTTATTAAGTTTTATTATGCAGGTGTTATATAATTTATTACTTTGTACCGAAATACATGTATAATTACGACACAATAATAAATGATGACATGCTTCCAACATGATTAATCAAGAGATGTAAATTGAAATATTATAAAATTAGTAAACAAAATTATTGAACGACAACTGTATGGCCCAACATTCACCGTGTGTAATGACATTCTTCTAACATAATTTCCGCGAGATAAAATATGAAAGGAAATTAAAAAACATGTTTTATTTGATTATTCGTAGCACGTTACAAACTGAGCGCGTTTTAACATGATCAAACTTTGATTATGCCACTCTCGAAAGGAAGTTGAGCAGGACTTACACAACTAATCTCAGTTCGACGAGGACCGTCCGACAAACTTTTTACGGTAAAAGCCCTTTTTTCTTTTCCGTAACACATACATACGGGAAGTCTTGGAGAACTGTTGTAACTCGAGATTTTTGTTACATCAAGACGATGAATGACGCTAATACTTAGCGAGATAACGAAGAATTCTACTCAGGCATACATAGTAAAATCCAAAAGTTTTCGATTCAAGAATGTAAAAAGGATAATAAAATAAAGCAATCGTTTTTATTTTTTAACGTAACCACTTTTTATTTTTATATATTTTTTAGAACGAGTGAATTTATTTTTTTAAATCACTAAAGAATATTATTTTAGGGTCATGAGACATTTGTTATAAGGCATATTACTTACAAACATTTCGAAACTCTCTTTTTCAAGGTGCATTGTAACATTTAATTATACATTCTATGTAACTTCTCTTATTCTTTTTGAACTTGAACGTATTATCATATGAATGTATATTTTAATTTTTTTATTTAACTTTTTATTTAGCTATGCACGTTTTGATTTATGCAAAGTTAAACAATGACATGATATTTTGCTAATGTAGTCCCTAATAGCTTCTTTTTTTTAAATTTTCCATATTGAAGTAGTTATTCGATAGTTGATCGTAGTTTTATTGCTAATCTATACAGTTTACATTACATGTATTCTAAATTTTCAGTATTGCAGTCCATATGCGGAAGGCTTATGTGTACGTATATACATCAGTATTATATGTATATATTCTGCAATATTTTTTCTTGAGTTGCATGAATTAACGGGTTATTTGGGGATTAAAGAAATGAACAAAAAAATCGAAACCATTAGTTTGAAAGCTTATAAATAATTTATAATTGTCATATTTTTTTGCAAGGTGAGGGCTCGACAAGAGTCGTCATATAGTGTTGCTACATTATGATGTCCGATTTGAAGAAAATTTACCAGAGATAAAGAAATGATTTTCATAATACTAAACCATTTTAAGGACAAAAATTTAGAATTTTTTTAGTAGTGTAGAAAAATTAATCCATTGTTTTAAAAATTGAAATATAAAGAGTAATTTTATTTAAAAAATGAAAAAGGTTTTATTTTATTATTTCTTTTATATCTTTAAATGTAAAAAATTCTTTTTATATCCAGAATTTTTGGGATTTTATTACGTATATCTCTTTATTCATTTATTGAAAAATTTAATACTTTTAAGAGAATAAATGAGATAACGAGAGAATTGATAAAAATCCATAATAAATTTCATAATAGTTTAATCTTTTCCATCTCCGAATTTTATTGCACCTGGAAAGATTTTTTCATACCATATCTGTACATCATATATAAGTATGAATACAAGTTTATAGATGACACAATTTCCATAATGTATAAGAATGATGTATGGAGAATGATTATGATGCATTATAGCGCACTATTATGGGGGTGTGGGACTTAAGTATTATTTCTTCTTTCTAAAATGTATTGTAAATTACAGTGCAGTATAGTTATATCTGTATAATAATAATTTTTGTTGCAATAACCGCCAAACTGGAGACTAAGAAAAAAAAATTCATGATAGAAAAATTGAAATGTTTAATGGTCACAAAATTTGAAACTTGTTGCCATCGAATCAGCGTGTTACTTAATCTTCTGCTAATAGTTTCTTGATCTCGAGTGGTTTCGTTTAAATCTTGCTGTCGACTCGCCTTTGCCGGGGACGACGGAAGGAAATAAAGGCGAGCATCGCCAAACGCGATATCGGTGGAACAGCGGTTGTATCGCGCGTGACTCCGCATGTTTAAGTGGCATTACCGTCGTATATATACGTTCGTACGTGTTCCAACAGATTGCGAGTGTCGACTTGCGGATAGAAGAGCGTGTTTGCGAGCACGGTAACGGCCGCGCGAAAAGAAGATGGAAGACTTGCGCGCACGTTATATTCCCTCGCCAACTTGCCACATTCGACGTGAAAACAATCTTCTTCTTTCTCGCTCACATGACATGTTCCGCAAAGTCATAGTTTATTCTATCTAGAAAGGAAATTTAAGGCTCTAGTCGGTCGCAAAGACAATTTTAACCGTGAAGTCACGCAGCAGTGTATTAGATATATTAATAAAAACAAACATTTGTGACGCAAATACACTTTTTATACATATTTATTTTTATCGTATTTATTTTGGATAAACATGGAATGTGTTCTGATATGGAATTGAAAATTTTCTTATTCTGTCTTGAATGAAATATTTGACTTTTTAAATATCAAGTTTTTTATTTAAAACTTTTGCATACAGTTATATTTTCGTAGGTTTCTAAAATTTCATGTTTTAACAAGTTTGTGAAGCAATGTTAATATTTGGAGAAATTAAATTAAAATGTTACTTTACGATGGTAAAGTAAAGAATATTGTAAGAATACTTCGTAGAGTAAACTCAAAATTTAATAAATTGTTTTAAAGAGAAAAAGAAATAGATATTATTTCAACATTATAATCAAAGAAAGACTTAAAAAATATTTACTTATTTTTCTGCTTCAAAAACTTTTTTAAGATATTATCTATCACATAAGAAATTAATACTTGCAAATTAGATGTACAGTAATTGGAAAAAGTCGGATATGCAAAATTGATTTATGCGTAACAGACAATTTTATCTCGACACACGCACGCACACACACATTTTTATGTTTTTTTTTCTTGTAATTTTATTAAAAACTCTGATATCTGTTTTCGATAAATCGCAATATAGGAACAAAATAAGTAATTTTATATAAAAATAAGTTATTTTAGATTGTATATATTTTTTCGATGTATCGCGTAAAATAACAAACACTGAGTTTTGCTTAATAATTTTAAAGACGAAAGAAAAAGAATAAGCACACAAAATATTGCCTCTGTCATGCTCCGATTTCACCTTCCAGCGCTAGTAAAGTACAATTAGACCTATAAAGTTTACTGAAAAGCAGGCGAGGCAAAAAGCCAAGGTAGGTCTGGCACACTTTTCTTATCGGATCCGCGAGATCGTCCGCGAGATGCAGTTTAACCCTGGAAGTAGCGCAAGCATCGTATACACGACCTCGCTGCAAGGCGCTCGGTAGTTACGACGTTTACCACTTTCAGGCTTAATGCATTCGGCGTTATAATATGTAATCTCAAGGTGCTGCACATGCATGAAAAAGACGGTGATATACGGAGTGCTTTCTCTCTCTCTCTCTCTCATATATCCGTGTGATCTCGTGTCCGCACCTTGCAGCTCGCGTTGATACGCACGTGCACACGTGGAGTCTCTATTAAACGCGTCGCCGCCAGGCCCCGTCGCTATCCTTAGAGAGGTAGCTGCTCCAGTAGCTGCGAGCGACGCTGAAACATCCATGTCGGATTATCCCGTCCGTTTCTACCGTGATACCCAAATCGGATTAGCGACGTCAGAGGAGATGTTATTAACTTGACCCGCCACTATAACTAATTTCGCGCGCGTCTGATCACTCGCAACGAGATCCGTCGATTAGATACTCCTTGGCTCGCGCTCGCCCCGATTCCATCTTAATCATATGTATATACTGCATTTACAGATCGCGGAGCGATACGAAACTGTGTGTCGTGCATTAAGTTGTGTCACGCGCGCGGCATTAAGCGATCCGGTCGTTTTTCCGCGCGTTTTATTGCGCGTTAATCAGCGAACCGAATAGTTCGTGTCGGCGCGCTCCGTGGAATATTCGCGTGCGCGCAGATATTTACGTTGCGCCGGCGTATTTTGCATCCGACGTGTCCCGCTTACGAGAGCACGGAGAGAGAGAAAGAGAGAGAGAGAGAGGGAGGGAGAGCAAAAGTTTGGAGAGCCGCACAAATTCGCAGCTAATGTCGAATGTCGTGGAAATCGTTTAAAATATAAATTAAAAGTCACGCCCCCGCGAACGCGAAAACGCGGAGAGTTCCGCCGCATCTCCGGAGCTTGCGCGAATATACCAACCGTCGCTGCGTATCCAGAAATCCTGAAAAGCAGCTTAGCCTGTCGATATTTTCCAGGATCACGTAACTACAACTCAACCTTTAATCTCCCAGGGGTGACAAAGGTTATGCCTGCGGCGACCTCGCGAGCTTTTGCTCGCGATCCAATGCATACGTAAGGAGCTTCGTCAGATGAATGCAACCTTGGTTACTTTCCCAGGCATCTCTTCATTCGGAATGTCTGACAGCTTCTCCTTTAAATAAATTTTCCCGCTCGGCTGAACGGGCGCCAGCTATGTTACAAATTACTCCGCCCGTTACATATTTATGAAGAATACGCCGTCGCATTTATCATGGCATCTACAAGTATCCGGCTCTATACGCGAGTAACTCGCGCGCGTATACGCTCGCGCGTCACATATGCTAACTACTTTTCTCTTATCCGCGATCACCGTCGTAACATACTTTTAATATCGTAAGCGTGTCGTATTTTATTTATCCTAAAAGATTATATCTTTTACGACGTACCGTTTCTACGGCGGGCGTTCCACGTTTTCTACTCAGCAATAGCTGCTGGCAATAGTGCTTTGGTATTAGAGTCGTATCGGCTTCGCGTAGCGAGATAGGAGTATATCGATTCGCGGTTAGCGTTAATTTTATGCAAGAACGAAGATGACATCGTAGTTGCGCTCCCGGGAGCTTCGTCGATCCAATGCATACGTAAGAAGCGTCACCAAACGGGCGCAAGCACGGTATGCCCCCCACGGCAAACGCTCCCCGCAGGCCCATTTATCGATTCCATGCCAACGGAAAGCTTTCCATTAGCGGCGTACCAAGGCGTTCCTCCCGTACGTGCTGTACACGTTGCGACGATGTGCATTTACTCTACTCCGTTCGTACCTCGGAGAGCTCTGCCTATTGTAGCCGGCCAATCGCTATCGCGGAATCGCGATACAAACGCGTATCCGGGCACTTACTTACCCCGCTGTTGCTGTTGTTGCTGCTGTTGCTGCTGCTGCTGCTGCTGCCTTGTTGCATGCAGCGCGATGTTCACGTCCATTATGCGTGATATGCCGAAACGACAAATCGATAACGCCGGCGTGCACGCATACGCGTAACATGCGGAACTCGCGCGCGTTTCCCATTTTATCGGTCCGTACGCGCGTGTATGTGTGCTATGCGTGCATGTTGGGACGGCGGCGACTGACAAAAAGTCGCGCGCCGTTTGTTCCGCATGCGCTTTGCCGACAGGTTCGGTTTATGTCAATCGCGTTATTGCGCGTCTATCAACGGGAATTTATTTCAATCGAGGAGACATATCGCGAAGCGAGATAAAGTCGCGGAATAAAAATTAAATGGCAAAGGGCAGAGAACGAGCGCGCGTGCGCGCGAATCTGCACGTGAATCTGTCTGGTCGAATTTTTAAAATATTTCCTTGTTCGTGGCGTTTCCGCCATTGGATATTGAAAATTAATCAAAAACATACCATGGAACGTGTGTGTGTTGTGCTAGGAAATCATGCAACTTTGTTAACTTATATTCCTGTCCGCGAAGAACAAGAGTCTGCGGCGGTTTGCGAATACGTTTATTTTACGGAAATAAAATGGATTAATATACATCATCCCGATAGACTAACAGCGTGTGTCAAGTTAAACGGATGAACTAAAACTCCGGGGAAACGCAAGAACTATTATAATGTTACAGCGCTATTATACTTTGTCTTCCGAGCAACTTCAAACGCTCGGGTTTCACAGAGCGGAAATGTACGTTCCATTAGCAGTTTACGATTTTAGTAAATAATGTACGCATACGTATTTATTTCGGCGAAATGTCCGACGAGTTCCAATCGTGTCGCCCGTATGCGCTGCGATTCACATAAATCTATTAAGCTAGAGTTAGAGGAAAGTATCGTAGAGAAATGTCGCAATGCCAAATCGTACGCGCGCGCGCACGCGTACCCAAGTAAAAAGGATCACGAAAACGCGCGCGATGTGAGAAACGCGTTTTCACTTCTCCCGACTCGGAAAATAATAGCGGTGCAATGGACTTTATTGCCCTAGGCGCTACACCATGCAATAAAATGGGATACGCACTTTTCTCCCCTCTTGCCTCCCGCGTTGCAGCATATAATGTGTCGCGCATATAAAATGGTTGACACGAAGGGCGTGAAATGCGTTGAAAATTTTGGAAATTCTGCCAAAGCCGCGTGTTCTTCCTGGCACATAAATCCCAATTATATTCCTTATTATTTTCATTTGTTATGGTATTTAATGGAAGTACAAAGCGTTTGCTCAGGAAAGAATTTATATATATATATATATATATATATATATATATATATATATATAAAGGATTTATATATAAAAAAATATAAATTTTCTCTTTTGACGTGACACAGATCGTTTATCGTGTGCTTGTTACGTTAAGTCCACGCGTATATTTTTTTCCGCAAAGGACATATATACATTTTCGCGTTTAAAGAGATATATAAATCCTTTCAAGGATTATTTTTACAGCAGCCTTTCCTGTGATATATGTGCCTATAAATAAATAAAAATATGCTCCATGTCTCGATACGCGTTCTTAAAAATGTAATTGCTTATTAATCATTTTTTCTCAATAATTACAATGTCAATATTTTGCGCTCGCAAAATGAAAAGATTATGCTAAATTAAACTTTTACAACGATATTGCATTTATGACGAACAATTGCTGGTTTTGAAGCATTGTAATATCTTCAAATTTTGCTGTGACATTGCAATATAAAGAAATGGAAAATTAAAATAAATGTATAAAACAAATTTAAAGAAACTATATATTAAAAAAAATACTTTTTATAATAATTATAATACGTATTTTAATTTTACTTTGAATATATTTCATGAAATTAAAACTACTTTTTTTGCAAAATATTAGTTTCTCAAACAAATTCTAATATTATTGCTTTTGGTATTTTTAATTTATTAAGTTCATAATGTGTTTCTTGAAGGACAAGAAATAAAGTTTTAAAAAACTCAGAACTTGGTTTATTCCTTCATTGCTTATATCTTCGGGAGAGAATTCCGCTATTTTTTAATGTTCATAAAGAAACAATATGATATTACATTGTAGACATGAAAGAAAGAAATAATTTATGAAAAAGCTTTATTTTATAAAAACACATTTAATACGTATTTTAATTCCACGCTGAATATATTTCGGAGTTAAAACAACATATTTTCTAAAAAATAATCCGATATGTTGATTTTCCATCTTCAATTTATTCGCGATATTTCCAGAGTGACGTATACACACGGACGCTACGTACAAATATTTATGCGCGATTATTAGCAAGCACATTTTCTCTTCGTGTGACATACACACATACGCGTTAGATTTCGTTTGCGATAGAATCAATGAAGGGATTGTGCATCGCGAGGAACAGCATGAGATACGACATGTGTATGTATAAAGGGACGAAGGAGGACGGCAACTCGTGCACAAAGAAAGGTGTGCGAGCGAAAAGAAGGTAGGAGGAAGGAAATATAGAAAGAAATAAAGAAGCGAGTGGGAGATAAGACGAATCTCCGCGCGAAAGCGAGAGAATTATAAGGAGGCGACCGAGGCGAAAGGGAGGCGGAAGGAAGTCAGCATGAAAAGTGTGCCGACTTTTATTACTCATTCGCATCCGTGTACGTACATTCGCGCGTGTATGTAGTTTTCGCGTATATTTTCGCTAACGCCGGACCCCTGCCTCTGTGCGCGGGGGCTGAGCCGCTTGCTGCACACACCATCCATCCCTACCCCTTTTATATCGTCGAAAATAAGGTGCACGGTCTATCAAGCGGCTGTCGCGACCATTGCCGGCAAGGCAAACACGCCCCGCCTTTTTTCTATCCCTCTCGCGAATAAATAATCCGTGTGTATATGCGTTGCGTCAAATTAAGTGTTTATTATCCCCTCACGGTGGTGGCGATAAATTCCTCGAGAGGCTGCTGTTAGTGCTTTTCTCGAGGAAGATTCGTGCGCCACTCTCACAACGAACGTATACGTGTTTACGGAAGACTAACGGGTGTGTGTACTCGTACTCGCGCCTTGTGCGAATTTTCTCCAATGAATTTCGCAAAGCTCATATTTTTAATCTTTAACCAGGTGCGCCGTGGATCATGCTGAGCTCTTTCATTTTTCACTTGTACTTCTTTCTTGATATAACACATGCTTCTTCCGATTACATATTCATACTCTTTTGCTCATTATCTTTATATAATTTATAACTCTGCACATTTATAGAAAAATATATTTTTATAATTTCTTTTTTGCTTAGAAGAAGAAATGGAAATAACAGACATAAATAATAAGTGTGAGGAGTAGTTGCGGAATGCAATTTTGATTCAAGTTTATTTTTAAACGTAGAACATGCTAAATATATTGCCACGAAAATATCCAACTTTCGAATTTTGTAGATTGTTTTCAACAAAGACGATACACTTTGTACAGATACGACGCGCATTCTCTTTCCGGCATACGTTACGTACAAAATCTCCGATGCGATTTTTGCAGCTCTCCTCCATTTCACCATCCCCTTCCCCAGTAGCGAATCGTCAATTCTATCCGATGCAGTCGCACATTGCGCTTTAAAATTCACGCGTCAACGGTCGATATCGCGATGACACAGATATCTCGCCCAATAAGAGGAGGCTGCATACAGGAGATTCTACTACCCATCCGCGCGGACATCGATCCATTTCCGTGACATTTCTACGGTATATGATTTCAGCCTTACAACCGGATATCCGTTTCTCCATTACTCCTACCGAAGGACGTTTCGTGAGCCGAATTCGGCTATATTTATGTCTTGTCTTAACGAGATAATGCGCTGTTAATGAAGCAATTTATCTATAAAATTTGGAGCTTTTATAATGAAAATTTTGTACTCTCGAGCTTCCATTTAAAATGCATATTCCTACGTTTCAATATATTCATTGTTATTTCGAAATCAGAGCAATTAAAATCATTAAAAAGAAAGGAAAGGGGTATGCATAAAACATTTATTATCAATTTACAAAATGATATTGGTCCTTGTAATTCCGTAATATCTAAAAAATTTGCTAAATAAAATTTAATTTTAATGCGAAATACAAGACGGGCTGCGAGAGAAAATAATATTCTATACATTTTTTTAATTTGCATCACCTTCTTTTGCAAATCAAAATGCGTAGTTTTCAGTTCAACGTACTTGTATTGCATTAGCGATATCTACAACTTTCGAATGCTGCCATGTCGAGGACATAATATCTATGTGTGATATCGCGCAGGAATTCTCCTTTGCATTACGTCGCGATACGTTCGACCTAATTTTGTTCTATTAATTAGCACTCCAGAACCGCGATTTCCACTCGAAAGCCAGGAAGCCGCGTGACGCTTCCGAGAGCGCTTCGTAGTGCATAATTAACGGAGGGAACCTTCCCTCACGGGTGCGTTCTCGGAAAGAGAAACGCGCGGCTTTTGAAGTAACTCTCGCACATCTCGGTGACGATTGATTTTTTTTTCTTTTTTTTAAGGTTTGCCGATACACGAGCGTAATTTTAATTCAATCTCCTGCGCCGCGCTTTACCCACAGAGATGGTAGGCTGACAGTAGTAAAAGTGACAGATTTTTCCGACCGCGCACCTGCTGCGTTTCACCGCTGAAGGATTTGTAGAATCGCTTTGATAGGCGCGCGATTCTTCCATTTCCGTCAATCCGATTGTTCCGCTCAACGTTCGTTCCGCGTTCTCAACGTTTTGCGCATATGCACACTCTGATAAATAGGCGGATGTGCAAAGCGCTCAGGTGATACAGACCTGTAAACCAGAATTGGCTTAATAGAATAAATCTATTATGTCATTCTCTATGTACGCGCGCGCTCGCTTGTGTTTCCGTAGAAATAACGTAGCGTTTCAAATTGAATAGAAAAATTTATATTTCTTTGAAACGCATATGGAAATTTAAAATCTTTTTTTGACTTTTTGATCTAATTTTATTTTATTTTATTTTATTCTTTTCTACGATTTTCACCACTCCCTCGAGAAATTTTATCTGGTTTTGTTGATAAACTAAATATAATATATTATATCTTTGTATAACATCTTTTTATCGTGGGGTTAGAACAGTCTTTTAAAATATAATAGAGTCTTATTTAGATCGTTTGGAGCCTTCGTGTGTCTTTATGCCTCTCATGAATTTTTTGCATCCTGTTCTTGCTGATTTCACATGCGCTTAATTCCTTTATTATGCAATCTGGCCTGTCATTTAAATGATTGCAATAGATGGGATCTTACCCTGTAATATAGAACGCAGACAATTTGCATGTCGAGAAGTCAGGCGGCTTTATAAACCCGCCCGCATTGTAATTCTCAGCGTAATGCCTTGAACCTGCAGATGTACTTGATGTAAGTGGAATGCAACAGTGCGTATCACGCGCGGAGTACTCATTCCACGAATCATCATTCCATTCACCGGTGTTCGACTTGCGGAAGTTACGTTTGGAATTTCTACGTGGAACCAGAATGCACTCTAGTGAAGTTCGTTAAGGACGCTGCATTTGACTCGTATTTGTTAGAAAATGATATTGATTCGAGCAGAGTTATATTTTTACGCATCTTTAACTGCAATAGTTAAAATATTATAAATGAGCAAGGGAATAAAGCGTAATGAGAAAGTTTAATAAATTAAACGGCTTGCATACTTATTTGTCCGTATTATTATTTTTTATATAACAGCAGAGAGAGGGAGAGAGAGAGAGAGAGAGGGAAAGAATGTTATATCGAAGTTTTACGCGAAAGTATTAACATAATATTACCAATAAATATTACCAATAAAAGGTGATTGAATAAAAAAAGATCTTTTCTCACGAATGCATCAAGATAAGATTTACAGATGTTAGTGAGATTTCAACAAAAAATTTTCGTTGATTCTATAATGAAATATCAAATTATTCGAGACTGAAATTACGTTTTTATACGTATTATCGACTGCATTATTACATAGCAGGCATACCACATGCACTGGCATGGCACTCGTCTCTTTGGAGCGCTGGTATGGCGATTATGCCTATGTATATGTATATACGTGTAACATACCAAAAGATAACGGTATTTGGGTCATTTATGGAAATTTTGATAGAAAATGAATGCAAGTATCTTATCAGCTATTCATATTGCTCTCTTGTTGCGAAATTACGTGGAGAGCTCGTGTCGCAAGAAATTCCGAACTGTCGACCCCAATTTTCTAAGATAAACATTGTAAATCAGGGGCGACGTTAAACACTTGTAATACTATTCGCATACGCACACGTGCACGCGCATATGTAGGTGGTGATAATGATAATTTTCAAAATGTGTAATAACAGAAAAAAACACAATTATAAATCTCTTAAAGTTATAAATTACACGCGTTGACATTAAAGAGGTGTAAAATTAATATTTGAGTAAATTTCAAATTATTTTGTAAAACAGAATTTAATATAATATGTATATGTATGAAATATGTACAGAATCGTGAATTTTAGCTCGATTGGCTAATAAATTTCGCTCAAAATTTTACTTTAACTATGTATATTTGCACGTATAATAATAATAATAATACTAAATTTTCAGATGAGCAAACTTACGCGTAACAAAACTTGCACAAACTCCTCGTGATAATTGGTTGTCTCTTCATCGATTTGTCCTGGATTTTGTTATATATGAATGTGTCAATGCGCACTGGGCGCATGCGGGAATGAAATTGTTTTAATGAAATTGTCAAATTTGATCAGCGCTACGTCGGTGTTTATCCGTATGCTAGTTACTGCTGAATTACCGCGAGCGGGGTGTTCGGTTAAATCGGTCATATCCTTCCGTGACCACAGCGAGACGGTGCGCCACATTTCCGGATGCGGAATTATATTGAACACATGGCGTACAACGGCAGGACGTGCCTCCGTGAAAAACCATCCCTTTGTCGGGAAATCACTTGCTTCCTGGCGAGCACGCGTAGCATTTATCGGGAACTGTCAGCCCGAACCATCGAACCCGTGGCAAAACGCCGTAACGCTGCCGCACAACGGGTTCAAGATTAGTTTAACCCTTTGATCGTCGCGTTAATTCTGCCGGGACAACGTCGCGTCTCTATCGCGCGGATGTAGGCGCAGGTGTGCATCTTTGAGAGCGTGCTAAACGCTCCGCTTGTTATCACTTTATCCCTGAAACTTGTCGCAAAATCTGCTATATTTCGACATAACTCGAAGAGCGGAATATAAGCGATGCAAATTTATCATCTATTTAAAGATTTTAAAGATCTAAGGATTTAAAACATCGAGAAAAATGTTTTAGTTATAAAAACAAAAATTTGTTTGCTACTCGATGATTTGATACAGAAACAGATCTATAAACTGCTGTTGCAAATTATTTCTCGTCATTCATCATTTTAACAAATCATACATTGTTTGCAATACAAATAGCAGTTCTAGTTTCTTTCTATTTGTTGGATATACATCATTAATAAATCTATCTAAATATCAGTAACACCAACAAATATAACGAAAAACATTATAACAGATTAACAGCATTTGTCTCTATTATGAAAGTGTGTTCTTTTGTCGCTAAAAACAAATCAAAAGTTGCAAATCACATTTGCTTCCGCTACGGATATTATTTGCAGTCACTGTACAAATCAAATTTCTTGCAGATATTGGTGTCTTGTGAAATTAAAAGTATTTTTCTCAGTGAAAGATTAACTGATATCTGCAATCATCTATTCTAAGGAGAGTAAATAGAGTGTCTGCTTTTATATATTAGTAAACTGATCATTTCTTTCGAGCAAAAATAGAACAATTATTGTATTCAAATGACAGATATGCCATTATTGTCTATTAACTGTTTATTTTTTATTTACTTAATAGTTTTACTATATCTTTTGAATTATATTAATTGACAATTTATCTACATTGTACATTTAATAAGGCTTGATTTTTAATTTGTAAATCGTCAAATCATAATATTGAAATTCTTATTCTTCTTTATATGAAACATACAAAATTCTTTATGCAATTAAAAATCAATTTTTTTAATACATTGAGATATAAGCAGCACTTTTAAATTATAAGCAATTAAAAAGTGTAGCACATTTTTTACAGACTTAACCTTAATATTATAAAAGAAAGAGATACGAGTAGATAATAAAACTTTATTCTTTGCTTAATTTTAGTACCGAATTTTAATTTGAGATTTTGCCTTTGAAATATTTAATGATAAAAATTATAAAATAAAAGTGGAAAGAAATCGATACTTTTACATTAACGTGTACATAGATAATTGATGCTTGTTGGCATTTTGCTAACAATATAACAACTGGTTTCAACTTTCTTAAAGAATCCGTAGCTAAAATTCTTATATAATTGAATGCAAAATACTTTAAAATACATTAATATTTAACAACAATCTAGGAATTATACGATATAAATTTAAAAAGAAATTTTATTATTTTAAACATGTATATTGTATATATATATAGATTTGTATTTGTTAAATTTAACTGATTTATACAATTTACGAAGTGTCTTGATTAAATAACGAATTTAATTAAAGCATTTCCGAATGACGAATTTGAATATTGAATGTTGCTCACATGATATTTTATCGGACTATGCATTTTTTAGAATTGTTTTTATTCGAAGGTTAATGAGTAAGGGTAACCAGAGCGCTCACCTCGCTCACGAATTCCGTCTTCGTAGCTGCGATGATGTAGATGTCGCTTTTTTTGTCGAAGGGCGAAGGGCATCGCATGGAATTAATTAAATAAATGATAGGCATCGGCGTTCATTGGAACGGTATAATGGCGCAATCGACGACAGGAAGGAAAAAAGGTATAGAGTAAGGAACGTGGGAAGGTTTCCCTCTAAGAAAATCTCCCTCGTTTTTACGCAGCCATTTTGTCACTTCAATTCCCCATTCACGAGTCTCTTATCATCTAATAATATATTATCAACTAATACAATATATTGTTATGCGATGTTAAATATCAGATATATTGCGATGGGGAAACTGAAACTACATTGATTACTGATGTACAATGTGTAAAAATACGATAATATTTAATGAACATAATAATTCATACGAATATAATAATTCATAACGGATATCGTGCGATAAGTTTTTTATACTTTTTTAAAGCTATGAAACGATATTTCTCTGGCATTTAGTGTGTTTCGAAACTTTTCTACTGCAATAATTAGGAGTTATGACAAGGATGAACGGGAGCTAAAAAATTCATGAAAATGAATACGAAGGGTTTCACCTACTTTTAACTTTTAATGTGCTCCGTATCGGCATACCATCCATATTTCTCGGAAAGAAATTAAATTCTGTGGCGTAAATTTAACAAAAGTGCTGAATTCCCAGATAGTTGGTACGGGAATATGTTAAATATATCGTAATATCCGTGCATTCTTTTTGCTTTTAATTTCATAACGTCACCTTTCGTCGGCGAGACGACATTAATTTTCCCCCTTCAAATTTTCCTTTTTACTTACGTTGCATCATGGTGTTGAATCCTGAAAAGGAAATTTGACGTTATCTCGAGGGAATCGTCGATCATTTGTAATCGTCTCGACGAGCGAGATGTTAAAGCGCCACGCGCTATTGGTCTTTAATTTCACGATTATCCGTTCGACTGCGATCTGAATCAGAGACGCTCTCTTAGTCTTTCCAACTTTCTTTCAGCTCCTCCTTCTGCCTCTGTCTCCCCCGTTTTCTTTCTCTTGTGTTTCTCCTGCGCGCCACTCATTATCGTAATAGAGAATAATTTCTTAGAGCTCGGCGATGGCTGCAAGACCGATCCGCCCGCGAGATTGAGGTCGCCTCGAATCGAATACAAAGATGGAAAGGGAACAGAGAATGAAGGCAAAGGAAAAGGTATTCCGCGGAAATTGAGGAATAACGATCCCCGCGGACGGAAGGGACGAGAAAAATATTTCGTTACCTCTTCTTGGATTTCCCAGGGTTCCTTCGTATTTTTAGATCGACATCTATTAGTCGCGTTCTATCAGTCGCTTTATGCTTGTTCGCACGGCAATAATGCGATTTTAATTAATTGTTTCGAGAGAGCCTTTATATAACTCATGGACAATATTATTCTTCCGATTATGAAAAATATATTTATTCAAACGTATCCGATGCGCGCGTGTCTGATTAGCGAAGTGAAAGAGATTATTCTACATTATTTATCAACAGTATATAGTTATCAAAATATTTGGAAACAAATCTCTTATACATAAGAAAATATATTATCGACGAGGTATATAAAGTGAAACAATTATAATTATCCATTATTATCATGTGAACAAGTATAAGAAAATTGCTTAATAGATGTCTATCTAGAAAAGACAGAAATTTAATAAAGCAATTATTAAATAAACTTATCAGAAATATACAACGAGTTTGTTATACATATAAAGTAATTAAAAATGTACATACATGTGCATTGTATTCATACTATATTAATAAAAAAATGGCATTTTTTAAATAGAATGTTTATTTTATTTTACTTTTTTATTTCACAGCTATTTAGCAGTTTCTTGATTATTACTCTACATTTATTAAATAATCAGCTTAATTTATTACGGCTTTAATATTGCAAGGATTCTTCTGCTAAACATGGCGATATAAAAAAAATATTTTACGTGTTTATCTTTTCACGGAATGATTTATCGCGCTCTCCGATTAGCGATTTGTCGCTATTTACCAGGAATAATTAGTTTCACGTGTCGTCACCACGACATCGAAGAAGCAGCCTCTGGCTCGCGCACATTCGAGAAACTTTCTGTGCCCGTTATTCAATCCCCCGATGAGCACAATTAAGAGACTTTTCCGAGCTTAACTTCAAGCCGCAAGCTAGTCAAAGAGGCGTTTCGATCTGCCTTCAGCAAGTCTGTCTTTTGCTTCCCTCCCTTCTCTTCTTCCCCTACCTTCTCTTTCCCTTTCCCTTCTCACCCCTTCTGTCGCTCTTGCATCGGTCGTATCGCTCCCGTTTCTATACAACGTGCCCTTTCTAAAATTAGTATAATTAGCTACAATTCTGAGTGGAATTAAAGTTGGGGATAAGATTACTTCTGTTCTTCCTATCTCATCCCTAGAGCGTCGCGTAATGTTTCACTTTTTTCTTCTTCTCAGATCTGCGGCGTAATAAAAAGTAAGATAAAATATAATAAGGATTGTAAGAAACACAGTTAAGAACACTTTTTAGAAAAAGATACATCAGTGCATAATATATAACTAATCATTGTTCTCCTTGTGCGATTTTTTTTATAAAACTTGATTGAAAAAATTAAGATTAAAAATTAATCTTAATTAATTAAGATTAAGATACAGATAATTGGAAATGGAGATTGAAAATTAGATTTAAGACAAGGAAAATTATTGCATTTTTTCTAATAATTTTGTATTTTATAAATCTAGCAAAGTTACAAATTCAATTATAGATATATATATATATATAATTTTATATAATTAAAGGCAAAGTTTTTTTATTTAAAGTTTTAGGAAATTATAATTTTTTAAAAGAGGAACAAATATACTTAATAAATATCTCCATGATGTAAGAGAATTTCTGTCAAGTTTATAAACCACATATGTATTTACCGACATATTGAGAGCAAGGAAAGTAGAACTTAGAAAACAATTTCTTCTCTTAAAAAATTTTCTCGTCATCTCAACGAATTTGAAAAATGTTCGCTGCCGGCGCGAAAGTTTGGCGAAGCGGAAATAAATCAGTCCGTTACGATGGTACATAAATTTGTCACAACCAAAAACAAATTCGAATCTCGAGATTTCAAAATAGAAAACTACAAAATACTAAAATCGTCGATACACATCCATTGCTCAATGATTGTCAGAATGATCTAGATCTACGTAGAATTACTCTTACTGTTTCTTTTCTAGTGTTCGCTTGGTATTTAATTGTTTTTTGCGCTACTCATTTCACATACTGGAAACATGTTGTATCCCATTTTCTTGCTCCTAATATCTCATTCCGATATTTCATTACGTCTCGGCCGTTATGACACAAATACGCGACGAAGGCAGTACGGAAACAAGTTGTAAGTTACTTGCATACTTTTCTTGTTACGTTTCGTTGAAAACACATAACTTGTTATTTGACTTGCTTCCCTGCTTGGTTCGCGTAAACTCGTCGTTCCGCCGCGAATACGCGAAGCCAGTAGAATGGCGAGTCAAGTAGTAGCGAGCTACTTGTTCAGCTTCTCTGCCGCTTTTTGTTGAACTTTGTACGAAGCCGACATTAGCCGCGATAGACTTGCTGCCATCTTCTGCAGGTCTCCTTAGGGTTAGCGGGTTCCGTCTTTCCGAAAGGCGCATTCTACGCGAATTAATGCGCGTTATCACCGGTAGACGTCTGACTCGATGCGACGGCGCAGGTAAATACGCGCCGTGGGATTCGGGTACGCGCGCGAAATTATCTTGGAGATCTTTTCATTTCCAACACCGCGCGCGGTGGAGAGAAGACGGCCACGGAATAATGACGCCGTTCCGACAATCTCGGTCGGAGCCCGTTTTTCTCTTAACGAGAAACACACCTTCGTTACCAGCGGGATGAAACGCTAACAAACAGACATCGGTAATCTTTTAGCTCATCTGCACACAAGAAATCTTAATCTTTATTATGCTCGAGTATCCCGTGCAATACGATTAATTGAACTGTTCAAATATAATTTTCTTATGGCACTATAGGAATAAATAATAACAAAAAATATCAATCGTATGTAGTAGCGTACACATTCGAATCATACAGCTCTATTATGATTTCCTGTATATGGCGCACTATATAAAGTTTTTAAATTATAACATTAATTGTGCTTTTCAGTAAATTCTCTTCTCTTCGATAAAATGTTCAAAGCAATTAAGGGAAATTAAAGAATTTCAGATTAAAAGTAAATAAAAGCATAACGATCAATGCTCGTTGGATTAGAAGCAGAAAGGCCAGGAAGTTGTAGATTGTTTTCTTGTTTTTGCCGGAAAAGCTTACTCACTAAAGCAGGCGCCCTCAGGAACTGATTAAAAGCCCTTTGAAAAGTTCCTTGATTAAAAAGTCCTCAAATACGGGACACGAGTTATTGAACACGAAAGTTTTCTGCGAAAATGAAAATTTTCAACTGCTTGAAATATAGATTTGTATTATTAATGTCTGTCGTTTATATGATTTATCACTTAGTGCACTTTTTTAAACTTTGTTTTTACTCTATTTTTACTTTAATAACTAATCTAATAACACGGAATATTCTTACTCAGCAGCGATTACTGCTCATGTTATAAGCTATATCTATTTTAATTTATTCTCTTAAAAGAATACGAATTAAAATTCACCCAACACTTTTTTAAATTTAAGTGATTTATCTAGACTAGAACAATTCAATAAAATACTATTTGTTAAACATTGCAATTATAATTTGCTAATTTTGAAATGATCAAAACTATTTTTATATTGAACTCATCTGTTTTCTAAATTACAATCAATGAAAAATCACTGAAATCAGTGTATTTTTACTAATTTTAGTGATATATTTATAACTTGCCAATTTGTGAAATAAATACTGATTTTTCAGTGATTATACACAAATTCTAAAGTAAAAATCACTAAAAATCAGTGGATACTCCCTAATTATCACAGTTACAAGTATACCACTGCAAATCAGTGAAAATATAGTGTAATCTAGAAAGTGTTCTATTTTTAACACGAAAATATTAATAATATTGTTTAAATATAACTAGAAAAAGATACGTCCAAAACAGCAACGGGAATAAATATTCAAATAAAATACTCGAACTGTGCAGCAAGTGAAAGGCTTTAAAGTACTTCAGTAGAACAAAAGCGTATAATTGATGCAAACTCCCAAGCGGAAAAGTTTACTGTGAGGGTAAAAGCGAATGGCCGAATGTCTGTCTGATTCGCAGAACTGTTGAAAATGGAACGAGCGGCGCGTGCCAAGTTTCCTTTTATACATTGAAATAAAATTAAAGAGCAACGTTTGTGAGTCTCGAAACAACATTAAGTCGGTCATTGACACGAATACATGGTGTACGAGTGATCGAAAAACCGTGGATGTGATTTTAGAAAACCCGTTTAATGCTGCAGCGCGGTTGAAATCGGCTCTGTGCCGCCTGTCTGATTCTTGATGTAAGACGGCAAAAGGTCAAAGAGATCTTGCCTAGCGAGAATTTGCCGCTTCCATTAGCGCAGTGGCCAACCGAGAGGCTTTGGGAGTATAAACATTTGCCGGATAAAAAGGGACTACCATTAGCGTGTCGATAACGAACGCTTTATTTTATGTGGTGTGCGGCGATTTGGAAACACTTTGCGACACATATAGCGCCGTGTAACAGGCCGCCGCCTTCGGATATTTACAGGACAATAAATTCGCAAATAATTTACAGGCGAGAATGCACCAATGACTCCCGTCGCGTCCTGGGAGAGAAGAAGTTGCGATCCGAAACTTACTTTCGTAACGGAACGGAGGGGGGCTTCAGCAACTAACAAAAGTACATAAAGCACCAGCTCGATAAATAAGTAGCACGACCAGAATTCTCTAACTCGGACTATAAATTCTGCGCTGTTACGAATACCTCTCCCGCGCTTCACGCTTGCCCGGAGTTCACTTTCGACTTATCTCTTAATTAATTAAAAGTTACGGTGGGTATTTCGCGACTATCTGCAATCCATGCCGCGGCGCCTCGCAGTACACCCCAATGAGCATCAGAAATATTTTAACATTTATTTGGACACTTAGGAAAACAGAAGCGGTACATAGTTACAAATCGTATTCAAGATTATTCCATTCTAAGCTATTTAAGATTAGATAAAAATATTATTGTTTCTCGACTGTTTTTGTAACGAAACGTTTTCGTATAAGAATTTGCGCACGCTTCATCTGCATTTGTAAATCTCGGCTTGCATTTAAGTACAAAGGAAGAAAATAGTGTTGTGATTTTTATTCACATTTTGTATAATAACTTTGTTAATAATTAATATTTTAAATTAAAAACTCAACACATACATATATTTTTATTCGCCAATATATGTTGTTTGATTCTAGAAGTCAAAATTACAAAACTATTTAATACTTAAAATGTTATTATAAAAATATGACGGCACTGTATAATGGATCAAAGAGAAACAGGAATGTATACAGCCCCTTCACTAAAATAAATTTAAAAAAATTTATTCTGTTTCAAAAAGCAGTGTTTCGTTATAAAATTATGTATTTAGTCAAATAAAAAGAAAATATTGCAGAATATATGTATTCAAACATATGTACGTACACGTGATCTCTTCACTATAAAGGCACTACAGTATTAAAAATCTGTGTTACATATAATGTAAACTATAGATTGTATCAGTAGAACTACAATCAACTTATTGAATAATTATTTCGAAAAAGAAGGTATGTTAAGCCTGTTGAGACGTTGGCACATTTACATTAGCAAAATCCCACGCTACTTGTTCAACTATATAACTCGAAATGTCTACAGTTGAAGAATATGTTAAATAACAAAGAAACACGGTGCACATATATTCATGTGATAATGCATCCAAATTTAAAAAAAATGAGGTAGTATGTGTAATTCAACATTTAAATATACTATATGAAAAAGTTTTAAAATGCTTAAAAGTAAAAATGCTATATAAGAAATGTCGATAGTTGTGTACTGGCACATCAACGCCACTGCATAAGTGACCCAAATGACGCAACAAATAATTCCATAAGTAATCACTAGAATTCCTCATCTGATAACGGAGATGTTAACGAGTAGCCATAATACGAGGGCCGTAATGCGACTATCTCCTCTAATCTTCCAGATTAACAGTAACACTTCGTAAATTGTCTTTAGATTAAGGTGAAATGCCAGAGATATCTCGTGGCTATACGCATCCGTCAATCGGTCCACGATCGCTCGACAAACATCAGCAAGATTAAACGCGGCGGTCGTGTCCACTCGCCGCAAGAATCAGACGCAAATCGCACGAATTATCATTGAGGCTCGAATCCACGCGTCAACAAACGCGGGCGTTAGCTACGTTCGCTAATATTGACGTAGCGTTAATACTCCAAACCGTGATCTATTATTCCATTAAACAAGATTTCACTCGGGGGAGCATTTAGGGGCGCGCACAATAATTTCTACCTCGTTCGGAGTCGCGGGGCACTCTCGCCGCGCAGAAGCCCGCTTGAACTTTTTCACGGTGTGCAACCTCCGGTGAATATCTACCGGTTAGTTCTTTCTCTCTCTCTCTCTTTCTCTTTCTAGCTCTCTCTGAAACTTTTTCCGAAGCTCGAGTTTAAATTGAAAGCGAGCTCTAAGCGCGAGTAAAATTGTCCATCGCGTCGTACGAATTTCCCCGAGCACGGGCGCAAAGATAATTCTAAAAGTAAGCGTGTCAACGATCCGAGTCGACATTAAGTAGGATTTCTGTGGCGAAAATCTCTAAAACAGGAGACGTTGAGACCGGTTGGAATTTGAAACGTCGAAACTTTCGGCGGCGCATAGCTCACCGGAACGGCAACCGATTCGGCTTTTCGTGCTCTCCAGAGAATTTAATTGTGTGGAATAACAATTTATTTCATGTTTATCGTGCCGAGCAAAATCTATCGAAAAAAGAATAGCGAGATATTTAAACTTTTAATCGCAGAGAGAGAGAGAGAGAGAGAAAGAGAGAGAGAGCGGAAAGAGCAAATTTCCGCACGCCAAATGAAACTCGTCCGGCATTTGTAATGCACGCAATGCGATTATCCGGATAAATAGCGGTTTCACTGCAATTACTGCTTTTAATAAAAACTTGTGCCCGGGATATAGTGGAATTTTAATGTGCGTCAGTCTCTTTTAGTAAGAGCGCAAATCCCAAAATCTAAAAACTTCAAAGAATTTCGAAAAAGTGGAATGAAATCATTATGATATTTTCTTAATTTTTTACATCTATTAAGTACATTTACATCTATTAAGACATAAAAAGTTTTATAGCGCTTGGCTTAATTAAATTTGCAAACTGTCAAACTAAAAGGTATATTTTCATGCAATGAATTTTTAATATTTATGGTTTTAATAATTTAATATTTATGTAATAATGTCCAATATTAAATTAAATATATAATGTAATATTTAATTAAATGTACAATCTGTCCAGTTAACCGATCTATTTTTACGCAGTTAATATTTCATAATAAATTTGGCTTGCAAAATTATGTATTTATGTTAATATCATAAATTTATTTTGTTATAGAATTGACTATTACAATTCTTATTTAATTCGACATTTTTTTAATTGTGTCATCTAGATTTTCTTCCAAAGTAATGCGCACATTGTATAAATGTTATTAAGATGATGAGAATAATTGTTACATCATCAAGCATGACGTATAGCATTTATAAAATGTAGTGATTGTTAAATATAGTCAAACAAATGCGTATTCGAAATAATTGAGTTATTATATAATAACGTTTTTAGATGTGGATGAGAGAAATGAAGAATGTTTTCCATTAACGCTGTTAACAATATTTAATACAAAAAGTAATTGCTACTGTACTAGCTGATACTGATTGCACCGAAACTAAAATTTAGACGAATCTATTTAATATTTTTCATAAAACTGATAGAAATAAATTTTAATATTTTCAAACAAAAACCATGAAAAAGTTGCACTGATAAATATTAGATAAACTCTGGACATATACATTTTAGTTCAAATTGAAAATATTGCGAAAGAGACGCAAATGCCATTTAAAGGTTGTGTAATTTACGTTTCTATGTTTGCGCTTTTTTAAATAAAATTTAAATTGCTTTATTACATATTGCTTCGTATGAATCATGAGAGATGTAAATATTTTATTAGTCTGCTATCTCTCGTCGCGCTAGCAACGGCAAACATTACTAACGAAATCATGTTTATATGACGATTAATTATAACATATCGCTCAGATTACATCGAGCAGAAAACAGCATAAACGATATATGTCAATACATATGACTCTTTTGTAACAGTTTAGTTCAATTGTGAGGTTATTAAAGTTTATCTGATTTGTTTTTCTCTTTTCATATTGTCACGTGTCACTCAATACGGACTTTAACAGTCCAATTAACCGAGCGACCGGAATCAATCGAATTAACGGTCGTATAAGACGCATTTTCCGCGGAACTCCGTAAATTTCGTGTGTATTTAATCAGCACGTGCAGACCGTGTAATGGTGCGTTACGCAACTCTCGAACGGGTAAGGGTGTTACGCGAACCAACACGAGCTCGTTTGTTCGTTATGGACTATAATGCATCAAGCTGTTAATTTTCTTTCGAAAGAGCGACGTCTTACGCAATCTGGACGTTAACTCACGGTTATTAGTCTTATTCTCTTCGCTTTTCGAACTTTGAAAGTATGTCTGAAAATGGAAAATTTATATCTCGAAAAGTCAATCGTATAGTTCTCGAATATCCTGTGCACAGATTGCAAATTTGCGAAAGAAAATAATATTTTTAACTTATTAGTACTAAAGCAATAATTTCTTAAAGATGTATTACAAAGCTTTTAGTTTTTTTAAATTTAATTTAGGATAATGTCTTTACCTCTTTTGTTCTCTCTAAATGAAAATTAGTGCATTTATCACTAAAAGACAATGAATACACTGCTTAATTCACTGATTAATACAAATATTAACATTAAAACTTGATATATTTTCACCGATTTCACTGATTGTCATTTAAAGAGACAATTAATAACTTAAAAATTCGAGTTAATCAATTTTTTTAATACAAAATTCTTTTTTGTACAAAATTTTTTGTACAAATTTTCTCAAACAAACTTTTGTAAAGGAAAAATGATAAAATTTTAACATTAAATATCCTTTAAAATATTAAAGTAGTTTTGTTATAGTTATAGCCTTTCAACATTAATTCATCACTACCCTTTAATTTCCACAATTGTAGGGTAGATCGGTGTTATTTAAAAGTTTCAAAACACGCATTGAAACGCGCAATGCTAATAGTCTTATTTAAAGTTCCAATGTCCAAGTTGAAGAAGATCCGCGCGATGTCTATCGATCAGAATAATTTTGAATTACTCCGCTGCCAGAACGTCGCTGGCAGAAGTTCGCGAAAATCGAGGTGTCAACGACATACTTTACCTATCACGAACTACGCGAGAATTAGTGGCGTCACTTCAGTAATTTTCTGTTCTGTACTTTTCTCGGAGCGGTGCTCATTTTCGCCACCATGTTCGGTGGCGTAAATTTATCGCTCGTGCAGCGCGGTGTCAAGCTTCTCCTCGGGCACAGTATCCCGCGTCGCTCCGAAATTGTTTCGCGCTTCGGAAAGCGTGCGATATCGCGCCCGTCCAGAGAGCTGATGCACCGCACTGAACAACACTGCGAGCTGCTGCAGTTGCACGGTGCCAGAGTAAACACCATGCGCGCGGTGTACTTTTTGTGTAACGCAACTTTCAATGAGTTAGAGACGAAAATATCCTGCGTATCCCGCGTTGTTGAAATCTATTCGTGTATTTCGGGCGAATTGTATTGCTTTTAATCTAATCCTTAGAGTATTTGATTAAATTGCGTTATTTTTTGCAAATCTCAATATTCTAAGCTGCTCGATATCAAATATTGTTTTTTCTTTAATTTTACACAGTAGAAAACATTTTGTATTGATAATGAAATCGGTCCTTGTTAATTTTTTGTGTTGAACGTTTAACATTTTGTTTGGAATTGTTATTAGTGTTAATTTTAATATTAATTTAATATAATGTTGTATAATGTTAATTATGTTAAGTTGATATTTAACACTTTTTAGTATTAAAGGAATTTATAAATAAATAGGCATACATAATATAAAAATAATGTTTTAAAATTTTTAATTTTAAAATAAATTAATGAAAAATACATGTCCACATATTTAAATTTTAACGAAGAAATGTGTTTCCATAATTTGTTTTTAAATGAAAGTATTGCGTTTTTTGTGTTGTTTACAAAATGTTTTGTTATTCTTTAACGTATTCTTTTTTGTTAAAAATTAACATACAACTTTGAATTGACTTTGAAATATGCATACGATACGTGTTAAATGTAATACAAATTTTCCAACTGTGTAGTTTTACATATTCATCGATTTTATATTATTCTATGGAGAGATATATTGAATTATCAAATATAATATAAAAATTAAAGGAATAGGGAGAGGAGAAGAAAGAGACAGACAGAAAAAAATTTACGAATTATATTGATTATTGTAACTGGGGAAGAACGGTGTTAGCAGATAACTTTTTGTCACAAGTAGATACGAAAGAGGTTTGATGAAAAAAATTCGATAAATTCGACGAGAATGTCAGTGCTACTCCAAGCAAAATTTATTCGCAGGTTAGACTGAAAACGTGTACGTTTCCATATGCGCATCAGCAGAGATATGAAAATCTTATTTTCTCCGTCGAGTTTCTCCGTGTATATTCGCGTTGGCGGCCAACTTTTTGGTGCATGATAAACGAAGTTCTCTCTATGCGAACAAAGTTTCTTGTTCCGGATACGTCGCGTTGTGTGCGCATCTGTGCGACAAAGATGGGCGTAAAGTGTCGTTAGTCGAAGGCTGTGGTATTAACCAGAATGTTTCTCTTTCAGGAGGACTTGGAACCTCGCGAGGATGCGGGACCGGCTCTCGTGGTACATGGTCTTCTTGATTCTGCCGACAATCCTCTTGGCCAGATCGCTCGATAAAGGTAAGAATCTCTTCTCTTCTTGAAATAAGAATATACTTTGTAGTATGCTTTTCTTATATTTTAAACAAATACAAATTAACTGAAAGTTTATCGTAAAAATTTGCGAAAAACATTTGGTTATTTATTTATTAAATATCCATTGTTTCGAAGATAGTGAATTACGCATTTTAATACGTTTAAAATGTTTTTTATTTAATCATTCAATACATGTGCGAAGGTAACACAATTGCATGGGTAACATGTTTTTCTTATTATTAAACTGCGTCAAAATGACGTTTGAACATAAGAACAATTATATAATTTGAACTAAATAGGATTGAGTTTTATTATTGCTATTGTCGGCATCATTAATTTCTTCGTCATGCAAGAAAGATGACAAATAAAAATGACCAATAATAACGAACACGTACAATGCATTAGATAAGACGGAAGATATATTTCGTCACGTGTGAGGCATAATAATGCGCGGAGACACGGTGCTTGATAAATTCCTAGACGCGTTGCATCGTTAAAAAGTGCCAAGAGATGGTTCTTTTTGTGTATTGATGAATGGACGGTAAGGCATTGTAATGGTTCGATTGCGGTTCATAAAAGGCGCTTTTCAAATTTTGTGGAATTATGGAATGCCGCTTATATCGAGTGAATAAAGCTTTCGCTTTCAATTGGCACGGAAGTCCGCACGAGAATGCTTTTTCAGCATTTCTGTGAGGGAGACGTCAATAATGCTGCCCTATAGAAGATGAAATTACAATAATATGTAATGAATCTTTTTTTTCCAAATGCTTTTGCACATTTATATATCGTGGAAAATTGAAAAAAGTCAGTAAGAATATTTCTTCGCGCGAGCGCAGTGCTCTTAACGTAAAAGCCCTTTAACGTTAATCGCAGGTGAAATTTGAATGAGCCGCTTGAAAAGTTAACGCTTGAATTTACATTTTGTGGTACAGGTCGCATTAGGGCGTACTACTTTCATAAAGTATTAATTCCATCTAAGAGAAGCGATATCGCGCGCAATCTTCTAATAATTACTTCCTTGGCAATTACGCCGAGATAGAGTGCAAATTATGCATATTTTTTTATATCGCGTTCTGATTACAGCCAGATCGAAACGCTTACCTATTTTTTTTTCAGCCCTTGATATCAATCATTTAGCTTGCATGTAATTATTCTAATTTGACGTATTGTTCGACATTATAGCACAATAAATGCATTTATGATATGTTACGATTGGAGTAAATTTTATTTTGAATATTTAATTTTGATTTACTTTATGATAAATTGTGATAAATAAGGTTAATTATTTTATTAATTTATCTTAAAATTACAGCTTTTAAAACATTGTAACGTTTTTACGTTATTTATTCATTTGCCTATAAATTATTTTATTTTAATACTAAGAAACGTTAAATAACAATTTAACAACACAATTTATATATAAAGAAAGATGTAAAAAATTTTATTAATTACAATTTGGTGAACACTTATTGTGTTTTTAATTTTCTAATTTTTATTAGATTGTAACGTCGATATAAAGATCCCTTATATTTTGATTCAAGCTGTAAACTTGTTGCAGAAATTGGCTAAATAAACTCTCTAAGAATTACATCGGCAAAGTGCGCAATAAATATTTCTCTACGAAAACACTTGGCTTACTTACCTCCGAAAATACATACGATAACACAATAAGACGTGGCGAGTAAATGGCGCTAGGTAGATAATTCTTTATGCGTGATGAATGTGCCGACACTCAAAGGCCGGCGAAAGAAAATAAGGGAGCCCACGTATAAAGATGTCCCAGCATGTATGCGCCATAATGTCGCGGATAATCCCGGGAAAACACTTGCAGATATAGAGGGCGAGACAGAAAACGCGCAGCTAAAAATTTTATTCTCTCTCGTTTATTTCTCTAGGAAAAATAACTTGCCGAGCCTGTGGTAAGCGGATATATTCATCTTGAGAGAAACTCTTTTTAGCGCGCGAAACCGCCTTGCTGGTTTACCCGTTTGCGCATATGCCCGTATGCACATCAAACATCGAATTTCCGAGCGAAACGGAGAAGCAAAAATACGCAAAAGCGAAAATGTCATGTAGAAAAAGTTGAAGGGAAAATAAGTCACGGGTTAACGCTTGAAACGTTAAATATTCATGGCTCGCCAGGTTTTAAATTTTTGGCAAAAATATAACGCTGCTTTTTTCAGCAATAGTGGATAGCAAACTATAATATCTAAAGCTATTTTAGATCAATCATATTTGTCGCCTTTAAAATAAATCTGAGGTATAACGATATACAATTATGTCCGCGAATTGTACTTGGAATTTCGACGAAAGTCAATGTGTCTTGTTAGTCAATGAAACTTTTTTTATACAGAAAAAATGCTGAAGAAAAAAAAGAAAGTACTAATGTACACGCGCACATATATCGAAGCTTTTAACGGACACCTGTTATACGTGAACGCGACGAAAGAGTGCTTCTAATTAAAATTCTCGGCATTACTCGGCGAGCCTTCAAGTGCAACAGGAATCGCTCGTTTATTCCGAAGTCACGCGTGCGTGCCCGCATGCACGTACGACCATCGTGCGAGTCATTAGCAGCGGTGCGAGAGAAAGAGGAAATCTCGCGGCAGCAGGAGAAAGCACCGGCGACGGAAATATGGAAATACGTGGAAGATGCGGTACGTGCGCAAAAATAGCGTCATGCATTTTCTAGTCTACTGCGCGCCGAGGCGTGGTGCGCGGTGTCTGAAGTGAGATTTTCATCAATGCGCGTCGCGCTCGAGTCGCGTTTCAGAAAAGGAAAAGTGGATGTAGACTCGCTTGGTCGGCGATTTGCTGGCGATGAGGGAAAGAAAGAACACCGACGGGGTACGAAAGAAAGGAAAAAAAAGAGAAAAAGAGAATGCGCGCGATAATGCAGGTAAATACGCTCAAACAACGCGTTAAAAAAAAATGCGATCTTTCGGTTGACTGACAAATGAAAGAAAATGAAAAATCAAACCAAGTAAAGATTCGTGAAAATGATGAAAGGTATATTCTCGTGAAGGGTGGAAAAATGCATGTGGCTTTGCATATTTGTATTAGATAGTGACAGGGCTATGCATGCCACATTGCCATAAAAGCGACACAGCGAAATAAATTTAGAGAGTACACATTTCTGTGGCTTTCCTGCCTTTTTCCTTATTCAGGCGCTTTGCGTACGAAAATTTTTATTAATGTACATTGTCATTACTTTCTCATGGCAGCCTTGTAGATGGAGAGGAAAGAGAAAATAAAAATGTACGATATTTTTTAAAGCTGTTTTAGAATGTCACAGCAGCATATCTATTTGTATGCATTTGCTCCTGTAAGGGAGGGAAAGAAAGAGAGACGAGAGAAACTGATCTCACACTCGTAACGAATTATTAATCACTGTATATCATGTCAAATTGTTTTCTTTATTCGCGCTGGCAGACATGCATCACGAATCCACGAGAAAAGAGGAAAATCTCTTTCTAATACAACTTTGAAAACACGTTTGTATTATTTAAATAGCAGTTGTTCAAATAGTATCGCTGCTCTTCGAGAAAAATAGCAAGTAAATGAAAATATCCGTGCCATCTAAAATGCCATTAATTTTTTTGCTAATAGTGATAAATTAAATAATACTTTATTCCTGTTTTGTAACGCGACTACTGGACGATAAAGCATTTAATACTGAGCGCAACCTGATCGTAATTATTATTATGCATTAGCGGTCAAATGTAACAATTTATATATCGATCGATAAAAATGCTATAGCGAGAACGCATTCAATAATGCGTGATAATAATAAGTACGTGCGCATCCTAGTTCTGTTTATAGTCATATACGCATGTCTCTATCCACATTCTTCACCAAAATCCATGAAATTGTTTCCATACCTTGCACATAGGCATGCGTAATCGTCAACGTGAAACGCGTGGTATGTGGATGCGGTAGAAGCTCGGAATTACGAAAGGGTGTGCATCTTTGCTGTTTATTGGTTTTTCCAATTAGTGACAAGAACCTTTGATTTTGGGTAAATTATTAACATCTCTTCTATTTCATGCCTTCTGTTCCATCAAATTATTTAAGTGAATAAAGTTTTAACAAATATGAAACTAGCCGCGCGTTTCATATTTTTGTTGATATAAAATAAATTTGATAGTTTTTAAGATTTGTTGGTAATGAGAAGGATTAAATTTGTGAAACATAATAATAGTTAGATTACAAAAAAATGTCGCATTTTTTTCTACGTAGTAATTTACTTCTGGTCTGTATACCGAAAGTAATTTATATTTAACATCTTAATATTGCCGTGATATATGGGAGAGACTCAAGCCACGTGAGATCGTATTTCGGAATTGTGGTAGAAAAAAAGTTACGTCAGACACTTTGTTACGACTGTTTTAATCGAATACGCCCCTCTTTCATGACGTAATTTTATTCGCGCTACGACTCAACGACTCTATAGAAGGTGTCGCGGTTTTTTTTTTCAAAACAAGTACGAAACATATAAAGAGTATAAAAACGTAAGAAAAGGCGGGAGAGAGAAAGAATAAGTAATGGCTGCGCGATAATCAGTAGCGCGAGGAACGTGTACGCGCTCCTGAGCTGGTAGACATGCAACTACCTGCCACAATAAAAAGGATTTTTCGTGCGTGCAGACCGCCGTCCACTAGGCGAAGAGGAAGTATTATTCAGGTCTACGTGAAGGCAGTTTAAAAGAGACACGCGATAAAAGTGCTTGGTTTCTTTGTATTGGTGATTACAATAGGGGGGGTGTTTTTATCACTACAATGAAAGTTTTGTTTCTGACGAGTGTTCATCATTCGAGGATTGTAATTTGTAAAAGTGCGATTATTATCGCCACAATAAGAATTAATTAAAGTAATTATAATTTGATAGGAAAAATATCTTACTTATTAACGTTTTACTCTACTTTATAAAGATTAATTAGAGATTATATTATTGTTTCTTTTTTTTAAGGATTAATGGAAACTATCTTACTAATTTATACAAAATAATTTTCTTTTGCATGTGTTTGGTGTAACGCATTTGCAATCAAAAATTTTATTGGAGCTTAACAGAATTAATAAGTCGACTTTTTTTCTAATGAGGTGAAATCAATGGGGTAAAATATTTCTCACCCTGGAATAATACAGGCAAGAATTGTCTCTTGATAGCTTAATCGCGTGGAATCGGCATACCGCTTTAAAGAGCTTTTCCCGCTTTGAAATTGAAATCGCGCCAAGCGCATTTAGGTGGCTTCCCTGGAATCGTTACGCCGGCATCCATATTTAGGTATCGGAAATTCTATAAAAGGCGACGCGAGAAGTTAATTCGGGTCTACCTCACAGCCGATATTTAACAGTACAAAAAGCAAACTTGTGTACGGTGAATCTCGAAATATCAGTTTATTATATGGATCAATTCTTGTTTTACAATATAGTTTAAAGAACATATTACTTCGATTTAAAGTGAAAATTTTATTTATTAAAATCCAAAATATTAACAATAATTATTAAATGTAGAATTAAAAATTTTATATCATTATTATGTATTTAATTATTTACTTTAGAAATTTAATTCAATTTCAAAAGATAATTAATGTTGTATGATATTTTACGATGTTTGATAATGTTCGATATTCTACGATAATTTACGGATAATATCAATTTGCGAATTATATGTATTAAAAAAGAAATATTTTTATTAATATTATTTATTAATATTATTAATATTATATATATTTTTAATATTATTTATTAATATTTCTTGTTTTATGATAATTAATATATTATGATTACTTACTGTAATATTTAGATTATTACTGAAACGACGTTAGTCGTTTAACAACTAATAAAATTCGATTTCTCCGCATTATTAACGATAATCGAGCAAAGCACAACAAAAATAAAAAAGCAGGATCAGCGACGCTTATGTCCAAAATTTGTTTAGTTATTCTTATTTATGTGATTTTTTACACATAAAAACACACATATACGCATATACACACACAAAGGCATTAGCAATAACAAGAGCTCCTTCGGTTATTCTTAATATTTTTTCTCTCTCTTTTACATCTAAAATCATGAATAATTTTTCTTATCCTTGATGATATATCTTTTTACTCAGAGAACGATGATTGCTTTTAAATCATAACATCAAAATTGGATTAAGTTTGCAAGAAGAATCTGATCTTCAACATCGATAAAACGTTTTCCGGCCGTCTGTATTTTTTTTCTTATAGTTAAAAAAATATAGATGTAAAATGTTATGGTTTAACACCATTTGGTGTTTATATAATTCTCATTTATTATTTTTGAGACTGTATTTATATTTTTCTATGAATTTGCCGATGTTTCTTCAATAAAATATTTATATAATTTCTTTGAGTAAATGTTAATCCGCACGCTGCACACAAATCGTCTTTTTCTTTTGCAAATCGCGGGGAGAGTTCTTTCCTTAATAACAAGTTTCGTTCACCAAGCTAACCGATTATTCCCACGAATGACAAATTATGTCACTTATCTATCTCATTATTCAGAGGCGCTATTATCCCAAGTACAAAGTTTTAGTGACTTTGTAAGAGGTACTTATATCGCGGTCTGGTCGACGTCTGCCTTTTTGCAAAAAGCCACCAAGCCTTTTCAGCGGTATATTGTCGACTCTTAAACGATCTCATCCGACGTGAACAATCGCCGGATAGTTCGGAGGTACAATTATCTCTGCAAAAATGTAACGAAAATTATTGCATCGGTGCGCTCGTTAAGAGTATCCTCAAGGAGCATCGTCGTTCTCTTTGCTTTTCTGAAAACTGCAATCTCTATTTATCTGGTTCTTAAATTCTAGGTTATTTTCGTCTCTGGTTTTAAGACGCTCAGTTTCTTAAATGGTAAATTTTTTAAAGCTTGCTTGGCTCTTACAGAAAAGACTTTTTAAATTTTTAGACATAAATTACTTGAGTACTTTTTCTTAGATATCTTAAATTTCAATTTTTATTTAGATTTTAGATATCTCTTCAAAAATAAATGCTTTTGAATCGTACTTTTCTTATAAACGAAGTTTTCTTATAAAACTTAATAAACGGGGTTTTTTAAATTGGTATTGGTAACTTGAAAATGTCATTAAATGGTTATGTTAATTATCAATGGTTTTATATCTTTCCTTGGCTTTATGTATATTGAAATTTTACCATTTTTATTATACGCTATGTTTATATTTTTTAAATTTACATTTAGAACTTCAAATTTTTTTTTAAGCGAGCTTACATATAAATAGTCAAATCTAAATTGCAGGATTAATCCTTTGTGTTACGAATTTTTATATTAGATCGATTTTTTAAAACTTTGTATCCAGTGATTTTTCGGGACGATGATTATAAAGCAGAAGTCAGAATTTTAAAATTAAAAATGATCCGATCCAACATAACAGTCCAAATAATACAAAACTTTTTTAAATTTTCTTGAAAATGGATCAGTACATGTTTTTTTAATTGCTGACTCTGAATCTAAGGCTAAAGTTTTGAATTTCGAAAATTCAAGATTGCAAAATTAATATGGACAAAACAAAAACTTTATTAATTTAGAATTTGTTTTCTAGATTAATTTTTAGTTGCTGAACAATTTAACCTATTTTTTTATTTTTTTGCATTTAAGTTTTGTTGAACTTTTAATATTAAAAAATGTTGATCTCAGATTTGTATACAGCGACCAAGAAACTTAGAAAACAAGTTAAAATAATAAAATTTTCTAAGTTTTTGTATTGCTTTTTTTAGTCATCTTGAGTTCGAAAAATTTGAAAATTCAGACTTTAGATTAGGATTCAATAACATAAAAAATTCCAGAATAAGAGATTTATTTGAATGTACAGTAGAAAATGTTATGCATTGCATATTTTCACATTTATCTTTGCACCGAGTATCTAATTTTTTGCTTACATAAAAAGATATGGCATATGACATTATGAGGTACATAGTAAACAAAGTATTTCATTATATGATAGTATCTTTATTGCCCAATGATCATTAAAGTAATATATATACTTGTGATGCGAGATACTACCATACGTGTCTCTTGATAATGTTTTCAGATCTTGTAAGCTCGTTGTAAATTTACTTAACTCTCCATTTGTAACTATCACAGTTGTAATATTCTTGCATACAAAAAGTAATTCTTCAACCATTATTAATGTTTCATTGAGACAGCATAATTTTTTTTTTCAAAATCTACGTGTCTTTCTGTACATATGTAATAAATTTTTAAAACAAGTATTGATTTCTTTAATCGGACACAGTTGTAAGCATCCAATCATTCAGTCATGTAATCGTTGATGCGAAATAATTTCAGCGATCGAACTGCATCTCGATCGTGCGCGCACCCAGAAAGAATTGAGTTTGCCGAGTATAAGAGGCATTTCCCGCAAGATTATGAAAGCTTCCGTGTTATCGAGGATGTTGCCAGTTTTATCGTGGCGAAAAAGTGAAAAACTAAATCTAAGCGCACGATGCACTCTTCCAGCTCGCAGATTTTTTCCTATGCGGTGCATTTGACCCGCCGCACAGTGGGCCAGAATTGACTTTTTTCGTTCAAAATGGTCTAGAGACCTCAATATTTAACCAAATAGAACAAATTTTTTTTTTAATTACTCGTAAAAAGGTACCAAAAAAGACTGTCTGAGCCGATTTTTAACCAATTTCATCCCTCAGGGCATACAACCCCATATTCTCATTGAATAATACAAAATACCATTACGTGATAATGACAACACATAAAACGGTAACTTTTACCTGCAAAACCTCACGTATGGACTCAGTGACATCAAAACAATACAAACTTACATTACAACAATGACTGCATGACTTCATGACTTTATGTAATCGAAATAAAAAATATAATAAATTATACTTATAACTTAGTACGACTTGAATCAGCTACACTTAGGATGAAAAATGTACCTAGAATGTGCTACGAGGAGGCTTCGAGTTTACATTCCATGGGGTTTTGTTTTTTTTTCTTTTTGCAAATTTAATTTTTTTATTTTTGTAAATTTTTTTGTTTTTGAATTAATACTGAATTTTGAATTAATACAAGTCCAGTAGATCCTGTGCTTTCGGATCAATATTTTTAGGCTTTTTGTGCCATTGAATTCTTAAACTTGCTATATAAGGATCCGAGGAAACAAATAACTTTTTTATGAGGTCTTCAGAGATCAAGATACATACATGAAGATACATATGGAGAGTAAACATTAAGCAATCTTTATTATTCTATTACAAGTTAAAAATGCAAAGTTATCTTAATTTGAAAACTGATGTACAAATCAAAACAAAAAATTAAAATACAAAAAACATAAAAAATTAATTAAAGATTTTTGAATCAAAATTAATTTAAAAAATTTTTTTAATTACAAAAATGTAAAAAATTAAAATTACAAACAAACCAAAAACCATGGAATGTAAACTGGAAGCCTTCTCGTGGTACATTCTGGGTACACTTTTCATCTCAAGTGTAGCTGATTCGAGTCGTACTAAGCTACAAGTATAATTTATTATACTTTTTATTTTGATTACATAAAATCATGAAGTCATGCAGTCATTGCTGTAATGTGAGTTTGTATTGTTTCGATGTCACTGAGCTCATACGTGAGGTTTTGCAGGTAAAAGTTACCGCTTTATGTGTTGCCATTATCAATGAGAATATAAGGTTGTATGCCCTGAGGGATGAAATTAATTGAAAATCGGCTCAGACAGTCTTCTTTGGTACCTTTTCACGAGTAATTTAAAAAAAAATTTGTTTTATTTGGTTAAATATTGAGGTCTCTAGACCATTTTGAACGAAAAAAGCCAATTCTAGCCCACTGTGCGCCGTGTGGATAAACTGGGCTACCCTATCTTTTCTTCTACGGCGACACACGTGCATACAACGCGCGTGTGTAATTTATGCGAAGCTGTCAAACCCGGAAATGACGTCTTATACTCCCGGTCCCCGTCCTACATTGTCAAGCGAACAAGAGAGAGCAGAATGTTGCGCGAGAAAAGACGGCAGGATAGCTAGAAGTGTATAGCTCTCGCGCTTGGAGAACATTCGCCCCGGTGAATGAGAAACGTGTCCTCCGCCTCGTTTGGTTTAAACAACTCACCGAACAAGGGCCTTGCCATGAAGGCTCTGCTATCAGTGTTAGGCGATCTGAAAGCAAGATAAATTTAGCTGGAAAAATCATACTTCCCTCTCTTTCTGCCCTCGCTTTTCTTAATATCATTCCATCTTTTGTCTATAAAATTCTTCTAATATCTTTGTCATTACATGATTAACTTGATTATATTTTTCTAAAACAATGTTTTTTTTTTTGGAAACCGCGCGTTATATTTTTACAAATATTAATCCCAAGTTCTAAAAAAATGTCAGCTTACTCTACATTCAAAAGACGTAACGTATTGACACACCTCCCTCCTTCTCCTCCGGTAATCTCTGGAAATCGCAATTTACGCTTTCCTAAAGCCGTGTGGCGAACGTTGGTAGTGTCAGAGAGTCTACAACCCTGCAGCGACATATTACAGTTTCTAATATAGCCACGGTTTTGGCTTTAGCCGTGTCCCACATCAACGAACTAATTCCGTTTCAACAGTACTGACTGTTGGAAGTCAAGGCATTTCGAGTATTAAAACGAGATGTATGTACAAACGGTGTACGATCAATATACGACTATAAAAGCGGGATATCCTTAATAATTCCGGGGATGTCTCATGTGTCTTTGCGACTTCAAATTCTTTGCGAAACTTGAACAATTTGAGTTGTGCGGCGAGAGCCTTCCGCTGCGTGAAATTTATTTAACGAGGCAGTTTATGAAATGCCAATTACAGTGAAGTCCTTTCCGTTGCTCGCGACCTGAGAAACTGCTTGGCAATTTTACAGAGTGAGAGAGAGAGAGAGAGAGAGAGATCGACTTTAAATCGTTGAAAAAAAAAACTCATACGCAAAAGGAAAGACGACAGTCCCTGACATCATATAGATCGCCGTATATCCAACGTGTCGGCAATCGTCGACGAGGTACGTGCGCGGACACGAACGCGGCGCGATTGCACATAAAAGCGAGATTCGCGCGCGAGATGCGTCCCCACGGGCGAGAATATTTTTCGAGTCCTTCGTGAGCGTTGGGATATCGGGCTACCCCGCTCTCGCTCCTCTCCCTCGCCCCCTCAGGGCGAACCGCGTATGTACTGGCGAGATAAGCTCTCTTCTTGCTTTTCGCGCTGGCCTTACCGGCCGACTACCCCTACGACGAAACGACGACGATGATAGCACGAGGTTCGTAATGCAATAATATTGGAGATCGCGGGGTGTTCACTCTCTCTCTCTTTCTCTCTCTCTCTTTCATGTTTTTCGTTGGCACATACGCACGTACACGCGCGGGATACGCGTGTTGGATGACCGGGTGGTTTGCACCTGTGATATGCAAACGAGGCAAATCCATTCCCACTCGCCCTCTTCTTTTCTCGGTCAGGTGATATTGGAGGGCGACGAAACTGATATGATGTCGCGGATCTTAAATTAAATCTTTTCCCATTCGTAGAGATATTTCTTTTCTTCGGATGGGTATTAAAATAATAAATCGTGAGATATCACACTTACTATATTTAACAAGATTTGATATGTTCTAGTCAATTAATTGACTTATAAATTTATATTTAAAAAATACTCTTGTATCAATTTAATTGCACAAATACGAATGTGCAAACGTGTGACATTGTGATATGACAAAATTGCGTATAAAAAGAAATCATGAAATAAGATAAAGCGAAATATGCACGAAAATAGAATAATTAAAACCGCATGTATTTCAACTACAATTGACAACTACGCGAAATCACTTTTCGTTCAAAATTCTGTTCTACAGTGTATTTTGATTTAAATATTCAGATGATGATATACCTAATAATGATATATCTATAAATAAAATTTTACAGAAGATATCGCTTTTAGAGCTTCGTCTGCGGCGAAACCTCTCTTTCTATGAGATGGAATTAATAGCGGGACAACTATGTATGTTTCTGGCAAGTGCGCTAAGAGGGAATTAATTGCACCATATATAGATTGCCAGGTAGAATTATCTGAGACTGTCGTATATCTTGATTACACGCATAGCCGTCGGCGATATATTTTCCATTGCGGTGTCCGTAATTACTATACGCGAGCAATGTATTTTACGTTAAGCGTGCGCGTATTACGAATTTCCGACTGATTAATTTGCGGTTATACGCGCAAATTTTTGTGCAAAACTCTAACGCAAGTTACATACTAAAAATTATCTAAGTTTCCTCCAATCAGCCACTGTGCAATCAGATATATTTTAGAATTAAATTAACTTTTTTTTCCCACTTTATTTTAATTTATTATGATTTGCTGATTGCTTATGACGCGCATAAAAAGAACTTTTACATTTACATTATAAATGTGTGTATTATAGAACAACGTAAACAAAATTGTTAATAAATTAATTTTAATATAAATTTAAACTTTTTAAATGCAGCAATACTGTTACTAAATTTTAAAAATTATGATATTTTGTTTTAACACATTAAAAAAAGATTATGCATAAAAGCGTGGATTTGGTCGGCGAATAAATGTGTCACGTAGACACAGTAAGCATCGCGTGATCGTGGCGACAATATGGAAGCGACTGTCGTAAGATTACAAGAAATATTGCAGCACGAGATACAAAATGTGCCGTTGATCGTATTTGTCGCGGTATTTACATTCGTCGACAACGATGTCGTTGAACTGCGCGACTGTCACGCATTTATGCGGCCGCCTTCATGCGTGGTACCGTACGAATACAATATATTGTCGCTGCTTGACACCTCTGTCGATTGGAAACGATACGAATATATGCCCTACGTGTTTGTTGGTCGCTTATCAGAGAGGGTGGTGGAACACGGCGCGAGGTACAATCGTTGCCTCGCTATGCTAAGCTTTGACCACACGTACCTGATACAATCTACTGTGTTGTATACGAGTTCAGCCAGACAGCTATTGACCTTTCAATAAATAGATAAGTTGATAATATATCCATTCCGCTCCGAAAATTTCTCTAACGTCTCTCTAGAAATCGATATTATTTAATGATTAATGACTTTCTGCCAATTTATTTATTTATTGAATTTAATTATTACGCTTCTGCATGTAACTACTATTTTATTGAGATTTCTGAAACGTAATTCTCGATCAATTATTTTTTTTCCTATAGAAAATTCGATAACTTTCGCAAAATATAGAAGACGAGTAAACTCTATTGACGTAACAGACAATATTGCAGTGATGTTATCAGACATATCAATATTTTCTCGCAAGTTTCTTATTGAATAATACATTTGGTGAAGGGAAAGGATTCTCTTCACATTTCCATAAAGCATGTTGTTTATCGGTGCGGTCAATAAGGAATGCATTCCTAAGAGTTTTCACTTTCTTCCTCGGGGACAGACTACAAATGCGAGTGTTAGATACTAATGCATTTTCGGTACCATGTAACTGTAAGCTGTTTCATTATCGTTAGTGCTACCCAAGATTAATGACGCGTAGATTTAAACGATGTTCGACATTAAATGAGGATATTAGATTACAATATTTCTCATTAAAGGTTATAAAAAGAGGAGATTAATTCAGATATCTTACGACTCTGAATTCAAATATCATTTAACGATGAGTGTCAGAACAACGCGTTATTGAGAAAATGATCATCACTGTCGGACAATACCGATTCCAAATCGCGTTTTATGGATACTCACGGATATGACAACGCCGCAGCTTTATTACCTTAATCATGAGATATGGACGCTTTCGTAATACAATCTTTGCGGCTATAGCAAATTATGGGAAGCTTCGGTGATTTTGTTGGATTTATTGTTGGAGATTACGTTCTATTATAAGCGATAGAAGTTGTAACTTCTATCGCTTATAATAGAACTTTCAACTAAAGATATAATAAAACGGACATAATGTTTGATAGAAAAAGAATTTCTTACTATACTTTTTTTAAGTATATAAAAATTACATGACTTATAATAAAATTTTATATAAAATATATAAATTTTTTAAATATTTTTATCTCTAATTGTGCAAATATATTTTTATACCAGAGAGAGAAATATATTTGTGCACAAACTAGTAGGGATAAAAACACTAAAGAATGTTCTTTCAAACTAGTAGAGATAAAAACACTAAAGAATATATCTTTATTATAAATTGTGTAATTTTCTAAATATTATTTATGTAATTTTATATAATTTTGTACGGAGTAGGGCAAATGGTCCAACTATTGATAATGTAATGTATCTAAAATATTGATCTTAAATGATTTTCAAATATGTAATTCAAAAAATACAAGTAGTGTCTCGCATTATATTACACAATTGTATTATATTACAGAATTTACTTATATTACAGAATTGTACTAATTTTTATTTGAAAATTCTTAAGGAGCCTATTTATTATATTATTTTATTAAAAGTAAAACTTTCAAATCTTTTAATTGTATGTATCTATTTAAACTGTGAAAATCTCGATTCTAGTCTGAACAATGTTCATTCTTATTAAAAAATGTGAGAAAAGGGACAGTTACGCAAAAAATGAGTAATTTTAAGTTAAAATTAACAGAAAGTATTATTGGAACTTTTTTTATATTTAATAATATTAACTTGAAAATAAATAAAAGAAGAAAAATATCAAATAAATTATTTGTAAGTACAATATAATTACTGATGTTAGTAATATAAGGTAGTTTATTATTTTTGATATTGTTTGTTATTTGATATTAGTGTTTCTAATAAATAATATGCCAAGACAACATAAAATGGTGTATAAGGTTCCAACAAAATTGGGTTATAAGATCTCTTAAAGAATCTTTTAGATGTCTTATGACCCAATTTTGAGCTTTATATTGTTTGGATCATGGATATAAATTTAAAAGTTATTGAACTTAATTTTCTTCGTTAAATTGGCACTTATAAGGAAGTAAAATCTTTAATAAACTAAAGCATTATCAGCCAAATACACAATCAAAATTATAAAACTTATTAATGTGTCAGTCATTGGGCTGTTTATTCTAGTGTAAATAATTTTATATTAAAATATATGTATTATTTGATTTATGTGCATGTTTATTTAAATATATAGAGCCACAGTACATACATTATTGTTTATAAGTTTGGAAACATTTGACATTTTTTTGCATCTCATGAAAAGTTAAGTATAAAAGTCTTTGAAAAATGTTGAAAAAATTTATGCAAATCCAGTACTTTATAACAAACATTTTTTGCTTTATTATTTTTTTGTTGTATAATAAACTCTTTAGTTAAGAAAACGTTTTATAAGAGATGAGATTTTACTAAAGAAGTTTAATATTATTGCGAGAAATTATTGTACCAATTTAAAAAAAAAAGAATGTTTTAGAGTTTAGAAAGCCTATTTTACATTTATTTTTTGTTAATTTTTCCAGTAATGTTTTATTAAGGTACAGCACTTTAAATATAAAAGTATAAAATAAATATATTTAAATATACTAATTTAAATTATATAAATTAAGAACAAAATATTATAGAGACGAAATCAAAAACATATTTAAGCTTTATTTTTACTCTATGAAATACATATTTGAAAACTTCAATTTTTTTCACGAAATATTTGATTTTTTATGAGATGTGAGAAAAGCATTTTCAAACTTATGGACAGTTGTGTATATAAAATTTAATTTGATATAAATAATAGTAAAAAACAATTTATATTAGATACTATTATACGGTATTTTCATTACATTTTGTTCATTCGTGAGACCCTCCGCAATATCGAGTTATATTGTAACTGTTACAACTGGAATTTGATTGCTTACGCGTTTGTCGATCGACTTACAATGAACAGCATGACTTTGTTGGTAAATAGGAGAGTAGGTTATCCTATTATCCGGTTTCGCAACGCTATCAAGTAACAGAAGACACATGGCGCACTATGTCATTGACATTGCATATGCGACGTTCCATGCGATTGTGCAGTCAGCGTCATTTGTTACTGTAAAACATTACGTTGAGGACATTTTTATTGACTGCCTCGATATTTTCTTCAAACGACACGTCATTGATAAGCTGATGCGCGCATGCCATATTTTATTCGTTTAAACAGTTTCAACCTCTGCGTTTGTTATTAACACATTGTTGAGGGAGACGCGAATCAGCGTGTTTCATTTTTTTAATGTTGAAGACATGAATCGGAACCTTTATAGACGAGGCCTGTGTTCAAAACCCGAAAGAAAAGATTTCGTTTAATAAAATATCTACATTGTTTCGAATAGGAGTATATAGTACAGACATTTGACACATTGTTCGAAAATGTGTGAAAATTGAGACAAATTCCATTTCAATACATCATTAACAATGCATTAATTTGAATCACTTTGTTGATTTTTTATGACTGAATATCATGATCTTTACATTAGGTTGTGTGTACTCCATGATAATTTTTTTTACAAAAGTATTTTCACTGCCATTGCCTTCCAAGAGGTGGTGATTAATGAAAGAAAATTTATGTTTTTGGTGGATTTGGACTTTTCGATTTTTGGCCTAGTAGATGCACAATTCTTACGCCTCTTTCTCTCTGATATCAAACGTAAGAAATATAATAAAGATAATTTTACGAGAGTTACGAGATGTTATAAGTATTATATATAAATATGTGATTATATTTTTCTTGTATATTTATCATTGTAAAACGTTACATTGAGGACTTTTACTGATACTGATTTGTATTATTATTTTCATCAAAGCATCGTGAATGACGAGCGAATGTATCATATTTCATTTGAAACAAATTTAACTTTTCTACATCTTGTTAATTTGATTTATCTCATTACCAACTTCAGTTTTTTAATGAGAGTCTAGCAATTGCATTGTTGCAACAACTAATCTATTTATAAAGAGTAGATGAAAGTAGATAAGAGATAATTTTATAAATTCTTGAAAGATTATAATTATGTATGAAATATCATAAATTCTCTCTTTCTCTTTGTTATGTACAATTTGCAGTACATATAAATGTACGTACCCCTACGTAGTAACTGCTTGTCAGCAAATTTGACAATATTTGTCGAAACGGGACTCCTGTATATACTAGAACGCTGACTAAGCTCGCTTTTGATTTTATCAACAAGTTTTTGAAGCTTTCGACGCTTTCCTCGATCGTGGCATCAACACGTGCATTGGTGCAATTTTTTAGAGAACCCCAAGATTTAGTAACTTTAGTAACTTTATGGAATTACTAATAAATTTATTTTTCTTCGTAGCATTATTAAATTGAAAATCGGACGGAAAATAGGTATAAAAAAATTTGCAAATTTTAAAGAGTATTTAATTTATTGATTTCCCTGTGCATCTATATGTATATGCATAAAATTATAATGATAACTACTGCACGTTAGCCTGCAAAGCAACCGCGTTCTTTATATACGCTTTTTGTGCTCACGGTATAAAGACATAATTGTTGCTATTACGTACACAACGACCGTATAATTTAGACACGCGAATAACGTATCTTCCTGAGTTGGAAAACGCCGCTCTGCGACGGTCGGGTAGATCTTCCGTGGAAAAGCTCTGAGGAAAGCCGCGAAAGAGACAGGGACGCGGTGATGCATTTTTGCAGAGACCGCCCACGTGGAAAAAGGCGGACGCTGGTAAGCCACGATAAGCGTTAATGGGCCACCGCCGGGCTTCATAAAAGTTATTAAATTCCTGTCAAAAGCTGTACTTTTACGGAAGCGGCCGTTAGAGCAGCGAGAACCGGAGCACACCTGGCACGATCGAGGGCGAGCATCGCCGTACCGCGGAGCGTATTCGTAAATAGCTTCCGTGCTATCGACCAAACTTTAACTACCCGCGGACGTGGAAACGGCAAGTTCTGCAAAAGTTCGAGATGCGACGCGCTTTACGAGACTTTATCCTGCGTCTTGTCGTGTAGCGACGGTGACATGGTTTCTAAATTCTGCATGTCATAGAAGATGTTATCTTATCACTGGGCTTTTACAGACCGCGTTTCCTGAATGTAAATTCCAATTTTCGAAGTTTAACAGACGTAGAAATGTGATATAAGGATCATTGACTTTAACAAGTCTTAAAATAGACGTATTCTGAGAAAAATGTCCATAAGAAATTTACGTGTGTCTCGTAGAGATATGTAAATTCATATCTTTTATAAAATCCAAAATCTCACTTGTATGACATATTAAATGTAATGTCAAGATGTGGAGAATTTCTCTTTTTTAAAATTGATTTTTGATTGTTTTTATTCTATATTTACGAACGTGACACAAATTGAAAAATAAATTGAATTATTATCTGAACTAAACTATTATTTATTTTTAGAGAACTTTTAAATTTAGTAGAGGTATAATCTAATCTCTTTTGCTCAACCCAGTTTAAATAATTATAGCCGCGCGTAGTTTTTATTTTATACAAATGATCATCTAATGTAATTTTTATACGCCAACTTGATGAAACTCACTATTAATTATATAGTATATAATTGATTGTTTTATAACTCATTAGCATTTGAGAGTATTTTATATTATGCATATAGATTTTAAAAAATAAGGAAAGATAAAGGAAATAAGTATATACGTATTCTCGATCAGTAAAGAAAACTATAGAATTTTGTGTGAAATTCACTTTAGTACTGGCCATTCAAGTTAAATGTTTAAATGTTAATCATATACATGGAAGCACGATTTTGCTGAAGTATCTAAAAATTTAATTGGATACAGATTATATAGAACATTCAAATTAATTGTATTAGTAGTTAAAATTTTTTTCATTTTTATTCTCTTATCACGGTTGAATGTCTACATCAATAATTTGATGAATCAACAAAATTATTTTATATTATTTGTATTTAAATTTTTAAAATACTTCAGCAAAATCGTTTTTGCAATTTTGACTAAGTACTTTAATAATACGATTTATTCCCCGATATATCTCAATCATTGACCGAACGATATGTGTTATTCGGATATTTGAATTAGAAAATAAAGTTGTGGACCGATAGAGAGAGAATACTTGATATTAATATCCTGGGCTATTATAAAAGATCTATTGCAGAGCACCTAATTGGAGCAAGCAATCGAAGTTCAAGCGTTATAGCTATAATTTATAACAGATTTTGGAAGCACATCCCCGCCTCGTGTGACATTATTCTTACTTATTTTTTGATAAATTAAAGGACCGTGAAAATTTCGCGCCAAGTACCGTGGCTATTAAATCTAAATAATAAAAATCAACCATCAGGCGCAGACGCCGGCATTTATATTACTGCCGTAAACTCTGTGTCGTTTAATATCGCGCATATATCCAAATGACTATGAAAAATGCATAGAGACCGTCTCTCGCGCCGCGCGTTGATAAAATATACGTCGGTCGTAATTCCGTATACCGAAAAAAATCCACGGCGATGCAGGTAAGCGAGTAGAGCACAGATGGATTTACGACGCCGGCTTCCCCGGACGACTCCCACGTCACGGCACATGACGGATTTAGCCTGCACTTATCCTATCTTAAATGGGCTTATCTTAAATGGATTTCAAACGACGCTGACGCCCGCGATCAACGTTTGCCAAGTATGGATGATCAAAACCTGGCAACGGACAACCTGTTTATTCGCCAAATATTCCACGAACGCAAACACGCGGTGCTCACGTGACGAATTTTATTTACATAACCGTTACACCCGCGTACGATTGCGAGAAGAAACGCGTTATTTGTTTTGACTTGACAAATATTTACCGAATACACACATTACATTTAGAATCGTTCATTTGTACAAGATTTATACATCAGCAAATGACTGATCAAGAAACAACATCAATTAAACAATATTATTCTGCTAAAATAGTATTCATTTTAATTAGATAACAATTAAATAACAAATTTTAATTATCGGAAGCTTTTGATATGCATTGATTTATATGATTGAGTGAAATAAAATAGCTTACATAAATAAGAGATGTATTTGCGTTAGCAAATATAATATTTTGTTATCTTGATAAACGATTCGAGTATTATGTATATTAATACCTTGTATTATAATTTCTTTTTCTCGTGGAAGCGCCCTTTCTGAGATTCGGTAGCGCGCAACTCTGACGCTGATCCGTTCTCCGGAGCGGTTTATTTGCCGTCTATAAAATCGACCGCGTATAAAGATGATACCCGTAAAATAAATTTTATCCGCTCTGGGATTATTTATCTACAGTGATATCTACGGTGATATCTTCTTGATTTCGTGCCGAGCTAGAGGAGAGGAGTCGCAGGGTCATAATCCCACGGGTGGGATTTTATAGTCGCCGCGTACGCGCGCGCTTACAGGTTGCACCACAATCGCGCGTGTAATTCGGAGGATTGCATATGCAGTTCGTCGAGCTATAAATCAACAGTCTAAGGAGGAAGACGATGCAATTTGTAACTCGTTTTGTGTCGTGGACCATGCCAGGTTCCCCGCGAAAGATGAGCGATAGGACGCCAGGGCTTTACCCCAATTACCCAAGTTTCCACATAAAATTCCAAAGGAAAATATGTTTTTGCGCTGGATAGCAAGTGGTTATACGGAGGAATATAATATTTACCTGTGGATATATGTGTGTTTACGGCTTCGTATTAAGCCGCGCGAAAAATCTCGTTATCTTTGCATGTATCAGATTATTCTCGCTTCCAGCATGCCCAACGAAGTTTGCAGTTATCGTTAAAAATATATCTTTTATTTAAGGATGTGTACATGTGTCACATCTCAAAGTATAAGTAATTAAAAAATTTTGTAATTTCATAGATTGTTCTATTATTATATTGTGCATCTGCGTGAAATTGGAATATAACTCTCTTACTGGCTTAAAAACTTCTTTCATTTTTTGTTTACTCTTACTTCTCATGTAAAATCGCATTTTATGGTACTTGTTTAATTTGATGAGGAAGTAGCATTACAAGTCAAGTCAAATTTTTTTTATATATTAATCAGACTCTAAATATTCGCGCACAATCTATTTTGATCTACACTTACGCGTTTCAATGTTATTTTCTTAAAACTGTAAAACAGGATTGCTTTTGCTGCATAAATCCTCATAAACAAATTTTTCATTGTTTTCTTTTTTACAGCTGGTTCGTGGCTAAAATTCGGGAGCAAAATTCTTTTGTCTTAAGAAAAAAAGAATAAACGTGCAGTTTTCACATTTTGACTTTTAGCTGCTATTACAGAGCTCAAGTATCCCTAAGAAACCCATAAGAAAAGCTTTTTATTTTCGTACGTAAGAATTACGGGAACCTAATAGCTTGCTTTACGGTTCAATCACATTCGCACGTACGTTTCATTAACTCGTACGGCCGCTCGTCCAATTAGCGCCTGCAATATCCCGTAACACCGTAGCAGCGACATCGCAATAGCGTTCTATTTGCAGCGTGATATTTCCGGCATCGGAAAAAATAAAATTACGCGCTCCGCAATTCCATTTTCGCGAGCCGCGCCACGCTTTTTAGCCCGGCGCGCACAGTAATCTGGCCGTGACGTGTAGCCCGACGCGCTGACCGCGTATCGTGAATTTCTTTTTCTGTGCCGTAGGCAATGACTCCTGGTAATATATTGTATATACCTGGTAAAGGCGAAATATGGCGTAGCGTATAACGTTATCGCGCGTATATTGACCGGCTTAATAACGTCGCCGGTAGGTCCGGCAGTTATCCTGGGCTACCTACCGACTGGCGGGCTACCCCCGAGGCTTAGTATGAGATCCTGATGGCCAATGGTTGTAATCGTAAACTCGGTATGTAACGCACGGCCGAAGAAACGACGATCTCGGGAGACCAATTTCTTCGTGAAAGCCCCCGGGGAATATCGGCAACTGTTCCGAGCAAACGTTCTTCTTTCCCTCTGTCGAATAACCGGGCAACGTAAGCGGGACGCATGAAAGACACGCACGGCTGCTTATCATAACGCGCGGCTTGAATATTCACAAATACGAGACCTTATACAGAATCGGATTTTAAATCCGGGCGTGGATTCTGTGTGCGGGGCATACATTTTCCGCGTACTGCGGAAAAATACGCTCCCGAAGGCCGGGCGGCTAAAGCGATTATGTCGGGGTGAAACGTTTTCGGTATATCGCGTCCCGTAAATGGCGTTACTTCAGATTACCCTTTATGTATTGTACTCTTTATTGTTATTATAATCGAAGAGCGTCAGAGCCCGTGCGGAAGTTTAACATTTTTGAGATTTTTCTCTACTCACGAGGTAATATATCGAAATAATATCTCGAATATTTCCTTGTGTACTCCGAAGTTGCGTAGCACTACCAACTTTTATCACAAGATAAATGAGCGGAGGAGTCTAGTAATACCGAAATAAAGCCATTGCGCGATATATTGAAACTGCGCTGTCACAGTATATTTACATCCTCGCGGAGTATCTTTTACGCCGGCATGTCACGGAAAACCGAGATGGCGAGAATGCAAGTAGGACACTCCGCCTTAAGCTCAGTCAACACGGCTGCCCGATATTGAAAAATGCTGGTATGATTTATTGCGGTGCTCCATCGTTTATCCTGTCCCCGGTACAGTTACGTTCTTCAGGTGTGAGGCACAAAGACGTCCCTAGAGATTTTGTTCTCGCGGGACTAATCACGATCGCGAACTTTCGAAAGCCTGCTTTGCATAAATACACCCAAGTACTCAGGAAAAATAATATTACTAAAATGACATATTGTTTTATGCGGGAGAGAGAGATGTTGTGAATTGTGTGAAACACAATACTTGTGAAAATTGGTAGTAAGGAGATAAATGCCAATTGAATTTACACTTGAGAAAAGATATACTGTGAAAAAAAGAAAATTTTCTTAATTTTAATAAACTATTGGTATGCCTACAATTAAAAGTATTTTTTTTTTAATAAGGGATTGTACTCATTTATTTAATGAATGTAATCTTCTAATTATAAGTAAATTATCCATTAATTATAAAAACTTTTTTGTGCATTACAATCAATGTTTATTGATTTAATATTTTTTTATAAATTATAGTAATTTTCCAATAATTCTTTCATCTCATAATCTAAACATCTCACAAATTATTGTCATGCAGTATTTCTCTCTTTTTTATATAATTCTTTAGACTCTTTGTTAAAATCATACTAAAAGCATACTAAAATAAACAAAATAAAAAAGACCTCTCTGTTTCTGTATATTAAGATGTAAATCGTATTTGCGTTATACATATTGTAATAAAGTTAAGATTAAAATTTCTTCAATTTCTATTAGAAGCCTACTTGCCAGCGCAAATAACTCGTGCATGAAAACAACAAGCATGTTTAATCCATTTGTATTGCATACTTCGTATTTTCCATCTACCGCGCATTTAAAGTTCAGAATACTGAATGTAGTACACGTACGAAATATTCTACGAAACGAGCACACGGTTCGGTATCGATTCATGGATTATCTCGATAACGACTCCCAGACGCGAAAAATCCTTTTTCGAATTTTTTTCTTTCGTGCCAGATACGCATACATCTCGAAATAAAATACAAAATATAGCTGCCTATTGATGGGGAAAAAACTGAATTCACGAACAGCACGCACAACCGTTGAGTAAACTCAACTTAAAATTCAAACTTTTGCGGAGCGCAGTCGAACGACCAGGTGAAACGAAAGTGAGAAATATTTTTTTTATAAAATTTAAAATTCTATGAAGCATTTATGCGTGTAAATTACCCGATGCTTTTGATATATGGAATTTTAACTCACTATTATTTTTTTCAGTTATTGCACTGGTACAAAGATGGAAAATTATTTTTATCAATATTTGTTAATTTCATTTTTATTTCCAATAAACAGTTTGTATATTTCTTGTTCATTTTTACCATGTTAATTAAAAAGAAATTGTCAACTCGGGTTTACATTTCTATCTTCTTTTTTGCGTTTGCCTCACATTAGAGAACTCTATTTGAATTATTAATTGGCATACATGGCCTCCACCGTATACATATATTTGCTGCTCATTGCAGGCACACAATTGCCTTTCCAAACAAGAGAGGAAATGCTTTTTCGTATACCGGAAGCGGCTGCAATTACGTGAACGTAATTATACACTACGGTAAGACTATGCCCATTTTCGTTGGCTATGTTCCTTCCGTGTCTAGTCGCCAGGGCGAGCACGCGTATACACGTTATTAAAGAGGATTTACTACTTTACCGTCTGAAAGAGGATTTGATGGTCGCTTGTGACGAAGAGCCGGCCGGCATCACTCGACTACGTAATCACGAGCATTTCACTCCCCGTATTTATCGCGCTTCCTGACAACGCAAAGCCGCGCTGACGTTTGATGCGAGTTGTTATCCCAATTAAAACATCGGTGGACATACGCGTCGCATGATCCTTCTGACTCTCGGTTTTGTCTTCATGCTCGTTATTTCGATTATCTGTCCTTACACGTAATAATGTCAAGAGGGCTTAAAAACACGATGGACATATTAGTGTCTCGAACTTTATATCTTCTTATAAATTTTCATTTGATTCTATAATTTGAGATAACGAGGCAAAATTTATTAATACGTATGCAGGATGTATATGTTAATCTCAAAGTATTACCAAACATTTTTTAATTTTATACATTTTTCCATTATTACGTTCGAGCATCTGTGTAAAATTTAAATTTTAATTCTCTGGTTTTTAAGTTATTTAATTTTTTATTTGCTCTTGATTTTTATATAAAATCGCGTTTTGTAATAGTTATTTGCAAATTTAACGAGAAAGTAGGATTACAAATTATGAATTGAATCAAATTTTTTACGTATACTAATAAAACTCTAATAAATATTAGTACAAAATTTCATTTAGATCCACCTACTCTTACTTAAAAAATTATTTATTTAAAATTGCAGCAAAATAAAATTAATTTTTTCTACAAGCCGTTATAAGTATAAATTATTATTTTCTTCTTTGCAAATGGTTTCAGAGTCAGAATTCAGGGAATTTACAATCAAAACTTTTTGTCGTTAATTAGAAAAAAAATAATAAACATAAGAAACCTGCATCTTTAGTGTATCACAGCTACATATTTTTTAACGTTCTTATATTTTTTACGAAATAAATTTGAAACATGACAAATATAATAGAAATTACCTGATTTACCGCTACATTATACGTACACATTCTGTTTGCATTGTCTAAAGTCTAAAATAAAACCGCAAATATTTTACTTACATGCATTTTTGCAACGTTAGCGTCTTACGTATCTCCTCCCAGCGGAAATCTTGGAAGTTAGAAACAAATTTAAAAGACTATTACAAAGAGAAACAAGAAAAGAGACGAAACTTTTAGACCTAACGAAAATATCGATTCGAATGAGAGAGGTAAAATCACGTAAATGAAATTCCCGCAACGAAAACTTTATTATATATCGAAAACAGAAATTTGCTTTTAACAAAACGTACGAGTCCGAAACGTACGTTCTTAAAACATATTAAACAACATGTAGTGCGGAGTTTCGTTTTACGGCGGGATGTCTCGAGGCGGAAGTAATGCGGAAGTTACTTGATGTAAAGGAACGAAAAAGAAGCTCTCTGATCGCGCAAGAAGTGTGGCTTGCGCGTCCTCCTTCTGAAAAGTGGCCGCGCGCATCGAGAATACTCGAGGGCTCGTGGGAAAAGAATACAAGTCCATCCGGCTAAACTAGGCGAAGCAGAAAAAAGAGTCCACCCTGTCCTCCGTCTTTCTTCCCCTCTCCCCTCTCCTTTCTACCTTCTACCCCGCTCCCTCCGCTCTTTCCGTCACTCTCCGCCGACCTTGTGCAAGCTCTCGCATTGTCTCGCGGAAACAAAAGACAGGTAGCTTATGCCCCGCATTCAAAAGCACACAAAGTTCAGTCTCAAGTGCTTCTCCTCCTCCTCGTGCTCCGCTCTCTCGCCCGTAGCACGCGCACGTCTTTCTCCTTCCGCTTACCTTACATCTCGGCTCGCTACTCGTCTGCTATCTCTCGACCATCTCTCTTTCGAACGGGGGTGGGGGGACAACTCTTCTCCCCCTTTTGTTCCCACTCGCCGTCCTCCGGGTTTTTTTTTCCCCGTATCTACACTTCTTTTTTCATACCCTGTTGTATATATTCCCTCTGTACTTTAACTCTCGCCCTCGAATTCTCTCGACTTCATCTCTCTCGCCCTCAGATTCCTCTCGCGTTTGGTTCGCTCGTAAAACTCCTGTGTTTCGCTTCTCTCGTGTGCCCGCGCTCGCCCGTCCCGGCGAGGAAAGTCCCGGGGATGAAGTTTCCCGTCGCCATGTCGAAGTCTTCTTCTTGGTGTCGCAGTGTCGTCCGAAGAAACACTGCAAGTTTTTTTCCCCCCCTCTCACACTAATATATCCAGTTTTGCGTGTAGTATGTTGCTTCCCATGGCATGCAATACATCGTCTTTCGGTAGACATTTTTGAAAAACGTGTGATAAACACCGATCTACTTCTTCTACTAGTTGTACCTTGGTGTTTTCAGTCTTTCTTCTTGTAATCCTTTAATCAGAGAGACGCAAGGAGACGCAATAATTGACAAAGTTTTTATCAATTATTTTTACCTTAATCTTTAACGTGTAGTGTTAATCTGCTGGAGTTGAATTTTAAAACTTGGAGACTTTATTTTCATGACGTCGCAGAGTCAAGAAGATGCATGCAATCGCATTGCTTGAGTCGTCGTTGTCTCTGCAGCTTTCTACAGCTTTAGCCGGATCTCATTACTATTCATTACTTTTAACGTCTAATGGATCACGCTACGTCCTCTACTCATGCTAAGTCGGACAGAGAGAGATTGTCGGTCCGTTGGAAAAATTCCTGATTAAATCTGAAGCAGTTGACGAATTTAATAACGTTTCTCACATTATCATTAAGCGACGACGCGGCGATGATGGCGTCGGAGAAATGCTGCGTTTACTATTTAAATTGAAAAGCATCGCTAATTTGATGACGTAACAAAGTGATCTTGATGAAGTAACGGCGAAATGTGCTCGGAGCTCGGCTGTTACGTCAAATCGAGAGAAATTATCAAAGCCCGCTACGCCATCAGAGCGAAAAGTAATAATATTCGATAAATCTTCCATGCACATCGCGATTGATCACACACGCACACATACAATTGAGAAATTATTAAAACCATTGTTATTTTAAATATGAAAAAGTAATAATGCTCGATAAATCTTTCTCGCGCCACCGCAGCACCGAACGTTTTAAACGGCTCAACTATTATTCCCCCGTTTCTCACTTATGTATCTCCATTCAGGGAATTACAACGCGCAAACGATGCGAATTTCCATTCGTTGATTTCGATTCGCCGTAGGATAAACAGGCGGCTATTATTTATGCGCTTGTCGCGCGAAAAACGTGAAACTTGAAAAATCGGATAGCCCGAGCCGGGCGCGGGCGTTAATACGCGCGGGGAATTTAATTTCCACATAACTGGTGAGCGCTTATCCATCCATTTCACCGGTTTTTTTCCGTGTCTACCCCGTATCTCTTCCCCCCACCCCTCCACGGGCGCGCTGTCGCTCACCGGCGAGATATTAAAAGACCGTTCGTCAAACGCCAGCACGCATCGCGAAACAATCCTGGCCGCGCGAAACTTCGTTACATTACCGCACTTCAATTGTTGTCTCGTTACCGTCGAGCGTCGCAATAATTACACCTGTTCGCGAGCCGGTGCGAAGCCGCTCAGTTAACGTCATTCGCGGTAAATCATCGCTCGCGTGTCGCACGATACTTATAATGCCGTTATAGTTGAGGAGAACAGAGTAAAAAAAAAAAAGTAGAATTATCGTGACATTCGTTACGAGAGCGCGATTTGTACTATTTCGCATGAGGAGCGCCGTCGTGAAGGAGTACTCGCATTTACAAGTATTCATTATTGCTGTCGTCGACCTCCTTTAATTAAGGCTGCACTTGTCGGCTCGTAGTCTCATTTGCCCGTGCGACCGTAACTGAAAGATTAACCTTCCTACGCTTTGAAAACTGCGGAAACTGCTTAACAACAGATCATTAAGGATTTACATGCTTACAATGTTTTCACTGCGATCGACTCTGGAATTTTAGTCCATGTTTTAAGCGATATAAATTAATAGTAATAAAATTTATTGTAGGAATTCATAAGTCATTACTCTAGTCTAAAGAAATTTTTAAAACTTTTATTTTTGCATTGTTTATATGTTTATCTTTAATATTATAACTACCAAGGCAGTCAAAATAACTAGTTAGTAATTTTTTAAGAATTACTTAAATTTATAATTATGTATTTTTTTAGATCTTCTATTTTTGTTGTAATATGTAAATGAATGGTTGAATTGATTAGTTTACCCTTTTTGAACATTTAATTAATTTTTAACAGTTAAATTGAAAATTGATAATGTTAGATTGACAGTTTGACATTTGTTGAGCGTATAACGAAATAAAATTTGTTGAAACTAAACGAAGAAAACTTGTGTAAGAAATAATAAAAAATAAAAATATAATACAATAATACAGAAAACTTGTAAATACATTATAAAATTTTGTGAGCATGTTGTGTGTTATGGAATTAACAAAGTTATGGAAATTTTTGGCCTAACGTCTATAGGAATACTCTTTTCTTATTTTTTATCTGTATAGAACGCTCTCGCAAAATTTTAAAACATACTTACGATTCTGCATAAATTGAATGCAAAGTAAAGCTTTCAATTTGCGATGATTTCGCCCCATTGTTGATACATTCTACTTTGCATTCATTTCCGTGCTTCTAATCTTACAGCCGAGGGAAACCATTCGCCATTCAGCTTTATTAAGTTTGACTCTCCTACTTTCCAGCATAAGGGTTGATAGCTTATCCGTAGGATTATCTGATGTATAAAAGCCAGCTATACGTGCCGCAGAGACGATGATGGCACAACCGCATAACGAAAGGACCGAGTAATACGCGCGCGCATTGTTGCGGTTATCCGACGGCACGCTTGCTTTGCAGTCCATGCACCGCGGCATTAATGAACATTCACCTACATCGACCGATAAGAAAGTGAAACGATATCAATCATTAAATGATAAATATAATGCCAGATAATTAGATGAGAGATGTACTTGCCAGACAGTTGATGATCTAACAATTGAAAAGCGGTAATTTATTTTTAGAATAAATATTTTTATAAGGATTCTAATGTAAAAAAATCCTTTTATACTTTATATTTTAAATTTTAATTTATTTAATTTTTAATGAAGAAAATGTATTGTATTATAATTATATCTAAAATGTAATTATATCTAATTAAAGACAAATAAGAAGTAAATAATTTGTACGTATATATATATATATATATATATATATATACATATATATAATACAATATATACACAAATGCTATTTAATTTTTAATTTAAATTAAGATTAATTGACACACAGTTTTCAGCAATCTTATTTATACGAATCTTTATAGAAATAATTTCAAAAGTAAATTACGGCAAAATATAATATACGATAACACTCAATAATTTCTTTTGCGCAAAGAGAAAGATTAAAGTATCTAAATATTCATCTAAATACAGATTTGAAAAAAAATTTAGCGAGCCATCGAAATAATTGTAAAAGATTTTTAAGCATGATGAGCAAAAGCATAACGTTACAAACAATTGTACAATCTAGCAAACAATTTGAGCTTCCTGCATAATTATTTCGATAGTTTAACAAAATAATTTTTAGATTCCAATTAAATTTTTAGATACTTTAGCAAAATCATTCTATCCATGTGGAAAAGATTTAAAAGGGAAATATCAAGGAATACATTTACTCGATAAATGTTTACGTAGTTGTATAGTCTGATAGAGGAAACGTACAACGGCCTGACATCATTGTAATTGTATGTGACAATGCGATAAAATTCGTCATACAAATGCGGTATATTTGAATTTATCGAATTTACAAGCGAAACAGGCATTGTTCAGTTTTATAGTGAATTCTTTTCTTTCTTTTCCCTTTTTACGAACATTGACAAGAGAAATAATTGTTGCCCAGCGGGCAACAGCAACATGTCTTAATCACCAAGTTTCTACGTCGATTGTCGTAACGGGAAAAAATCTCGCGTTCATCGAGAACGACGAAACAATTTGCCTCAATTGGTGATTTTTCTCGAGCGAAGTACAGATCAAAGAAAATTCATTAGCATGTATTACCAATTCAATGGCTGTAGGTTTTTATTCGCATATATTACATTACGTTTAGTTCATTAAAATGTTTTACGCATGTTGTTGAAAACACCGTTGTTCTTTCGGACAACGGATTTTTTTTTTTTACGTAAGAAAGTACCATGACAATCATTGATTTGTGACGTACATTTACTCTCGAGCAAACTATTGCTCGTCGTTGAAAGTTGAACGCGATTCACCGCTGGGGGTCTTTTTTTTTTAAATTTCCGTTTAAAGATAGATCCTTTTCTCTTCCACAAGTAGAAAACGTTGTCAAGGAGTACTTTCCAGAGTCCGTATACTCCGCGCGAATCTTTGCTCTTTACTCAGGACTGTTTAAGTATTGGTCAACAATTCAACTTTTCTCATAAACGTTTATATCTATTGTCAAACGGCGTCATGCTGGACATCATACTCAAACGATAATCTGTGCCGCACAAAATTTTAAACGTTCGTCAGACGCAGACTTTTGCAAAAGTCTGGGCTAAAAGCTTGCGTAACGCGCAAAGAGCGATGACCGGGATTTCGATGGGAGAGAAAGTAATGTGAGTCTTGAAATGAACGGCTTCGCTGTTCTAAAATTACCCGGAAGAATCGTTATCACCGTCGGTCACAATTTCAAAAAATGTCTAATTTATCGGTTTGCGACGGTGGTAAATCACTTCCACTTAGTCTGACCAGAACAGCCCGTATCTACTGTGTGTTTTATATGCCTCATTCATCCTCGAACGCAATCGCGTGGGCGAATGAAAAACACAGACACGTATACACCGCGTCTTTTACAGACGGGTCTTTTTCATACGCCGTATGCTTCAAGAAGAACATCGCATTTTTCTTCGGCTATCTCGTTCGTCGCACCTCTGAACTGAGGAAGAGAAGAACCGAGAAAATATCCTTCTAAAGTGCGTTGTCACGTCTACATATTTTACACGTCGCAGAATGTATCGGATTACAGCTGAAGCACAAATATAAAGTTCTATAAAGATTTCTATTATATTATCTTGATATTTCTTTGACAAAAGAAATGTATTGGCAGTCGAATTATAGCTTTTAAATTTCACAAGTGATAAACTACTATTTATCTTGAAATGAAATTTTTTTATTGTAATTATTTCTCCAAAATTATTTTATAGACTGAATTATGGAGAAAATTGCAATTAACACGGACGTATAATACAATAATCTCTCGAACATTTTCCGCTGGCAAAAAAAAACGATCTCGTCTTCACTAATTAAAAAATTTCAATCTGATCGTATTGACGCTGACGGACTTATTATTTCAATCAATTCCTCATTAAGTTGTCGGATAAATGCTGGTTGTCATCTCGAGATCGGGATCGACGCGTCCTAATTTCCAGCCATCCGGAGGTTCGATCGTATTGAGATCGCGCGAGCCGAATGAAAAATCGAAACACCTGAGCGACGTTGCGTGACGGGAATGCGACGCGGAACACGTCGCTCCGAAAATCACCCGTCGCGAACGACCGAGATATAAAGGCGAGAGAATCGAGAGGGCGAGAGAGAGAGAGAGAGAGAGAGAGAGAGAGAGAGAGAGAGAGAGAGAGAGAGAGAGAGAGAGCCGTGCGGATGGCCTCGAAGAATATATACTGTCTGTCTCGGATATTCGACGGTCACCTCGGCCAGCCCGGGATGGGCCGGGAGAGCTGGTGAATAGTAATCTGCGCGGAGCACACTGCCTTATAAAGCAAAGACCGCCACCGCGTTGCGGGATGACGTGTGCCATTTCTATGCAAACTACATGTATGTATGCAGGTGGTGGCGCCGGGCTACACGTTTAAGGCGGCGGATAGGCCAGACGTAATGCCCTGATGTAGCCTAGCATTTTGGTTGCTGTTATACATACGGGCTCCTCCTTGCCAACGTCTGAAGCGCTCTTTGCCTCTCTCTCTCTCTCTCTGTCTCTCTTTCACTTCCGTTCGCCACTCTTTCACGTCCTCGCCACTCCATTCACCCCCGTTCTCTTCGTGCCCTCGATTGACGAGACTAACCCTTCGCCTTATCTTTTCTCCTCGTTTCCGTTTTGCTGCTTTTACTCTCGTTTTGCTTCTCGTTGCACCTTCGTCACGCTCGATCTTTCTCTTTCTCGCTTTCTTTCTCCCGTTTTTTTTTCCCTTTCTCATCATGCAACTTTTTCTCGCTCGTTCGTCGTCTCACTTCGTCGACATCGATGGAACGTAGTCGATTGAACGAATCGACACGAAACAGAAGGAAAAAAATATTCTGTCAGATGCACGAAACCATTTATTGATTTCCTAACAAGCAAGAGGGGCTATCACGCGAAGCGGATTCTATATTTTGAATTCCGATCGTCGGACGTAATCTTGACGACGAAAGAACTTGACGCCTCTCCGAGGCAATTTCTTCTTTTTGCCATCTTTTTGCAAAATATGTTATAAGATTTCTTTTTTCGAACTAAATTGAAAATTTCGATAAAAATCGAGATAACGCTTCGGACGATGACTTTGTGCTCCATTCTTGTTGGGACGACGCGGCCCAAAATCGACCAAACACTAACAAGCTGAGCTTCTAGCGTCCGGAAAGGGAGAGATAGATAGATAGAGAGAGAGAGAGAGAGAGAGAGAGAGAGAGAGAGAGAGAGAGAGCGTGCACGGAGTCAGCAGGGCTAAATTACACGTTCGATAAAATAAGCACGGGAGCACACAAAGCGTGCCCGTGAAGCGCTCAGCCGCACGCGCGCGGATCCTTTGTCCGCAGCCAAGCGAACGTGTTTTTCAGGAATTCGGCGCCCCCGATTGCTTCTGTCTGCGTATATACATCCACGCGCTCGCGCGCGCAAGCGGCCCACTTACCCCTTTTACTATGGCAGAACGCGCATCCCTTTGTTTTCTAGAGGCCTCCATTATGCTTTCAAACATGGATAACCGACTGACAAGTCAGATCGTGCGCAATATATCATACAATAGCCAAATAAAAATAGGAATAAATCTATCTTTCATTCTTCTTTCTATTTTTTTCTATGTCACTGTAGATAAAGATGATTTCTGTCATCTATTTGCGCTTGTCCAGCTATTATCAATTATTCTTCTAGTTTTTCCAGCGCGGAGTATTTTAGTTTCATTGTTGTTAAGATTCACGGGAAATTTGAATGTACAATAAATAATTAAATCTTACTTAATTATTTAATTATTTAATATATTAAATAATCCATTAGAGCACATACATCGACACAGATTACTTGACATCTTAAAATATTTCTCAGTAAGCTGTGTAAACATTCTTAATTTAATAATTAAGTTGACCTATTAATTAAATTACCAAATATAGTATCCAAATAATCTAGTGATATATCGTATCAAAAACGCACATCTAAATCACTTTTTATTGGAACATGAAGAAATGTTTTCTTGCGTATGGAATTTTATTGTCTTTTAGAAAGGATTTTAGATATTTGGTTTTTAGAGATGTTCATTATGGAGTGCAACACCCAACTAATCAACGAATGGTGAACTGTGTAAAAACCTCCGTACTAGATTTGTGTTAATGGAAAGAATTTTATCCAGAGGAAGGATTGAGAATACAGCAATGGAACCAGTTTTCATTGCCACGAATCTTTGAAGTGCTCGAAACGAAAAGTGAATTCCTCAATGCTCGACGCGCGCGCGCACACACAAACACACACATCTGCATTCCATAATCTACCTGATAATTTACCGTGGGGATTATTACATGATGGATGCAGAGAACACGGAGTCTGCAACAATCGTGTACTCTGCATTAGCGTGGCGTTTGTAATTAATTATTTTCATTCATTATGCCGCGTACAATGATGTTTGCTGGCATTAAATTAGACAACGGAACGTTGTTGCATCGGCGGAAACTCGCGGCAGCGAGTACCTGATGCTTCGATCTAAATAATTTGCGTCGCTTCCAGTTAAATAAAGTGTTGAAACTTCGTTATCGTGAAACAAGTGCAACATTCAATGCACGCGAAATTGAGTAACTGACACGATATGCAGTACAACATGGAAGTCTGTAAATAAACACTATACGTTGTTTAGAATGAGATTAGCAGAGTTAGATTGCAAATTAACTACATGTGCGTGTATTTGCAAAAGAACTAGCAGTTTCGGACTTTGAATCACTGATCACGTGGCCTTTTAATATGGCAATAATCCGCTATTTACGCCGCAGAAGTCAGAAAAAATAGAGTAAAGGTAACTTCCTGGCAATCACTGCTCATGCTTTTGTATTATGTTAGTTTGACGTTTTAAGAGATTGTAAATTATTTTTTATGCGCCTTATGTTCCTTATGTGGAATATTTAGAAGAAAACAAAGCAGAAGAATGTTTAATTTTTTTTAATACAAGAAAATAAATATTTTGTATATCTAAATTTTTTATAATAGTAAATAGTACAAGTTTTTATTGGTGTACTATATTTTTTTTAACATAATAAATAATATTTGATAAATTAAGTTTTCACTATATCTATGTAAGTATTACTCTATATATTTTTCTCGGAAATATATTTTTCTCGGAAATATATTTTTCTCGCCTTCTCATTAAAAATAACGCATTTAACAAACTTCCCGTTTAACTTTGTTTTACTTTATGTCCCGATTAAATTTACCGTGTATTTACTTTGCCACTTCTTTTTACGAGTGGTTAAAGGACTTTCCGAAATTTGGCGTTCATGGAAGCCCCTGGTATTTCAGTTTCCTCGATACTTTGATGAATACGAGTAGCGGTCAAACACGCGCTCGCTACTTTCAGGTTTCCCGAACTCGATTTGCCACCATCTACGTATATATATATATATATATATATATATATATATATATATATATATATATATATCGAATATATCATATGTGTGTGTGTGTGTGTGTGTATACACATATGTATTCAAAATACACACACACACACACACACACACAAAAGATAGAATCGAGAAACGCAAGGCGTTTAGAATGCCGAACTTTTCCGCAGCCGAATCGAATCCCCGATGAAAGGAAGACCCACATGAGAGCGGTATAGCATGGATGTCTTCTTCCTCGCGCACAAGTTGAATTTTCCTTCTAGTGCATCCTGTTTTTCGTGAATTAAAGATATTTACACGGATACGTTATGCGTCAGAGCATCTTATTCCCGACGCTCTTCGTTGAATGCACTTAACGGAGCAGCGATTTTTACTCTGCCATTTTATAATAGACTTTCGATTTTATACGAACAACAATAGAATGAGTAACATAAGACGAAAAGGGAATCAGAAGTAAAAAGATATTTCTTCTGTTTTTATTACATTCGACACGATGGCAGAGATTCACATTTTATCCTACGTACAGCTCAATTAAACAAAGTGATATTGGAATTCCTTCCTCCATTTATACAGTTCCTTCTGTCGATAGATCTTATTTCTTAACGTTACTCTTTTATAAGTGAGACGTATATTTCTCGACATTATAATTTTATAAATATGAATAATTACTTACTAAAGATGATTATTTGATTTCCTATTTGGGACTTATGAAAAATCAGATTTTTACTTGTCGAAGATGTCAATATCTGAGTTATTAGATCAATTTGAATAAATTAAATATTTAAAGTTTTTAAATTTTTTTATCTGAAAAAAACCTAGTTTCTTAATTCATCTAATTGAATAATTATAAGTTTAATAAAATTTGAAAAAAATCAGAATATATCCAAATATTATATGCTATAAGTAATAGTAAAGTGGAATATGTGATCTGGCTTATTTGAATATGTATGTGAAAGATGAGATAATGTAGTTTTTTTTTTCTCTTAAGGTAATGAAAATATTTACACACATTTTATATTCGATTAAATTCCACAATCTCTCTCTTTCTCTCCCTCTCCCTCTCTCTCTCTGTCCAAGATTCGTAAACTTCCTTTTTTTCCGCACAAAAACACGAATGCTGAAGGATTCGGACCATAGTAATTCCGAGGGTAACATGAATAAAGTTTTGTGAATGCGACGCGGACGGTCGCATTTTCGAGAGCGCATCGCGTATGCGCCCCGCCACGCGTATCTTTTTTTTCCTCTTCCTCCTTTTTTTATACGGACGCGTTCGCACGGCGTAAAAGGCATGTATGTCCGTTACGTATCCATGGATTATTCAAATGAGGTCAGGACGAGAAGCAGGCACATTTGGGCTCGCCACACCAGCGGCGCAGTCTCCTTGAATCGTAATCTGCTGTCGAGGGCAAACATCCTAAATCACCTGCGCTGTGCCCGGAAATAGGTCGTATCCGTGAAAATTTTAACAAAGCGCGCACACGCGCGCATTTGAAGAAAAAAAGTTTCTTCGCTCTTTCGGCTGCATCACAAATATCGTGGAGTTTTATCCGTCGGTGGTTGATGAAACGTGCGCTCTAATTATTCAAACGATCGCAATCAAAACATTACTTCTCTTGGCTAACCATATCATGTTTAATAGGCAAAGAAAAACGCAGTGTCATCATAAGAATCAATGCTAATGTAAAAATCAGATTTTATTCTGTCGCTAGCTGTTTTGCACGGGTATTAAATTATTAGTGTAATTTAACGACCAATACCATGTTTGATAACAATACTATTCCTGTTTGCTGTAAACTTGTCGGAATATACATATATATTTCGCAGCGCGCCTTTATATATATATGCTGTCCAAATAATGCCGCAAGACATCGTTATGGCGATGTGCAAACTGCCCCATAACTCGCACAGCACATTTCCCTAGGTGATTTACATCGAAAGAAATGAGCGGAGCGCGCGCGGGAGCACGGGTCGTCTTCCTAAAAAATTTAATAACAAGGTAATTCAGAAAGGGCCCGAGCCGTGGAAAGTAGTTTCTAATTCACGAGGGTCGGGGGTAAAACAAGCGGAATTCAGGACTCGGTTCCGCGTTTGTTTTCCTCCCGGCGTTTCCACTGTGCCTTTATAACTTCTATTTTTCTTTGTCCCCCCCCCCCCCCGATAAAAAAGTTCGCTGCCGGCGGCGGCATGGCCGGCGATAGCCCCCGACCGGATAATTGCGGCGTCGTTTGTCGACTTTTCTCCCCCTCGCCAAGACAATCGACTTAATTAAATTACCGTGATTATACCCACTGGTCATCTCTCTTCTCTCAGATCGACGCGTGCCCTACAACATCCCGTCGGATTGGAGGGCCCTTTGGTTCAGCAATCTCGACGAGCTGCAGAGAGTGAACGAGGCGAACGACAACAACACCGTTTCTAACGTCACGGTGCAATTGGGCGGCACCGCCTTCCTGCACTGCAAAGTTCGCAATTTGGCGGAGAGGACCGTTTCCGATGCCGAGGTAAGAAAGTAACTATGTAACCCTTTGCGTCGCGAGAAAACTTTTAAAAGAAGCGACCGATTTTCAACGAATGGCCGAATCAAAGCCGCAATCGAGGCTTTCATGCTACGACGAACCGATTTCTCTGGAATGACTATTGTGCCTCTTTTAGTGGATGCGATTCTTTCTCCTTAGCGCTTATCGCGCTTTTATATACTCACGTACTTCTGTATGCGGTAAAGGAAGACGTAACGCGCAAAATTTATGTTTGCATATAGAGCTATGGCAGTTACGAAGTGAAATTGCTATGGAGTACATTATGTGTTCCAAGATGTAAAATTTATTTGAAATAATTGCCTACCGATGCGGATGTTTAATATATTATATACATTTAATTATGTGATTAACTTAGGGGAGAGTTGCCGAACGCGTACCATTTAAGTTATTTTTTATTATGTTTCCCATTTGGTACTGATCAGTATGCAAATGAACGTTGGAAATTGTAGTTTAATATTTCAGGTACCTATTATAACAATGTTTCACCAAATTAATTTATTACTGGTCAATCGGTCGTCTAAATAATTTATTTAAAAAAGATGAAGTATTTAATAATTTATAAATAACGATAGTGAAAAGTTAAAAATCTAATTGAAATGAAACTGATTTAAATTTATTTTTATTTTATTTTATTTATTAATTGACATATTTTCATTTATATTGATTATTATATAGTTTTATTATCATTTATTAATCTTACACCATTTATTGGGATAAAATTTGTAGTATAAAATTTAGAAAACTTGATAGATTATATAAAATAGCGAATTTTTATAATAGTTGGAAATATGTATATGCAGTGAATATAAAATTTCCTACGATAAATCTTTTTTTATAAAAAATTTAATATAAAATTACATTATCCATAATTACGTTATTAACTACGTAAGTTGATAAAAACTAACTTTAACTGTATTTAATTTTTTTAATGTGTTGTTAGTGCATACAAAACAGGAGATGTAATTTATAACATTTTGTCTATATTATTATTATTACTGACTTTATATTTTTGTCATTAACTGTTGCTTATATTAAATAAAAATGTAAAATATAAAGAGGTATTATTTGAGAAACCAACATGCACGTTTATATAGCAACTCTTTCCTATATTGATTATATTAGCAAATATAAAGGAAATGGTAATATTATAATTACTCATTTTATGTACAATAACTTTGTTATAGTCAATATTTTTTATTGAAAAGATTATATTTACCAAAGTAATCTCTAATAGGTTCTCAATTCATAATTATGAAATATTTGTTACATCGAATATCATTTATAAAAATGTAGCGACACTGTAAAATAGAGCGAAGAGATACAGGGATAAAACGGCCTATCACACAAGAATAAATTTATAAAATTTATAAAAAATATAATAAATTATAATAAAAAAAGTTTTATTATAAAATAATATATTTATTCAAAATATATAAAGAGAAATTGTTGCAGTATATATGCAAATGTTTATACGTACACATAAGTTCTTTTTTGCATATAGACTATGGTACTAAAAATCTATAATACAAACTAATAAATTATAAATTAGCAGTAACACTACAGTTAACTTATCGTATTAATATTTTGGTACAAAAACTTTGAAAAAGAAACTGTGTTATTGAGACATCAGTACGCTTAATGGGTTACAATTACATTAACGAAAGCTCACGTTATTGTTTAACTTTGCATAACTGGAAATGTATCCAAATGAATAAAAAGTTAGCTAACAAGAAAGAACTGAAGTATACATACATTTGTGTGATAATACGCTCAAATTTAAAAAGAAGTGTAATGAAATGTTAAAATGTACGTTGGAAAAGTTTCTGGAAATGTTTGAAAGTAAAAAATGTCTGATAACAAATGTCGGCTATTGTGTATTAATACCACTACATAGCAGCAGATTTCTAAGTAACTTCAAAAGTAATTACTAGAATTTGTTACCTACTAAAGTAAAAATAATACGAGTGACCATAGTACCTACACACTCCATAATGTCATTTTTTTCTACGTTTTTTCTTTTCTTTTTTCTTTAAGGTAAAACATTACAAGCGTATTATTCGTATTATTTCTTGACGTGTCAGAAAAATAATAACACATTGTTTAGAAAGTTTGGCAGAATTTATCACTTATTTACATATTAAATTGCATTAATCATAATCGTTAATTACAGTTAACATATTTTAGTATCTTTTTATATTAAAAAAATGTTTTTATTTTATGACGCCTTACCATACATCATTTATGTAGAGATAACGCGTACGTATAAATAGTTATGCTAATGTCTACGCAATAGCAACACGAACATAGTACATGGTTAATCTTGTTCGTGTAACCATAGAACAACTCCATACAAATTTATTCATGTACACGAGCGTAATGGCCTCCTTTTGCGCATCCACTCTAACGCTTCGGAGTAGTAAGGCGATCGATGATCGCGACGCATTGAACCCTGCTGAGAGCACGGCAATCGGTATGCGATTCCACGGAAACGACGAACTCGTATTGGATACAGATAGACGCAATAATGGCGCCCGTTGAAGATGTCTTTATCAAGCCTTCGACTTACCTATGGGAAATCATTTTTATCCCTCACCGTTCCTCCTTCAACCAACCCTCGATCAACCATCAATATTTCGTAATAATATGGGAAAGTAAAAGCGGTGCTTAGGCCATCTCTTTCGCGCGTCACTATTGCGTCATCTTGTATTCGATAGCTCGGTATCGATACGTTAAATCGCTCGCAAGTAACGTGCAAGATTGATGCTGGCAAAAAGCCGATGACCGCGACAAATCCGCCCCAATTCGAAAAGACATCCTTACAGCGACGGCGATTCGGTGCAGGAACTTGAGAACTTTCACGTACAAGTGGCGAACTAGTAAGCTCGCACAGTAGCAAACCAACATAGTCTTCTTCGTCATTGTAGAATTTATAGGATCGGATGTCAATGACCGAAAGTCGGCTATTGTTCTGTAATATTGTCGTACAATAACGACGCTTTCAAACTTTCTACTTTAAATCTTTGTCTCGACACGTCCGACGACAGACTTATGATGTATGACCAATATTTCCGCGATTTATGGTTTATACAAAATTTAACGCCCATTGATGGTGTATTATTCCTTTCTTTTGCACTAGTAACAGTGTATCCGTGTTTGTGAAGTTTATTTGAATTTCCAATTTGAAATGTTTATCGGAGCGACTAATTAATTTATTTGCTATTTATTATTTTATATAATTTAACCATCATTTTGTTTAATTACGATTCCTAAATTGTAATGCAAGATATCGTGCTAACGTCGCAAAATTTCATGTATTTTGCCGTAAAACAATAACTCACTTGTATATACTTTTGTAAAATATCGAAATTTTCAATTTTAATGAAATTTAACTGATAAATCACAAGTTAAAATAATTAAATTATATTATTAATGAATATTGAATTTGATTGTTAAGTAATTTACGAATTTTGCTGATAATTGCAAATGAGAAAATATCAGCTTATGAAGCTTTATGATTTACCTAATTTGACTTCAACAGCTTATGGGATGGAAAAAATATCTTACGATTCTAAAATATAAAATTGCAAACTTTTCAGAGCAATGCATTTTGTAATAAAATATTGTGATATAATTTATTTTATGAAAGGTTTATTGAGATACTTTAGATTAATAATTTTTATTTTTATAATACAGCCGAAAATACCTTGAAACCAGACAAGATAGTTTTTTACAATAGAATATTAGATGCTGAAAATGATGTTGCGGGCGAAATTTTACTAGCACGTGAGATTTTCGAAATAATTGAGAATTTATGATACATGTCGAAAATAACTTTTTTTGCGATGTTGAATTTTTTGTAAGAAAGGTTAAAGTTATCTTGAAATTTTGATCAACAGTTGAATGTATTATTCATTCCCTCTGTAACATACTCTTTTTTAAATATTTATATCTTTTTAACTATGAACTCTCTTCTTTAATCCATTAAAGAATAGAGTTCTACTAATTTTTTATTATATTGATGCATACTGCATTTGTTATTATCTTTTATTGTTGATTCCTGGCGTAGGTGTTTCTATCACGAGGATGAGCGAGTTTTTTACTAAAGTAATCTCTTCGCGTGAAACAGAATGGGTAACGCTAAAACTACTTCAAAAGCAAAATTCTACATTTGAAGCTTTTTTAAATAATATGACTAAAAAGTAAGATTTCAAATCAAAAAACACCTTTTAAAGGGAATGAACAAATATGGTTTTAAACAGAAATTCTAGATAATGTCAATCTTTTTTAAAATATTTTTTAATCGTTATAAAAAGTCATTTTTAACGATGTATTAAACTTAATTTCGGACCTGTGTGTGCTGTCAAATTTAATTTGTGACACCGTTTTCAGCATAAAAAAAATTTATAAAAAAATTTTAACATAACATAATTTAAAAAAATTTTTTTGTGTATAAACTAGTGTCAAAATGAAAAGAATATTAATAAATTTTTTTATGGAGATAATTAAAATTTTATTTACTTGACATGAATAAAATAGAGGTAAAAAAAGTATCGTTTAAATTAACAAGAGAATGATTAATTTATAAAATTTTTATTTATAATTAAAAATGTTTATTTTAATATATTATTGTGTAAAAAGCAATTTTCTTTCACATATACAAACATAATGGAAAGAATGCATTACATCTGATATGTTCATAATAGTCCATTGGATTTATATAAATGATAAAAAAATTAGTACGTTTATTTCCAAATAAACATATTTCCAAGAGAACGATTATACCTGGGAATCTCGAGGTAAAAAAGTGAAATCTCCTGTGAAATCTCAAATGCCGCAACAGAGGCTGTCGCGAACCTGCTAGATGAAATCACTCAGAAATCCCGTCGGCTGGGTGATCCGCAAATTCACTTATGACGTCGTTACTTTTAATTCAATTATTTATGACGAATTCAACGGGTCGTTGCCGACCGGTCCGTATATCCACCCGATCATGGCGCGCGGCGTAACTGCATTATCGCGTTAGCAGTCAAACCGGGAAAGATTGATGGCGACGAAAAGTCGAACGCCGCGAAGTAATTTTGATAGAGCGGCCGAGAGAACGAGTGCCGGCGCTCTCTGCGAAGCCGCACACCGCGTGCTATCGATGTCGTCTGAGAGGATCTTTTTTTCTGTCCGTGGTCAGTGCGCACAACAGTGACATTGAGAGAGGATGCACGAAAACGCATTGCGGAAGGTGCCAATATAAACACGAAAGTCGATTATCAACATCTGGTTGCCGACTTTTTATTGGAAGGATAGCGCTTTCTTTTTCTTTCTTTCCCTCTGTCTTTTCCACCTTCTTGCGGCATCAATATCGATTTGCGCAGCATCGCTAGAGAGCAATATTAATGAATTACCCCTCGAAATTCCGATAATTAACGCGGCGTACTTTATTGGATCGGGAAAGCCATTTCGTACCGAGATAAAACTTGAATTGGAAAGGAGAGACTAAATAAGTTCACGAGATGCGCATGAAAAAGTATTTTGACATCGACCGCAGAGAATAAATTTGCGATTAAAATAATAATATAGTTATTTAATTTACTTGCATGCAGTCATTTTAAGTAAACAGTCTTTAAATAAACAATTACATTTGCATTTTAAAGCTAATGTGCTATTTAATATAAGATTATAAAATTGTAAAGATTGTCTCACTGTCATCTACAATAAAAGATTGCATATTTAGAGGAAATAAAATATTTAAGAATTTATTTTGAAGAATGTAGAAATAAATAAAGCAAGATGATGGTCAGGAAGAAGAGAAAATAATCGATAAGATATACGATAGGTTTTTAAGGGAGTATTTTAGCTTAGAGCGCGAAAGTTTGCTTACTTGTAGATCCTTTCTCTCTCTCTCTCTCTCTCTCTCTCTCTCTCTCTCTCTCTTCCCCTTTTTTTAATAAAGAAAACTACTGCACATATTTTTCTATGCTTTTACGCAATATTTTGCAAATACCTACAAATTTTGGTATGGCTAAGTGCAAACTTGGGCGGAAAAGTCTAATGGAAAAAGCTATCGGCAAATCTTGATTTTTACTAACAATAAATTTTTAATTAAAGATAAAAATAATAATAGAAGAATTAATAATTTTATTACAATATAAATGTAATCCGTGTTTATTATTTAACATCTTGTAAATGTAGAAAGACTTTTTATATTTTCTTATTATTGTATATCTATATTATATTGTTTTTAATAGTAAAGTATAGCGAAAAATTGGTAAAAATAATTGTTATCATAGACTTTATTAAAAAATCATGGAATTTTGCCAACTTTGGCTATATGTTTATTAGTTTTTGCGTTATGCAAATTCAAGAAAAAGAAACATACCTTTTAAGTTGGCTGACACGATTTCTCAGAAACTACTGAAGTTATAAGAATACTGAAGTTACTTTAATTTGTGTAAAATATTTGTCTGTTTATCGTAGGAACTAGGATTATTGTGATCTCTATACATTAACTATTTTTTTATATAAATTCAATCGACTTTATAATCGACTTTTAAGAAATGATACTTGTTCTTTAAAATTATGCAGTTTTAATAATTTGTAATAATTTCAATTAATCTTTTTTACAGATAGATATGTATTTCATGTGCATTTAAAATAGTCAAAGTTAAAGATAGTTTTTGTAGATATATAAAAGCGTAGAAAAAAAAATATGTACAGCAATTTTATATTTAAAATTAATTTTTTAAGATTAACCTACTTTTTTACACTCTAGACTAGAATACTCTTTTAAGATATTAAGATGGCAGTCTTTATTTCTTTTTTTTTAAGATTTTAGAGAAATGATTTTAAATCCTATATTTATATTTACATCGCTAGAATATATGCAAAATATTTTATCCCTAGACGATTACTTTTCTGAATTATACTCCTTTAGTAGTCTTTTAAAGTCATAAACATAATTTTTCATATTCTCACTGTAATTTTCCCGAAGCGATGAGATTACGTATAAGGGAAGCATGAAATACGTGGTTTTGTAAACTAGCGTAATTAGTATGAAATGTGGTTTAACATCGGACGCAGGTGTGGGGAGAAGGAAACACAGCGGGATATCTGACTTGGCGTCTTTGAGGGACAAGGATCCTTTGTCTTGACGATCGTCGCGGTTGAATTGAAGCCATGGATTTGGTCGCCGTAATGGTCCACTTCCGCCTTTAGACATTAATTTCACCTCTGGCCTGTGTGGGTTGCTCGATAAATCGATAACCACAATAAGAGAGGGATCTCGTGAAAGATTAATGTCTTAATGATATCTCTCAATTCTACTTGTGGATGATCAACAATTTCGCGAAGGTTTTCTTTGTTAACGGATCATGCCTATAACTATTTTGGTTTCTTATAATTTTTTTATATTCGATATTATTTTTAACGACGCATGCGCGCTTTTCATGGCATAATAATATTTCACGATTAACTTTAACCAGGTTGCATGCAGTCGATATATCACGGGATTAAAAATAGCATTCCGGATATCGATGCTTTCATAAAGTCGACTGCCGGCCGTTCCTTAAATCATGCGACATGACTTTAAAGGACGTGCGCAAGTCACTTATCTTGCTAACCAGCAAAAGCTGGATGAATGAAAATATGTGTGTGATGATTTATGATGGACTGCATGAGAAAATTATGACAGCTATTAGAATAGCCGTTGTCGAAGTATAATCTAATGATTGCTAAAAATGATATCGAAATGCTGCAAACTGTATCAGAAATTCCAATAAACGCGTTTAGACTTAGAATTACGCAGGTGTTGTGAAATCGAGAGGTTCAGTATGATTTTAAATGTCTCGTGATCCTATTTTAGATTTTGTGTCACCTGAAAAGTCTCGCGTACTTGCAGATATCCCAGGATATTTCCTTTCCTACTTAAACAAAATGCGAATTGACGTCAATTCCGAGATGCTGATTTGTAGATCCCCGGGGAAACGTTTCTCATTACAATTGTATGCGGAAAGCAACGTGAATGCGATCATTTATTGCGTCGAGACTGCGCGTCCCGACCTCAGAATCCCCGCCGATGGACTCGTGCCGACCACTCATCTTGGCAACGAGCAGCGGTAACTGCCGGAGTCGGCCGACAGATTTGGGTTATCCGACAGGTCGGTCCATTGTCCCATAGTTGTAGTAGGCTAAGCAAACACGTCGTCTGCCACACGCGAGCTAATCCGCCGTTTATTTTATTGAACTGTTTATGACGATTCGGAGGGCGCGCATAGTTTGCGGTAGGGATAGGGATACATCGTTAAAAAATATTTGAGATTTTAGTAATATTCAGTATTATATATTATATAATACATTTTCTTTATTTAACTTTATTTAATTCTCTTAATTGTAGCATAATAATCTCTCAAACTATTCCCGCAAATGTAGATTAAAATAAAATTAGAAATTTTAGACAGATTTAATTTTGTTATCTTAAATATACATATATGTTAAACACTCTCTCTAAATTTAAATCTTTACAATTATAAAATCTGACTACATAATCGTAAATATATTTAATTAAATTCTATACTTATATGAGCCAATTTTATATGTTAAATATTATGCAGTTATTTTATCAGTTAAATAGAATTTTAAAATTATCTAAGATCAGATTTAAGATAATCTTTAATGTATGAACCAAGGAAAATATCCCAATAACTGGAAATGTAATAGTACAGAGCCAAAATTGTTGTATCGTGTATTTTTGTAAAAATTTACGATAAAATCTAATTATATAATATAAAATTATATAATATATGATATATAATATACAATTAATTGAAATCTGAAGTATTTTTTAAACATTATTATTAACAATTTCTTTAATTATTCCAAAAATAATACAAATATGTAAAGCATCTGAATGAACCAATATTTCAACAATTTAAAAGGCTAATTTTTAAAGTATTAAATATTTGTTCTTAATGTATTACTTATAAATACAAAAAACAAATAATCCGGATGAATGTACGTTTCTTAAAAATGTTAAGAATATTGTCGAAATATAAATTTTATAATAAAACCTAGTTGTGTAGTAAATTCTTTTTTTATGTTAAATTTTATAATATTTAAAATAATTTATCTTATATCTAAATATCTAAAAATGTGTTTAAAAATGACAATTAAATTCTAATTATAAAATAGTACATTTAAGGTTAATAATAAGTTTCCTAATTGTGCAAATATCTCTTCTTTAGTCCAAATTATTCGTGCAATGTAAGAAAAGTATATGTCCCGTGCCTCCTCAAAATAAATCTAATTCTCTCCCTTTCTCTCGTAGTTTAACTCTCAAAGCATCGGAAGGTGTTATATGGATCTATATTATGCGACAGATCCATTGTCGCAGCGTGCGACGGCGTAGCCGCGACGTTTCGCTCGCGGCGCGCTAATCCGCTCAGGCACATTAATTTCGTTGGGTTGTTTATTAACTTAGAGAGAGAAAGAGAGATAGATAGATAGATAGATATAGAGAGAGAAAGAGAGAGAGAGAGAGAGAGAGAGAATGAATGGGAGATGTACCGAAGCTGCATGTTGTGCCGAGGGACCGTGCGCGCGTTCGCATTTAGTAACTCCATTAACGCGTTAACAATCGGCGGCGGGACCGGCACGGGTTATCGCTAGATCACGCGCTCGTATAACTGGGCGATCTCGCGTGTCCCGAGATAGCGTCGGCAATCACGCTTCGTTCCGTTCGAGCGGTGATACGAAACGAACCGGCACGCAATGTGGAGACTCTCCCCGTTATCGCTGCACTCTGCACCAATAACGTGTGCGTGAGTGTATGTGTGTACGTGTGTATTTTTTTTCGATTCTTCCCAATTTTTTTCCTTACCGTCGACGATCTTAAGCGATCGCTTCGATAGACGAAATGATTCGTTGTGAGACTCTCTGATCTCTCTTTCTTCCCCCCCCCCTCTCTCTCTCTCTCTCTCTCTCTCTCTCTCTCTCTCTCTCTCTCTCTCTTCTCTGATATTGCGGTTGCACGTCACGCGCGATCTCTCCGATAACGCGCGATGCCGTAATCCGAATAACGCGGCACCTGGCGCGTATAATCTTGAAAGTGCTTTTTTTCTGCAGACTCTGTAGGAAAGAGATGATTTACTTTTGATTACCGCGATTCAAAGCACTTTACAATGATGCGCAATATTGACAATACGAGGTGCATATACACTTAAAGTGCTTTTTATAGAACGAAATAATCGAGTATCTAATTAAAGATCTTATTTTGCTTATGTCATATATATCTATCAGTCTTGAATTATATCAATGGATTGCTGGAAATAAACTTTTTGTCGTAGTTTTTGGCTATAAAAAACTGCTTTTACTTTCGAGAAATTTTATAATAAAAAAATTTATTTTAAAAAATTGAAAATTCTATTATTATTATGATTCCTTTTTTGTAAACTCTGTAGGAAAGAGATGATTGACTGTATCAAATTACTTTTATTTTTTAGAAATTTTGTAATAAAAAATTTCATTAAAACGTTGATTTATTTTCTTATTTATATTATTGCGCTTTTTTGTAAATTCTAATAAAAGGATGATTTATTCTTATTACTGAGATCCAAAACGCAATAGCACGTGAAGATTAATAATACAAAATGTATATAAGAGACACTTAAGCTGTTACGTGGAATGATCGAGTATATCCAAGAAGATTGAAGATCCTCTATCGTTTATACATTATACATATCTAACCAGTCTTAATTTAGATCAATAGATTGCTAAAAACAATTTATCTTGTTTAGCAGTTCTTGACTTTTATCAAATAACTTCTATTTTGAGAACTTTTGTAATAATATAGAATTTTTAATACACAGATACTTAACAACTTATTGTAAAGTTTTTACTAGATAGAAATTTTTTACTGACTTCTTCTATTTTTTATATCTGTCAGATATTATTTATGATAAAAACTCTTGTGCAATAAGTGTGAACAAATTTTTGAATTAATAACATTTTAATATTTGTTTAAAATGACTACATGGATTTGCAACATTTAGTCTATAATGCTTTTATGTGATTAATCGCTCCAATCTAGAAATATGTCAAATCGTATGAGTGATCGGGATCATAATTGCCATCTCGTATTAGATTTATTGAAACATAATAAGGATAAATCTAATCGTTTCATCTGCTTTGTCAATACAATACAAGTCAAAACGCTTGTGTTCACGTTACATTTATTGAACTAGATGTAATATATATCTGACGTGCGTTACGGAACTCAACATGATATAAATTTATTATTATCAATATATATTGCTGCAAATTAATTTGCCTCCCCACAAATATTTTGACTGAAATCAAAATGCATAGTATCATGACAAAGTAGTGCTATGTTCGAAAATAACATTTGCGGCTACACGCGGAACTTTAGACGGCAAATACCGCAACCATAACGTTTCATGATGTTCGAGTAGCGTGAAACAGAAACTGAAAAGCCAGACAGGATATACCTGACCTAACCCTTTAGCGAGATAACCAAGCACTGGTTGTGGTCAGTCACCCGTGGAGGTTACATGAACCTAATGTTACTCATTGTATCTATCACCAATCTGCTTCCGTAATATATTCTCTTGCTCTCTTCATTAAATAGATTTATACGGTAACAGTGAAACACACAATGAAACAGATGAATAATTAAGAAAGTTTTCTAAAATATTTAATTTTATTGACTTTGCTTTTGACTTAAACAGATAATGAATTTAATTGATAATAAAATATCTCACATTTATATTTATATTTTTTTATTAGATAGTAAAATATATAACTTATTAAGTAAAAAAGTATTTAATATTTAACCTTAGCAGACAAATGCGGAATGCATGATTATCCTAAACGAAATTCAAACTGCATTTATTTTCGCACATTTTTCATGTTTCTTTTGCTTTAAAAATTTTTCAATACTTCTCTAACCAAAAACATGTTTATATACAATCATCGTTTTCTTCATAAAGAAACGAAGAAACGAAGAAAGTACACTTTACTGCTGGTAGAAAAAGGATTGAGACATCCGAGAAGTTTAGGGTGACGTTTTATCGCGCTTTTGTCTTCTAGGAGTAAATATTAGGTATGAGTCAGTAAAATTAATGCCAAAGTGAAAACTCTTTTAAAATTGTTACATATTGGATTAATGTGTTGAATGTCGTGACAGTTATAATTGATAGAAAACAGAAGGGAAGAAAGAAAAATACTTTAAAAAGTTTTCCGCATGTATCACGCGTTTATACAGGAGCCAACATGTTTTCGCCCCGTTCGTCTGGTCTTTTTCAAACATGCCTTCAAGTATCACACGAATATACACTGACGTACCACAACATAGCGACATACTTCTTTCAATTGATGCACCGATGGTCCACTGCACGTAAAAGGATGAGAGAAACGCTGACCTACATACATCATACAGACTGCTGCACTCTACACGGCAATAGAATCGACCTCGCCGGTTGTTCTGTCGAAATTTCGACGACGTAAACTTTCCACGTCGGGTATGCCTTTCGTCCGGAACTCTCATCGAGTCTCAAGAGTCATCGGAACAAACTCTCCTCCCTTGAATCGTTACCGAACGAGATCGTTTTTGGTTGACCAGAAAAAAAACAGTATTCCTTTCATGATACGATCCCACTTTTAATCCTGTTGACGCAACGCGCGTGCTCGTAAAGCGGAATGTTTGAATATAGACGATATAGATATACGTAAATCCAAGAAAATAATCACGACAGAAGTACGTGATTAACTCGAGAGGTTAAGAGAGAAGTACGTGAAATGATCGAATAACCGAAATAAAAATTCCTTAATAGTCAATATGCATCTATCCGAGAAAAGATTGCGTCAAGATCGCCGCTTCGTTTCTCTGTGCTTCTCGTGATCTTCAAGAAGACGTACTCTGAAATAAGTTCAGCTTTTATACAGAAGAAGAAAAGCAAATCCATAATAATTGGTCTACCGAGAAATTTCACATCAATCTAAAGTTTGAAGCTGATCGAAGTACCTCAAGTGGTTTAATGCTTTTGGACGAAGCGATCTCTTCCGAATGCCTGGAAACATTGAAGTGCTTGATTGTAGCCGAGAGAGCTGGCAATCATACTGCGGCGAAGTTTCGCCACTTGAAATTTCCGAGCGTCTTGTCCAGCTTGCCAGCGCTCGCGAAAAGATAGCAAATTAATATTATTACATAAACATAATGCAGTACAAAGAATTAGCATATTTATGTCGACGTAAACGCGACTTTGTAATTCCTTTTGCTATTTATCTTGTTTAAAATAGAAAGAAATACATAAAAATTATACATATATATTTTTTTTCTAAGACAAATTATGTTAAATATGTTACATTAGTCAAACAATTGAGTTAACACATTTCTCGCCATTTACATTTATAAAACTGTAAGTAAAAAAAATTTAATATAATTGCCGCTAAATGTTTAATGTTTCAAATTTGATTTAATATATTTGTTGAAATATTTTTTTTGCTCTTTAAAGTTAAGCAAAATATTATTGAGAACATAATTCGGAAAAGTTATTTATTTTGTGTGCAGTGCAAATTTGTAACGCGAATTAAAATAGATTTAATTACATGATAAAAATTTTTTTTTAATTAATTTAATTAAATCATGGTAAAAAAATTTTCACCTACACATATTCATCGATTTGCTTGTCGTCGAGATAAAAACGTAAAAATTTATTTTATTACACGTAATCTGATATCGCGCATTTATATGCTTTATACGTTGCAATTCGATAGAATTGCCGTGATTGGCCGTGAGGTTTGTACCTTATGTTTTATGCATTCTCTTTCTACAATGATCTTAAAGCATCAACAGAGGAAGGAAGCAGGCAGCCCATCTGAGGAGAACGCGGGCAAGTCTGCCGCATTCCCCCGGAGGTCGAGATCGTATTTCCGGCTCTCACAATTTTACTATTTATGCAATATCGTACTTGGTCCCAGCGGGTCGCAAGATAGGTCATAGTGTTTGAGGAGGGGCGAAGTTACTAAGTACCGCTAAAACCAGTTCTCCACAGACTTTGCTTCGTAAACTTTCTCGTTTGTTAAACAATAGCAATTGTAATTGCGAGAAACACGAAAATGGTTCGCGGAAAAAATATTTTTTTACTCGCATTTTGTCCATTTATGCGTGTAAAATTATGGGTTTTATGAAAATTATTATTATTTTAATATTCATGCCTTCAAGAGACAAAATCAGAAACAGATCTGTCTGTTATTTCTTTCCATTTGTGTGCTCTGGACTCTCGTAGAAAAACAACAATGATAAAACTTGTTATAACAGTTTTGCGCTGAGGATTTAACAATTCAAGTTTCTCTAATGAAATTTGTTTATGTTAAAATATCAGCGTATAGTTTGAATAAAAAAGTACTCGTTATTTGAAAAAGATAAATTTCTATTTTATTTTGACGTCATATTAAAAACAAGATGCAGGAAAATGTGTCTCACCCCCATTGCAGATTATAATTAAATTTCATAAAATGTTTACTTAACCCATGACTGCATTTTCGTAATAGTTTAATGTTTAATTAAAATAGATTTTATAATCAAATTGCTGTATATGTGTGTACAGTTGATATAACATTATATTTTACTTCAAACTTTTTTACAATCGTTGTATAAAGTTAAATACGTTTTCATTTTGCGCGATATTATAACGGTTATTTATCTTTTTTGTTTTATTTACATAAAGCGTCAATGTATCGAACAGGATTATTTTAACATGACATATTTCCATACCAAATCTTTTTCTCATTTTATTCAATGCACAGATTGCTATTATTTACATGAGAGCAACGTTCTATACTATTACCAATTTATTATGATTTTTTAAAATATATATATATACATCTGCGTTATTTTAAGATATCCGATAGGTTATATTAATCCAATTTATGTGGATGCAAGTATATGCACTGGTAACTCCACGTTTTTTAGCAATATTTATTTCAATTAAAATTCAATATATGTCTTTCATATTCCACTATGAACATGCCTGTCACATTAAACAGATTATTCATTTGACATTTTAATTTGCTAAATTAAAATATTCTCCATATTAAAACAAAATTTATTTACATGCGAGAGATGCGAAATTTCTCATATTTTTCACTGTAGATTTTACCTACTTTTGAGTTCTTGAGTTGAAAAACTAATTAGTTTTCTTTTTTTTTTAATAATAAGACTAGATGTGTGTGTTGGAAGTTGGAATGTTTTATAGTGCTTAATATTTTCTTGTATGAATTTATATATATTGTTTCTTCAAACTAGAAGATGAACACTTTCAATCTTGGAATACAATTCTAAACAGTACCAAAATAGTAATATTATAATATTAAATTTATTATCAGTTTAATAATATATATACGGATGTGTGTGTATGTGTGTTAATATGCATTAAAAAATTTTTCTAATATTTATTAACACTGCCATTAACTGTCAATTAACATTTGTGTTTCAGATATCGTGGATTCGGCGACGTGACTTTCACGTTTTAACAAGCTCCATGTTCACATACACGAACGACGAGCGATTTCAAGTACTGCATCCCGAGGGCTCGGACGATTGGACCCTTCAAATAAAATACGTCCAAGAAAGAGACAATGGGACGTACGAGTGTCAGGTAACGTAACCCAACCGCATGAACGACCCTGTTAAGGGATTAATTAATTCAATTCATGTAATTTACAAGCGTTTCCCTCGGCTTCTTTTTTGCTTACATGATCTTTTTTTGCTTACGTATCATTCTTAGTCACTCGCTTTGCTACTTTTACCATTCGCGGTTTCTTTCTACTATGAAGAATAAGACCAACTAATTGCTCGATTTGTATTAACACTGATTATGCACCGTTTTTTGCGATTTGTCACTATTAATAATGATATTTTCCGTTAGCTAATTTCATAATCACGGGATACGTCTCCCTAATATAACATGCAAATTACTATCTTTAAATGTACAATATATTTCTATCTTCAAATCGGATATATGTTTTAATAGCATGCAAATACGGGCACATATTATCGGATGATACATGTCGATTATATATAGCGGAGGTAATAAATCCTTCTATTAATAATTTCAAACATCACTAATTATGCACACCGCAATGTGTGCGCCATCAATTTGGCATTGAGCATCGATATATACTTGATACCTAATGTTATAAAACACTTACCAATGCAAAACATTATTTTTTTTATATAATTTTTTTATTAATAATCGGTATTTTATGTCACTAAACTATTAAAGGAAAGATGTGACAAGACAAGTTTATGAAGTGAAAAATTTCGCTTACATACAAGATATAAAAGTATCTCTGGTTTAAATTAAAAATGTGCTTTGGACGGGAAAGAAGTTTCACGAAGATGCTATAAAAATCACTCCAACTTGAATTGAAAATAGTTTCGATGTCCAGTTAATAGCTCCGTAGTTAGAAAACTAATCTAGAGCTGGAAAACTTTTTCACCGCGTCGCGTCTAGGTAATATAATTAAATACGAAGTCGGCGACACTAACATGTAAATCCATGTGACGTGAGCAGTACGGATAAACGGTTCTTGCTGCATATTCATACATTTTTACGGCTAATGGAACGGCAAACACAAGCCTGCGGCAAATACGTGCACGAGAGCAAAAGAAATCGGACAGCGTGAATAACGAGACACGATGCCCGGTTGCGTTCGCCGTCGAGTAAACTCCGAAAACCTGCACCCCAGTCACCGACCTTTCCCAAGTTTCTCCGAATGAAGGCTCAAGTTCGGGACAGCAAAGAGAGATGGGGAGGGTACGGGTATCTTATGTTAATTTCGGGGTGCGAATACAGTGTAGCCGCGAAACTTTTTCCGATGGACTTAGAGAACTTCCGCTTCCGCATTGCTCGCTTTCTTTACCTCGCTTCTAGGGACACCTTCGGCTCATTGTCAGCATAGTCAACGAGTTTTACTCGTCAGGATTTTAATCATCGGCAAATATAGCTGAGATATCCTTTCGAATGAGAGAATATATCAGTTAAAAGAGTTGCAAAATTAATCAATCATCGAATTCTCAATTATAAGGATCATAAAATTGGAATTTGTGTAAGCGTGTAAAGCAGAATAAAGTGTTTATTTTATAACAATAGATACAAGTATTGCAATAGGTATTGGATTTAATACATTGGAAGAAGTGAAATGATACATAAAATGATCAACGACAAAATACATTTATTACAAAATAACAAATACGGTATAATTAAACGGTATACAATAATGGAAATTAATAAGTATTCAATGTATAATGTAATATTAAAAGCCGATTACATCATGGAAATTTAGAGATTGTACCTTTTAGACAATAATATAATAATTATAACAAAGCTGATGGGTGTTGTACAATAGAACACCGCTAGTTACACTTACAACAATTCGTTCACAATGAATTAATCGGGTAATTTAGATAATTGTACGTGGAATCTTCATTTTTATCCATGCTTTATAAAAGTGCTTTATAAATTATTTTAAAGCTTTTTCATTTCGCACATCCTGTGCAGTCAATTTTACATTAAAGTCTATTTTAAATTATGACGTATGGTTCAAGCGGCATATAACAATTTCAGATATTAATCTGACGCGCGAAGAACTGTTCTTGAAATAAATGAATGACCGTGTTTACCGGCTATTGCTGAATGGCGCATCGCGAGATTTCATCTATTTAACCGCAGAAAGAGAGAAGAGGGTGCGAGAGTGCGGTTGTATGGCCGCAATGCAACTCTCGACAACTCATTATGCAGCGAGGTCATTGAGCGTGGAGATCACTCTGTCACAAAGTCGATAATACGTGGGTGTCTTCTCGGCTAACTTGTTGTATACTATTGTATAGCACCCGAGATGAGTATCGCCCAAACAACGCCCGAACTCCGTTACTGCGGCTTCTAATTAAAAGTCATGGGGGGGAGATACGATTAAACGTTCGAAGCGATCGCTTGTCCCGCAGTGACGAACCGCATCGTCGGATAACGGATTACTCGTTAATCTTAGCGTGCAACAGCGTTTCCAAGCCATGTATCAGCTATGTCGTGCGTTGAATTGCAGTTCTTCGTTTCTCGATACCGCGTAGTGGGATTTGTCGTTAAAGATAAAAATTATTTAAAGTAGCATGAAAATTTGTCACATATAATTTTACATTGTTACAGTGAGTTCAAGGTTTCTACGCAAGTAAACCGAAATTTGAATTTTGCATGAAAATAAAATAAAATCGTGTCTGTGCATATGTGCGATAAGGGGAACATGCAAATTGTACCGGATTAAGATAATTGCTTTCTGAAGTTCGTGCTTGAATATAAAGTTTATCGCGGCTACAAAACTTTGATAGTTAGGCTGCTGCTGATCATGCCCTTGGTGAAATGTGCACTTTTGGAAGAGATCACTGATACGGACATGATCGAATATTACTGTTCTTTCCTTTATGAATTGTGCTTTCCTTCGATAGCAATCGTATAATTTTTCCAAAAGCAGATTTAATTAAGACAGAAAATTAAGACGCTACGTAATAGGAAAGCGTCATATATAGAAAAGTCTCTCACAAGTTCTCCTATCTTTCCTATTGCTGTAGCAAACATTTTAGCGCGAAGAAGCAGCAAGCGCAGCTATCGCAAACGACAGATATAGTGCGGTGGCCGTTTTATTGCGAGCGTCGTGGCGATTAAGTGTAATTGAAGATGGGACGATGGAAAGCTTTGGAAGTAATCGAAACCTCTCTCTACAGCAAAGTCTGTGTGGTAAAAATGAGAGAACGGATAATGTGTATGTTCACACAAATATGTATAAATAAAAGATATTCATTTACAGATGTGTGTGTGGGGGGGGGACGTGCGCGCGCGAGCACACGCGCGTGTGTGTGGATGCCAAAAGTTTCTAGCTAATCAATAATTTGGTTTATATTATTTAAATTAAATTAAATTAAATTAAATTAAATTAAATTAATATTCCGGTTTTCATTTCGTTATCGCGTAAGACATCCATACGTCTATATATGTGAATATATATAATAATATATATATGAATAAAAACACAAAAATAAATGCAAATAAAAATTGCAATAATTAATTTTATTTTAGGAAATGTTTTCATACTTCGGTTTTCATACTTTAGATCTGTACATGGAGAAATGTAAAGATTTCTTAATTTTCGTTGAAATTTTATTTAATGAGAATTTAGTCTACTTTTTCCGTTAATAAGTTCGGTACCTAGGAAACATGGAATAAATTATGTATCTAATTTGAAAAATAAGATAGCTTGCAAAAATATAATTAAAATTTTATTTGCATATTACATATCCACACAATAATTATGCGCAAAAAGTGCGACATAAATATTTTAATTTTACTCATTTTTATCCGTAATTTATTCCCGCCATATTATTTCCACGTAATGGATTTCATATAATATTTAAAATGCAATTAAAGCGTCCGAAAATTGCTGCTCTCGTAAACTCGAACGCTTCTCTGCAGCTTTCATCATTTTTAGTTTACCGCAAAGTATAATTTATCTGGAAGACGCGCCAAGATATTTTAACTTGAAATCTCTAGCACTTTTGCGTTTAATAATTGAGTATATCGCAGAGAACTGTTAGCTTATCGCCATAAATAGAGCTGCTGAAAAATACGAAACAACTGTACAATGCTTCGGGCATCTCCATTACAATTACATGGACCATGCAAGTAGCGGCGGTATTAAATGCCCGGTTTAATTACGCGTCCAGCCCCACGATGGCTACAAAAAGAAATTAATTAAGGCAAACCTTGAGTTGTTACGTAGTAGGTAAGTCAAGGTACTTAACTTTTTACGCGTCTTCGAAGGAGTAATGGAAAGCTCGTTTCGCGCTTATCGCAAGCTCCGCCGTAGTCGCAGCTGGCTGTGGCTGGGATTGGTTGCACTTACATCTACACCGAAAGTGGGTCGCCTGTGAGACATACGAGAGAGAGAAGTCCCTTCGGCGCAGAAGATAAGTACTTTCTCGCCTTGACTCGTGTCGAAGCAAACGCAAGGCTCGCGTTCGTGGGGCTCGTTAAGCTTTTGGAACCAAGTTTCAGTCCATGCGAAACGCTGGGCTAAACCGAGATTCTGATATTCCTTGATGGAGGTCAAATTTGGCAGTTAATCTCGGGCGAAGCCCAGGGATTTATGCCCGACGATACGCGTTGCACGATATCTTACTTCGATCGGGATTAAAATACGAGCGCTTGTGCGCATGACGTTTCATTAATCTGCGAAACTATGGCTATTGTTAATTGCGTTATAATTTAAATATTCTATTATAAGCTCTTTCTGTAATTAGATTGGTCAGACTTTTCTTAATTTTAACTTTTATTTATGCAAGTAATTTAAAAAAATATCGCAATTTTTCGCAATTTTGTTAAAAGTAGTACAATCAAGAAATAGTAACATTATCTCGAAATATCAATCTATATAATAAAAGTCTACAATTTAAGCGTAAATAGTAAAAATATCATTGTGGTTTAACGTTTTTCTGAAAGGTATTTATGGTAATTACCTGTAGTTCAGTTAATGCACTATTTCGAAGTCAGATCAGGCCAATAATATCCGATTATCTAGGCATCCTTAATTTTATGCCATTTTCAACATGCTAATGCAAAGCCATTATAATCGCAACTTCTTATAGTGATGAATAAAACTCTCGGGGAGGGACGAGGACTGCGAAAGTAGCTCGGCGGGATTGTTAAGCTCTAAAAAAGGCTCATTATTGACCTTTCAATGTAACAATTTACCATAATTTGTTCGACGAGACTTGTTTCCGATATTTATCTGCAAGAACACCAATCCACAAGTTTTACCTCAGGTCCGGTGAGCGATGCGCATGATACGAGTGCATCTTGCGTTAACCGAAAATTAACGCTTCGACTAACGTGCCAAGTTTAATTGAGCTCGAACCACTGTTGCATATTTTCGCAGCCGGAACTTTTGGCGCATACGGACAGCACACACGTGGGCACGTGTACGAACCGCTACGTGCTAGAAATTTACGATACGAAAGGTATAGCTGCAGGGCTCTCTCATGTTCAAGTGAGCGAGTGCACGCATAATAATTTGACTAATAAAGTAGGAACGCTATGTAACATGAAGAAGTCCTACTTGTTTGAAAGGGGTTGATGGAAAGAAAAACGAGGCAGATATTTCGCGAAAATAAGTCAGAAGAATTATAAACTGATTTATATCTTAACTTTCAATGTTCAATTTGATCACAAAATAATGATTCAGCAATTTCTTGAAATATTAATAATTGTCAAGCATTCTCTCTCTTCATTGAATTTTTATTTTTATATTTTTAGAGGATTTCTATATTTTTCTAAACTGTTGAAAGGTTACGGGACTTTTACAGATTACATTTTTAAATTATAAATGAATTGCACGATCTTATTAGTCATTCTAACTTACAATGAATTTTGTCTTTCGTCAGAATTAAATATTAAAAGTTATCAAAAACAAAGTCAAATATTTTAAAAATGTGACGAAAGATACAAATACAATTAAGGATATTAAACACACAACACTGTCAATCGACAGTGAGTGATGTTTAACAAGGTTCGAATGCTGATCTCTATGTCAATAGAATTGTGCAATCAAACCGAGCACGCTTATAAATTCCGTCCATATGCGAATATTGCAAAAGAATAAATGCACGCGTTCGGTGGATACGTAAAAAAAGCATGACAATGAAAAAGTTTAAAAATTGAACGCTGTCGCTCCCCTCTCTACGCTTTTTTTTCGAGAGAAATAGTTTGTTCGATTTATTTTACAATTTATAGACAAAAAAGCATTGTCGGATTCTGACCTATGAAACAAATTTATCGAGTTACATATAACTCATTTTTATGAATAAATCATTAGTAGCGAAGTCTCGCGATTTGTTAATTCTAGTGCGTCAATTTTTTTCTGATTTATTAATACCGAGTAAATCAATACATATATATCACTTGTTTTCTTTATTTGTAAAATATTTTTTTTTCTCAATTACTTGCACAATCTTAATAAATTTCAAAAGATCCGAATAATCCGTATTAAATAAACTTTATTATATTTAATGTGAAACTTATCTGTCATAAGTGTTTATGCCACATATTTTGGGTGATGAAAAAACATGTAGCTGAAGCTAGCAGCCAAAGGCAGCAGCCAAATGTCCAGCGGCTAGGGCCGAACGTCATATAGGCGTTTCACTTAAAAATTCCCTGGTTATGAGATTTTTAACAAACTTTGAAAAATTTGCATAGAGTTTAGTCATTATAATACATAATCGATTATTTGCGACAAGACTTGTAATTTACCAATTGTTATAAATTTTTTAAACTAATTTTTATTGTTTTGCACGTCTCACGCCTAAACGCAAAATACAATTTCCTTCAAATTTGGCTGGAAATATCTTTCCGTAACGTACAATCGACTGATCGATCATTCGCGAACGGATGTGCATTTTCCTAATTGTTATAAATATTAAAAAAATTGATTTTTATAGTTTCTTGCCCCTCACGTCTAAACGCAAACTACGATTTCCTCCAAATTTGACTGGAAATATTTTTCCGTAACGTACAATCGACTGATCGATCATTCGCGAGAGGACGTGCATTTTCCTAATTGTTATAAATATTAAAAAAATTGATTTTTATAGTTTCTTGCCCCTCACGTCTAAACGCAAACTACGATTTCCTCCAAATTTGACTGGAAATATTTTTCCGTAACGTACAATCGACTGATCGATCATTCGCGAGAGGACGTGCATTTTCCTGATTGTTATAAATATTTTTTAAATTAATTTTTATCGTTTGGAGCCGTGAAACCGCTACGTCTTCGTCGTCGGCTCTGGGTGCGGCAAAAAGCGATAATGTACTTTACAAAAAAAATCGCTGCATTATTTTGGTAATCAACTATGTTTTACAAAAATGCATTTTTATAAAAATTTTTCATATACGGTTAATTAAGTCGTTCTAGACTTCAAAAAATATTTTTGTAGAAATTTGAAGACAGCGTTTTTTGTATTTATCTGACTGACGTAATTAACAATTTAAAAAATCACTAGACAATTAATAACGATCGCATATGAAAATCTTATAACCAGGGAATTTTTAACGTTTGATTGTATGGTGTCCCCTGGAAACGCCTATATGACGTTCTGCCCTGCTTGGCGTTTGGCTGCTGCCTTTGGCTGCTAGCTTCAGCTACATTGAAGAAACTATTATAACGGGAACATTTTGTATAGTTAATTTACGTTTTCTTAGACGTAAATCCTCGTTTCATTAATTTTTTACATTGGTTAGTATGACGACACTCAAACGCAAATATCGCAGCTGGCGTTATGTATTTACAACAAAGTGATACTAACTCGGCGACCGGTTGTAAAACTAGAGTGTTCGCGTTTTGTAGATCCCAGCATTCAAGGCGTATAACACCGAGCGGCAAACGAAATAAATATATATCTCTCTGTATGACCGCGTAACGATTGGTGGACCGTGCGGCCGGTCGAAAAGTAGAAAAAAAAAAAAAAAGAATTTCAATCTGATCGCACTTTCGATCGGGAGAGTTTTCGAGATTACCGTCAAAGCATGACGCCAATTTTTACAGTTCGCCGAGACGGAGAATTCTCTTATGCACCCCCTTCGCACCAGCTGCAGCACAAATAACATAACTACGTGCAGTATGTTACGCAAGTCGTGATTCTGCCGGAATCGGTACGGGCGTTTCGAAATTCGTGTACGACGAGCGGGAAGTCAGCTGGGAAATATGGCACGTCGGATAGAAATTAACGGATGGGTATCATCTGCTCGCAAACATAATCCGCCGTCTATTACGTTGACGAAGAGACGAGATTTGTGTAGGAGTCGACATGGAGAATTTCATAAATTTTATTTTTCGTTATCTTTAATGCGTAGATACGATTGTGAAACGTAAAACGGTGAAAGTAAATATGAAATTTTTATTAGCTGTTTAAAACAACGAGATATCTTGGAAATTATATTAAGTTCAATTTTTGGAAATTTTATTAAGTTTAATTTTTTACGCGTACATTTCACATAAGTGAAAGTAATTTTCTTATAAAAATATTTCATACAATCAGATTATATATATATATTTTTGTAACAAACATGTTCGTTGAAAAATACGAATAAGTAAATAAAAAACAAAAGCTAAAGTTAACGTGAATTTCAGTCGCTTTTAAGTTGAACGATAATTTTATTTAAAGGATGCATAAAGATGAAAATCCAGTTTAGAAACTGCATTTTGTATTTTTTGTTTAATGTAACTTAAAAAGAAAAAACGCAAAACTTTACTTTTTATATAATAGAGAATGTGAAACCTTATTTATTAAAAATATTTAGCGCGGAAAATATTCATCGAAGGGCAGAAAAACAGGATAATATACAAACTAAGCGAATTAACGTAAATAACGAACGGGCGTCTAACTTTCCTAGTCTTAACTTCAATCTTCATTACATCTGCCAGTAAACAACTTAGAGCCCAAGTAACCTAAATAACACAGTAATACGAAAACGGATAAGCTTGCACCATTGCGAGGTAGCTTTTCGAAAATAAGACGATAATGGTTTGTAATGCCTAAGGAATACGATGTACTGTAATACATTAAAGTTGTATTTGAATCGAGGACAAACGTAAGTACTTACAAAACAGATAATTACATATACGCGTACACACATTAATATTAATTTAATAAAATTACGTTAATTGTCTTCTTACAAATAGCAATTGCTGACTTCTATCTTGTAGCTCGCCTGAATAAAAATTGTAAACGACAAAAAGAAGAACGCAAAGTTTACATCACAATTATTATGCTCATTGATGAAATTGAACCTTGACGGCTGCGCAATATTTCACACTAAAGTCATGTGACAGCAATACAAATATTGCATGTCGTCATTAGAACTTTCGTAATTGCGTTGCACTTTGCAAAATGTTATTTATTCATTGCCCTGCCATTTATATGCCAGCGTAATTGTGACGAATTAGCATAAAGAACAAGAACAAGAACTTCTTTTAACGTAACTCGCTTGTCGCTTTGTTGCATTAATCCGCGCAAGCAGCCACCAGTGTAACAAAGTTAAATAACGCAAATACGTTACGAAATAGAACAAGGAAATGAGAGTTTACGGGACGAAAACTAGACGTCAGAGACGAGAGGACCTACGGTGGTTGAGGTCGAGTTTCCGCGATTGGAGTTAGGGGGTTAAACGCACGATAACGCATTTTAGTTGCGCGCGCCTATTTTGAACGAGGCGAAGGGATAACTTTCGCGATAGTACGCGCTTTAGCGAAAGTAACGAATAATTGAGTTAAGCGAGGAGAGAAAGCAATTTCCTCTGAGTTTGCAGACCTTTTGTGACACCCCCGAGCGTCGACGCACCATTGGCTTCATACTTCGACGCGACGCCCTTTCGACGATACGTTCTAGGTCTACATTATCGCTGTACGAGAATTTTACTCGAAAAAAAAAAAATGTCAAGCACATGACCGTTGAGGAGTAATCGGCTTTGAAACGTCGTCCGTTTAAAAGATTTTTTTTATCGAGCAGACAGTGCAAGTTGGATTTTTTACATAACATTTCGAGGTCGATAAATGACATAAAATTTTATCTTGTTAGCGAAATGTGAAATATATTAATATTTTAATAAAATATAGATTAAATGAAAATGTATAAATGTATTAGAACATGAAAATTTAAAGCTTTATTGTTAATTTGAGAAAAACAAGATGAAATTTTTATTAAACTATTTAGTTTGATTATAATAATTCAAATTACACAGATCGTTCAGAAATAAATACAGATCTTTCTCTGAAAGATAATACTTTGAATGAAAATCGCGAAAATTCTTAATGCACGTGTGCAAAAATAACGCTTCCGAATTCTTTCAATTATATCCCATTTGTTCTAAATATAGATATTAAAGAGAGATGTACGTATAGAGATTAGAGTCAGATTATATTTTATAAGATTTATATTCTCCACTTAAATTCATACTTTTTCACTCGTAAAATTTGGCTTTGAAGGAACTTTTATTCGCAACGATTGTGTGCCTCTGTGTAGACATAATGGAATTAAAAACAACGCAATTACATTCATATCGCCCTGGCGTACTAATTTAACGAAAATTAACGAAATTATAGGACCGCTCACAAATTCATTGTACTCTAATGACGGAAAGCGAGAGCGTGGAAGGTTACTGATTAAATCCGCCTTTGATTCAATTCGCGAGACGCGTGCGATAAAAGTGATAAAGGGAACGCGAGCGGGAAAGGGCGAACGAATTTAAAATTACAGGGTGGCCGCACGTCAATCTTTCATGCTCACTGCTAATTTAAACTTTTCAATCGGACTACCTTGTTACGTGCCACGACAATTTCGACATCTTTAACAAACGATTCGTGGAATAATTAATCCAACGGGAACGATAGCGTCATCTATCATGCTGGAACATTTGACTCACGCAATATTCCTCAAATTGTATACGAATATTTGCCTCTCTCGATGAATAAAAGATCTCTTTTATAAATTTTCAAACAAACATGTTATATTTCACGATATTGTATTGTACTTTAATATATTTTTTAGATTATTATTTATTTTTATATTTTAAATTATCTTCTGTTTTGTACAAAATGTAATACTGTGTTAATCTATAAAACCAATTGTGTGTATATTCTGAATTTATATAAATTTACGATAAATTTGCGATGTGTGTAGACACTGAGAATTATTTAGATTACATATCGCAAATGTAAAGTTTTTATTTTTTATGGTCATGTATAGTGAATATTATCCGTAATTAATGACAATCTACCGCCGTTTTGCGGCCGGACGGTTATTATTTCTGTAGATTTTTACTCATCAAGTGTAGCGCAATAATTTATAGAACAAACATTTACCGCAGACACGTTTATTGCTTCTGCAAATAACGCGGACAATGGGAACTCCAGTAGGCACCATAATCGTCGCGCGCTACTACAGCTTTTGCACGTGAAATGAATGATCAATTTTCCATGCGACTTATCATCGTGAGAAGGCAGCAGAGTTCATCGAGTTTTAACATCATAATGAATAATGAATAACTAATTCCCTACTTATTTCGCTCTTTGATGGTAATGGTCTGATCTTCTCCGGTTGTTTAATATAATATTAGCGCGCATTAAAGGCCCACAATATTGAGGTGGAGTTATGGTAGTTACTACATCATTTGAATTTTATAACGCTTCGTCAGACTGCGATGCAGAATTTCGTAGAGGGAGGGGGAGGAGGGGAAGGAGAGCAGCCTTGTCGAGCCGTAAGCAGTCCCGGACATTTTCCTGCCTCGTAACAGAATTAACAGTTATGCGCCCTCGAGCTTAACACATAATGCTATCGCGGCACTGTAGAACGATAACAGCCCGGCACTGTAGGTCGCTGATGCACGGTAGATGAGAAATTACGATTTTCCGAAATTAATTAACGCTATCGGTTTTGATCTTGCACGCTGCGGTTCCTTGGCAAATTGAGTCGCTTTACGTCGCAGGAAAAATACTCGTTGCCTGCCTCGATCTCGATCAACAACGGTTTTAAAAGGGCAAAAAGAAAGGTAGAGGACGCGAATAACTGGACAGGACGGGCTAATGGTAGTGCGCGTACATTATTCGAGTTTCCGAAACGTCGGGTGGTAATGAAAGACCGGTGGCGGCGCGGATCATGTTGGTCGCGTCGTTGCTTTAATTTCCTATAAAACTTTTGCCCCCATCGTTTATCTCGATCGGCAAACCGTGATACCGTCGGAACTCTCGAGCGTCAATTTTCATCAGATTTGATAATTTGAAGAATAAACTCGTTAAAAATAGTTCAATGAAATAAACTTATTAAAATTAAATTTCTTTATTTATTATCTTTATTGTGTCAACATAAGGTAGAAAACTTGGTAGAAAGTCCATGTAATTTCTTTTTTTTTTATATACTTGAAGTTTATTCCGAATTTCCGTAGAATTTTTCTGAGGATATAAACACGGTAGATCTGATATTATACGAATGTACTTTTACCCTCCAAAATTTTCATTTTGCCATATTGAATCCGTTTTCATTGATATTCAACAAACGTATCGGAGAATCATATTCGGAAAATGGATTGTTGTCTCTTCAACAAAATTTAGAGACGTGTTATCTCTTTGAAGCGACCAGTTTCTGGAGAGAGACATTGTCATTAGATTGATAACAATCGACGCGCGGCAAATTAAAATACACGACTTAAGACATCGAGTAATTTCATTTCGTCGAAACGAACATTTTCCGACACAAACTTAATCCAATAACATCAACTGACAACGAAATTTTATCACGGCGGAACTTACGCCTCATAAATCCTATTATAATAATAGGATTAGTTTGGCGCTGGTAATAGCGTGCATGTGTGTGATCCGAGATTTCTTTAATTTCCGTGAGTACACGCTGGCGTTGGGCGTTAGCGTTGGCGTTGGCGTTGGCGTTGGCGTTGGCGTTGTCGGAAGCAGCGCCGCGATGAAAGAGTAATGAGTCGACAGGACGTATCTCATCCACAGGAAACAGAAGACGGAGAGTCGTTTAACATTTTAAACCCGTTGATAAAATTAATTCAGTGTCGCGTCGTCCGTAACATCCGTTCTTTCATCGCGATCCGTTTGAACGTCGCCCATTCTTTGACGTCCTCCCTCCCTCCCTTCCCGCGTTTTAATTATCGAGACGTAAGAATGTAAGGAGGCGCATTAAAAGATATTCAATAAAGAGCGAAGAGAAAACTTGGGATATTAAAAGGATATTGAACGATCCAATTTTACAAAAGCACACCATCACGAATTGCACGGCGAAATTAACCTTAACAAGTCTCCGACGAGAGATTTCGCTGCGTCTCGGGAGAGAGGATCTTTCGAGCTAGCGAAATGTCCTTAATCGTTTCATGTTCTACTCTTGGCTCGCCTTGGGACCGCCGTAAAGGGCCTGAACCGGTGATGCAATATCCCGCGATGTCGCTGCGTTTTACTCAAACTCGAGCTTTTTAAGACGGTAACTCAGAGCAAAGTCTCACCGGCAAAGGCTCTGTCCCCCGCTAACGTAACGAATACCGTTATTCTCATTTTCATCCTTTTTCGAAGGAAACGAAATGCAATCAACGCCGAGAGTCGCGCGTGTCGCTTGCCCGCACAATGCGCTGCAATTTTCGGAATTCGCCGTTTGATTACACTATCTAATTAAAATTGTAACTTTTGCTCGAGCGATAATCTCGAAAAATGGAAGATTCGTCGTCGTGTATCGTATACCCCGGAAATGATCGCGCGGGAAGGAGGAAACAAACGTCTGACTTCGAATCGGCAAAAGTCACGACGACTACGCCACTGGCGCTCGTCCTGTTCACCTCTGCTGCGCAAAATTGATAATATCGATCCTCGGAATGAAACGGGGTCGACGTCGTCGAACTTTTCAATAAATCGACCGTTACGAGGGCACTTTCGGCCTCGCTTGGAAACCGGGGTAAGCCCGCTCGAGGCAAAATTTCTTTGATTACCAGGACACAAAGTTGCGTCCTTCCTTCGTCGCTTCTTCCGACCCACGTCTGCCGCTGACGACGTCGATGATAATACGTATGTACGTCGGACGTGGATACGTGAATGCATGCATGTATTCGCGACGCCTCCGGGGAAACTTCCGGGACTTCAAAGGGCCGAAGCGCCTCTGTATCTGACGTTCAAACGCAAGTTTCTCTCTCTCTCTCTCCCTCTCTCTTTCTCTCTCTCTCTCTTTCTCTCTCTCTCTCTCTCTCTCTCTCTCTCTCTCTCTCTCTCTCTGCGACCGACTTCTCCTTCACTCCATTTCGTCTTTCCACCTGCCCGCAGCTTCGTCTTCGTTTCGCCAACAGCGGGCGTGTAACGCCATCCTGATGATGGAAGTTTCGTCCGTTGGCGCGGCCTTTACACCTCGTTACGGAGCGGCCGCGTGAAGTATACACGGAGAGTCCCCGTTACATTATTCCACGACTTAAATTGCATAGATTGTATAACACGGTGGCGCGGCACAGGAGAATAATGCAATCCCGCTTTCCCCTCCTCTCCTGCCGACAAAGGAAGAAACCATTGTTGGATGATGAAGTCGACGAACTGGCTGGTTGTTGAACGAGTCGGTTTCCTCGAAGCGAAGTACCTCGGCAATATCATTTTAGCCTTTTATCGTATCATAAAACTTGGTGCATCGTCGGGCAATAGAAGATAAAAATATGGCGGAGATTGCAACGATTGTAAAATGAAATATTTGATGACGTAATATAGTTTATACGAGGCACATGGGTGTACAAAAAGAAACACTGTTTAAAGGCAATATAAATAGTAGATAACAAATTCATTTCCTACAACTTTTGTACCAAGCAAATTTAAGCAATCGTATAAACGTATTTTTATTTTATTTTTTTAATTACATTATTTTATAACATTACGAATTATACGCACAAGATTACATGTATAAAAGTAACGTAAAAACAACACGTTAATTTCAGTGCGGAAAGTTTTTCATTGTCGCAAAATGGATTTAATCGAATTTTTAGTTTTACGTCAAGTCCTTTTGTTACCGATTCGATTATAGCATGTATGTATGTACATTTGATGTTCGTTGCTGAATTTAGAATTTAGAGGTGGTAGATCAATAAATAATAGGCGTGCATTGTTTGACGGGGTGGAAAAAGTTGAAATCCGGTGCAGTGCAATACTAATTGGCAAAGTTTCTTGAATCGTCAATAACTAAATTTAACCCAATTTACTACTTGTTTCCGGTGAAATGTATCTAATTCAGGAACGCAGGCTCATCGCTCGTCCCGCGTACGCGCCGACGTTCACATTATGGCCGAAATCGCACTAACACTTGATAAACGCGGCCAATCTCGTTCCGTTGAATTTCTTCGCGAGACATTCGGAATGATAATGCCTCGTCATTAAATGTAGCAATCCGGCCATTTGAATGTAATATGGCTGAGTTAAGACGGAACTACGCTGGGAAATTCAGGCAGTGTGAGATCCACAAGCTGCAGAAGCAAGTTAGTCGACCGTAAATCCGGGTGCAACCGCGGACTTGCCATCAGCAATCTTTGAAGGAACTTCCTCCGAGTTTGGATGCACGTGGAATGGTGTATGGCACAATCTGCGCACGTTGATTACACGTTATGCGACAATGTCTTGTGGCGTAACACTGTTTACAGGCAACTTATATATTTAATAACCTTAAATACATTTAACAAAAATTGACCTTAATCTATCTAAGAAATAATAATCGTAATTCGAGACTTTTCTTTTTAAGGGAGTTCCGCTGCTAAATTAAAATGAACAGAATTTCATGAAACTTTGTAGGGTTTAAATTAGTGATATAAATTGACTGCCAAAATTTCAAAAAGCTGAACTAGTTAGTTATTCAGATATTAAATATTTTATTAACATAGACTCTTATGGAAATCGATGAATTTTCAGGATTTTTCAGTTTTTATTGTCGTATTAAACGTAGAAATAATGAACAGATGTTAGTGAAATTTTACAACGATACATCTTAGTTGTTCAGAAAAGTATTGTTAAATTTTTGAAACGATGCACTTGCTTGCTTGAGTGAAATAATTGAAAAGATAAAAAAAGTTTACAATAATCAAAGTAATACAGCACGTAGATGTGGTAAATGTGTGCTAGTGATATAACGTGAATTTCAAATTGTATTTAGTTAATCTAAGAGTGATATAATAGTGAAGAATGTTTATTCCCAATTTAAAAAAAAATCATTTTAGTAATGAAGGTAGAGTACTTTATAATCGAATTTTTTCTTATATTCACCATTATTAACTTTAGACCATATACAACAAAAAAAAGAAGACAACAAAATGGTCATTTGAATATTTTTCTTTACTTGAACCCCTGTGCCACTTGTTGTGCCGGGCCTGAGCAGAGGAATTCTCTTAACTCAATGAGATACTCCTGCGATTAAAAGATACACGTGGTAATAAGCTTAAACGTTGTTATTTATAATTAATTAAATGTTTAATTAAATAATTAATTAAATGTGCTTTAAATTTAATAAATTAAATGTTGTTAAGAGAGAGATAATATGAAATAAATACACATAAAAAATATTTGCATTTACTTTATTGTATTTTGCTTCATATTGTATTTAAAATTAAAGTCGGGAATATAAATTTAATACTTGATTTCCTTTTTTCTCGTGTTTATACTTTTTAATTCAATATTAGCATTTTATCAATGATGTATAAAACAATTTGCAACTATATATAAAAATTGTACATTAAACATAAAAGTTATACAATTTTTTCTTTTATTAAATCAGTATATACAATAATTTGGAAATAGATTTATACACGTGATATCAGCGTGTATGCACAGTGTTTTTTCTCAGCAGGTCAAGCGCGAAATACCTTGACGTTACTTGTCGGAAGGGGAAATGAGTTGAAGCAACACATGCAGAAAAGCACGATACAAAAGAGACTTCCACTGAGACTTAGAAATAGAAGACAATTCCTTTTACAATAGGAACGATTCAGCGACGTGTACTCTCTTTTCGTTCGCCGCGCGCGTCTTACGTATACTTACCTACCTACTTACCTATCTATCTATCCACCTACGTACCTACATATAATGCACTTTCGAATACGGACTACGCATCCTTTTGCAATCCGCGTTATATCCCGGGCCAACGCGTCTTCCTTTCCTGTAACATTTTCTGCCGCGTTTCTTTTGCTCCCATCAGCGAATTCCTGAACACGACCCTCTCTCATCTCAGCCGAGCGTAGCCTGCAGCGTTGCCGCGATATTGCAGTCGCGAAATAATTTGAAATGTCTCGCTTCTACCCAAAGCGCTGAATCGGATTAAATACCGAGGACGGCAGAATCTCCCGATGAGAGATAAAGAGGCGAAAAAGAATTGACGCGAAGAGTTGGAGCGCAGCTCCGTAACAATTTTGTATACGGCTCTCGTGCCCCATCGCGATTACGCGTTAGGGAGAGACGCGTCGCGAATGCAAACGTAAGGCAAACAGGTTGCATTAGCGAGAATACATCAAAGGGGAGATGTCACACTCGAAAGACACTCCATTTCCTGGCGCGATTCAGCAGCCGTGATACGTGTCTTAAGGATTACTTTTAGACTACGCTCGCCCTACATATCCGCATACACTCGACGAGCGCGATACATCTCGGCACATAGTTGCGTGCAATCGGAGATTTTCCTGAGACACAACACGGGCGGGATGCGGGGAGAGGGGAGGGAGAAAGAGAGGGAGAGAGAGCTTGCACGCTGCGAGCTTTCTCCGGCTCTGCCGTGCTTTAGTATCGACAAGTTCTCACAGATCTTTCTTTTATCCGTCCCAGGAGCGCTCTCTCTCTCCGCCCCCTTGTCACGAGGTCAATTTTATATACCTCCCGCCGAGGTTTTAAGCGTACAGAAACTTTTCAAACAGGCGGATCCCTGATCTCAGTTGTAACGTCGAGAAAGGAGGTACTCGTTACAGCGATCTTATTGCGCCACGTGGAACGATATTTCATGTTACGCCTGGTGCGACATATTCTTTATCGTAAATCACCGCGCCCGGTCGCCTTCGGCGTACGCTATGAGAAGCGATATGTTCTCGCCGATAATCTTGCAGCGCGCAGCAGGGATGTACGCGAGATTAATTTAGCAGGCCGGAATAAGAGGCGATAAATATTTTACATCCGAAGGAAGGATTCTTATACGAGCGAGCGGCTTCTTCCGAAAATCTGGAGTTTCCTCTCCCCTCTTGTTGTATCCGCTGAACCGAAGCGTCAGCTTTCAACATCGCAGACCACCATTCCCCCCGTCTGTGTCCTTTTTGTCAGAAAATAGAGTTTGTATTTGCGTCATTTTAATTCTCGATCACAGGACAAGAGCATTATGCCGCCACCGCCGCGCGCGCGATACAAAAACGTCCGAAAAGAGTGGTAAGAGAGGATAAAAACTTACACAGCGGCCGAGAGAAAAGAATTATCAATACCCGTTCGCGCGAATTGTAACGTAAAAGCTCACCGGTTACCGCGCCCGTACGCTCCGATAATCACGATTCTAAAGCTGCTTCGCCGCCGCAAGCAAAATTCACTCTATCGCGGAAAAAGAGGGGGGGGGGTGGGATTACCTACCGGGCGCGGGGGTAATTCATCCAGAAGGCATCATCGATCGCGTCGTTCGTTATTACGCGAGTAACATTTATTTCGCCGGCGCAACATTCCGCCGGAACGCGATCCCGTGGAAAATCGCATCAGTCTTCCCTCGCCTTATAAGAATCACTCCCGACACGAGCGATTCGTACAATCGCGTGCAATCTGGGTTTTATCCCGCGTCGATTCTTTATCCCTCGTCCCGAGACGCGCCGCTTCTTCTTCCTCTTCTCCACCGCCCTTTCTCGGCTGGCGAAGAGAACTGGCTTCAACAGTTGTTTCTGTTTTTCTGCGCGCGACGACGTCGGCGACGTCTCTCCGGGGCACTGATAAAATCGATTTCTCTCCCGCGGTACGACGTCGACGTCGCCTGCAACGACAGCGACGACATCGACGAAGACGACGACGACGACGACGACGACGACGACGACGACGACGAGGAAGACGATAGGGTAAAGTACCTGCCGGAGCTCCGCCTCGACGCTTTCGCCTTCCTCCGGTCTTTTTGCCTCTCTGTCGTATCTTTTTTTTTTTTACAAGAAGTAGGCGACGGCTTGTCTTAAAACCGCGGTCCGACACTTCGCGCCTCGCACGCGGATATTTTCAGCCGCGAGAAAATGGAGACGTTACCTGGGTGGTGTGGCTCCTCTGCTCTCCTTCTTCACTTTGCTGGGTTTCTTCACCGTGGCTGAGAGAGCCTTTGTATGGACGCGAAGAAGATGCGAAAGTAACTCGATTACTTACGCGCTGCCAAATAGTTACTTAACGAAATAACGAGTCCTGGCAGCGCTTGTTATACGCATGCTTTGAGAGAAATATATTCTTGAGATTTTTGAAAGAAAAGTAATTTTAGAAGATCTGATTTTAAACAGTCCTCGTAACTTTAATATTTCAGAGAGAGAGAGAGCATTTTTTTGCTCTCTATCTTTCTCTCTCTCTCTCTCTCTCTTTCTGTTACCATTTTTTAAATAAAATAAAATAAAATAAACAAAAGAAATATTTTTGGGACACGTATGGTTTCAACAAAGTGATGCACAATAAAAATACATCTCCGTATAACGTTACATGCATATGCATACGCGCACAATACAATTTCAATGGAACAGGAGTCGAAACAAAGATTTATATTCGTAAACAGCGATGTTTATTTTAATTATTTTGTTTAATTGGATTATTTTAGTGATGATGCTAATTAATTCTGTCTGAAGAACTATATTAAAATTCGATTAGTTGTAAAACTGATTTTGAACTGTAATATATTGTAAAGTTAGTCAAATCCCCTCATCCCGCTCTCACTATTCGATTTTAAATTGCAACGACAAAAACAATAGAAATGAAAACAATAATAATTAAAACGGTTCTATTATTTTAATTTGAAACACATCTAATGTATCTTTATTTCTTATGAATACATGCAATATATAACAATTATAACATTTCAATTTATTAATATAAATTCATGACAAGCATAAGTAAATTTAATGTAGCCCTAAACCTGTTTGAAACTTACTCCGTACGAGCCCTTTTACAAACGGAATTATCTCCGGAGTATTTAGCCGGTGTTATCTTGGAAGTCGCATCGACCTGCTTTTCTTCCTGCGAGTATTACAATTCGAGTTATTAAACGCATTGTGCAAGTTTCCCGCGATGCCATTTGACCGAATATAAACGTAAACACGCACGTTAGAGAACTTGAAGCGACACTTTCCACTTTAGATATCGCTCGTAAAAAGATAGAAAAGGTTCCAGCGGCCACGGAGTATCGCGTATCGCGGGGTTGTCTGTACCTGTCGCCAAAGTGGCAAGATATTTGCCAAAATTAACTGAGCTTCGCTTGCAATTCAAATTGAGAATTTCTGTACAGACGAGCTCGTCCGGCTCCTCCTCCGGCATGGTGCATCGATTGCACACTCCCTTCCTTCCATCTTCTCCTCATCCTCATTCTCTTTCGTCGTTGTGCAACCCAACGCCCTGTGCAATGCGCAACGAGCTTCGAAAATCGACGTAGCCTTGAGGGAGCAATCGAAGCTACCGAGCGGATTCCAAATAAAATGAGCAGCAGAGGTCTCGTAGGACATAGTGATCACCGAGTGATCGTCCATGGGCGACAACCGGAAGAGAAAGCTTTGTTTTGTGAAATAGGTGCTTGCAACATTTTAGATTATGTTCAGAACTGCCGAGAGGTGAGGACACGTTTTATAGACAATCGACCGGCGAGAAATGCTTGCTTGCGCATTACGTGGTCCGAGTGCTGAGGAGATGCATCTGGCGGACTTGGTTCGCTACGATTATTTATGCGATTAATTTGTTAAATGAACCCTTCACACCTAATTATAGCAACGCTGATAGTAATAATCTGTGCTTGTTTCGTATGCATCGAAAATTGTACGGTAAATGAATCCGTAAATGTTCGTTACAATGATATACAAATGCACATTAAATACTTTCTCATATATATTTTTCTTTTCAATTAATAAATAATTAACAAAAATATTGGATAAAATATCTTCAATTATTTATAACGTGACAAAAAAGCATGTCGGAGGCTTTATTATTTCTTATACGTTTCATAATCATAATTTTACTCGCTGGTATTATTTATCCATTGAAACCGAAAACTTAATAAGCTCGATTATATTATTTTCCTCAAGAATCAAATCTATTTAATTAAGACTTATGAATTAGTTGAAAATGATAAACGTTTTGTTTCGTGAGAACCTATCGCACGAGTGACAGAGTGACAGTGTATAGATTAAACTTACTGTAGAACCATGTGGTCTAGCTGGTACTCGTAAAGGGCTTCATGAATTTTGATAATATACTCGTGTACTGCATCTTGTCAACCACTCCCGCATGGCGCGCCGAAAATCATCCACTCGCGCGTAATAAGGGCGGTCGGCGCGGCAGCCTGGCGCTGCACGCTATCTCATTAATATAGATACCCTTTGATGAGTAGAACCACCAACCTTGTGGAAGGTTCTCGAAACGATACTGTCACGCGACGTCCTTTGCCATCCGGATGTCGACCTGTGTCTTTGTCCACGATGACAATCGATGCATTAACGCCATTACAACCGTCGCAGATCAATTTGATTGTTGCTAGCAGCAGTCGCAGAGTGTTCAGAAGACGTAATTTGTAATTGAAATTGGCGTAGATAGGACATACGATTAAAACAATGGCAAAACAACTTAATTGAAGATAATGCTATTAACAGTGCTAAATCAGGGAGTAAATAAATCTTTTAATGAAAGCCTCTGTAGAAGTAATATAATCTTTTTAGTTTTTTACATATTTTAAAAGTTACTTTTTCTGACTTCAAGTTGGAAACGTAATATATTTTTATGTATAATCAGAAATTATTTATTTTTGATCAAATCAAAGTTGCAAAAAATCAGTGTTATCTAAAATAATTTAATTTTGGCTAAAAAAAAATTTCTAAATTTTATCTTGTGTTGTAATTATTTTATTATTATTCGTATTCTCACACAAACATGGCGCAACGATCAATTAAAAAATAAATAAAAGCATTTGATTCAACTGAACAAATTTCAATCAGTAAATGAAGTGAATTTGTGAGCTTGAGGTGTCCCGGACGCTTTGCGCGAGTAATGTAGAATTAAATAAAAGCAAAATAATAAAAAAAAAAATGCAAGACTGAAAGAATATGCATAAAAATCCAAGAAAGCGTAAATCTAACGTAACCTCCCTCGAGAAAGGGGGTTTCATCGAACATTACATATATGATGCCATTGAACGCGCTAACCTGTGACAGCCTCGACGAAATAGAAATGCATCTGGAGTATCCTCAAAAAAGCGAAAAGAAGCGCTTGAATGTTGCATAAGTTCCCCTGTAGAAGCACTTCCTTATTTCGTCGGTGGATAGTACATCGCACGCGCGCTCGCGCGCGCGATATTACTGGCTCGATTCAAGTAGATGGTCGTTAAACTGCGAGACTCAGGCGCAAAACAGCCTCACCCTGCCTGCCCATCCTTCTCCGCTTTCCCGTTCTTAAGTCTCCTCGAAACGACGGTGCTCTCTCCCACTTGGGAGAGTCGGTGCCGCCACCAGGAAAGAAACACACAGGAGGCCGTTATCCGAGGATAGTATCCGAGAGCACTTGCGAGTTAATGCGTCTCCGCTCGGCTATATACGCGGACACGTCCGCTGTAGACAGAAAGAAAAGTCCCCGTGAGAGGCGAAATGGCGGAAAACGCAATACGCGCGTGTACGCGAGAGAAAAGACAAAACTGTAGACAGGGTTGAAATTGAAAAAGGGATGGAGAAAACGAGAGCGTTTTCCTCCTCCTCTTCCTCCTCCTCCTCCCCCTTTCCCTCCTTTTCCCTCGGAGGGAAGTGGATGGAAAGAACGGAGAAGGAGGTGCGTTTATATTAGGCGCTCCGGGACTGTATCCCCTTAAACGCTCGACATAGAATAATGTAGAAAAGCATATGCGGCTCTATACGGATCCAGTGAAGTAGTCACATCAAACGATAACTGTATGCACAGAAAAATCCGTCGAACGCCAAAGTACTTCGCGTACACTTCGAGAATGCATATTCTACTTCGTAGAAGTAGAAGGGATTAAAGAAAGAAGGTATTAGTCGAGGTATAAGTGATAGAATTTTTATGTTTCCTTTTTTTTTTATAGACGTGTTTTCCACAACGTCGATCAAAATATGCATCAAAAATTTTAAGAATAAATACGAATTTGTGTATCTCATTTGTAATAACTTTGGTAGAATGCGAGATCAGCTTTAATATAGGACTTTTATTACTATATATAAATCTTTTTTAATGTCGCGTGCTTTTTTGGACGACGACCAGTCCATTGATGTAATTGTCGAGATATACATGTATGAAAAATGTATTGCTACGTTTTAAGAAAGAGAGGAGATCAAAGAGGATAAGAGGACAGATATATCTTTTTTTTGTCGAAAAACAAATATAGAGGACGTAAAAGAGGAAAATAACAAAAAAAATGGCTCTTACAGAAAGGGATGAAATGAAGAAAGGGATATCGTCGAGGGAAAAAGAATCTGAATCAATTGTAGAGGACAGCAAAGTTCGAGTGGACTTCTATCATTTATGTAGCTTCTATTGAAAACGGAATGACTAACTCATTCGACAATGTCGGGACAAAAGTAACCAAGTATAAAATGACTGTTTTACAAATAGCGTTCTCTTTGAGCGTGAATATATATGTGCGCGAAACTAAACGAAAAAAAAAAGAAAAACTCGGGAAAGTAAGTCGGAAGAAAAAGTCGCGACATAGAGACGTAACGAAGAAGAAAGTTCGACATACAAAGAACGATAGCATAGGAGGGGCAGGAGGAGGATGACGAGAAGTGAAGAAAAGCAAGCGCGGAACTTGAAAGAAAAATAGATAGACGGAAATGGAGCAAAAAGACCGACCGAACGAGCGAAGGAGAGAAACTCTTTGATGATGCTCGAGAAATCTTGGGGAAACTTAAAGCCCAAGAAAAGCGCGTTGTATATATTTTTAAATCACGCGCCAGGGATTTGTTTAAATAGAACGTAGAATTAGAAAAAGGTTAGAAAACATACGTTAACGACGATGGATTCATTAATGGAATTTGTACAGAAGCTCCATAGAGAGAGAGAGAGAGAGAGAGGTGTATTGGACGCTTTTGTCGAGAAGTCTCCAACCCCTCGTCACCAAGAGACAAACTAACAGATAGCTGGAACCGTGTGGCAAACAACAACTCGATGATAATAGCGGAACGCAGTAACAATGGAAAGAACGATGCATTAAATGGTTAAGTACACTGTAAACGCAACAAGAAGAGGAAAGGAAAGAAAACGAGAGAGAGAGAGAGAGAGAGAGAGAGAGCGCAGTGTCTATAAGGAAATTAAACAACGATGCTGCGCTGCTTGGAACGCGACCAAAAGGATTCTACTCAGGCTAACTAAAACAGACGGCTAATCCGACGGCGATAAAAGGTAATGAAAACGGATGGGTGGTAGGTAGGAATGGGTAGTTGGGAAGTGCGTGTAAACGAGTGCGCGATGGAAATAAAGCGTGGACGAGAGCGAGAAACGAATACACGGTGGGATTCGTGCACCAAAGAGGGGTAGGGGGGGGGGAGAGAAGAAAATACTGAGAGACTCCGGCAACGCGTGAAATAATAGGCATCCAATTTACGGCGAGCTGTCCACGAAGCTTCGCGAATGAGAGTAAAACACAGAGGAGAGCGAGAGAGGAAGAGAGACAGAGAGAGAGAGAGAGAGACGGAATGGGAAAGGTGAAAAGAATCGCTCAGGAGCTTAGTCGAGATAGTCAAGTCAACGTGCAATTTCAGACAGTGCGGATCGCGGGCGGAAAGGCAATTGCACCAAACGGCGGAAAAGAGGAAATCAGTTTTCCTCTGCGTCGGCTCTTTTGTTACCTCTCGGACGTACATGCGTAAGTGCGTGAACACGCAGTCGCAACCTACAGGTCCCGCCTATACGTGCGAATGGAAATTGCGGTTTCCCAGTTCAAAGAGCCGCTGGAATCCGTCACGCTCCGCGGGGATGATTACTGCGTTTGTAACACCGTTGTGGCGCATGACGAAAAGAGGATTTTCGAATCGTAGCATTTTGTTTGTTAGGATTAGATGGGAGATTTTCGACGAATACGCAATGCACGTGTCTACACCGTGCGCGGAACTTTCTCTGTAATTTCTGCACGAATAATCCGGCAAGCAGATGTGTACGCTAGTGTAAGAGTAAATATTATTTCCGCGAGGGAAGTGGGAACATAGATATAATAAAGCAATAAAGATTTTTGTGACTTGTACGGACTTATTCATTAATACGTGAGACGCTTTCAATCGCGTTATATGTTAAAACGGTTTCTTCATTTCTTGGTATCCCAGACGTTAATACGATTGCTTGCCAATAACAAGCCCTGCGGTTGTGTGTTTTTCATCCGTCGGACGTAAATGCAAATTGCAATTTTTCGATCAACAAGTGTACAGGTGAATGTGCTGCGGAAACCGCTATATTATTCATTCCCACGGGATATGTACGCGAACTCAGAACCTGGGGAGCGTCGATAACATTGCTTGCGAATTTCACAAAAACACGAAACATCTTAAAAAATTTTATACGATCGAGACAGCAGGGGAATCAATTTATTTTCATAAACGTAAGGACCCTCTTGTGAATAGATACGATCTGACGGCTGATCAGTGTTGGACTGGAATTGGATATTGCGTACCATGTGTATGAAATAAGGTCGGCCAGTGGATCTGCGCACGCAGATGCGAGACTGGGAATACCGGGTACGCGGAGTGGAAATTGCGGTTTCTCGTTCAAAGCACCAGCGGAATCGGCGGCGTCATAAAAAGATTATAGCATTTTCTATCGTGCAATATGAAAACCCGGACGGAATGTTATTTCGATTTCTTATTTCTTCAGATTTTTGGAATATATATAAATAGCGATCAAATATTAGAAATCTCACAAAAAGTGAAAAGGCATGTGATTCCATTTTAACCAAATCTCTTTGTTTGCACGAACATTTGTTATTGGAATTCACATGATTAATGGAAATAAAGTGCAGTTATTGAAGCTTGACAGTTATTGAAAAGAGAAATACTTAATTCGCTGGTGTTTCAATTAAATAGATTTAATTTACATAAATTTATTATGATAGAAATCTGTTTGTTATAAATAAACTGAAACGTTAATCTATATATTCTTTACTTCTTTTTGTTGTGATTTATTTATTACGTGTACATATTATAGATGTATAAAGTTTGATAAGAAAAGATTTAATTATAATTTATGACGATCGATATCAACAGTTTTAAGTAGTCATAAATCAATGCAAGCAAGCATTAATACATTATTGTGCAATTATTTTAGGAAATTAACGCTATAAAGATAATATGCCAATAGAACAACTAATAATTCATAACTCTTATCTACTTTGCTTTTATAAATAATAAATATCAATCCTACATTTTCATATGTAAATAAGTAAGGGGATGAGAAACAGAAAATCTTTTCTTAATCTATTTAATTTATTTTTTATATCTATGTAATTATCTTTATCGAGGAATAGTTACCTTCCTTTTTTTAACAATTACTGAGGTAATTTTTACATTCCAATTAAAAGTCATTGTTATTTACTTTATCATGTATTATTGATTGTTCTATAATTTATTAATATCTAAGGACATTATGTATACAGGTTTAATTATTTTCTGAAAAAAGCAAGTAAAAGTTAAGAAAATAATAAATAGAAGAAACACATTAGCTTATTATAAATGTATTTCTAATAAAATTTTAAAAATTAGTTAACGACACGCTTTTTCATATTGTGAGTTGTCATTAGGAATGTATATTTAAAGATCGCAAAGAATAATTATCAGAAAAAACACAAAAGAAATAATATTTACTTTATAGAAATTTAAAATAAGACTGAGTTGCTGTCATTTATATTATGTTTGCTTTCACAAAATTATTTAAAATTATTTAATTTTATTATATATTTGTTTATTACATTTTATTATATTATATATAAATATATAAATTATATGAAAAATGTTTTTTAATAAAAATAGTATCGTATAAACATAAATATATTAATAACTTACAATACTTTTTAATTTAAACTTTATTCAGACTGATTTTAAATTTATAATATAAACTTTTGGTATATTTGATTGGTGTTTTATATCATAAACAATATGAAATTTCTACATCCCAGCTAGTTTCAAGAAATCGATACTATAAATATAAGAGTCTTAACTTTGTTTTTTATTTTTGTTGTACAAATTGGGTCTCGGCATTTTCAAATGAAAGGTATATATTTTGGATCAGTAAAAAATTTACTGTGATGTGAGCTTTATTTTTTCGATTGGAGTATAAAAACTACCCCAAGACTACTCTCAAGTTAATACTTCAAGAATAATTAACATTTTGTGTTAAATATTGTATGACTTTGCACGAATAATGCATTAATATTATCATATTTACCATAATATTATTATAAAACATAATGTATGCAGTATATATTAATAGTATATATTATATATGTATATGGAGTATTGCTAAGTTTCAATAAATGCTGCTTTGATAATGTTAAATAAATTGTTTGCTAAGTGCACATATTTGAATTTTGGTTCTTTTTGAACCAAAGAAGGGTTGACATATTTTAATTTAGTTTCTATGCAAAAGAATTAAAGAAAAAATTAAGAAATTAAAAATAGACACCAGTAAACGAGTCAGTTTACAAAAACAAGTAATAGTTAAATAAATATAATTATGTGTTCATACTAGGAAATGATGATAAATCTGAAGACATTATTCAAAAATTTTATGTTTTATTTTTTGAAAATATACAGAGAATATTATTTGAAAATGTAAAAATAAACAAATTTTCTGCTTTTATCCGTTTATTTTACAAATATTGCTATTTATTAAAACTTGTAAGCAGTGCAGGAATATATATAAATTGTGCGTGTAAATAAATAAAAACTGACAAATTCTTTTAGAAGAATTGATGATTTTCATTTTTAACTATTCAATGATAACTATGCTCTTTTCAATCTTGAATATCCTGCTAGAATGGATGTTAGATAGGGGTAAAAATGGAATCTTCCAGGTCCAGTCGAGATGGGGTAGGAATGATACATAGCGACGAAACGTTCCAGTCATGGGAATGCAATTTTCTAGGGTTTCTCTCGTCCGCACGGTTATAACTTGCAATCTTTAAAGTCTCCCAGGATTTAAAGAAAGGGGAAGCTCGACGATGCCATAGGGACCGTAGGGCATAGGGAGTGCCACGTGCACCCTCGCGTAGAAACCACGTTCTCCCGCGGGACGACGCGTGTTGCTCAGAGATACCCATGTATTCTGCACTCGCCGCTCGTCTTCACGTCGGCGAAATTTATTTCAAGTAAAAAACGAACATTTCCGCGGATATGTGATACAGGCTGACGACGGCTCAAATCGAATTTTCGTCTCATCCGTCTATACTGGACCGAACGTCGCCGCCGCTGGCCGCGCCGTGAACAGTCGTGATAGGATCGCCGCCGTGCGCATTCTCGAAGGGACTCTTTTCATACGGAGTCTCTCTCGCCATCGCTCCATAAGAAATGTATGTCACATAATATCCGCGTCCCTTCGTATACGAAGGCGCGCGCGCGCGCGCGCTCACAAATAGAAATTATTTTATATACGTGAAAAGAAATCCTACTCGTCTTTCGCGAGAAAGCCCCTCCTTCCCGTGGTAGATCACGTGCCGGGTCATCGGTATTGGTATTTTCCGACCGGCGAACAAATAGCTTTCCTCTCACAGAGAGAAACCATTTACCATCGCTCTCGATGGTTAAAGGAAATTGCGACTTTCGTAATAGGTAAAAGAATACAAGGATTGTCATAATAGACTTTTATATGAATATACCGTAATATTTCTCGTCGCCGTACATCTCTTAATTATTACACAAATTTATTGTACGTATGTATGTACGTGTCGCATAATATTTAAACGTCATGCTTTTCGTTCCAGGATATTTTCAGTGAACAATTTTGCGAAGTCAATATGCGAATATTTTTTTACATTTTTCGACACATACATATATTTTAATCCGGAGAAAATTGGCGAGTCAAATAACCATTCTGCTTAATATATCCATTTGTTAAAGCGCAGCACTGACATGATGAATGGGATATGTGCTATTTACATTTGATGTGACTATAATGGCACAACACGCGCGCGCGCACGCGCTCACACACACACACACACACATATACATGATCAATGAGTTTTTACAGCTTTAACGAACGAAATTAAGGTTTCCATTGCGTGGCGCAAGTTTGCATTACAAAGCATGTATATATTTCAATGGAACGTTCACTCAATTTTGAGAATAATATTGCGAGAGAAATCGCAATCTTACTGAAGTAATAATTAACTTTAAACACATAGTAGCTTTTATTTGAAAAAAATTCAACTTGGAGATATTATTTTAAGAATATGCAATACATTATCTAACTCTTTCATCTTTTTCATTCATTTCTTTTTTTCTCATTAAATTCTTGCAATAAAAAATATAATTAATTAATTGGTATATTCTATTAACCTCTATCTTGGGTTTACTCGAGTTTGCACTTTTTTTTAAACTCGAACGAAACGGGTCGTCTATTTATAGCCGGGACGGACTAAAGTACATGCACATTGTCGTCCGGGTAACAAAAATACATTGTTCTCGAGGCAACTCAGGCATTCGAGAAAAGTAGCTGTCACAATTACACGTCGCGATAAACAACCGTGCTTTAAATATTGCTACATCCGCTACACACTCGATATATGTATACGTACAACACTGACCGGTCAAAAGTTTAAAGCGGATAGCTTCTTCGTCCCACGGACGTTTCCTGTAGCCTGAAAAGTCGGAGGCTGACGAGGATTCCATGCGTGACGGTGCGACGGTGTGTCATCTCGTAAATATACCACAATCCCTCGTTATACTCGCCAGTTCTAACGGTGCGCTTCACGACTTCACAGGCCCCTCGACTTACTAATGAGAGGAAAATCGACATGGAGATAGGATTTACCTATACCTATTTAACTTCTCGACAGTTTAGAAATCGTCTTACTGTCCGCGATCACAAACGTAGGTGCCGGATACTCGTGTTCCTTCGTGTGCATACCTCTGACGATATTCGACCAGTCGTTGACGTCATTAATATCACGGCGTCGATTCAGATATCATGACGTTATTTTATGTATAGTTAAGTACGGCGAGACTTTTTTGCGCTATTTGAAATTATTCGTGAGTGTCAAAAGTTACATTGAATTAAATTTTGTATTCTCGCAGAAATAATGCACGATATGATGATCAATATTAAATGTACATTAAATTAATATGTTGCATATACGATTTTTTATTGGCGTCATAGATGACAGTAAAAAGTTTTTTTTATATAATTTAAGATATGTGTATATTAAATTTTGATCAAAATTGAAATCATGTTTAAAAGGTATGTTAATTTTGGCATTTTCTTTTTCTTATTTAACATGCATCAAATAATATTGTCTTTCACGAATTATTGCAAAATATGATATACATTTTAGCAGACTCAGGAATAAATTAATTCTTTTTTGTTTTATAACACATCGCAATGGTGATATTTTTCTTACTCATAAAGTTTTAATTTGATCGGACCGAGAAGTGACTGCTGAAGCAATAATCAAGTTAACTTCGCGGATTAATTTCGCGCGTAACGTTACGAGATTGCGATGACTTTCTCGCCGTGCGTCTGCCAAGAAATTGCTACTGTCAGAACGGTCAGTCACGTAAAGCAAAGTCCAATAGGTTCCCGGATTTCTGACCGTAGAAACAAACCGAATTAACTTTACCTCGGATTTAACTGGGCTAACAAGAGAGTGGTGGAGTCCAGAACGTCGGCGCGTCGTCGTCCTGAACCCTGCGGGGAAATGAAAATGTTTCGCTGCTCGTTTCACCTTCGAATCGCCTCGACCAACTGCAGGAAGTCCAATCCTCTTTCCCGCTAACTCGTCATTGGTACGTCCTGCGAGTACCGGCGGACTTTGTAACGATCGACACGCGCCCTATATACCAATGATCCGTACAATATACTGGTGACTTTCGCGCACAAGTGACGAGAGAGAAGAGCTGGAGACGTTTTTTATCCCGTGTTTCTTCCCCTCTCTCCCCCTCACTGAAAAGCGATGGCTAAGATAAATCGCTTGTACAGCCATCGCTAAAGTATTTTAATAACGTGTAACGTGATGTTCTATCGATCATCGTTCGTGTCTCGCCCGAGTCGAACGTTCAATAAGCGATCAGGTCTGTTGATGGGACGTATTACTCTTCAAAAGCCGCTCGAACAATTTTATCGAGAACAAACTAATTCGAATTTATCATGCAAGGAAAGTAACGATCGTATGAATCTCGTTAAAATTCGAGTGAAAAGAGTAAGAATGTCGATTATTTTAAAAAATAAAAAAAATAAACGCGAAGGGAGACATTGATTGCAATAACGTTTATATTAATCGCTTTTTTTACGGTATAGATATGTATGTTATTACTGAAAAACCTGAAATTTTTATTGAAAAATGATGCGATGTCATATTAAATTCAATATCGTTTTTATTAATCATTGATGTCCGGGACTGTCTTATTTATGTCGAAGCTAGAAAAAGCACATTTATTTTTATCACTTGTGAAACTGATAAATGAGAAAATTGAGTGCAAAATTTTCAACTTTATTGCTTTAATGTGTTTTATTAAAAAAGAATATAAAAGTAAATGTACTTTGACAAATAATTGTTTTATTAACGATTAACAATTAAGAAGTGTGAAATTACTTGACTATTTCGGAATAGGATATGCATTTTTCCGGAGATTTTTAACGTTTCATTACGTTTCAAGCAAAATTTATACACGATTTAGTTGTATATTATTTCTGAATAGTTGGATTTACTTAACAGGAGATGGAGAATATCTGGGAGAAATTTGTCTAATTATACAACATTCAGAAAATAATTGCTACATTAATGCAAAATATGTATAACTTTGTACAAAATATTTTTCAAAAAATATAAATGTTGCTTAAAATAAGATAAATTATTTTTAAAAAATCACCAATTATATCGCAAAAGTTCATAATGAGTTCGACCTGTTTTCATCTCACGATCTCAATTGGTTCTGACGTTTACCTTGCTAATAGGAGCAAACCGAACGTCTTCGCAGCGGGACTTCATGTTTGATTTCCGTGATTATATACGTAACCGTTTTCGCCTGTCCTGGAAGACATCACGTTGACCCATTCCACTCTGCGTTTCGATCGGGCGCACGCCGCACACCACACAACTATCGAGCGCGACTCCTCCGATGATCGACGGGAATCTGGAACGCGTTAATCACAAGAGCGGCGCGCGCTCTCTCACGCTTGCTCCCGCCTCGATTAAAAATAAATAGGGATCCGACTCGCGGGGCGCGTTATAATCGAGCGCTCCGTTGACACCGTGGTGCGCGACGCGTAGTCGACACGAGGTCACAACAGCTGCAGCAGCGGCAATTCCCCCGGCCGTCGTCGTTGCGGTGCACAATGGAGAAACTCCGCGACGGTTGTTACCCCTGGAACCCCCTACGAAAGTGACGAATAAGTTGAGCCAGCCTCGTGTTCGCGTTTCTCTCGCTATTCTCGACTATTCTCTCCCCGACCGCCGCGCCGGCACACACTTTACCGTGTGTTTCCACGTCGACGCGGCTTACTTTCGAGGCTTATGCGCACGGAAATCGTCGGGCGGAAGCGCGTCTTTCTTCCTTTTTCTCTCTTATTCTCCCTCCTTCTTTTTACGGCGAGGCGAAAGCACCCGGAGGCGGGCGGAAAGACTCATTATGACCGAAGCTTTTATGCCGGGGCCCTCATTCTCGAGCGCGCGAGTCGTACCAGTTCTAAATAGTCCCGGAGTTCCCTTCTGCGTTGCGCTGCAGGAAATTCGAGGGACACGTTCCCGCGAGCCCAGAACCGGGCGCGAATGACGATGGCGCGACACAAAAAGCGAGATATTGCGGCCATCGCCGGTGCTTGTGGGCGGCTGAAATACGTGTTAATAGGACGTCTGTAATTAATGGCCATGGCGGCCGGCGCGGCGCGGCGCGGCGTCTTGAATGGCTAAGGGGAGATTTTTATAATGGATTTTCTCGTGGGTTTCCCTCAAAACGCTCGTTGTTGTTATAATCATGTTGCCTGGGATTTATTAACGTTACGACGTAATTGATTAACGTTGGCCGTTGTATTTTCTAGCCCGGTACCGCGGGGCTTTCCCACGTAGCGCGCGGGCGGGCTGACAATTTTCTCTCATTTCTCAATGATGGTGTACGTGCAAAAGTTCGTAACGCGTAAGAAGCATCGTTAGCCAGATACATCAAGATGTATGTACATCCGAAAGACGCTCGGCGGAGAAATAAACTCGTCTACTTACATGCAAAGGGCGAGGGGCAGCGCGGGCGTAGGTACTACATATATTGCACGAGTACATTGATTGCACGGCAGAAGTTTCGCGTGTGACTACCACGATAACGCCCGATAAACTGCCATTCAGTCAGTTTACAAAATGACATGTCATTACGTGCATGACGGGCTCTGTGACATTATAGCGGGGAAACAAGGAAATATACGCGTCCTTGCTTCGAAGGGCAATTTTTTCGCCTCCCCGTTTTCTCTCATCCAGCGGTGGTACATATAACGCGCGACGGTTTTGCGCTCTCGTGGAGAGGCCGCGCGGGGAGGAGCGAGTATACCGTCCTCCCTTATCGACGTAAGTATCCCGGCCAATCTGTCGTCTGTCACGTCCGCGTTCGGACGCCCGGGGTATTGCATCCACCGTGTTTCACGGAAGGAAGAAAGTACGACGTCGAGTAATACAGATGGCACGTTAGATGAAACGCCCTGCCGCGCGCGCGGCCTTTTTCTAAGACTTCACGTGTCACACCTCGAAACACAGGTGCCTGCCCGGACCAATTCCCAGAAGTACCTATGGATTATAAATAGCGCGGGGGCTGTGCTAAAGATAAAAAGATTAAACCACGGCGGTCGGTCTGTGTATGTGTCTGTGTGTGTGCGCGCGCGCGTGCGGCATTTGCGCGGATCTTCCGCGTCTGACCTATCTCGAGACAACTTGACCCTCCTGCTGCTGACATTCCTGTAATTAATAGCTTCAGATATATCCTGGTTGAGCTCTTCACTCCGAAAGAACTTGCGATAACATCGATCGACATCGACCCAACTTTTTATATATATAAATATCAGTGAGTCGGCCGGAATAAATTATCAGTTCTAGCGACCAACGACACGTTGACCTCTTGCCTTCACCGTGGGTTCGTTGGATCTTTGTTTATTTTTCTCTAAATTAATATAATTTATATCGTGAATATTTGATTCATTACATTTTCACATGTACCATACATCAAATATTTACGAAACGCGGTAAAATATAAAATAACACAATTTTGCTCTTATCTAATTTTATAAAAAGATCGATTTATAAAAAGACGTTTGAAAATTTTAGGTAGATCAAAAAGTTTATTTGTGCCTTTTTTGTTTATTAAGACATTATTGACCGGAGATATATCAGCTCGTTGTTTCTTGCTCGAACGTTACTGATCACAAATGACAAGTTTAGAGGCATAGGCTCGTATGCAGAACATGCTTATAAAGATGTGTGTATAAAGCGCGCTTTTTTGTCATTTACTTTTTACTTTTTATTATTACACGTAAAACAAGGATAGAAGTTTTGAATACGGACCATATAGTTTAAATCATCGTGCAAAATTGTTATAGCGTAAAATTGATAAAGTTTTTCTTATAAAATTTATTATGTTATATCTTTTATGCATTATAAATGAAATTTTATTTCCGTTGAATTGACCTCTATGAAAAATAGTCAGCCATAAGCGTCAGTAAAATCTACATCTATCTAGTTATCACTTAAAAATTATATAAAAAGAAATGAAAGATTTTTTTAATCCATCTCTTACCATTTATTTGCAAAAAATTGTACAAAGTTAGTGTCGTAGATATATTATGCCTTCTTAAACAGTTTGAACAGTTTAAACTTATCGAAGGAACAACATTTTTATTAATGTAAAAGAAATGTATATATGTGTGTGAAAATAACTTGTAAAAATAAATGTGTTAAGAGTACACCAACAACTTGACGGTAATTGTACGATTTAATGATATATATTTTTTGAAATTAAAACCAAACGATTAAAAACGAACGATAAAAGATTTTGAAAACTATTAGACTTCTTAAGGTTAAAAATTGTTCAGGCGAATTTATTTCATGTAAATGACCAAGATTTTTTGAACATATTACTGCGTCATGCAACCAGCAAAATTTGCAACTTTTTTTACCATGTTTATTTTTACCAATTCACGAACGTACATTTTTTGTATGCTGATAAAAATGACGGATTTCTTGCGCAGAAAATGTTTAATTCACTTCATTCTGTGCATTTTTTTTTTTTTTATTACATGACAAAGCAGTTTAGTTTCAGCAATTTTTCGATTGTCATCCTGTCACATCAAGAAGATAAATAGCGCTAATATGTTAACATGTATCAATATTATTCGTAAGGCACAGAAAAAAAACGATGCCTAAGGGTTGTAACATGATAATACAAACATTGATACGTCCCTTCGCCGTATCGTAACTTTTGTTTCCTTTAGGACCCTTTTACCGCTTCATCCCGCCCAATTTACGTTAGCGTTACAGATATAGGAAGCGAATTTACGGAAAGGCCGATTTAGCAGAATTAGAAGCGATGACACGCGGAAGTTTACCCCTTCTTTCCCCTCCCTCCCTCACGGGTCACCCAAAACCTCTTGCGTGAGCCCCGTACAAATTATCCCGCTCTGCTGTATGCATGCGTGTCGGCTGTCGCTATTCACGCCAGCTCGACTCCCCGAAACGGCTTTACGTCCGCTCCGAAGCTATCGTCCACGCGCCGTTTGACACGTCGTCGAACGTCATTATGTATATATCATCGGTCACGAACGTGCCACGGCATGCCGCGGCGCGAGATATAACCCCTCGCGCTCTGCGGAAAGCCCCAACGCAAGCACAATCGAGACAGGTGCTTAGTGGCGCGGCATAAAACATACATAAGAGGATGATCTGGCATTATGGTAAGAGAGAGAGACGCCATATGCCGTAACTTATCTGCGTATCGGGCGCATTTGGCTGTGCTCAAAACTGACACGCATTTTGAAAAATAAACACCACGTTGTACGAGGGATTTATTGCACTTGAATATCTCTATCGAATTTCTTGTTTGTCGATATTTAATAAATCTCGTAATAACTTACGTAGGATGGGTAAAACTGGGAAAATCTGATATTTTTAGAGAATTTCTTTTTTATGCTTGAAAATGAATTTTCGTGGAATTTTACCGGAACTCACACAAAGAAATTTTTGAAATTTTACTTTTACATTCCATTTCTCCTCTCTATTTTTTTGATGAAATTATTTCTTTTATCGATTTTTTCTAATTTTTAATAATACAAAGTATCGATAATTAGTAATAAATATAGCATATACATTCATGTATATTCTCGTGTGACTTGAGTTTTTATTAAAAAATTGCTGACAATAAAAGACAGTTCAAAATTAGCGTAGTGTTTAAACAGGTTTCGTATTCTGTACCTTTAGTGAACTTTACTTTCTGAAATTTAATATTTAAAATTCGAATGACTTTTCTTCGTTTAATTAAGGAACTTTATAAAATAAAACAAAATAAATTTATTTCAAAGTTGTATAAATAATTTATTTAAAACTTTGCCTAGAACTTTACCTTTGAATAAAATTCTTTAAAAAATCGGAAGTTCTTAGGGAATTATTTTGCAAAATTTCAGTTTTACATGCTTTGTTATCAACAAATCTTATCAGCGTTAACGATTTTACTAAATTGCCAGGAATACGTTTGCTGGAAGAAAAATATACATACTAAGATCGCAAATGCGATTGCAGTTTACCGGAGAAATTCCGAGCCGAAGAGTTAAGATGTGTAGCCCCTTAAGCAGGATTGACGCGCGCTTGTTTACGCGATAAGGCGCTGAAGCGGCTCGTGCAAATAGCATTTCAGTTCAAAACGCGCGTGTATATATATATATATATATATATATATATATATATATATATATATTGCGTCCCGCAGCGAGCAGGTGACACTCTCGGTCCGTGTGTTTGACAAGCCGGTGAAGAAAAGAACTTGGATTACGACAAGAGACGGCGGTGACGATGACGTCGCCGATTCCCGAACGAACCCGCGCTTTTTCCACGTCACTTTTCTTTGCGGTCAGCCGTCCCGCTACGAAAGCCGATGTATGTATATATACGAGGACGTTGTATTTATGCATTGAATATTTTACGTCGCCTTCTAGAGGAAACTGATGTTTTTCATTGGTCGCTTTCTGAGTAGAAACATATGTATGACGTCGACTTTGTGATTGTAAAAGGAAGTCGTGTATCGCGAAGAATAAAATAACCGTCAGAGTAACCGTCGAGAAAATTATGTCATTATTCTTACATTTACACATCATATAAATTATGATTGTTCTTTTACGAACAATTTGCAAAGAAAGTTAACTAAGAAATAAAAACGCAATATGCACGAGAACTGATAAAACGAGAGGGTATCGTAATCGACAGTCAAAGCCAGATATAATCATATGTTTCGATTGCTTCCTCTTTTCCTTTAAAGGAAAGATTGTTAAATCGTATATATTCTCTTTTACTCTTATTTCGCAATAGAGAGGCAATCTCTGATACAGAAGGTACTTTGCCCGTGATATTAGTCACGTTAAATGCACGAAAACGACCGCGAAAAAGCGCCGCGTAAGACAAACCAGGTTTTATTGTGAAAATGTGAGTGATACACGTTCTTCGGCGAGACCGTAAAGGCAAAGATTACGTGCAATGAGAATCTCAGTTTCTACAAATTATTATTTCTGTCGCTTCAACTATGAGAGCAAAAACATTATTCAGTGCTAGTTTACATTGAAAATTTTTATTTTTTATTTTTTTTTTTATTTTTTTCAATAATAGACGAATGATATTTTTCACGCAATGTATGTCGGTGTATTCGAAAATAAAAAAAAATAAAATTCGCTGTAAATTAGAAAAAAAAACAGATAAATGCGATTTGCCGCATCAGAAACGTTCCAATTTTCAGTATATAATTCACGTAACTATCACGTCATACTTAATCGGATTAAAAAAGAGAACTAAGGATACGAAGCACATGCGACTCCGATTAAATAGACGTGAGTATTATATATAGTCGTTGATAAATTCAGAATTATTTATTGGTATTCTCGCGTTTTGAATTACAAACAAATAGCTAATGTATCGTGAAGGTAATAATCCGACTGATTAAACTGAATTCCATTAATCTAATTTACGTGTTCACTGTGTATCAGCGCGCGTGTACGTTGTTTTATACGGCATTAAGTAAAAATACTGCAATGAAAAACTTGCGAAGCTCTCGCCACTACTATTTTTAAACACGAGCATGTGAAGTAATGATGTATTGCAGACATAGAAATTTTTAATCAATGCAACATACGGAGAGGAGAGAATGATCGGGAATGAATGAAACAATCATATTATGAATTTTCGTGACAAAATCTGTGATGAGAGACGACGGTTGCACGAAAAATGTTTTTACGTAATAAAAGGTATTTTTTAAATTATTACGATTGTAATACAAACGCATGCGAAAAAGAGAGTTTATTTTCAATAAACGGGAGACAAAAATAATGCGCGGGTAGAGAAGGAAAAGAGAAAGAAAGAGATATCTAGTGTATATATACATACATATGTACATGTCTTTATATGCGATATTGTTATAATAAATTCTTGAATTTCATATTTTCAACAAACATATTTTATGTGTGTATGCTCTGTACACATTTTTATTTTTGCTGATTATATCTTATCATGCTATATTTTTATTCTAACATATTCCAAATACAGATATTCTATTAAGGAACGCGTTTAATTTAAATCGGGATTATAAAAAAAGCGTGGCACGTCGTAGATAACAAATCTTAATACGCGAGTTAAACAAAATAGCGAGACGAGGAGGAATTATTTATATGAAAGCGTGTTAAATAAATAGATAATTTGGCCGTTTCGCAGATTAACTTTTTCGCAAGACTCACGCTGAATGCTAGGTGGAGCTTTCCCTCGGGATAAGCGACGGCAAGACGCATTACTCCGGAAAAGTCAACGCGTGATAATCAGATCTGTCACGAACACATGCATGCGTGCTCATAAGGAACCTCTCTGATATATTTGCACTGAGATCAAATGGCTAACGCAGAGAGCGTATTTCCGCGAAACGCGTAATTTCGAAGGAAAAAACGAGGAAACTGTCCCGGCTGATATATGCCCGAGCCTTACCCCTGAAAATCCGAGGGACGTCCGGCTCTCCTTCGCACAATCGGCAGATTTTCCGAACGGCCCAATTCGTGACAGACCTAATTCTTTTTTATCCCCGTCGCGCGTCAGATAAGAGTATCCTCGCATTTTCGGATGAGGGACGAAAGAGGGAGGAACGAGCGCGATACAGGAGGTCGATAATCCTCGTCGGAGGGTCATTCCGAGTCGGCACGACTCGGCTCGGGTGTATTAATCGCGGAAAAAAAACCCGCGGTTCAGTTCGAAACGACGGACGGCATTTACATGGACGATTCGCGACGCGGCGGTAATTGTAAACGCATATCTGCGCCAGATGGTCCGCGATTTTATCTTGGAGAGCCGGGGAAAAAAGCTCGTCGTCCGCCGCGAACGAAATTCATGGCGCAACATTTACAGCGGCGCTTTCGGCCCGGCGTTCCCTCTGCATGCCGCGGCAAGATAAAATTTCGCGAGAAAAGCGCGCGCCCGCGCGCGATAATATTTCCTTCGCAAATTTATCTACCGTTATTCAAGCGCGATGAAAATGAACGTCCTTCGCGCGCGCGGTCGATGCGCGGCGTAATGTGCGTCGCACTCTTCTCGATTGAGAAACCGCGAAGGGAGAGAGGATGAGGGATAAACGCGCGCCTCGCGTGTCGACCAATTAATCAGAATGCACATACTTTCAATTCGTGCGATTTTGCATGGACGACACGCCACCGTTCATTTGAAAGGCAGTGCGCAAGATACATACATACGGCTGCACCGTATTTATGGGCTCGTCGGCGTAGTGAACGAGTATATCACTGCGAATGTAGTATCGCATTGGGTAGCCGCAAATTCCGCGCTCCGTACTTCATACGGTGCGAACTCTCGATCATCCTGAAGTCGGTCTTTTGCGTTTTATAAGAAATATCAATAATTAATTAGACGATCGTATTAATAAAAATATCATTAGACTTTTTTTAACGCGATTACAGTACATAGATTAAAAAATTGTCTTTATTACTGAGACAGAACATTACATTGCTTAACGTTAGTATACCTTTGATATATTGTAACAACATGTGTTGAACAAGTTTATTTGCAATTAAAATGTTTAGATGTGGTTCTTCAATTTTTAATAAAAATTTGTTTTTATTATGATTAAAAAGATATTTATGATTAATGTAAGATTCTAGTGTAAACCAAAGTTGCAATTTAACATATTAAGAATCACTAATAAATTTTTTAAATATATTATTCAAATTAAAGGTCTCAGATTGTTAAATATTAATTTTGATAAATTCGAGATGATGGAATAACAGATATTGAAATTAAACGATATTTGTTGTTATTTTTTAAACAATTCACACGTATGTAAAGTTTTTTGTCTAATTCAAATTGAAATTATCTACTTTGACAATTGAAATTACCAACATTCAATAATCTGAAAAATTCTTAAATTTGAATAGCATAATTTAAAAATATTTTATAATCTTCAAAAGCCACAGGATGTTTTAAATTACAGTTTTTATTAAATGTAAATATATATAATTAATAAATAATTAGTAATAAAATATAACACGTCATTTTATACGTTGTAAAATATTTTGGTCTCGAGAAAAGGAAAACACTAAAAATTATGTTTAATCTAATTGCTGCAATATATATAAACTTTTTTGAAGTTACTGATTAATTAATTAATGAATCTGAAGTAGATATTAATTACAAATATTTTTTCCACCGTAATCGATATAACTGATTCTTTTTGAAGATTGAAAGTCCATCAGCACACTTAACTTTGATCGCAATGCAATTTTTCCGATACGTCGCACAACATAATTACAATATAAGAACTAAAATACATTAAAATATCTGTTTTGCAAATTAAACTTTAAATTTCTCGAATTGTGATGTGATACAATAATTCAATAAAAGGAATCGTATTCGTCAGATCAAAAAAGCTACGGGCAACAATTAACTTTGTTTCCATCGAGTATTTTATTCTTACAGAATTAATTGTTTCGCTGGCATTGAGAAGAATTTTTCAAACGGCGAGAAAACAAATTATTTTTTAATTGAATACTTGGATCAAGACTAAATAATAAAACACTATAAGAAAAAATATGTGTCCATTAAAAAATACTGCCATACGTAGCCGTGAGGGATAACAATTACTCGTTATTGCTTGTCGTCTGGGTTTATAGCCGACAGATATGCCGTTTTGCCGGATAACAGATTTTTCAAGACAGTTAAACGTACGGGGATTTAATTAACTGGGCTCTCGTCTCTTATCCACGGTTCTTTTGTGCCGTGGAAGTGACCCATCTACCGCTGCCGTGACAACAAGAGCATCAGCGCTTGTCAATTTCCTCTTTTGTCATGCAAAAGCACACAAGTCTTTGCTTTGCTATTATAACGCGTCGCCCATGGAATATACCGTTTTATTAATACGATTATACACCCGCGCATGACAATGGCGAGTTGCGCGTGTACAACGAGTCGAGATTTCTCTCTCTCTCTCTCTCTCTCTCTCTCTCTCTCTCTCTCTCTCTCTTTCTCTCTCTTTGCCGCGTAGCCCTTTAAAAATGAAAAAAAAAATAAAGAAAGTAGGTGCAGCAGAGAAGCACAGCGAGAGCAGCCAGGCGTTTCATGACGTTTCATAACCGCAATGTATACGCGTCCAGAAGGCGCGCGCGTATAACGCGTTTTAAAAAAAGGAGAAAGAGAGAAAAAGAAAAAAATACCATCACCCGGCATCCGACTGTATATTTATTCGCGGTGACATTTTTACCGCGACGGCCGTATGCGCGCGCGATGCACGGAGATGCGTTTCGAAAATGCACAGCCCGGCGCGCCGCCGCGGCTCGCACTCCGAATCAGCAAGAGAAAGAAGAAGAAGAAAGTTCCGCGCGTCGCGGAGGCGACCGACGCGGCGCTCGTCCAACTTGGCAGCGAAACGATACACTTCTCAAACTCGCATAATACTTTTTTATGGACGCGCGGCGTCCTACCCACCTACATCTACCTACCTACCTATCTACCTACGGAGGACCATTGTCCTGCGACAAACTTTCCCGGAGACTCGAGTTCGTTGCAGCTGCACGCTGCAGCATCTCAGTGCACTAAAACGACATACGGTATATCCGGCAACATCCCACGGTATACCCGGGATAGAGGAATGGTTTTTCGAGCGGCCGCGTTCGCGAAAAAGGACCGTGAGTTGTTTCCCTGAGTATCAGTCGAAGAACGAAGTGGAAGGGAAACGGCGCAGAGACAATATTCTGTTCGTGTTTTAGCTAGAAGTCGCATAAGGAAGAGGTAAAATTTGAAAATGGGACTTTTGCCCAACGCGACCTTAACGTATTTAAATTATAATTTTAGTCACGTTTCGAGACAATTCCTTCCCGTGTCTTCCCTTTGGGTACTGAGAAAACTTTCGGGAAGATTGATCCGATGTTTTCTTTTTCTTTTCTAATCTTTTTTTTGTTATATAATATTCAGATGATATTTTCTCATACACATCTTTACGTTGCATTACTAAACATTCACTTGGCGCGAGACACTACTCTCCTGACTCATTATAGTGAGAGATTGTGAAACTGATTTTTCAATTATTAATCCTGCTGTTCTGTTCGGATTTATTTGAAATATATTTTATTTTTTATTAATGTTTTATTTAAAACTTCTTTTCCTTGACACTTTTAATAGTTTTAATAGTTTGCCTATTAATGTAAGATTTTTTTTTAATTTTTTTTTTATTTTTTATTGTTTAAGATTTCTTGCTCATATTGATTCAAAGAATGTGATTAGCAAATTCGAACAGAACAAGATTAATGAAACTAAATTCTCATTAGAATAAAATTATATGTATACATATATATGTATTTATATATTTATGTATACGCGCATATGTGTATATAATATGTACACACGTAAGCATGCATGCTTTATGTTATACTTATCTATTTTAAAACTTATCTATTTGTAAAAGATTGAAATACTGTCAGAGGAGCACTCAGTTTTACGTTGAAACGTTTAAAGTACTGCAATGAAAAACGATATTTCGATTTACAACATTTTCGGACAAAGTTGTCGATAAGCCGATTTCCATGTACTCAAAACCCGTTGAATTAATGCTCACTCAGCTTTCATATTGTGCGTGCTTGAAGCATATATTCGACTGAAAGTATGTGAAATATCTTCAAATTCACAACGCTTTGCCTAAAGCTTTCGCTCGTTATTAAAACGAACAATAAGTTTTTTTACACTGATTTATATATTGATTTAACAAATACGTGAATATGATACAGTTAATAAAGTTTTTTGATACTCTAATCGATGTACGCTAATTAATTTGTTTATCACAATTTTGCTGAAAAATATCAAAGATATTTTTACTCAATAATATTTTTTAAATGAATGGTCTTTTGCGTTTGTGTAGAAGCTTTTGGGTTGGCTACTATGTATGAGGTTGTCCAATATTTCAGTGAAAATATTTTCCTTTTAGCTTTCGCGATTCGTTTTAGACTGCATACATTTTACTGTGTGTGTGTGTGTATATATGTATATGTATATGTATATATGTGTATGTACATATATATATATATATATATATATATATATATATATACACATATTATACTCCATAGTGTTAAAATAAAATTAATTCTAAGAATTTAAATATTGCGCTTTTTTCTGTTCTTAGATTTTATATAGTTTAGATTTAATATTTATTATACCCCATAGAATTATACTGTTCCAATCGAAAAATGAAGAAAAATAAGAACCTTTTGAATTTTATAGTGCGTATATAAAAAAGAGAAAAATAATCAATCAATGAATACTAATAACTATTATTAAAAAATGTGTTACTTTTAAAAATAACAAAAAATCATTTTAATTAATAAAAGTGCACATATGCAAAAAAACAGTAAAATAATCGATGAATTAATTAATGATTGATGCATATTAGTAAATGACAAGTTTTTATTTAAAAAAAAAGAAAAGATATCTATGTACATACGAAAAAATATTTTAATCTAAAATTGAATATAATTATAATCAAAAATACCTTCATAATAACGAACTTTTTAAAAATAAAATATTGTCTAACTTTTTACGTTAAAAATTTTTTTATTTTATCTTTTGTGATTTATTTTGGATTGTGTGCATGTGTATATTATTATACTATTATTTTCCAGAAAATTAAATTAGGATCGTAAAAACTCGTTATTCCGTTTTTTTTCTCTCAAATTAGATTTTATATAGCTTGATTTTACGTATATCATAGCTTATATTATATTTTATTGGACAGTTTCATGGAATTTTGCTATCTTTATAATTAGAATAAAAAGGCAAAAAAAATTGTGATTTAATTTTTTTCTTAAAATTCTAAAATTGTTTTGCATTGTACCATGTCTGGTTTTTTTTGTGCAAAATGATTCATAGCTGTCGTATTCTTTATTTTACAGGTCTCGAGAAGTGCAGGGATACTGTCACACTTTGTCAATCTAAATATAGTGATACCAGAGGCGTTTATATTAGGAAGCGACGAGCATCACGTCGACGTAGGGTCTATCATAAATCTCGTGTGCATAATAGAGAAGGTAAGACACACTGCATGCACCGCATTTGCGAGACGCCTTACTTAATGCAGGCATGAGCGAGCGCGCTAATAAATGTAAATAACAGAAATTTCTTGCGATAACGCAGCGACTGCGCACGCAATTTTCCTTTTAAACCGATCTCTTTTTTGTCTTTATGCGCTTTCGGCTTTCAGTGCGAAAGCTTGTGTTACAGTACACCGCACGCGTTGCGCGGATATTAACAAATATTGATAGTTTTCGAGCTATGTTTGATCATACCGGCGTTTTAAATCGTTTACATTTTTAATATGTTTACACAAGTCGATCGATGTCGTATGCGTCGTGAAATTTTATTTTATAGGTGTGTAAAAATCACTTCGCGAAATAAATCGCGAAAGAGCGATCAATTTGATATGACTTTTATCTTTAATAGCGTCATCGCCTTGTTGTCGCCGTCTGCACCTCGAAAATTATGCATGTGATATGAATAATATGAGATTTTAAATATTTATATTAAAATATACAGAATATTTCTCTACATTTTTTCTTTATATTTTCTATTATTATTATGTTTTCTTTTATATAATATTGTATTAGTATTTTTTTAAAATAATTTTTTAATTAATTTCTTTATTTCAAAAATAATACGATAATATATCGAGCCAAGACCTGTTTATCGTATTACTTTTGTTTAGCATTAACGAGCTCTTTATATTTGTTTGTTTTGTTGTTTTCTTTATTTCAATTTTTAAAGATGTTTTCTTAGTTATGATCAATATAATTAACAATTAATATCTTTAAAAAATAGAATATTTTAAACGTCTATATTTAAAAATAGATGCTGAATTTCCTAGATTTTCTCTATATTTTCTTTTATATGGTATCATATGTGTTTCTCTCATATAGAATTTTTGAACCAGTACCTATATTAAAATATACAGAATATTCCAAATTTCTTTTATATTTATGTTTTTTCTATTATTATTATATATTTTATATAATATTGTATAAGTATTTTTCTTATATAAAATGTTTACAAATTTTTGCATATACTTCAGTACTGATGTTCTTTTAGTAAAGATTAACGTAATTAATACCTTTAAAAAAATATATTTTACAAACACATATATCTATATCTATATTTTAAAAATACACAGGATTTCCAAATATTTTCTTTATATTTTTTGCATCATATCGTGTTTCATATGTTTCTTTTATATAAAATTTTTATAAACCTTTAGAATAACTTAGAATTGATATTTTCTAAGCAAAGATCAGGACAATTCTGTGAAAAAAACATTTAAAAACGTACAAAAGAATTACGCCATAAATCTCCCGGAAAGGGATTATCTTTAAATTGCAAGCTTTAATATTTTCTCATTGTAGTAATAGCGTTACATTATGTCCACTTAATATTAAATTGATTACATGAGTTTTTAATATAGAACCGAAAGAGCCTCGGCGGTGCACGCCGAGCGAAGAGATTGCGTCGCAACGTTATTTTTTTCCATTTCATGAACAAAATTGCGATACGCGTGCGAGGCGCATCCCACGGGACGTTAACGCGCGCGCGGGATTAATTATCATCAAGATGCGTTAATAGCAGAGCCATGCAGCCTCGCCGACTCGCGGTACGTTCCCTCGCGCGTTACGTTCACGCATACGTGCGCGCGTATACATACGGCGCGAAACGAACGTTAACAAGAGTAATTCGCGCGCGGTGATATCGCGCTCGCAATCCCGCACCTGTCGTTTCATCGTTTCTCGTAACTCTTGACCTACATCCCTATAGATTATTAACGTTTCCGGAAATTCGCGCTGTAGGTACGCGCGCGCATTTTCCACGTTCGCTCCGCGCGCGGCACGAAATATCGATGGGTTTCCCGTCCAAAGGACAGACACACAGCCTGTGATATTTCAGTCAATTTATCAGATTTGTTCTGCGCCGCTTGTCTGCGGATTGTCCGTAATATGGCAAACGTGGCGCCGCCGCCGCGGCGCTTCCGGACTTCCGCGATATTCGCGACGGGCGGCGACGCGTCGAAAGAAGAAATCGCGGCGGGACAACCCGATGACATTGATTCTGTTTTAATTGGCAACCCCGTGTATACCACTAGATGCCCATTAATTAAACTGATAAATTAAAATCGCCACGCGCGCCTCTTGTCCGCGTCGCTGCGCTGCGGTGCGGCCGGAAATTGATTAAATTCGCGTTTTGTTCGACCTTTCGACTGCGTGCCGACCACCGTTCATTCCCAATTTAACAGACCGCTGCCGAGTCACTTTATTCTTTTATGTTGTTCCACGATACGTGTGCCGGTGCGAAAGTTTTTTCTGGAAAAACCGTCCAGAAGCGTCGGAGGGTGGGAAGGAGGGAGGGAATGACGTTATTTCTTCGCTTAATTCGTGTTTCACTTATCATCTGCAACCGACGAGATAAACATCATTAATTCCGCGATTGTAGTTCGTAAAGCATTGTTATTCTGCATTCATTAGAAAAATTCGAGGTGCAAACAAAACGGAAATGGCGCGGCACAGAAATACAAGTCTTGCTTCCTTTGCGACCGTTGTATATATAATTTCACAGTACTTTGCACTACTTTTTATGGAAATTTAAACATTCCTTCCACGCTCTCCCTCTCTCTCTCTCTCTCTCTCTCTCTCTCTCTCTCTCTCTCTCTCTCTCTCTCTCTCTCTCTCTCTCTCTCTCTCTCTCTCTCTCTCTCTCTCTCTCTCTCTCTCTCTCTCTCACACACACACACACAAGAACTATTTATAAAAATTTAAGTAATAAACAAACTAGTTCGATGATAACAAATCAAAGATATGTTCTTAATTACCCTAAATCGACAAATATCGAGCGATGGAATTGTTCTGCCATTCCATTGATTCACGAGAAATTTTATTAGATACCGGAGAACATTTGAATCAGAATTTTCGAACTTCCATTCATTACACAGTGCTATCTTCATTATTAGCTATTATATTTATATATAAATTACTGCGTTATCGGCTGCACAACCCTTTCGTGGAGACGGACGTGCACGCAAAGAAAGGCGCCGATTCCGTCCAGTAATTGACGAGAGCGCGGCCATAAATACCGTTAATTAAACTGATAAATTAAAAGTGTCACGGTACAGGCTACCTGAAAATTGATCGCACGTAGATCTGCGCGCACGGTACATGTGTCGCGGATATATATATATATATATATATATATATATATATATATATATATATATACACAAATATATAATATGTACATATATATATATGTGTGTGTGTGTGTGTATGTGTGTGTAAATATGTTTGCATGCAACCACCCTCCGCTCTTCACGCGAACATGTCGAAACGGCGCGGCGGTGCCGCCGGAGCCGCCGGGGTTTGCGAAACGCGAGTCTGCAAAAATGCAGACCCCCGGAGAGGAGGATGGCGGGAACAGGAGAGGAGAAGGGGAGAGGGAGGTAAAAAGGTAGAGCGCACCGGAACGCTCTCGCTAAATAAGGGCAAGCGAAATGCGGGCGAGTTTAACTCCGAGGCGAATGCAACCGGGTCGGCTTAACTTCGAAACGCAACCGCGCCTCTAATCTTACCTCGTCACGCGACCGCAGAACAGGTTAACTCTCTCCTTTCCTCCGGTTATCGTTCGGCGAGACCGAACGGTCGGTGAACTGCATTCGGAGGAAAAGTGCGTGATGTGACGGCAAGCGATACACCCTCTTCTCTTCCCTCCCTCCTCCTCCAGTCCTTCCGCCGCTTTTCGCGATATTTTTACCGAACAACAAGCTCGGAAACGGCGATATGTAAATTCGGATACTCTGCAACGACACGTATCAATTAATAATATTGCGCATTTCGTTCCGTAACCGCCAATATAAATTCACGCTTCATTGACTAATGCAATTTATATATCCGATGCAATGTATCTAGAATTATAAAAGTAATACCGGGCCCGAACTAATTGTGTCACGATCGGTAAACAATTTCATCGTTAAATCCGAGTGAATCCATCGACGCGACAAAAACCACACGAGAGAAAAAAAAACCCGAGAATGAAATAATATTCTCTCCGCGCTCGTTCTCTCTGCGAATTGGGATTTTTTTCACAGATTTCGGATTTCGCTGATCTCGCGGACGTCGTTTGCATTTTCAAGAATACAAATTATGAACTACAATATCTCGGCGTATATATTTTAATGAAATAAGATTAACGTGAAATATACAGCGAAAGATCACGCAACTGCGGGCTGAAGCAATTTTTGTAGCAAGAGAATCGACGCACTGCACGGTTTATTTATCAAAAGAAGAGGGAGAGAGAGAAGGGCGAAAGTAAAGGAAGGAAATTAAAAAGAAACAAAACTAGTATATTATTTTGATATCATACATCACGGTGAGACAAGCTGTCCGGGTGACATGTTACCAGGCTTATAAAAATTAGATATTCCCACGAGAAACTAACATTCGCCGCACGTCGCCGTTTAATTTCACGCGTGCATGTATAGCTTTGCGTCATTGGTTACGTTGTACACAATTGCCGCATCCTAGAGAGAGAGAGAGAAAGAGAGAGAGAGGGGGGGGGGCATGGAGAAGGAGGAGGAGAGAAGAGGAGATGAGAGGAAGCGACGGAGAAAGAAGAAGCGCGGGAGAGACTATCGATCGATACGGGCACGCTTACGTTCGCTCCATCCGAGCTTAAAGAGGAAATTTTGGAATTGCCACCGCAGACGAAGTTTTGAAGTTTAAAGCGAGAGATAAAGCTCTCCCTCATCCCCGTATTAGGGAAAAGATTTCATTGGGCTACTCGGGCATAGCGTAGATAAAAGTTGTCGCGAATGGCAGACAAGTGTTTCGCCCTAAAACATCCTTTAATGCGTAACGAGTATTCTTTTACTCGCGCGAATAACATGTAAATCTTGAACATCTAAATCTTGAAAGAAAGTTAATGCTCCTCCTCCCTCCCACTGCTGCCTGTTATCCCGCAAGGATAAACCTAGTTTTAAAAAATTTACCGTTATCGTTGCTCTGTTGAAACTACGTAAATCGCTAAATGTCGTTTTCTCGTTTGACGATGGAAAAATAAATGTTCTACAAACGGATATGAGATTTCCTTCATTTCAATATCGAATCGCTGAATGCGATATTGTAATCGATTTTATTGCGCGACGTATTAATATATTTATTGGAATACACCGAATTTACACTGACAATGAGAAAAATGTTTTGATTATATCAACAAGACTTATGGAATGTATTTTGAGATCAAACAGAATTTCCCATTATCATTATTGGATTTGATATTTTGTTATAACTTTATAGCAGTATTTAACAAACTTTATTAAATATTTGATTAGCAATATTTTTCGAGTAAATCTATTAATACAATTTTTAATTAGATTTATACTAGATGTTTCTTTTACTAAAAAGGAAGAGAAACATTGACCCATAACTAAAAAGAAATTTAATACTATATCATCGAGAGTCTATATTTAACAGGGAGGCATTAATCATGCATATTAATATAATTTCTAGAATAATTTTGATTTGTTCATTTTTCAATAAATGTGCTGGTGTTGAATCTATTAAATTGTTTTATGCGGAACCAGATTTTGTCCAGTATAAAAAATATATTTTTTCTTATTATTGCAATTTTAGTGTATTCTAAATAATATTCCATTATTTATTTTATTATTTATAAAGTTAATATACACACATTTAACCCACCATTATGTTTTGTTCGAAAACAAACATTAGTGCTCTCGTATAAGCGCCGCGCCTTTATATGCGTTACTATATTAGTGCGACATTGTTACATAATTTGCTGCGATCACATGGAGATGAAAGGAAAAAGAAATTAATAAAAGAATTTAAATAATGAACACTGTTTATGTTACATAAAACACAGTGTGTAAAAAAAGAATGGTATACATCAACCAGTTCGTTAATTTATCGCGAATTAACTGTACAAATCTAGAAATTTAGAAAACAATCATACAAATATACTTTAGAAGGTTGTAAATAAAAAGCTGCCAGATTTCAAAGTTAACTTTTATGCTACATCTGTGCAATAAAAAAAATCAAATGTGAGCGTTTGTCTTATATGAGAGCATAATGGAAGGTTAATAATAATATATATGTATAATTCGAAAATTAATGGAAATTTTTATGATGTAAATGTAAGATATTTTAAAGAGAGCTTCTTATACTTTTTATTTATTTTTACGAAAAAGTATAATTATAATGATAAATATTTATTATTTGCCACTAGAAAAATAGTTGGTTTTTTCAAAGCATTTCTCAAAAAAGTCAGTTGTATAATTAAACAAATAATTATCGAATTGCATTGGTTTCACGTTGCAATTCTCCGGTTAGATGATAATTAAACGAATTAGCGATAGTCATCTCCTTTTCTCTCGAATTGTGTCAACAAAGTTTTATAATTATCGACGCAATCCTTAATTTAGAAACGTACGTGTGAAACTTCTGTATCATTAATGCTCAAATTATACGTAATATTGTGTAATTTCAAACTTACGTACGGCAAATAGTATTATGTTACATTTTGATTTTAATTATAGCTTTGATTTTGTGCTAGTCATTAACAATAATTTAGCTTCAAAGCTACATAAAATTTCTAAAATTATTGTTACATGGAAAGAACGATTTTGTTGAAATATCTAAAAAATTTAATTATATAAGTCTAATCTGAAAATAATTTTGTTAGACTGTAAAATAATTATAATAGAAACTTAAACGTGATGAATAATGCTGCAAAAAATTTCAATATACATACCAGCATTCAGCTTCGTATTTTACATAATTATTTTAATAGTCTAACAAAATTATTTTTAGGTTTGTATTTCGTCTAAATTTAAGATTTTTTAACAAAACGTTCTTTACGTATATATTGCAAAAGAATATTTAAAAATGTACATCTTAAACGGTTAATTGTTACATATTTTTGTGGCTATTTTGACCGAAATGATATCTAATGGAATGTGAAACATTTAATTAGCGGGGAATGTTAATAACAGTATGTAAAAATTCTCATCTTTTTGAACTTATAATCTTCTAAAAAGGGAACCGAAAAATTAAAAACTATAATCACAAGCAAATAACATTCCGCGTGTTTTTCCTCTGTAATAATTTTATTTGGAATTAGATTATTTCTTTAATTTTAATCTAGATGTTAAAAACTTTTTTCAGAAAAAGTAATCTAAGAAAATATTATTAGTGCAACGAAGAAAACATTTTTAAATGTACTGTATAGAATACGAAATATTTTTTAATTGTGTAATTTTTTGAATTGTATAATTTCTACAAAATTTTGCAACTGCCTTTTATATATTTATTTTTAAGAGCGAAAATTAATTTAATATAAATTTGGAAATAAAAAAGATGAAACAAAGCAAATTTTATTTTTATACTTTTGCATTTTATTTAATGTAATTTTACTTAAACAACTTTGATTATGTAAAGTTAATTATGCAATATAATTTAGTTTTGAATTAATTTTACTTTTCTAGAGGAATAAAATATCAGACAAACATATTAAATATCTGTCAACAAATTTTTTTAACTGACTCTTCTTTTATTTTTTATTATTTTCCACATTTTCTGTATTCTTACATTATATTTATATTTTACAAGACAATTTTGAAGTTATGAAAATTGTTGTTTTAACTTGTTATCTTATTATAAATATATGTAAAGTGTATTTACAACAAAAAAATACATAATATAACGAATACATTATGTATATGTTATGTTATGATATTAGAGTATAATAGTAGTAAAGAGAGCGAAATAATATTTTGCTACCTATATTTTGCATCCTCCCAAAATTATTTGAGTCACTTGGGTGCGATCAATAAGAGCGCATCGTATTTCCGTTTCTCCGTAAATGGAAAGCCGTTAGAGTACATACGCGATATATGTAACATGTAAACGATAATCGGACCATTCTCACAATTACTTTCCGATAGAGGAATCGAAGGAACAATGCCTTCTCACATACAGCGCGCGTATAATAAAGATATCAGTTTATCTTATTTTTGTCCAGTCTGTTTTTTTTTAGAATCGCGCAAAAGCCGCTTACAGATAAGCACCTACACGATACTTCCATTTGCTGATTGGACAAAAATCAATATACACACCATAAGCCAATAGGTAGAATTTTTTAATCGTCACGAGTGCTAGATATTGCAATGATGCACATCGATTGCATCGGCTCGTAGTGATTCATGGCGCATTATGTTCTGCCAGCATTCGTACGAATAAAAGTTTACACTTAAATATATTAAAACCGAATCCGAAAAGCGAAAGAAATTACAAGTATGTACGTATTTTTAAAAATATGTATTATTTACAATCACGAAATTGACGAATTTATAATAATAATGTGCTAAGAAGTTTTAATTCATATTTTCTAACAGTTTATAAAAGAAAAATATAATTGTTTCGACTTATTTAATCATTTTCTCGGGACTTGATAAAAATAAGAGACTAATATCAAACTGTTAGACATGTTATATTAATTTCCGAATTTCTTTTAAATTTCTAATTATTATAATATTTAAAATCCTTGATTTTCACATATAATTTTAATAATTTAACTGAATTATTCTTTTACAAATTTAAACCTGAAAATGACTGACGAGCTAACGATCACTAAGTTTCATATTACTAATTTTTAAATTTTGTTTATTTTTATTTTGTAACTTTCCGACAGTTATTAATTATTTTAATTTCATTATGTTATTGTTTAGCTTATGACTCTTGTTATCCTTATTATGTTTTAACACACAAGTCTTTAATGTATTTTATTTAATTTTAACAATCTGTTTATTTTTAATTGCTATGAAAGTCTCTTTAATTTAATTTCCTAAACCATGTTTACATACTTTTATTGTTTTTTATTGAATTTATATTGTGTTAAGAGTAAGAGATTATTATAGTTAAAACGTAGATTTTACTTTTCTAAATTATTAGAGAATTAATTTATCATGATTTATCTTTAATTCACTCGTTCTTGATTTTCTCGCATTACACTTTAATTATATATTCGAGCAGTGGAGAAATATAATAGAACGAAAATAGCGTTAGAGCAAAAGTAAAGTTTACAGGACGATCACTGTTACAACCAGCACGAGATAAGTGTTTCGAGACAAAATTAAACTGTAGGTAATTGGCGGTGGCAACAACGCCGTCGTCGTCACCTTACAGATAATGAATCAGAAAGGCAAGAGAGAGAGAGAGAGAGAGAGAGAGAGTAAATTCAGAAAGACGAATACAGGCATGAATCTTGCGGTAATGAAGCGCGACTTGATTAAACCGCGACTTGATAGTGCGCCGTACAAAATTATGATAGAGCCAATTAAACTTTCGGCAAAATTCTCATTAGCGGCCACGCGGAAGCCAAGAAGCGGCTGAAATCGTTGCATTTCGCGGAAACCAGCCGCGCCAGGTTTTCTCGTTAAAAATATCGATTCCAGCTCTTTCCATTCCTCCCCCTTCGGCCTAGTTTCTGCCGAAGAAGTATCGTCTACAAAACGAATTTCTCTCTCGCACGCCGCGGGAAGGAGGGTGACTATAAAGCGGCAATAAAAATCACGCGAAGCTATCGAAGGGTCTCCCGGGTATTCGTGCGGTGACGTTTCGTAGATTCGCGTGCGATACGGGCGCGCGGAAGGCGGATACATACATGAGAATGGGCTCAAGTGAAATGCTTAAGATAAAGCACTCACGTACAATACCGACGAAAGATGGAAAAATATATGATGACGTAGCGATGTATGCAATCGCCGAATAACATGACAGCTACAGTGTACATAGTCCTTTGTCAGCGCCGTTATTCAACGTTTTATAATGCTGGATGCAAACGACAATCCCTCGTAAAACTCCCTACATACTCTGTCCTGTACATACGGCGGAAGGTGACGAGGTGAATTTTTGGTGATACACTTCATTATCAAGATATACCTGTCCTGCGACTCGGACAGAATTATGCGGATTATATGTATGTCCTCATAGAGATTTGAATATATTACTGTGACACGAATGTTTAGGGGTTAACAAATATTCGAGAGAAAGGAATATTGATAATTCTACCCCGCGTAAAAACTAACGCTCACAGCGTACAGCTACTAAAAGATAGGATGAGATAGCAAGAAATTTTCTTTGTTAATGCAGAAAATGGTCCAAGGGATCTGGTGTTCTTTAAAATTAACGACTCGCACACTTTCGGGACAAAGGGCAGACTTCTGTCGTTAGTCGCATGCGTGGTCTTTTATCACGGGCTATTAGGATTGTAGACGGTGGAGAACAGCCGTTTGCGGCAATCGTAACGTGTACACGATACCGTGCTATTGTACGTGTAATAATTGAGAGAACATGTGAAAGGGCGGTAAAACCGAGCATTAATTTTCACAGTTTCTAGTGGAAATACTTCAAAAGACCAAAGAAAAAGGGTAGGTCTATCCTCGTCTTTTATACCCGCTCTAGCTATTCCGTAATTATAATCCCCCGACCGTAAACATTATGTACATGCTCCCGCGTACAGTCCACAATTTACAACATTAATTTACATGCGCACCTTGGACAAATTTAGCAACGAAATATAACTGCCAAACCTCCACAAAGCGACGAACGAGTAATTTAAAAGCTGTATTTGTTAAATTTAAGCATGAAAACCATTTTTGGAAATAATTATCCATTATAATTATTACCAATAATCTCGACATGTTGATTATTAATTTGTTTATTTTTGCAATGTAATACATTTTCTTCGATAGAAATATAATATCAAGATATCTTTTATTATCATAATTTTTGTCTTTAATTTCGTAATTATTGTAGAGTCACTGTATGAATTGCTAAAATATGTAAATAAATAATTAGGCTTTATAAAATTAAATTAAATGAAAGATATGATGCCAAATTTGGCATATCCTTTTCTGTTTAAAAATATTAAAATAATAAGACTTTAAAATAATAAATTGCAAATTAATTGATATTTATAAGTCTGATTTACATATTTAATTAATTAATTTTTTTTACTTGAAAATATCATTATATTAAGTTGTTTTATTTGTTCATTGAGTGATGCAATGATCCTATGCAATTAAAAAAGCTACAAAGATTTTATATTGGATTCTTTATAATATAAATATATCTATAAAATCTACTTATAATAAAACATTAGTATTCTATTTTATTAAATTATAGGACAGCTATACTTTTATCGCATAATTTTTTGAAGTACATAATTTTTTTCTGGTTATACAGTAACTGTAAATTTTTAACAGATAAAATTGAAAAATTTAACGATAAAAGCATCGATTACCTATGCCGCTTGCAACAATTATGCTAAATTATTATTATAGCCATGTAACTTGAAAACATCGCTTAACGAATTTTCCTTAAAATTTCTTTGGCACAACCGCTATGGCAAGACGAGGAAGCAAGTTTCAAATTCAATTTTACGTTGCGTCAGTACTTTTAACGAGGAAGTAAAACGTTTTGTGCAATAAGCGCCCTTGTCGTCTCTCCAAGAGGATCAACGTCGGCCCTCTGTAATCTTGACGTAATTCTTTAGCAACAGTAAATTATGATTATATTTAATCATCCCAGATATAACTCTACGAAATTTAATCACATCAAAAGCATTCAGCCTCGAAAATATTTTTTGTGATTTTTGCGACAAGGCTTTGCGCATTTTCAACCCAAATTTAATGGAACAGAAATTGTCCTAAAATTGTAAAATGGTAGAAAATATCTTCCATACGATGTTTTTGCGTGGTGTTTTTCGTGAAGACGGGAATATTTGCAGCGACCAATATTCCTCGTGACGAGGTTCGTGTACACAGCGAGTTAGAATATCACGCGACGAAAGCCTGTTGTCCTCCCTTCATAAACAGAGACATACGCAAACGCACGCGTCAGTTTTTCAGAGCTGATGTAGGAGTATTAGCCTTAAACCTCTAGATAGCACTTGTACTTTCGGCTGAGTCAGCCCGGCCGAGAGAAAGCTCCCTGATATAAGCTCTTTGTCGGACGTGAGCTTCACCCCGGACACGATGGATGACCGGGCACACATAGGCGGCAGATATATATTCTTTCTTTTCTAATAATCTCGCGCATGCACGCCAGAAAGGAGGAAGACCGACCGTTAATCTGCACTCAAAAGACGCTGTTATCCTTCAATTTTGGGATGCAGAGATGGGAATAAAAGAATTATACCGCGCTAAGTCTCCAAAAAGTACTTTTGGCACTACGACCAGAATAATAATGAATACAATTCAGATGAATTGAGAAAGATATCTATTATCTAAAAAATATTAAACATATTTTTGTAGCATAGTAGAAAGAACCATTAATATAAAAAACGACAGACAGTTTTTGAGCGACCATTCCATCTTTTGCAATTGTTTTAATATAAATTTAGGACAATTAAATATTGAATAATGAGTAATTAATAATAGCATTACTTTCTTTGACTTTTTTGATATTGACTTTAATTCTGCCGCTCGTTACTCATAGTACTTATATGTATAAACAGTCTTGATAATAAATAATATAATTTTTTTAAATATATTTCTTACACTTTTTAAATCATTTTTGTGATCAATTTTTACGTGTTAATATTTTATTTAGTTATATAAATGATGTCTTATAACATCTCGCTAAAGACATTTTAACGACACGATGCATAGCCTCGGTAAGTTTACGTCAGGCAGCATCCAACGTGCCTTGTAATTCGTCAGCGTTTTGCCATTAATTTGCTAACCGAGTTGCACGCCCCAATAAGCGCACCGCCAAATTTCTACCGCGCGATTACGTGCTCCATTAATAAACCTCACGTTAATTAACTACATACTTAATTAATTAATCTCGAGGCTCGTTTGACGTCGATAACATGCGCAACTAACACTTAAGAAATTTGCCAGCATCCGATTTAGTGTGAGGCGTTTAGTCAACCAACGTGACCGCTGTTCCTTTTTAACGCAAATCAAATTGAAGTGACGAAACTCGGAAACTTGTGTTTCGTCTTTCTGTTAGAAATCTTTAATAATTGTGTTCATATAGAAATTTTTTTAAATCTTTTCAGATTATAGATTCAATCAGAATGCTGAAATACACAGAAAAAAAAACGGTTTTGTTAAAATATCTAAGAAATTAACCAGATACAAATCTGAAAATACTTTTGTTAGATCGTTAAAACATTATGTAGAACTCTTAAACTGGCTACTGGAATGTTCAAACTTTTTATGGCATTGCTCATCACGTTTGAGTGTCCTACATAGTCATTTTAGTCTAATTAATTATTTGAAAATCTGTATCTGTGTGTGTAACATGTTCGGATAAGTTTAGTAAAATTTTATCTGTACCTTTTATTTTTTGCATTATGAGACTCAATGAGAAATCCATATTTATTTAGAAGTATGAATTCTCTTTTGCACGTAAAATAAAAATAATACAAATATTCGCTTCTTTTTTCACGTATAAATTTATTACTTTTTTGTGGAATATAGAATCTTATTACACTTACCAGTACTACTAAAAGAACTTTAATCGATGAAACCATTTTTAATACCGTTTTAAGAATTTGTAAACGTCAAAATTTGAAATGGCCATTGAATATACCTATATATACGTATTTTATATATATAATAAAAGTATACCTTACTAACGTCAAAGAATGACGTTAAAAGCTAAATCGAGACGACAATTTTTCTCGCATGTTGGTTTCAGATCAATAGAAAATTGAATCGGGAGACGTACAGCGTTTCATGTCGAAAATAATATTGAGACAATATTGCTAAAAGAGATACAATCCCTTCTTTCATAGAATTACAACTTCGTGCGACATGACAAACTCGCCGAAATCTGACAGGATCGATTAGACTGGAGAATGCTATTTAGCGAGCGTCATCGGGGAGATTTCTAGTTCAACGGCATCTTGCCCTGTTGTGAGAACGACTTCTTGATGATAATAGAGCGTACAGAAGCGCCGTGCGATTTCCGAGGCTGCTCGCGACGTACATTTCTGCACGTCGCACGACGCCAGACGCGCCGGTTGCGCCTGACGTTCATCGTATGACGACACCAGGGCTAATTACGGTGTCTCCTGTTTAAACGGTAAACAGGACGGTGCATACCGACTTTGTTCGCGTCTTCTCGCCTCCTTCGGGGGTTCGCGGCCTCCCTCGAGACGACCTACTCTCACAACTCTTCGACTCATAACCAAAAGTGGGTCGACGGCAAACGGCAATTATCACTTCGACGTTCGATTCGAAGCAGAAACGGTGAAAGGGGAAACACATTTGTGATATGAACCGAGTAAGTGACATTTTCAAATAGTTCTTGATACATTATCTTTCATCTTTTTTTTATTGTGTTTATTTTTTTTAAGAAAACTCGGAAATATGAAATTAAAACAAAACTATTATTGAGTTAAATAACAATAACAAATTTTATTCAAGTTTATGTAAGCCCATAAATATATTTTTCAACTTGAATTCCAAAATGATAGAAGAATATCACTAATATTGGCATACACTTTGCTTTTGGATAATGTTTCTAAACAAAATAAAATTTTAGAAATGTAAATGTAAATTAGTGTCTTTTTTTGGGTGATACAGCAGTTTTTATAATACTTCGTATTTTGTAATAATTACTGTTTTCACAACATAACTAAAAATGAACGTTTGAGAAATTACTCTAAGAAGTGCTAAAATTGGCGTAGAAGGCTATTTTTTTTAACATGAGTTAAGGAAGTCATTTGTATAAAATATTTATATATATTTATTTTTATTTATATTGTATATATATATTATAAAAGTATACCTTACTAACGTCAAAGAATGACGTTAAAACAAGTTAATGTATTAAAAAATTCTTAGAAACTTTCACTTTTGAAACATTTTTTTTTAACGATATGATCATGCTATTCCGCAACGTTATATAAAAGTTAGATTAGGTACATCTTTAATAGATTTTATATTTAAAAAAGAACATGAATGTATGAACATTAATTGAGTTTTTATTCCTTGTAGATCATGTTTTTATCAGCATTATACAGTGCAGTGTTTAGTTTCTGACAAATTAGAGGATGCCGTTTTATGAAGCCCGTACCTATTGACGTATCTTTCTCTCTCTATATATAATAAAGACCAGAGAATTATGGACAATATTAGCATTAATTGGAATATTTTTGTCCTGCAAATGGCACACTGTGCTTAGTATAAAATTGTTACGCGAAGCACTTGTGTTTCCATATAACTTGCGTATAACTTTGCGTGTTGCACGTATACGCGCATTGCTCCAAAACTATTCACATTTCGGGAAGTATTCCAGGCATGATTCGTAATTTCTATGGAACGACCCTAGGCGAGTTTAGTACGCTGCACCGAACGTCATCGACAGGCGCAAACTGGCTTACTTCAGCTGCAGTTCGGTTTTAAGGCCTCCATAAAAAGTACTGAAGGTCCCAATCAAATTTTAAAATTACATGCGTGACACCGTCATTCGTGCAATATTTTATGTACTGAGGACGAGAAATGCATATACAATAAATATGGTGTCTCTCTCGTAGTGCAAAATCTACGTATAAATGGGATTTAAACAAAAAAAAAGTTTGGAAAATCTCTATTTCGCACTCTGTTTAACCCGATTGACGTATCTAAAGTTGATACGTAATACGCAAGCGAATGATAAAAATTTGTGTAAAGCTCCGTAATACCGTAATACAAATTTATTAGCCTGTAAATGGCGTAAAAATTGTTCATCCTTTGCTTAGTAATTATTGCTTGTGAAAATCTGCGTATATTTTATAAAACATTATTTTTTATTTGTTAGAAATATCTATGTTATTATGCCATAACAATTTTTTATTTTTATTAAAAGTTACAAAAAGATACAAGCGAGAATTGATTAGAATTGTTATTAACATTTCGTTAATGGTTGGCGTGTTAACGCCAGTGACGAGCTTTCTTTCTACGATAATATACAAATGTGCAGAGTGCGCGCGAAACCAGTTATTACCGCCGGCATTTTTCGTTTACATTGCGATTACAAAATTCTGCGGGAATAGCATATTTACGAGATGAATCAAACCCAATGAAAAATACATAGCCTCAAGCGAATCCGTCTTAGCTCGTAACTGCAAAATTTATACTTGTATCGCACTGATGGAAACCACGTATTGTACGACGAATATTTCTCAATATTTTTCTACATAAAATACGATTTACGATATTAAATATATCTAAAACAGTATGATTTTATAAAATAATATGTGAAAAACATACATAGATTTAATAAACTAGTAAAACGTCACAAATTATTGCAACTGTTACGTAACGAAACACACACGTGTACAGAGTAATTTATAAAAATGAAAAAAAAAAACGATATTGAGCCTGTAATGATTTAATTAAAGTACATTAAATTAAGAACTTGTTCATTAGGCATGAAAAAACCAAATTGACAGTCCACATAATCAATTTTATTACGATGAACATACTATTCGATCACATTATCAATTTATATCAATTTCTCGATTATATTTGCATGTGACATATCTGTCGTCCATGCAATCATATTATTATACGTGTAATCACGAAGTTAGTTGTTTAAAATTTGATTTATTTTATATAGACTCCTTTTTACAGTAAAACATCACTAATCTCGAAAAATGAGAGAGACCAGAATCTAAATACTCTGGTACGGCGACGCTCATTAAAATATAATAATACTGGAACATGCATGAGCACTAATGTTGTGATTCAACAAAGAGAATCCAAAAGGATATTTTTGTCTTTTTTTTTTAATACAAAAAGTTTCATCGTTCATTCAGGTTCTCAAGTGTACAGATTTATTATGTATACTTTTCATGAAACAATCCCTCTTACTATTGTCTACCACGCATTACGTCTACTATGCAGTACAGCTTAAGCAAAAGTGAACATACGTCTTGAGACGTTCTCTCTCGTGGATCATCTCTAAAGGATTGTATGCGCGTTCCGGTATTATTATATTTTAGTGGCTACGCTTCATTGTTGTATCTGCGTTAAATTGTCGTTATAGTATAGTGAATGCTCTTGACTGATGCTCGCATCCGTAAGCTTCCATTCTTGACGAGAATCCTTTTGTATTCGCTAGCGTGATTAGGATTTAATCAATTCCGCTTTCAAGACTTTCTATATCTCATTGCCGATTTCATCTGATTGTCATTGAATGTTAGGAATGTAGCTCGAGCTTCTTTTTAAATTAGCTTTCGTTTTGCCGAACGCTCGTTTTTCGATCTCTCCACAACGTCTATCGTCTTAGGCCCGTAAAAAAAAAGATAGAAAATAAGTTAAACCGAGTTTAAAGTTAAGCTACGTTGGTGGAAACGGGTCTAATCCCCTCTCGTCTCATCTCTCTCATTCCATACAATGCTATCCTATTATACATCTAATCCTATTATATGCAATACAAGGCTTAGTTACGGATCTGTAGAATGTTTCATCTTATTGAGATGTAGGTATGTAATTGAGTTAGAAAAATTATTAGCCGCTTTCCGTAACACGAGAAAGACATTTTTCCGTGGGTGATGTTCGCGAAAGCGATGTTGTCACTTGCCTGCCGAATCGCGACTATATTTTACGCGCTATCACGAAATCTGTGAAACGCGCGTGCTCAGAATTGATTAGAAATTATCGCGCGTGGTTTTCAAATGGCTGGAGTATCGATTAAATCGAATTTCGCGTGTTGAGCCCGGTTTTTGAACGCGCCTCTTTGATATTATGATCGGTATCGGGAAACTCGACGTGGAAATCCGTAATCCAATTCTACCGTAACTCGATTTATCAGCGCGCTTCCTCGAGTGTACGTATAGCCGCAACGTTGTAGAAGAAAGCTCGTTGACGACATGCGATATTAAGGGGACGAAGGGACCTTCGCGTCGAATGCTGTCGATCGATATAGTACGACCGCTTGCTCGCGATCGAAGAAATTTTGTAGTTTTTGCGATACTTTCTGATTTCCCCGCGCGAGGAACATCTTTAAATCACCATTTGCTTCTGCTCATTGATTCTGAATGTACGGATTACCAAGATTCCCGCTAGCAGAGCAGAACCACTTTGCTTTCTTACGTGACGAAAGTATCAGACGTCTCTATGAAATTGCAATTTAAGGATCACGTTCAAGCGCCGCGTACGTCAGCGAAGCTGACAAAATCGCAAATAGTACAGCTCTATAGAATCTCAACGTCCACATTAAAAAGTGTAAATAAAATAATAAGAGAAGTTACCCGTATAAATGTGCTTCTGCAAAATTTAGTTACAAGATATTAAATTTATTTAATTTTACAATTTTACATATAATATATCAGGCTTTCAAAAATCAAATTATATAAATATACATTTTTCATTCTTATAAATGTCACACAGAGAAAGAAATATTTGTTATTTGTGACTATAATTGCATGTTAAAATAATTAAGTTAGGAGCTTTATTTTTATTATTAGTATAATGTTAGTAGTAGTAACATTATGTTACTAATTATGACGAAATTTTACTATATAGAAACTTTAAATTTTATTACATTATTATTATATTTACCTATAATAATTTTAAATATTAATATAGTAAAATATCGACAGAAAGAGAGAGAGAGAGAGAGAGAGAGAGAGAGAGAGAGAGAGAGAGAAATGTAGATGGGAAAAATAAAATAAAAATAAACGTTTCTATAGTACAATTACAATCATACAATTATTTTTTAACAACTAATAGTTATAATTTGTGTAGTTAAACTACATAACATATATATAAATATAGTTGGTATCGAAAATGACTATGATAGAAATTATAGTTAAATTTGTAATCATTTTTTCCTGTATGTGAACGCCATGGGCGTTTATCATCTTGATTTTTAATATTTTAAATGAAAGTTCTAAACAAAAACTAAAATACGCCACGAGGCAATAGAGTATTTCGCACACGCACGATTCATTCGTCAAAAGTTTTCAATACTGAAAGAGTTAAAATCGAATTTCTGTAACCATTATATATAAAGACCAGTGTGGAATATTGAAACTGTATTATATCTCGATAAATAAATCTGTCACGTTGATGGCGTGTCCAATAAATAATACTTGCCGGGCAGACGTATGAGGAACCTGATAGGTACATTGATCTCGGGTCACCCCCGATAATCGGAAGCGCCCTATAGGCGCTTCTAGCCTCGTGCAGACGCCGTCGTAATCTCAGGGAAGTCTGCGCGAGTAATCGGGTGCAGCACCGGGGACGGCTCTGCCCCGTTCTGGCAGACGACCCTCTCTTATCGGAGCGTCGAATTGCTAATCTTCGCTAAACTCGGCGAACGGAAATCCAGTTAAGTGGGTGTCGCGACCGGCGACGGGGGCGGCATACACGGGGAGATCGAATTTCCTTTCGGACGCGGCAAAACTTGGGGGACAGTTTGGCACCCGATACCTACCTTCCTACCTTCCTACGATAATCCCGCTGTCCTTTTGCTAACTCCCCCCCCCCCCCCCTGCCGGCTCTTCAGGGTTGCCGATACATCTCGGCACGAGGAACCGAACGACCCCATCATCTCTCGTACCTCCCCTCCCCCCACCTCCGCTAATACCTGGTAGTTTACCGAATGTCCATGGGAGCTTAACCCTACTCCGCCCTTAACTCGCTCAAGGGGACCGTTTAATCCTTGATGAGCAATCTAAATCTTGTTTCGTTTTTATTAATCTCGGAATTATCGCCCACTAAACCCGTAATATTCTTACCACGTCGGCGTTATATAATCTCTTCCGATTGTTTTGTATTGTACAAAAGATTTCACGAGAAGATTTTATTGCCGGCAATCAAGTAAGGGCGAACGTTTGATAACAACGCGAGTGTTTATAGCTCAACGTAGATGTGAACAATCCCGCGTATACAAATCAAAAGATACATCTGTCCTCTTCAATATTAATTACCAGACAACCGCATTACGCACAAGTACGCGCAGGGGAAAGCGTTCATAGCTGTCCCCACGCGACAGAGCTTCGCTCCACAATATTCGACAAGCTACTGTAGAAGTGAATTCAGCAGGCATGGTGTTGTCGACCGATGGCACAACCGATTTCACTCGCTCCCTAACTAGGGCTTTTTCTATCTCACGAATTGTTGGCGGGCGTTGGATGCAGGAAAAATGGAGAAGCGGTGCGAAACGGGAGATGGAAGGATAGAGGGGAAGAGAGAAAAAGAGACTGACGGAAAACTAGGCCGTTTTTCAAGCCGCTTAACAACCGCCCCCGGGGTATACCGATGCCGTCACACCCATCCCCTTGTCTGTTGCTGCTGCTGCTGCTGCTGCTGCTGCTATTGCTGCATCAAGTTGCAACGTTGCAACGACGAGCGCAGTGGCGTCCCTTGTTTCGAGCGTGTCCACCGTTCACATGTCCGTGGGACAGCTAATAAACGCCAATCATCCGAAAGATTGCCTCTGTTCATACTGATCGCACCGTTCGTATACAGCAGCCAGACAGCCAGCCAGCCAGCATGCAGCTTTTTTCTCAAACCTGCATTCCCATTTGCGATCTCCTACAAATTACGTCGAGCTTCGTCAAGCGACAAGTAGACTCGTCCGTGCCACGAGAAATTTCCGACAAAATCGATATTGTTCAAATTTTATTTGAAATTATTGCTCTGTTTAAGAAAAAAGATTTTTCTTCGGAGATAATTTATAAAAAGTTTATAATATTGCATCTTCTTTAAGATTATTTATCATATCAAATGGAAACACGAGACATTCCTTAACCATTTTCTGTCCGCTTGTAATCTTGCTGCGAAAAAAGAAGCTCAAATGTTATCTGTTTTATCTGTTTTATCTCAAATGTGTTATCTGTTTTATTTGATGAAAAATCAACATCCCATTAGGTGACTAAAAGATTGAGAGAGGAAATAACTGGCGCGCGCCGTCGCCGTAATATTGTGTAATTTTCTAAAATAACATCGTGGAAGAACGTCTTGAAAGAAAAACGTTTAATATCAAACGTGGAGATATTCGCGGCGGGTAATAACAGAACACTGAGAATATTCTCAAAGTTGAACAGCTGCGATAGTATCTGTGGGTGCTCGACAAAAGGTAAATAACAGAAAACTGAAGGCATTTGGATCTGATCTCTTAACGGCGGAAAATCTCGTCAAATATGAAACCCATTGTTAACCATCAATTTTTCAATCAGCCCATCACATGTTCATTGGCTATGGAACGAAGAGATATTTAACAAACATTATCTTGGCTTTTACGGCAATAATTAACGCACATTTTGTCATTCAATTTATTTATGTGTTAAATAATTGAACAAATAATGATCGATTGTTGTTTACGTTCTTGAAATACCTCGTAAATTCCTGAAATAATTTCATCTCTGTAAAATTACAACATGAAAGTTAACTTAAATGAAATCTGTAAAGTTTCGCGTGGTATTATTATATTAAGGAAAGTTTTCGGGTATGATATATTCGAAGTTTACCTGTTGCTCAAAGAGAGAAGCCAAAACTTGCGAATTATGTGAAATGATACAAATGGAAATTATTTAACAGAACGTACATTACTGTCGCGTGAGTATCAGGTAGATTGAATAAATGCAGACATATAAAAAGCATAGTAAGGCATCGTTCGTCACATAACAGAAACGGCTTGGAACACGCCATTATACGAAACTATTCCGCTGCATTTCTTCGCGTTGCGTTACGTAAATACGTTTTTATTCCCGCAATAGAAATTTGCAAAGGCTGTACCGCGTTGTTTATGTGCTAAAGAATAATAGCGTTTTAAACTTCATTCGAATATAAAAAGCTCAACAATTTATATAATTGAATGTGGAAGAAACTCCTAAAAAGCTGTCTATAATTTTTATTGTTTCTTCCATATTATTTCTTTTTCATGTATCCAACGCTTAGAAATTGAAAACAAAGTATATTTATTTATTATATGTGTTTTACTGCAACGTGTTTTAGTAAACAAATACGTTGTACAAAGGGCATATTTGTTGCGAAGACAATGACGAGAACAATATGCCAGAGAGGCACAGGAGGAACATGCTCGTGAAATTGATTCCATGGTACAGCGAGTATTCGACTAGGAAAAAAAAGTTCACGCGAGCCACCTCACAATAGACTGAAAATGGAAAGTTTATTGAGAGTACGAAATATACACGATCGCTCTCGAACTGTGCTTTAGCAATAGTGGCATTGCCCTAGTTTTTCACTGTTGCCAAAGGAGTGTTTAATAAAGTGCGCAGGGGTGGTTTTCTCGGAGTTCCCCAAATAGCGTCGCGTGCCGGTCGCTTTGTTAAAGCGCGCTGCCTGACTACGGCTTCCACGGCCGTTCGTATACCTACATTGTCCCAGAGCGAAAATAAGAAGCGGAATATCTGAATGGCTTCATCCAATCCTCATCCCCAAAATGGTAACAATACTTGACCATTACAGGTACTATCTATCATAGGAAAGCAATTGCGCTGAATAAATATTCGTGAATAAATATTTGTACTGGGAAGTTTTACGAGACTAAATAGCTTTTATTTTTTAACAAATGGATAGTAAATTAATTAAACACAAATGTATAGAAGAAACTTGATATTTTTTTAACATATAGTGTAAAAAATACACATTTATGAATTAAAAATAAATACTATAAGAAAACCGAAAATTTAGTTAATTGCCAAATCAGTGATGTAAATAGTATTAAACGAACATGTAACAATGTTGAATTTTTATAAAAATTTAGAATATAAAATGATCTAATTACAATTTTTAATATTTCTGAAAATAAAGCTTATAAAGTATCTGAATGAATATATCTTGAAACACTTGTCTTTAATGTAAATAAAATTGTTTTTGATTATAGCTTATAAGATAAGCTCTGTATAATTCTGGCAATTAATAATAAAATAATACAAGTAAAAAAGTTTTAGAGAAATGAAAAAATATATAGGTATCTCATATTTTTACCAAGATCATATGTTCAGAAAATCTCAACATGAAATTTCCATAAAAGGAATTTATCTGAATTTATTTTTCAAAGGCACAGTTTTAATGTTAAAAAATAGCTACAGTTATCATGCAAATTCATCATGCAGATAATTATTATTTGAAAAACAGATATTATCGATATTATGCAATCAACTAAATTGACCTCTCTTACAACATTTTTATAAACATACTTTTCTATGTTTTTTTTATCACTATATATGCTAATAAAATTATGAGTCTTTATTCGCTCGATAGAAAATAAAGGAGCTATTTAGTTTTCAGCGAGTTTCCGATGGTCACACTCCGTAGATTCCGCCTCGTCGACGTGAACTAAACCATTTATTGCACCTTTAATTCCTTTCCCGGGAATGAGGATTGGATCGGACCTTTTAGCGCAAAGTCCAGGTGATATCCTCGCCGTGGAAGACGCATGGGAGGGCAGTCTTGTGAGTTAAAAAAACGACTGCGATTCTCTCGGAGTTCGGAACGCGAGAAAAGCTTCGAGCGGCGGGGCCCACCTTCGCGCAAAGGGTTAAATAAGGCGAGAGGATCCGTGTCCCTTTGAAGTGGCGGGGTAATTCCCCGGGGGTTTAGACAAACGCGGTTCCCGCAGTCCCATCGTATCGATCCCCGCTCGGAAGCTCTGCGCTTTTTATTATCGCTCCGCGCCTCACCGGAGGCGATAGCGCGAAAGGGGCTTAACTTCCCGCGCCATCCACAATGGCGCGTCGTAAATAACCGCCACGGAATAATTCCGCTGGCGTTCCATTTGTAACGGTAAATTAGCGAAACTACACCCGTTGCCCGCTTATAGCGCCCGCGCCGCGTTGCGCCGAGCTTTCGCTCCGTCGCCGCCGTCGCCGTCGTCGTCGTCGTCGTCGTCGTCGTCGTCTCGTGAAACCAAAGAGGCGAAAACGCCCCGGCAGTGTTTCGGTAATTAGCGAGAACATTACCCCGCAATTGCGCGGCGATTTACCCTCGAATCGCTCTACACGGGCTGCCGTGAGTTACAACGTTCAGGAGTAAAGGGAGAAGGAGGGGGTGAAAAAAAAAAAGAAAGAAAGAAAGAAGCGCGGCACGTCCCGACTGTGGAGCTGGTACGGAGGCTGGTATGGATGATTACCTCATTCCGTCGCTCTGCATTTTATTGCGACTGTGCTTTTGGAACTTTGCCGCATCTCGCAACACGACAAATGATGGAGAGAACGACTGTCTCCCCCGCGAGCGTTTCTATTCCTCGGCACTTGTACACGTTGTTATATTTAATTTTTAATGCGCGAACCTTCTTCCCTCTTGTTCCGCATAATTTCCGCGCGAGAAAGAGGCGGTGGGATTTACATAAAAAGATCCTTAAAACATTTCTCGCGGTATAACATTCCTCTTGACGTTTGAACATTGCTGGGTGGAGAGGTAGAAGTTAACATTTAACCGTAAGTGTCTTAATATAATAATATAAAATTAAAGTTCTACTAAAGTAAAATTATATAACTTGAGGTTGATTGAAGCGCATATAAAATTTTCTCATCTTTGTTTAATATCCTGTTCGATATTGACTTTCTATCACTGGTACAATTGACAGTCTCCTTCTGCATTATTCCGACATGCGGTATTCAAAGAAAAATATAACACTTTTCGACACAACTCTCCGCGAAACGAGCCATAAATTATATGGACTTGTCGGGAACGCGTGTACCTCACCTCGTGTGTTTCGAAAATTGCGTCGGGGGTCTGCGAATACGAGAATGCGGCAGTTGAAATGTCAACCGCTGTTCCTTGTTCGCGAAAATAACAACGCCGTCGGATCTAAAAGTGAATGTGTGCGCCAACGCAGGAGTATTGAATTATTCTCGGCCGCTGATAAAAACAAATCTCGATGAAATTAGCATATGGCTGAGATAGTATGCAAATGTAGTATAAGCACGTGAATTATTATGAGTTCAGAAACATTTAATGATCTCTCTCTCTCTCTCTCTCTCTCTCTCTCTCTCTCTCTCTCTCTCTCTCTCTCTCTCTCTTTTTCTCTCTCTCTTCCGATTTGTTTACGAGCTGATGCGTAAAATCAAAATAGTTTAAGAATACTTGGGTCTGTTTTTTTTCTTAATCAATGATAAAAATGTTGAATATTAAATGTATGAGTTTTTGCTTTAAAATCAGCTACAAAGAAAAACAAGGAAAAATTTGGTTTATAATAGCTTATGCATCGAAAATGATGCTATTTTCTTGCAGTTTTTATATAGATAAACAAACCTGTAAGTGAATCCAAATAAACTTTTGCGTGAATAGCCAATTATATAGCTTTGCATACATTTTAAGCAGAATTTTGAATTTGAAATTATCATATCAAAATCAAGGGTGCAAAAAAGTATAAATACTACGCTGTACTTATAAGTTTAATTAAAAAAAAGCGAAATCTTTCAATTAACATTTTTAACATTTTTTAATTTTTCTCTTTAATTTTTTATAGTTTTGTAAATTTAAGATACAAAATAATATTATTTTCATTAATATTTCAACAAAAAATATTAGAAAATTCGAATTTTATGTTTGATTTTGTTTTAGTATTAAAAAACAGCATGGGAACAGTAACGAATTTTTACTTTACTTAAGTAATAGTAAATGAATCCTTTTTCAATTCGATAATGAATAACAGTAACAAGCTACTTTTAAAAAACAACTTTTCTCCTAAAAATGTTATTGTATTATTTATTAATATTTTTATATTGATTATGTATATTTCGATTTGAAAATAGATTTATTTACTTATGGTCGTTTCCTTTGATCTTGAATAATGTATAAATCGGATTAGTAGTTTGATCATGACGTAAGTCAACTGAAGAAGACTTAATAAGTCGAAACATTCTGTCGACATACAATTAATCATTTTTAATAAATTTGTCAATAATTACATCTAAATTAATTGCTTATTATTTGCCTTGAAATATTTTTAGTTTAACTTTCTCAATCCTGAATATAATAAATCACTGTTTTGATTTATACGTCGATACATACGAAACGAAGAAACTCGTCGCCTAGTATAACTGGCCTTGATATTATCTTCTCTCGGAGTTCAGAAACATTATTGACCCGAAACATTATCGATCCGAGGTACACGGATGTGCGGATCTTCGATCGCAACGTGCGCCGGGGAGAAAGTTGACGATCCTCCCCGGTTTTCTCTGCGCAAATAATCGCATTACTCTCGGAAACGCGCTACGGACGACGATGAGACGTCGCTGAAATTATCGGCTTCGCTCGAGGAGATATCGGAGGTAGCTGAACCATGTATTAATTCCGCGCGTCGCTCGAGGTTGTTCTTCGTGATGCCAGGAGTTAAAAGCCCCTCTCTCTCCTACGTACGCGAATTCAATCCGGCAACCCCTCGAGCTCGCAAAACAACCACGTGTACAGCTTGACAAACTTACGTCGATGTGCATGCGCGACGGAGCACATAGGGGGTTGTGTCGTGGTCGTCGCAGCGACGTGCAATGCGCACAAACACACACACACACACACCCGCATATATATATATATATATATATATGTATGTATGTATAAACCTCCGGCCATGGCGTCCTATGTGCATACGAAGTGCACATAGCGGGTGCGGCGCTATCGCGAAAAGGATACAGAGCTGCGCACATAGGCCAAGGTAAGTAACTCGGTTTATCTTTAGCCGGGATCACCGTCCGCTGACGAGTTTTATGGCCGCGCCGAGAGAACCGCGCACCGCATTGCATCGGGCAAACATCTCTTTTCACTTTCTCGGATGGGACTTACGGGGAAACGAGAGGCTGCGCGGAGGGTGCCAATTTGCGTCGCGCAGAAAAAATTACGATCTACCCTGTGGCCAGAGCTAGAGTGGCGTGCTCGTTGAATGCGTTTACATTCCTACGAAGTCGTTGGATAACGTGGCACACGGAAAAAGGCTTCAGCGAAAAACTTTACGAGAATTACATTAAATCGACGCGCGGATTTTTTTCCCCTAACATGACGGTCCCATTATGGGTCATTTAAAGTTAAAATAATTTTTTCATTAATTTGTGTAAACGAATATACTTGTAATAAAATTGTTAACGTCAATGTAAGTAATAAATATTATAATTTTTAAGAGAAATTATTATGTATTTAATAAATCGACTGTGAATTATGAAAAAAAAAATAAAAGTATGTATAGATCTTAATTATGGGTTAATTAAATATATATTAATGTTAAATAGAACCTACTAAGAGTATATAAGATTTTTACAATTTCAAGAAATAATTAAAGAGATATCTAAAAAGCTTCAGAAAGCTGTTATTAATAACTTTCCGCTTTTTTCTAATTACAATTTGAAATTATATATTTGAAATTACAATTATTAAAAAATGTAAAAAAATTCTAATTAATTGGGACTTGACCCATAATTGGCACCGTCACCTTATTTGTAAGTAATTATCTCTTAAATGTTTACAATAAATTGTAATGAATGCCAAAAGAAAAGACCCTCTAGTAAAGATATGCAAGAATTACACCTAGAAAAATTGTTACGTGGTATTTTTGTGTGTTGATTTGTTTCATATGCTATTATTATAATGATGGCAAGAAATTTTCTTTTACAAATTACAATTTACAATAAATTGTTATAGATGCGAAAAAGACACTAATAAAAATGTACAAGAATTACACTCGGCGACAGATAGATGCGCAGTTGTTTTTGCAATTATTATACTATTGACACGGCATTTTTTCTTGCAGTAAACTTTTATGAAATCGTAATAATAAATGTTAATGAAATAAATTTTATTAAATTAAAATGGGAATAATGTGCGAGAGTTTATGTAACGACAGGAAGATGCGTAACGTTTCACATTGAAATTCTTTTGCGCTGAAACGGCTATTTATGATGAAAACAACGGTGCTGGAAACGGTGGCATTGATTTTACGTCAACGTTGTCGATAACATTATTAAGGTACGTAGCTGGGCAAACTGTAAAAAGGAAGTTTTTGCTCATTAGTATGACATAATTAAATAGAGCATTCATTCCATGACATACAATAATGAAAAGATGTTTCGTTGCGATTCCATTCAGTCGAATAACGTTTACTGCCAAAATTTGACGGAGTAAAAACGGAGGGGAAGGGAGGGCGAATAATAAATTAGGATCATGCCGCTTTCCTGCGTTACATCCGGACGCTGAGCCGTGTATTACGATGTAAACGTATTTGCATTTCTGCGTTCAAAACCGTCGTCGCCGCCGCATTATTTTCCTAATGAATGCCAAATGCCGCGTTACGTCGCAATGTTTCTCTGGCAAACGGTCGCGACGGACAAACTCGATTCAACCGTGAGACGAGATGCAGTAATGACAATTACACTACGACGCGACGAATACACTTGACACCCAAATGACGCCAGGCGTGAATTATCTCTGAATGAACGTGTTATTTCGCAGTAACGGGCCATAAATAATAATACTGTCAGGACACTGAAGAGCACCTGCTAATGACAGTTTTTGTCTCTCTTGCACGAGCAAACGCAAAAATCGATATTGTATAACAGAAGCGAGATAAGATCTCATACTACTTCTTTATAAGATATTTAATTAGACACGTTAACATAATTATTTTCAATTATGTCACATCTTAATTATATTTATTTTCACTACGCACTCCTTAAATTGAAATGATGTTCGTGCATTTTAAGCGAATGATGGTATTCCGAGGTTAAATGTGAAATTATCAAAAGTCAAGAATCGTCAAGATTCAAGTGTTAAATCTGACATTTTTTACTTTTAATATTTTGCAAAATGCCAAAATTCCGAAATGCCAAAATTCCGGATTGTTAATTGGGCGGCGAAAGATGGACTATTTCAACCGACAGGGACTGACTATTTCATTAATAAAGCCCGTGCGTGTGTCGTGTTACTCTATTTATCTCGAAAACAGAGTCCGTTGCTGTTCGCTCGTAACAACGTGACACACTAGTGTCAATTGCATCGCCGACATGCGCGTCATGCAACCTAGCAATTAACCCCGCACCGACTCACGCGAACTGCTTAGAACCCATGTACTTGGAAATTCGAAACTGTGTACTTTAAGCGGCCATTAACGTGAACGAGACGTTCGTTACTGGCTTTCGTATTTATGGACACCGCTCGGCTTCTTCGCATATTTCTCGACGAGCGAAAAAGAAAACGGGGAGAAATTCTTAAAACATTTTGCTAAGCTGTCCCATCAATTAATAGCGATTTAACATTTCACCTGTATGAAAGCAAGTTCTGAGTGCCGTTAAACCAAATTAATTTAATCCTGTCGCTTGAGATATTCCTCTGATTAAAATTCTGTATCGGCCCATCAACGAGTTTCCCAGGTGCCTCGGAATCCTTAGGTATAATTAGATATTCGAAGCTAGCGCATAGTGCATTTATTTCATGAAGTTAAACGAACAATTTACACCCCTCCGGTTTACTTAAGATTCATATTTGCATCAAAGTTGGTTCATAACATCTTGCTACAAAGTTGATCGAGGAAACTGCAATTGAGAAAAAATGTAAATAAAACACTTTTAAAAAATACATTTCATCCAACTATGATCCTAAGAATCGCAATATATATAAAATTTTTGAAAAACGTAACTATTCTATATTTAATCGATATAATGGATTTAGTCAAAAGCGACGACTATAAATTACATTAGTGGAAAAATTTTATAATATTACATTTATCCTAGTATTGCAAATTACCGTGATTGATCACATACGAATTCTGCTACATTTTCAACAAGAGATAGATTCGGTACATCGCGAAGAACATGCTCGCGTAAGATATGCCATTAGAGATTCCTCTCTTGAATACTCCATCATGTCAAATAACATCGCATAGAATACGCACTAACCCATTACTTTGACGACGAAGGACCAGAAAATTTTCTTAGAAGGTATTTCCATTTTAAAATAAAGTAATTCCGCAATTGCAGAGAGAAAATAAAAATACTGATTAAATAAAAATAGAAAATAATACTTTTAATAATGGTTTCAAGATTTTAAATAGTATTTTTATTTATTTGTGTGTATATTATGGTTTCTTATACAAGTTGCAGCTTGCGTTACTTCCTTTTATTGAATATCATAAAATCCAAAATAATTCTCTTCTTAAGAGTATGTTCAGAGTAAAAATTAAAAAATTTCATAGATTGTTTTATTATTATTTTGAATATCTTTGTAAAATTAGAACAATTTTTCTTAGTTTAAAAGTTATAGAATTTTTTATTTACTCTTGGGTCTTGTATAAAATAGCGTTTTGTAATAATTATTTGCAAATTTGATGAAGTAGCATTACGAATTAAATTTTTTACTTATACTAATAAAACTATAATAAATTTTATAGCAAAAGTTTATTTAGATTTACTTATTTATTTAAAAGTTATTTATCTAAAATTGTAAAATAATAATTTTTGCTGCATATAAATCCAATTTTTTATTTTTTTCTAGCTAGTTTTAAGCCCAAAGATATTCATGATCAAAATTTTTGTCGTTGATTAAAAAAAAGGAAGAAACCTAAGATACTTGCAGTTTTTTAATTTCTTTAATAGTTAGATCGTAGAAAAACGTTTTATCTCCGTTTATAAAAATGACGCTAAAATTATGAAATTCAAGGTCCTCGATGATATTTCTGTAAAAGAAATTATCTCTGCGACAATTGATCCTTCGAGATATGAAACGAACAAAAATTTTACGAAAACTCTGAAAACTCTTTTACGAAAACGTAGAATGAAATTGCGAGATTTTTTTCAATAGAATGACACGCTAATCTTTTTATAATACGCTTGATATATGAAGCTGAAATGACTCACAGATTTTACCAAAATTCTTTTCACGAATTGAAGGATTTTTCGCGACAACGTACAAAGTCAAGTCTCAATTGGCCGCTCAATTAAAGCAATATAGAATAACTGTCCCAATTACTGCCATTTTAAAAACATAGTGGCATACTTATTTAGTAGTTTTTTAAAATATATAATAAACGTTCTTTTTCATTACTTTTTCAAGTAAAAATTTTAATATACATAAAAATTTTTTAAACACTCAATGATTATTTAACAATACAAGAAATGAAAAATATAAGTTATGAACCTACTGTAAATCTTTTCAATCAATGTCCTCTTCCTGAATGTTGCCTTCTCTCTTCCAATTCCTCGAGTGCATTGCTGCATATATTTAATATTGCCTTCCTATTTGTTACTCGTGTATTCAGTATTTATTTATGTTTGTAATATAAACAAATATATAAACATAAATTATATGATTAGCCTTAATTTAACATTGAATACTTAGCACCTATTAACTCTCTCATACTTTTTATTACTTCTAATATTACAATTGATAAAAATAGCAATAATTGGGAGCCTAAACTTGAGAAAAATCGCATTTTGCACCCGTTCAGATTTGCGTTGGTTGGACAACGTCGTTTATTCGTTCCCTACCGATGCATTCAGCATCCTTAGAAACGATTGCAAAAGTGGCAAAAGCCATGCTTCGTTTTCTCAGCGGATAGAGGATGTAGTGGGACGGATGCGCTCGTCGCACTTCATACTACTTACCCGTTGCGATTCGTCCGTTTCTACTTCACGTCTCTGGCGCTTGCCGTCGCGCGCGTTTAAGTTTTTTCCCCTGACATTGCGAGCGACATGATTCACGCAACGTTGTCGGCTTAGTTCGTTGAACGACTTAACTCGCAAAAAGGAAAACGAAGATTTTCTAGAATATTATCGACTTGATCCAAGTACAATTATTGATATTTTACATCTCCGTCACGTCATTCATCAATTTGTTCGTTTCTGTTTTATGTTATGCGCGCTCGTTTACATACAACGTAAAAAGCAATAAAAAATTATCGAAATGTTATTAAAATAAATCAATAGTCAATCAGCAATAATCAGTCACATTCCTTTTTTGAAACATTGTAAAAACGATACGAAAAACGTCACGAGTATCATTAAGAGATTGATGGATTGAAATGCGTTATTTATTCAATAGTACATTTCCCGCTAATTGTCAGAAGCGTAGTACGATTATTACATTTACAATGCGATACGTGGAAATCTATGTTGTCCAAAAATAACACAATCAACATTTGTTTCTGGTTGTAAAGATAAAGCCGTATTGATTAAACTGAAATCGTCGAGTTTGTGTACAGTGTATAACAAAACTGCGAAAATTTATTGATTTATCTATAGGCACATGATTCACCGATTCACCGATTACGCACGACTTTATGTATACGCTTATCCATAATTAATGTAACATTAATAAATTATTTTATACATTGTATACAAATTACATATTTGTAATTAGTCATACCGCGATACACGTAATGCATATATATGCGAAAGCGGACTCACTTAATCTCAGATGTTGCGCCCGTTTTATTGACATTGTAATTCTCATTCATATGACAGGAACTCTCGCTTGTCTTACATTATGCATGCGCACTTTATGCATACCGCCGCCGGGATAAGTAGTGGCGTAATTAGCGTGGTGCTAATAGTTTGTACTACTTGTTTGATACAATTCGCTTTCTTCTACACCGTGTAACTCGCATTGCCTCGTTGAAACTCCACTTTGTCGTCTCGCGAGAACAATGGCGTAATTTATATGAATCCCTAAAAGCACAAAGTGAATTGCATACAGCAGCCAGCGTCTCTGGAGGGATTTATTTGCCTCCAGCGGCATAAAATCGACGATAATATTTCAAAAAGCTCGCAACATGCAGCATTACCGAGTTAATTACACGTTAATTCGTTGAAATATCTTACGAGAAGGAAGGGAAACCAAAAGTACAGCACGTTTCCAAAAAAAAAAAAAGAAACTGCGGAAATTAAAATATATATCTTTCACCGTGAATCACGAAGGGAGTTGAATAAATATTAAACAAACAATTTATTTAGGTAATTTGCAAATCATGTTTGCACAACTATTTGACGATTATACATTTATAAACGTAATACGTTACTTGTCGCAGATGTAATTTAGATTTCATAACTTGAACGTACATTCGAAACAACTCTGGCGCAGCGTGTACTCGTGACATATTTTTGAAATTACGTTTTGCTTCTACCTCTGCGCTCAAGTTTTTACTTTGTTGTTTGTCGACAACATACCATATGTACGTGCAACGGCGTGCAATAATGTGTGGCAACGATCTCTGATGGACCTACACATCCTCTTATACGGACGTATCGCGCGACGCGACGGACACGCGCTGCATAGGCGGCTTGAGAAACATTAAACGGAAACAAAAGAACAAGCACAGAGGAATGCCCCGACTACTGGGTGGCGAGCCGCACTTGCTTTGCCGGTGCGGCAGAACAACCCACGAAGCCGAAAATCCTCCGGGCGCTACGGTTTCGCGCGTCTATTCTTCGCCCGCTTTGCGGCTCGACGCCGCCGCCACAATATGCGCGCATCCGACGTTACAATAAACGGATGACGAGCAGTATCCCGCGTGTCTGATCCCGCGGCTACATTGGCCGGAAATTTATGCGCTATAAGGCACGCACGCCTGAACCCTAGTGCCGGCGCGCCCAGCGCATCCAGCTACGCAACGAAGCTAAACAAGCTTACTGATAACAGTTACGTTAAAGAAATTTGTTCGCTATCGTTTTTAATTCACGCAAGCCTCCATACATATTTCACGAGAATCAGATCATGCTCTTTTCTCCGATGTTAACTAATTAACGTGTCGCGATATTCTCATTTGTTTAAGTTTTTAATACAAAAAAATATGTTATATATATAATTGTGATTTTTCTTTACAGTATGTACATATTTATAAATTTTGTGAAATTGTTGTGTACGAAACGTTTTTCGAGATAACGCCTCATCGTTTTCCTCTAAGGGAAAACGACGTTGGTAAATAAATAAAATACGTTGAAGAGAGTACTTTGAGGCTGCCTTTATTCTCCGCGCCTTTTACACGGTTTTGTCATCGCTCAGCATATTGCAAATTTCCTGACGACGTTGTGCGGCTGGAAGTTTGCGAGTATTCGACCCTAACAACACTTCGTTTCACGCACCTATCCTTCCTGTATTCTATGGCACGACAGAACCGCTGTAAACGTGTATCCGACGTTATAATAAACGGTTGATGGGCCTCATCGCTCGCGGCTACAGCTGAATTCCGCGCGCTCATTCAACGAAACCTCACCTATTATGTAAACTTTCGTTTTTGCACACAAATTCCCTTGTGCGTTTGGCCAAGAGCCCGCAAGAGCAAATATTAAACTCTCGCAAGTTGACATTTAATTATTTCAAGATATATATCCGACATACTTGCTGCACAAGCGTACAAAGTGTTTCAAAATCTCCATAACTTAAAATTTTTTTCAAAATTATTTAAAAGATAACTACGCTCTTTCAATTAAAACTTGATTAGGCCGGCAATTCGTGCCATCCCTTAATTTTAATAGAATACTAAAATCTGTACATGATTTAATATTAATTAAAATATATAAAAATTTTTTTCTATGTGTGTTTCTTCGAATTTAGTTCTCCCAAAATTTTTACGTATTTTCTGTCTACATTTTTAGACGCCTTCTGTATACGATTAGGTCATTCGTGTTAAAACTTACTTTCATTATTTTTCTAAGTATAAAAAAAATTGTCCCTTGAAAGAAAATCTAGTATCTAGTTACCTAGTACTTTTGAGTATTATTACGAAACTTTTCAATATAAGGTTACACGTGTTCCAAGGTAGTTTTCTGAAAGTTCAAGGTCGTGCTTAAACTGAAGCCCTAAATACTTTTTCATGAAGAAGAGATAGAAATTTCTTATTATTTATCTCGGTATTTATATATAATATTTTTAAAAAACGCCGAAAATCACACGTGTCGACACGTGTAAACAGAGAATTAAATACATCAAAATGAAACTAATAGTATTGCAGCGCATACACGGTCTGTCCCAAAAGTCCCCGAACTGATCGCATAAAAGTGCAACCAGTGGCGCCACTTTCATGAAATTTTTGATAGCAATTTAGATAGGGACTTTTGGGACAGACCGTGTATATAGTCGTCCAAAAGTAAGTAAGGACAAAAGCGTCAGGACTGCAAAGCGAAGTCTTATCGGCGCTCATGATCCCCAGACAAAGACGACGTTATTCCGCCAAAAGGGATCCTCGTAACGAATGTTCGCACGGGCCCGCAGGCCTGACGATGACGACGACGACGACGAGGATTCTTTGGTCGTCGCCTTTGTGCTGGGAAAAATCGCGCGTTAAATCTCATGCTTGTCAACCGACGCCATTCTTCTTCTATCTGCTCCAGAGCCCGACGCCGCCGCAATACGTGTTCTGGTATCACAATAACCGGATGATAAACTACGACACCACGCGCGGCAGCGTGACCGTACAAACCGATCCAGGACCAACTCAGAGCCGGTTGACGATTCGCCAGGCGGTGGAGTCGGACACGGGCAATTACACGTGCAGCGCCTCCAACACCAAGCCGGCATCGATCTTCGTCTTCGTCACCGAAGGCAAGTATAAGCAACACGCCGTTTCGTACAAAGCGAACCTCGTTAATCAATATAACTCTCCCTCCGTGTTACGGTCGCGCGTTTCGGCAGTCTCTTAACTATCTTCCAAAGAACGGACCCCTAATGATCCTCGGACGAACGAAACTGAAAAATACCGTTTCAATCTGGCCCAGAGGTTTCACAAACAATCGATAGAGTCGTACTCTCTAAATTACAATCAGTGAAAAATCAGTGAAAATTTTCAGTGGTATACTTACAACTTGTCAATCAGTGACATAAACACACTGATCTTACAGTGATTATACACTAATTCCGAAGTAAAACTCATTAAAAAAAGACAGTGAATACTCACTAATTATCACAGCTATAAGTATACCACTGGAAATCAACGATAATACATTTGTCTCTAAATCGCAATTAGTGGATATTTACTGATTTGCAATGGCATACTTATAACTGTGATAACAAATGAATACTCATTGTCTTTCAGTAATTGTCACTTTAGAAGTAGTGTATTATCACTGACAAATCAATATTTATTTCGCTGATTGATAATCAGCGAATGATTATAAGTATAACATTGAAAGTTGATGTATTTTCACTGATTCGATCGAGTTGCACGGATTATAATTTAGAGAGCTGATTGCAATTGAGATAGTACTCAAATCGTTTTCTTCTTATTGTTATCTTCCTTTAAGTAGATTTTTGAATGATTCTCGTTGAACGGCTACATCTAGATATTTAATATCGAAATTGCTGACATCGCGAAGAGAGATTAGGTACATCAATCATGATTTCGTCGAGAATACATCGGCTCTAAAATCGTCGAAAAGCTGGCTCGAAAGGAGATACGATTTCCGGCGGAATTTTCTAAGTCACGCGAGGAAAAGAAAATCCATTCAACTAAATTAGAAATGTCACCGTTCTGATTGAAAGTATTCATTCCCGACCGCTATCCGACGTGTCTTTTAAATCCACCTTTGCATGGCGTCGCATGCAAACATATATGGAAAGAAATGTAGACGAAGAGAAAACGAAGTCCTGGCGATTTTAATCTAACAAATGCACGCGCGAGAGTGGTATTCCAATGTATTAACAAATATTTTTAAAGCGGTACTGCCGAGATTTACGACAATGAAAGTTGCATCGTCCACGCGGCGACACGGCAACAAAACAGTTTCCAAAATTGCCCGACGCTCTCGTTCCAATAAAAAAAAAAAGTGCGTTTATTTGACAACGACATCCCGGGATTCCGCTTCGGCGCACAGTTCCCTCTTCTCTATGCGGGTTTTTCCGTTGTTTCCGCGTTTTGCGCACGTGGGTTACGCGTGTGCACGGCAATGTGCGTGCGCGTGAAAGGGAACGACGAGTCTCCTCGTCGGTCCTTCAATGATCGATCACTCGCCGCCGCCAGCCACCCTCCGTCATGCGTGTATATATAGTACGATTTAACCCCTTTCTAACGAGGGCCGCGACCGAGGAAGAAGCCCAAGGCTCTTACGGCAAAAAGCGGTCCTTGTCGTCGGAAAATCCGCCGTCCGCACGTTGCGCCTCGATAAGTTTAACGGCACAATTTTCGGTCCGCCAGGATCGCCGCGGTAATTGATGTGAAAGGATGAGGACAGAGTCGCGAAAATCTTAATTGGATTATGAGAAACTCGGTCGGGCGGAAGATTTATTATACGGATGTACAAAGAGTGAGAAAGAGAGAGGGATAAACGCGCTTTCGCGGACTTTTGATATATGCATGTCGCCGGTCGCGAAGAAATTGTGGATCTCGCACGATCGCAGCTGCGATTAAACACAGGATATTACGTTCTAATTACGTCGGATAAACGGCGGATGTATGTGTCACATTTCAAAGTATACCAAAATTTTCCATTTTTATAATGTACAGAAGAAAATTAATACTGGCATATTATTTTGTTTTTCCATAATTTTTCTAAAAATTCAACTGTGAAAACATAAATGTAAAGTAGAAATTGTTTTCTATCGCATAATATAATAAGTGTTTTTTAAATACTTGTGTTTTATAACATTTGTAATAATTAATAAAATTTCGCAACATAACTGAAAATAAATGTCTGAGAAATTAGTTCTCAAAATTAGCACACACGTATGATAAGCGATAATGGCAGTAATGGCAGAATTAAAACGCGGTTGCATAGTGGAATTAACTATAAAATAAATTGATGAATTAAGTAATAATATATATTTTTGTGTATTAAGTAACAAAGTTATGGAATGAAAAAAATAGAATTACACAAAAATTAAAAATAAAAGACTAAAAAATAAACACTTTATTTGAAATAAAATTATATTATGAAACACAAACTATATCTACAATATATTCTCAGTAACAGAGAACCGGCTTATGCTACACAATAATTTTATGTTTTATATTGCATTATGAGAAAAGTACGAGAGAGAAAAATATAAACAAAACAGTTTTAGAAGACTATATCATATTTAAAATAAGTTAATATTCTTAATGATATATTTATTGTTTAAATTATGCAACTTGCAAAAGAAAAACTTGTGCAAATTTTCTTTTTCGAAGAATTTGCTTTTAGCAAATTAAAAAAAACCCATGAATGTATAAACTATAATTTTTTTTTAATTATCTAAGTAGATCATGTTTTTATCAGTATTACAGCTTACAAAAGCTTATGTCAATATTGGTATCAATATCTGTGTAAAATTTATACATAATTCTCTCATTGATTTAAAAGTTATTTGGAACGAAATATCCTTAAATGGAAAAGTTTGTCTCTGACATGGCAAAAGAGAGAGAAAAAGGAGTGAAGATACAGGAAAGTGAGGGAAGCAAATGGTAGAACAATCGTCGCGCGATGCATTCGATTTTAAATGAGTGACATGCTCGCGTTAGATAGATCCTACGTGATGCTGCACACGACAGAATAGAGCGGTTTCCGTCGAGATAATCGAACGAGAGATCGGTACAACTCTGGCCTCTTGGCTGGCCGGAGTAGTGCGCGCGCGTATGGAGCCGGACACGCGAGTAGTGTGACGGCGCGCGGCGGCGGCGGGCGGCGCGGGCGACAGCGGCGAGCGAGTCCATCGCGTGCGTGATAAACCGCTATACGAGCGTCCCTTCTGTTCCGCGAAGTACTAAGCTTTCAGGTTAAATTTTGAAGATATGGACTCCATTACCGCCGCCGTGCGCGCGTGTTCGCGCGTGTACGTAGCGAGCCGGGCGGCTCGTAATTCACGGCCCCCGGGAACATATGGGGCGACGCCTCGCGCCGTAAATTACGGTAAAAGTGTGCATGCGCCGCATGCGTTTCGGAGGAGACACGTATCGCCGATGAATGTTGCAAATCTGACGGTCCGCGCACACCATGAATTTTGATATTTCGGGAGACAGGAAGAAGGATCCGCGCGCGAGCGCGCCGTCGCTCTTTCCTTTTTTTTTTTTTTTTTTTTTTTTTTTTTTTTTTTTTTTTTTTTTGGTTCGCCTCGTTTGGCAAATTTACGGCGGGATTATATCACGCCGGGCACTCTCCGAGCGCGATGATATATCGATAGGCCAGGTCAAGGCGGCCTCGCGATATTATTAATGACGAGCGGTGACGTAACGCCCGGCCCGGGACAAATGCGGTCGTCAACGTAGGCGCCACGACGTCGTCGTCGGTCGTGCACGTCGAGTTCACTCGTGGTGAGGTGTCGTGCGATACTCGCTACCGTATACTTAGCAAGCGATTTTTTTTATATGAGCTATTCCTGCTCGAGCTATTTCGAAATGATTCTCTTCCTTGTCGTAATTATAAAACGAGGACCGACCGCGTAAGGTCATTTATCCCTTTGGAATGCAAATTATTTTTGTAAATGGATGTTACTTCCCTCTCTTTCTCTTTTTTTATTTTTATCGTTTTAATTACGAGTCTAATATGAATCAAAGTATCTTTATTATTTGGAAACGAATATTTATTACTAGAGAGTCTTTATAATTTGTGGCAATACGGTGTGTTGATTATAATTAGAGTTAAGGCAAAAATTCAAACATCGGTCTGTTTAAATAGTTTGAAGTTAAGAGAAATAAGCGTTTAATTCTAATATTTCTGACAGTTTGGACTGTTTGTAAATTCTAAATGCCGACTGGCGTTTGCCAACCTGTTTCCACCGCGACAAAATCGCCCGTTTGTCTGAAATTCTTCTCTCTAAATTACAGTCAGTGGGAAATCAATAAAATCAATGAAAGTACAATGCTTTTTAGTGGTATACTTATAATTTAACAATCAGTAAAATAAATACACTGATTTTTCAGAAATAATAGACTAATTCTGAAGTGGAAATCACTAAAAAAATAGTGCATACTCATTAATTATCAAAGCTATAATTATACCACTGAAAATTAGTGATAATACATCAATTATTATTTAGAGAACTTAAGGATATTTTGATTATATAATAAAAGTTAAAAGTTGATGAAAGAAAAAACTACAGATTTCTTAATCTCGTTCTTTTTTTTTTTCGAATTAACGACAAAAAATTTTGATCGTGAATGTCCGCATTTTAGTTGTGAATCCAGCTGTAAAGAAAAAAACAATTTGGTTTATTCAGCGAAAATGATCTTAATTAGCTACGGTTTAGGGAAGTAATTTTTAGAGAAGTAAGTGAATAAATGCAAATAAACTTTTGCATCAATATTTATTAAAGTTTCATTGGTATACAAATTATTGTATGATCATAGTTTGAAATATTTGGAGAGCAATGAAAGAAACTATCGTGGAACACAATGTCCAGCTCGCGCAGGATTGCAAAGGATTAAAAGGCTTGAAAGTTAACACGTTTAGCTTTTCCTTCCCTTTCCCAGGCCGCGTGAATCGCGTACGCTATTTATATTTATATGTCGTATAATTATATTTATAAACCAATAGACTCGTTATTTAAAAAAAAAACAGTGTAATATAAAACAGTGTTCCCACGATTACTTTATTATACATGACATTTAAGCATCGATGCATACATGTTTTTATGAAATAAATTTTATAACAGTTACATACGAAGACGGCCTAAGAATGGAAAGTTCAACGTGAGACATAAATATTTCCCTCACGCGGCATGGAACACGTTAAGAGATCGCAACAAAGTGAGCCCGGGGAAAACGGCAATAATTTTACTTCCGTCGGATGTGTAACAAGAGTAAAATTATTCTCTTCGCTCAACGTTGCATGAGTTTTTTAATTCTCATACGGCGGTAAATCCCAACGCGGATTACAGAATTCCTTTTCGTATCCGACACAGAAACCTCGTTGTGTTACGCGCACGCACATCCGACATATACATACACGTGTTTCGTTAAAAGCAGCGTAGCTCGGCCGCGGCATAACGTCGTGACACCGGCGCGCATATCTATTTCACTCTCGCTCACAAGAGACGCCGAGATGGAGGATTAATTATTAACGGACGCGTGATAATGAGATGAAACCACCGTCGGCTATAGGGGTCGCGCGCGCGTTGCCTTCTGACCGAGATTTTTGACCTCTTTGCGGGAGAGGGAGAGAGAAGCGCCGCGAGGGTCCCGGCGGGCGTGCGTCTCGCATTAATGGCGAATTAATAATAGCGCAGCTCACGAAGTGTGACTAACTATTCGGTTGTATCCGCGACAACGCCGCGGACGGGGTACCGTAACAATGCTTGTAAATACTGCCCGCGAGATGATTGCGTTGCCGCGAGATGCAACGACGTTGTTGCGACACGCTGCGACGGCCGTGATGATAGATCGCCGTAACTGCCGGCTCACAGTTATTTACGGACCGGTTAACACTTGCCCCGTTCAGCTCGTTCGCTCTCGGGTTAGTTGTTTCGGGGGACCTCCCCGTATACACGGGAAACGTAAAATCGCTTAACGAATATCGCAGAAGAACTTGAGACACAGCCGCTATATCCGGGGGAAATTCCGCGAGAACCGCCGGCAGGAGTGATGGAAAAGGGGTGCGGAGGACTCGGTATGTGTGTCGCGATAAATTATCTAAACGCCGCGAAACACCGGGAATAAATTGGCTTAGCGCGGCGGTACCAGATCGCAATCTTGTTAAAGACGGGGGACCCACCTTTTCCGCGTCGCGGAAGACGCCGCGCGTTAAATCCGACCTCCGAACTCGACGAAGCCCCGCGGCGATGCCTTCCCCTCCCCCCGCCTTTCGCCTTCGGCCTCACCCCTCCGAGGAGTTGTCCGACCGGTTGTCATCATCACGTAAACTGGTGTTTGCATCTAACGCGCGTATATTGCTACTTTCGTTTTCCCTGTCGGCTCTAACCGCGAGGATTGCTCGTAAACTCTTATTTGTGCTTTTCTGCCACTTATGGCGCGTACAAACGTTCCAACATTGTCGCCGGGATAACGACGGTTGCTTCATAACGTAGACAATAAAAGCGCCGTAAACATTTTTTGTGTAACTCGTCCAATTTTTACGTAAACACGGCTGTCTCGGATTCCAATTAAGTTTTTCTTTTTGTACCTACACGTATAAAGATAACTCGGATAAAATATTACAGTCCTCGGAAGCCACTGGATGAAGATACATGGTTTATACGGCGGTTTTCTTGTTACAAAGAAGGCCTTCTTAAATGTTTTACAGTTGAATTTTGGGAGTCCTCGTGAAGAGAGGCAGGAGGGACAGCTTTGAGGTTTCAAATGGCGAGATTTAAAAAAATGTTTTATTATAACGTAGGATCCGATTATGTTTTTTCATAGAATAAAATCTCACCTTACGAAAACAGTAGTATAATAGGATTCTACATTAAAAATCAAATAACGTTTACTTGAAATATTTTTTTGTATCATAGTTAAAATTACAGTATCAAAAGTTATGAATCGTGAAATACCGAGATCTGTTGTACGATAGCAATTGATTTGTACTAAATACAAAAATTAAATTTTCCTATGTTAAAGATTAAGCAATTTTCCACATTTCCGACAATCAAAGAAGACATAAAACAAAGAATCTAAAACTGCTTATGAAGAATTGCTTATGAACAAACCACTTGAAGTTTTTGAAGTTGCTCTCTGTGCCTCCTTTTCAGAAGGATTCCTAAGAATAAAATTGTAATATCTTAAAAAATCTTTGTAACAAAGAAATCATTGTATAAATCATTTTTATGCAATGGGTTTTGAAATATTACCTGTATTATTTTTATTTGAATTATTTTGTGTATCTAATAATCTTTTGTTTCAATTCTTCCTTTTATATTTGAACTGAGCTTTCATATTATAAATTACTATATACATTATTTGTTAAAACACATACATACACACACACATTGCACAAGTTTTTTAAATACATATTCTAGTAATTTATTTGAAAAAGTTTAAACGTAAAAGAGAAAATTGAAGCAAAACAAATTGAAATGCACGAGAAAGAAGGCAGTGTAATATATTATTAAAGGAGAAAGATGGAAAGTGTTACAAAGAATGTTTCCGATATTAATAATGGAGAGAAACGGTGAAAAATAGATATCGACAAAATAAATTTGTAGAAAGCTGGTTGGTTTTAAATGACTTCATTTTACATGTAGCAATCACGAACGTGAAATTAAATTCGTGTCGTCCGTTTGTCTTTTTAAAGTCATTTTTACATGGAATGTGCACTGTCTGTTAATGCCCGAATGTGTTTTTCTCATTCAACGAAATGTCTATTAAAAAATGAAAATTATACGGAATGAATGATTTTATTAAAATATCAAAAAAAAAATCTAAATATATATATGTATGTGTATATAAAGATTCAAAAATAATTTTGTTGCACATTCAAATTAATTATGAAGAATGATCAAGATGAGGAATGCAAACAGTTTTTACATTTTTAGCAACCAGTTTGTATATTCTACGTAATTATTATATTTTGATAGTCTCAAACATTAATAATTTTTACATCTATATGTAGCTAAATTCTTAAACACTTTAGCAAAACCGTTCTCTCGGTGTACATAATTCTTGCAGAAACATTCCTGATGAATGCGAGGGACCAAAAATTCCGTGGCGCAACGAGAAGATAAATCTAGCTTCTTGCAAGATGCAAAATAGGGTGTTATTCTCGCAGCACAATTTATAAAGTAAAGACCGAGATAATAATCCGCATTAGTTGAATAATATTTATCCATCTTCATCCTTTTAGTTGATAGAGCTGTACCGTTTCATCATGAAAAATGTATGAGCTAGTGAGAATTCTTATTAAACGGTTCTCGCTACGGGGAGGATCGGGGCATTAAATCCTCGCCAGGCTGTGCCAGCTGTTTGTCATTAGGTTTTGAGAGCATCTTTACAACCGATGCACGTAGGCCGTAAATGCTGAAATGCACTCTCTGACCCAAATCACGATTCCCACGTAGATTCCGGATCATGCAACCGGAGCATCGTGTTATTTTTATGAACACACTACGCGACTTCAGTGAATATTCCAAATTATTTCGGTGCACTCTGACCGTCGTTTCTTTGCGGCTTGCTAATGTTTGTCTGGAGATTTTTTCTAGAAATTAAAATAAAACAATATAATAGAGCGGATACATTATACAATGTTTGTAAATCCTTTCCCAGTTTAATATTAGCGCTGAATAATAAATGTATAGAAAATTAATTATATACAATATATAAATGCGCGCGAATTAATTACATAGTTATTTTATAATCATCCGTTATAGAAGTCGCGGTGTTCCGATACAAGTGGAGGTATTAAAAGCTTCTTATAAATATATAAGCCGGAATATTATTAAATTTTGCAATCAATGCACGTAATTCTGTAAATGTTTGAATGCACTTCGATTTAATTGACGAAGTTTGTGCAGAATCTTATTCGCAGACCCAAGAGCTATTCAGTTTCCGCAATCAATACTATTGGCTCCGGTGGATAAGTTAAGCTCTCCGTCATTGTTAGTCAAGAACGCAGTCAGTTCGGTCGCAAAGTTACGACTCACACAAAAATAACCAACAACAAGACGGGGATGGGGGTATAATACATTATAAATAAAATCTTCGGTGAATCCTCCCGTCGGCAAATGTTCAGAAAATTTAAATTACTCCATCCGCACTGACTGGTAAAACAGCTTCAACCTTCTTTCGCTGAAGGCAAACGAGGGAATCGCAAAAACTTTTCTCGCAAAGACTATATCACGGGACTTCGTGCCTTCTAGGAAAAACAGTTTGGCAGCAACAAAAGCTGCCGTGATATTACGGCGTGTTAATATCGCGCGGCAATTTTTTTTCCCTCGCCCCGGCAAGATAAATTTGTTAGGGTGGGGTATACGGGCGAAAATATAAAAGGGCAAAAAGCACACCGCCGCGCGCCGCGCCGGTCGGCCGCAAGCGAGACATGGCGATGTTTACGGCGTTAACCATCCTAGCCGAGTGGCTCGTATTTGCGGTTTGACGAGTATGGGGAATAACTCCGTTTAACGGCGGGGGTCACTATGCTTCTATTTGAGAGGAAACATCATCACGGTCTTCCCAGGATTGGCGCAAAACCGGAGCAAATATCGGCCTGTGGTTAATTAACCGCGGAAGTTTAATCAGCGAGAGTGACCCTATAACTCCGGATACAAAATAAAAGATAGCGTACAGGGGATCGATAGCGGAAAATAAATCTATTCCAAAGTTAGAAACTGGCGTGCAGAAGAATAGAATTGTGCTGCTATTTTTAGCGGAAACCACTATATTCTTTTATCTTCTCAGATACAGTTGTTTCATCGTTTTTTAATGATCAAATTAATAATAATAATGATATCAATTTTAAAAGTCTCGCTACGTTGTTCGATGCTTTTATTGAGTTTCTTAAATATCTTTGCTTCTTTTTTATGAATTAGCCCCCCGGTGCTCAACTTGAAGAAATATAAACTCAGAGTTTATATCGATGGTGACCTCTCAGCGTATTTCTGTGGAGCGCTTTTACAATTTACACAGATATACGAAGCTATTAAGTCTTATTAAATCTGCATGTTGCATCGTTCGCACAGAAAGACCTTTTAACTCTAAACTAAATAATTAATTAATTTGCGATTAATTAATGTGAGTTTGCTGCTAACGAAAATCACTTTATATCTTTTAATAAATTCACTGATTTAAGTTGGCTTTATACTTCTTCTATTATTTATTTTTTTATCTTGGTAAATGAACCGTCTTTGTACCTGCGCTTTGCATTACAAGCAATGGTTAATGAAAAAATCAGTACCCTTTTGTAGTCATTAACAAACAAAGATTTTCTAATTATCCCTGATGTATTTTACATTCCGCGTCTGTAGAAAATTAATTGTGTCGAGAGAAAATGCGCATTGGTAAAGATTAATTTCACGTGTGACTGAAAATATTACGTATTCTTATGCATACGGGAGATGAAGAAACTTTTTGCGAAGTGGCTTCGCACGCGTTCCCTTGTTATCGATAAATTCAACATAGGCGCAAGATTATCCCAGGTAATAGCGGAATACACAGAATGTATTTTCGAAAACGAACGCAAGGACCGAGCGTCTTTTGTACGCCGAATAGGTGAGAGCACGCCGTTCACAACAGGCGCCTTTATTTCGCGTGAAAGGAGAAATCGCGATGGTCTTTCATTCCAGAGGCGCGAGCCCGACAAAACAAAACATCGGCCGTGGGTTAATTAGCCGCGAACGAGTTATAAGTCCGCGTTATAACTCGCGCACGCAAATCGCACAATGGGGTAGCGCGTGCACCTACGCCGCTAACTCCGTGCTCGCGGATCGATGGCACAAGAAAATCGGCCAAACCGGGGAAATCTCATGTATATTAGATATGCGCGCAAAGAGAAATCCATATTTGGAAACCAAATATAATTATTAAAGTGTTCTATAATTTAAAGATTCTTCGTATATATTACAATAATAATTAGTGTAACTTATTATTAGAGTAATTCATTTTATTGAAATCACGCTCTTTTAATGACGGAGACTAATAAACGAAATAATTTGAAGTTTCTTCTTGATGGAACAGTCCCGTTGGTTGCAATTTTTATAAATGCGACATATATGGATTAAGGTATTTCTAACAAATTTCCAACTAAGTCTTTTGCTTTGAATTAAAATTCTGGAACAGCCAGTTGGCCGTTGAAGGCTACTTGGATGTGTGTCAACAAAAGTTTTATTCTAGCGCACTTTAAAACATGCCGTGACATACTTTATAATGTGACTAACAATTAGTGTGTTTTACGTATTGCAACCTACTTTAACGTGCTCCAATCTACCTACCCTCGTCAATGATGCACAATATATACTTTGTTCTCGTTAGCAATAAAATTGGTTTGTCAATATGGTACATTTATTTTGAAAAATGTTTACACGTACAGGTATACAATTCAAACTATATTATTACCGTGTTATTATTATCGCATTATTTTAAAATAATAAATGCTAGAGGAAATCTGTTATATATATTACCACGCATCGTAGTTACGTGTATGTGTCTGTGTTGTATGGACATAATCCATTCAATTCTCGTATTTCTCGATTATAATTATGTACATACTAATTTCAATTTACCCAGATAATAGCTTCTGATAAAGTAAATATTTGCGAGATACAATGTAGATTAAGGGTTGAGTCATTTTTTCTTCAAATATCAACAAATTCTTGTATTTTGAGCGTCTTTTTTGTCTTTATACAACATTTTACATTTTACATTTTTATTTATTCAAAAGAGAGGAAAAGAATTAATATTTCATAAGAATATAACTGAATAAAAATTGATTAGCATTTTATCAATTAGTTGCCACTAAATTTATAGATTTTGAATTTGGATTTAGTTAATTTAGCATTTTGATTTACAATAAATATTGATTTTTTATATTTTTCAAAGATTATTAATTTATAATAAAATATAATATAGTGAAAAATCTAAAAAGAATTCTAAAAAATAATTTAAGATGTACTAAATAAATGTTTAAATTGTCGTTTCAATATTGATAATAGTTATAGAAAATGCATTTCTATAAAAGACACAAGTTTTAATTATTTTCTTATCTACAGCAATTATACAAATAAAAATTTATGGTTGGCTATTTTTATACACTTGTGCATGTATTAGGGATTCTATGAAACAAAAAACCTGTACTTAAAGTCAGTAAAATTGTAAAAATAATAAAAAAATTAAACAGAAAAATGTAGAAGTCTAAACTCTCACCATACCACAAAGGGTTAAGTTGTGTACGTTTTACTCAGAACTTGTATTATCTAGAGAACTTTTAACTCAGTTAGAGTCATTTCTATAAGTTTCTGTATAAAAGTGGTATTAAATTATAATTTAATACTATTGATTTTTTGACAACTTCGAATATTTGAAACTTTGAGAGTTTAAAATTTGAAGTTAATTTTGAAGATTTAAAGTTTCGAAGCTTCAAATATTCGAAGTTGTCAAAAGTAACAATCTTACCCATAATAAATAAGGGTTATTCATATATTCAGTCAAGTTGAATAAAGAAAATAAAAGCTAAACATTTATATTTTGGTATATCTGATTTTTTATTATCTCTTTATACTTATGTATCACAACCTACATTCATTATAAGCTTTGTATAATCCTTTCTCTACAGAGGAAATAATCATTTTACGTAGATCATAATACGCGCTGCACTATTCACAATACCGATAAATTGATTCAACTTAAGATGTGTTTTCGTTAATATTAACAGTAAAAAACTAAAATATAAACACAATTTTAATGTAGATTCATAACAGAACAGTTACAAATAAATTACCTTTACTTTTTTCAATTTTTTTCAGACTTCTGCGACATATATACCGGAGTTGCCCTAAATAATTTTGCTTCTTATGATTATTATTATTATTATTATTATTGTTATGTTAAATATCTCTCGATGAATAAATGATTTATTACACCGCATACATTAAGAACAAGGCTGAGGCCGCGATTTTGATTGAAAGTAGAGTTCCCTCGTATCAATACTAATTACATACTTGTCACCCCTTGATTATCTCCGATCCTACCAACGACGAATTAATATCGGCACGCTATGACGCACGCAATATTGTATAACGCAATTTATAATACATGGCATATATCTATTATCAACATTAATTATTCCGCGGGGTAGCTACGACGCACGGTGTGAGTAACTACGACAGTAATTAGCTCAGTAATCCACGGTGCATTCTGTGCAGTTCCACGGAACACAACGCCGGTGCGATGCGTCGGAGCGTTGGGAAGTAATTTTGTATGCAACGGGAGACGCGCCGGCCGAGTCCGTGGGAGTCCACAATTTCAATTGGAAATTATAATGGAAATCTACGCCCACGGAATTTATTTTGGATTCTCCGTGACTCGCTAATCCGAGTAAAAGAAATCCGACGTTATACAACGACGGGTCGTGATGCAAACAACATTACATCAAGACGTACAAGAAAAAAAGAAGTTGAATTGCAATTGTAGACTGCCGTTTGACGTTGAGTCGAGTCGAGATCCGAAGGAAAATGTCTTCTCTTCATTTCTCTATCTTTTAGTCAGTATGTTCGATGCTGCAACAACCGAAATAAACCAATATTATACAATATTAGTCCCGTATCAAACGGATTGGGATTGAGATTGGATTGAAATTTGACCAATCGGAACAAAATTTTCAAAACTTTACATCAATTTACTTGCTCTAATTGTTAAATTTTAATCTAATCTTAATTCCAATCTGTGGTCTGATACGGACTATACGAATACGTAGCTCTGGTATGCATAAAACGCATTCGATGTGCATTTCTTAGATACTGTTTAACATTTTAGCAATTAATTTTTAAATTTATTTTATAAATTTGTATGAACATATGATTTCAAAGATCTTATTTCAGAAAGATACCACAGGCTATTATTTTTATTTATAAACATACGTTTAAATTTTGCTTTTAAAGGAATTGAAATACAATTTAATTTAAGATGATAAATTTTAATTAATTTAAAAATATATTTATATCAAATTTAATATTAATACTTCGAAGAAGATTGAACATATATAACAGTTGGATTATACATATGATTTTTTAAACCTTTTTTGTTCAAAAGCTATTAAAAAACTGATGATTTCATGAAATTTTTAACATCTTAACTCTGAAATGAGATCTTTTAAATATATGATATGTAAATTACATAGAAAATATTTAACTTTAAAACGAAGTTATATGTTCATATAGATTTTTCTTCATAAAATAATTTTTAAAACCTGTATCCATAATCGATTCTTTTATTTAAGAACATTTTAAGTAATATCTTAAATAATTGTAAGATGCTAATACGACTCTATGATTAATTTATGATATCTTAAGTTTGTACTTAATATGAATACTGGTCTAAAATCAATTATTATTCCTTCCAACGAATTCTTGTTGATTAAAACTCAACAATATTCGAAAAGAGTCGGCGCAATAAGAAGTGTGCAAGTTATTTAAATAATATTTTAATTTAAGAAATAATTAAAGATCTACGTAATTCTTAACAATTGTTAACGTGACTAAATTATCGCCATTTTATTTATACTTTTCTTTTATTTATTACTAGCTATGCCCTGCCACGCGTTGCTGTGGCTCTCTATTCTTATGCTACGTTTTTTTTCAAATTTTTTTTACTTTCGTTGTTTAACTTTCAAGAGCCTTGCTTTACTGTTGCTCTTTTTATTTTATTTTTAAATAAGCATTTATCTATCTTTAATAAATCTAATATTTATTTATTCACATACTTCTAACTTTTTTTTTTAAAAGCTGCCATGGATTTAGAAATCCATTCAAAAGATGTTTTAAATAAGTTCCTTTTTTTCAATAAAATAATAGCCATCTTTATTTTTCTTATTAACTTAATTTAAACACAATAGAAACATTCTTTGCCTCTCTCGGTCTCCCCCGTCTTTCCCCGTCTCTCCTGGTCTCTCCCGGTTTCTCCCCGTCTCTGCCGGTCTCTCCCCGTCTCTCCCGGTCTCTTCCGGTCTCTCCCCGTCTCTCCTCGTCTTTACCCGGTCTCTCTCCGTCTCTCCCCATCTCTCCCCGTTTCTCCGCGTCTCTCCCGATCTCTCCCGGTCTCTCCCGGTTTCTCCCGGTCTCTCCCCGTCTCTTCCAGTCTCTCCCCGTCTCTGCCGGTCTCTCCCCGTCTCTCCCCGTCTCTTCCGGTCTCTCCCGATCTCTCCCGGTCTCTCCCGGTTTCTCCCCGTCTCTTCCGGTCTCTCCCCGTCTCTGCCGGTCTCTCCCCGTCTCTCCCCGTCTCTCCCGGTCTCTCCCAGTCTCTCCCCGTCTCTCCCCGTCTCTGCCGGTCTCTCCCCGTCTCTCCCCGTCTCTTCCGGTCTCTCCCGATCTCTCCCGGTCTCTCCCAGTCTCTCCCCGTCTCTCCCGGTCTCTCCCGGTCTCTCCCCGTCTCTCCCGGTCTCTCCCAGTCTCTCCCCGTCTCTCCCGGTCTCTCCCCGTCTCTCCTGGTCTCTCCCCGTCTCTCCCGGTCTCTCCCCGTCTCTCCTGGTCTCTCCCCGTCTCTTCCCGTCTCTACTCGTCTTTCCCGGTCTTTCCCCGTCTCTCCCGGTCTCTCCTCGTTTCTCTCCGTCTCTCCCGGTCTCTCCCCGTCTCTCCCCGTTTCGACATTTAGTTCCAATCTAAAAATGCGCCTTAACTTATTAGTTTCATCTAGTTTGTAATTAGTTTGAATGTACAGAATCTACATTTTTAGGCATTAACATTCTTGGGATTTGCTGCATTAAGCGTGAAATACATTTTCATAATTTATTAGATACATAACTTTTGCACATATCGTTGCATTCGCTGATAAATTCGAAACTGAAACGTCCGGTTTTCTTTAACTTAATATTTGTTAAATTACGTAAATTTTTAATTATTTATTAAAAGAAATTATAATATTGTTTAATTAACTTATGCACTTCTTATTGAGCTCTTAATCTTTTTTAAAATTACATTTTTGTGCCTAAAATATTTAAAAAGAAACACTCTAATAAATTTTTTGCGACAAGTTTTTTACAGTTTTTTGAGAGCGTGCAGTTTATTATTAAATCTGACCAATTAAAAATTAATTTAGAATATTATTTCTATGTTACAATTATGTTTTAAGTCCGATAACTACATGGCACGCAATTTATAGAATCGAAAAATGTACTTAATAATTAATTTAAAAATATTATGAAAATCTGCTTTGCTCAAAAATGGCATTTCTTCTTATGTTTTGTTATTTTGTATAAATGCTATGCGAGCATAAAACGAGTCAGAAAAGTCCTGAGAGGATTTTCAAAAATTCATTGTGCTTTTATTTGTCATACAACAGCTTCTTAGAAGCCAAACTGACCAAATTCTAAAGAAAATCAATGGGCTAATGTGTACTCTGGTATTGAGATTGAAAAATGTACACTGGAAAAAGAGTTTAGTAATAATAATCAATATAATCGTTTTACTAAACTTTGATGAAATTACTTTAATTAAATGCTCGGTTAATAACCAAATATTTAACAATATTTATTAACAGTTTAGTAACCGATTAGTTATTACTATTATGTTTGATTACTATTAGTATAATTATTAAATATTACTTATAATATTTAATATTAAATATTTGACTAAATATTAAACATTCAATTGAAATTATTTCATCAAAGCTTAATTACTATTATTAGTAATTTAACACTTTTTCAGTGTAATAAACAGTGAAATCAATCAGTTTGACTGAGAGGCTGCCAACATCATATATCCGATTCTTAGCCTGAGTTCCTGTAGAGTCGATGGAAATCCGCGTTTAAGCGCGGTAAATGCGCTACTATTTAAAAGTACCCGATCGAGTGTGCAGACCCCCGAGGATTCGTGCAATGAGACGTGTGTACACGCGGCGCGGTATATGCACTCGCATTGATCCATCCGTCTTGACTTCTGCCAATACACATATACGCACACATACACACATATGATACGCACATGTACATACACGTACGCATACGTAGTGTGGTACGTTCAATATGAATAATGGATCCAAATCAAACCAGCCGTTTAGCGTGAAAGCGTGTTCGCGGATTCGCGTCTGTTTGCATATGCGGATTTAATCTGCGTAATTTGTGTAAGTCGCCTTCCGATCGTTCTCGTGCGCGCGGCCGAAAGCGCGCGTGTGGACGGAAGACGCAATTATTGAATAACAGGCAAAACAGCAGCAGGGGAGAGAAAGAAAAGCAGGGGAAGGAAAGAGGAAAAGAAGACGGAAACAGAGAAAACGAAAGAGAAAGAGAGAGATAGAGGGAGGGGTAGGGGGGAAAGGAAAGAGAGAGAGCCAATCGCTTTAACGCCGGTTGTACCCTCTCGGCTTTAACGCGTTGCAGCGGGCAACGGCGAACACGGGGTGCTCCACGGCGGAAATAACGCTCGACTTAACTTACAAGAGACACGCTACCGTTACCAACGAGGGCGTCCCGTCGTCGCGGCGGCCCCTTCGTCGATGTGTACCCGATTACCCCGATAACGGGGCCACCTCGACGAACAGCAGCCGGCGGCGATCGATTTCGGCCGACCGATTTACTAATGGATCCACCTGTTTTCTCTTTCCCTTCAGGTGACAAGATGGCAGCGATACAGCGCCGCAAGACGTCGGCAGCGAAGAGGAATCTGGCGGGCGTGCTGTGGCCGGCGGTGCTCGTCGTAGCGGGCGTCGTTTTAGCGCGATAAAGCGTTTCACTTCGAAATGTCCATAACTATTACGTCATTACTTCCGTTTGTGATAGATAGGATATTATCTCCTCCCCCCCCCTCCCCCGCTCCATTTCTCCCTTTATCCTTCATTCTTCCCTCCCCAGGTCCGCCCGGCCTTTCTCCCTTTTCACTCTTCTTCCCCGCCCATCATTTACACCCCCTCCTATCCCTCCTTCCTCGCGGGTCTTCTTTTCTTCCTAAACCACGCTCCCGTCTTCCGCATTCCATCTTCCAACTTCCCTTCCTTCTTCGCTCGCCCCCCATCCCCCTCCCCTCTCCCTCTCTTATTCGTTATTTACTTTAGTCGAGGTTGCCGCCGGCTGGACTACTTAGATATGCGAGATTCTCGTGGAAGATTGCGCGATTGCCTGCTCCAAGTCATTACGCGCGACGCGCATGCGACTCGAATTATGTAAATACTGCCCGGGTCGAATACGCCACGACGAGGCGGATTACGTTAGGCCAGGCCTGTCCAACTTCCGGGCCAACGCGCCGATCGCCCATTCAGCGACAGACCAGATTTCCAGGCCGGTCGGATGGAACGTCCCGCGCGGTCAGCGCCAAACGAGTCGATCGATGCCGCTAACAAGGTGAGGCTATATTTCTCGGAAATCAAAATAATTGATGAGGGCGGCGGGTTCCGAAGGCACGGATCTTTCAACGCGCGTGAGAATGATTCGATGGCCCATGGTGTCGCCCGTAGATGTCGCAGACTTCCCTGAGTTTCTTTCACAGAAATGTTTCACCATACTGTTTACATTTTACCGGTGGCGCAGCTATCACCCTCGCAATTTTAATACCTGAACTTGTTCTATCTTCGATGTGACCCAGCGGCGCGCACGTAAGCGCGAGGAACTCGGTTACTAGTAGGATGTGGCTGTGTATTTCTCGGAAATCGAAATAATTAATGACAGACGGGTTTCAAAAGCACGGACTCCCAACGCACGTGAGAACGATACAAGCTCTGTGGTTTTTAAAAGATAATGTTTTATATTTATGAATAGCGTGATCATCTTGCCATCAATTTTCGTTCTTTCACTTGTTTCGTTTTCGAATTGATCGATTGAGAGAGACGACCAACACTAATATACATAAATTGAGGACTTTGATAACACTTTGATAAAAAAAAAAAAAGATCTTGCAACTACAAAGTTGTCTGTACATAGAAATTAATTGAAGTAGGATTAGCAAATACTGTGATATGCATATGTTTTGCACGTAATGTAACAGGAGCAGAATTTGCAAATTCTACATGCGACAGTAAAAAACGCACTCTAGCAGACACAAAAATTAGCGATAAATTTTGTTTGTGGCATCGAGTAATCTACCTACATCAATAAAACTTTTTTTTTGAAAGGTGAAATTTTGGCATGTGTCGCTCAAATAGTTTTCAACTGAAACCGTCATTCAGTACCAAATCACAGACACGGAATAATAACAATAAAATCTAGATGCTTGAAGATTATTTGCATCAAGTGATTTTGAAACCTTCGTTTATTTTGAAAAAATAACACGCGACTCAAGGATTAGGACTCTCTTCCGATAAATCGCACATAATCACTATTTTATTACTTATTTGATTCGCGATTTTACAATAATATAAACGACACAATTTTAATTACAAGATAATACAATAAACATAAAGCTAAACGTATTGTACGTTATTGTAAATTAAATGGATAGCTCTTCGAGTTGTATTCAATATAATATATTTTGCATCATGATTAAATAATATTTAATAATATAGTAACAGATTAATGTGACAATATTGATCGAATGCATCTTCGCGGCAAATTGATTGGCTACAAATTAATTTTTTATTAATTAATTCGAAATTATATATATTAAAGTCAAATTAGTTTTGCAACGCGATTCTCTACAACTTCTCGAGTTGCAACGAGAAAGCAAGAATCTCTTTACAAAACATTTTACTCGCCTCATTAAGAAACGTAATAACTTTGCAAATATTTCGAATCAATCCGTACACCGATACGATCTCTTTTTCACTTAAAACTGCTTGAATAACGCGTTCTCGGAAAATTTCTCTCGGGATACACAACAAAGAGGAATAAAAAGGGCGTACGTACATCCTCGAAATGCCAAAGTCAAAAGGCGAAAATTGACGTTTACGCGCTCGAACGCGAGGCGCGCGTTTCACGCCACAATCTTGCGTTTCTCGTTTCTATATAAAAATTGTTGTAAAAAACTTGTTTGCTTTACAGGAGAGCGTGGGTCTCGTAGTCGTCCGCGCGCGCTCTTTGCGACCGACAACCTCGTCGTCGTGACGGCGCTGGCGAGATGGAGATCGCACCGTCGTCGTCGCGTCGCACGAAAACGTGTTTATTGCACGACACGTCGTCGCGAGGGTTTATTGCACGTGAAACAAACGCACGGACAAAGCGCGATACGTGTACGCCGTATAGCGTTACAATTCCCGGGCGGTGAATCGAGCATCGCTCCCGCGGTACCGTCATTAAAGATCATCATTAAGGCGTCTCGCGGTCGGGTTGTCACAAGTTATACTACTGAATGGATTCGTCTGCCCGTCGTTGAATTCGAGTCGGGCGCCGAGAAAAGCAGATTGCGAAGTGTTCTTCCGCGTTGTAATTTATTTCAAAGTCCTCCTTTCAGTTGAAGCCGTAGCTTCACGCATATTTTTAATCTATCTAAATACTGACGCATATAACTCAATAATTTTTTTATTATTACAGAAAAACGGCTTAGGGTTGGAAAGTTACGCGTGTGCTTGTAATTCCGTTACCGTTACAGTTAGTTTTTTTAAGGGAGTGCTAACAGCGTTACCTTTTTTTTTTAGTAACAATAATGAATTTAACAATTACTCTTTTGTTCTATTATTACATTTTAAACCTATTGTAATAATTTTGTTGTGTATATGTGTGTTCAATCTTTAGTCTTTAGTTGGTATTTATAGATTGTTGACACGTTTTATTATCATTAATAGTTTTATGTCATAAACCAATCATATTGTGGCATACAGCATTTTAAAAACAATTTTGAAATGTTAAATTATTATAACAAAATTTTTAAACAAAAAGGGAATTTTAATTGGATTTTGCTTTGACATTAAAAAAGTAGCGGAAAAAAAGTAGAAAATTATTACTGTTTAAGTAACGATAACGATAATAAGTTTCTCTTTAAGAAGTAACTTTTCCAAACTTTGATTTTTTTTGCTAAAATATTTAAAAATTTAGCCATATATGAAAATATAATTTTGGACTATTATGATAATTGTGCAGGTCACTTAAAGCAAGGCCAACACTGTGCAAGAAGTTTGTATATTTCTGACAACAAGCTTAAAAGTCTTTTATAATTATTTTGATGATTTAACAAAATTATTTTCAGATTTGTATTTAACTAAATTTTTTAAAGTATTTTAGCAGAATTATTCTTTCTGTACGTAAAACAAAGCTATTTTATAATAATGATATTATAATTGTTTTCGTTTTAACAATAATTGATAACGAAAATAATTGTCTTTATTAAGAATGATTATTGTAAAATGTTTTCGCTATAACAATAAAAAAATTATTTACTTACATATGAAAATTGAAGATAAAACTACTATAGTATCAGAAAGAGCATTATATTCATTGCCAAATGTTATCTTATGTAATCACAATTTTTTTCATTCTTGTGAAGCATGAGCGTGAATGTTTTGTGCATCTCAAATAAGATGAATTAAAGAACCACCATCGGCTGAATATTTGAACAATCGATACACTGTGCCGTACGTTGCAATGGTCGAACGACATGCAGCTCTGACTTTAAAGTTGCAATCGAGTGTTACGTCGTCTTTCTCTTGTCATCGGGCACAGTTTTTCTCGGGACTTACCCTTTCACATTTATACTCGTTTATTATTAGACTTTGGCCTATTCTGAAAATAATTGACACTAGTAGGTATATCAATACAATATAAAAATAGCAGCTGTGAAAACGCATTATTATTAACACAATTTAGTTTTGTGAATAATAATTAAATGATTCCCTTATTTTAAACGACCTCAACTTTACAAAATTAGCACATATTGTCCATGCCTGTATCGTTCTTCACTACACAGCAAAAAAATTAGTATCAAATTGAAATATATTCTGTTCAACGTATTACTGTTTTATATAAGCAACATTATAAATTCTTTAAAGAATTTTATCATCTTAAATTCTAGCAATATAATTTTAATTTAGTATTATAAATAGTCTAAGAATGTGATTTTGATATGACAATAGTACTTTAAGAAATCGCAATTCTTGATTTGAAAATATTGTTGTTTTCTGTCCGATATTTATTCTTTCCAACTTCTGAAAATTGAATTATTGAATAATGTGTCTATTTAACGCTACATAATCTCGGTTCCAGTATTTAAAAATTTAGACATAAATTTTTATATAAAAGAGGAACGTTCTTTTTTTCTGTGTAGAATGTCTTCGTTGTAGGTCCGTACTTTTGTGCTTACGTACTTTCGCAAAATCTCCCAGGTAAAATAAATTCACGAATTAAACTGTGCATCGTCGAAGCGCGCTTACCGAATCAATTGCAATGCGGCATCGATATTGGAAATAAGAAAAAAATAGAGCCCACCAGTTGGACAGGCCTAACACGTGGGCCTCATCGAGCGACGGCGGCGGAAACGTGTCGTGCGGGACCTCCTTCCCCCGACGTTGCTTTTGAGGGGCCCACGAAACCAACCACCACGTAGTATCGTTTTCTCTCGCCCGAAACACTGTACACATACGGATACGCGTAGCGATTAAGGCGATTCAACGGTTCTTTCTGTATATCTCCTAATTTAAGGTGAGACACACACACACGCGCGCGCGGAGATACCAGAAGAAAGGAGAGGAAGAAAGAGGAGAAAGGAAAAAAAAACGTAGGGAAAGTAGGATAAACGGTATTTTGTCGAATCCTTGCTCCATCCTCGTTTGTATACTTATGCGTTATTCAGACGACACGTCTCGGGAAATATTCCCTGAAAAACGTCTCGCTTTTTCCACGCGCGGAAGACGGATATGTCAAGGGGAGGAGAGCCGGTCTCGCAGAGGTGGAAATTTACGAACGTATGCGTGACGTTTGCGCCGTTTAATCCTTGAGGGATACAGTACATATACGTGAGATTCACGTAGCCGCGATGAAATCTCGGGCGGCGGCGTGTCGGAGTAAGAAGGTATGAAGGGTGCGAGGTGATGCGCGCGCGCGCGCACGCGCGAGTGGAGGACGCGAGAGTACGAGAAGCCTCTTTGAGATTTTTCTTAGGCGCGAAATCACGTCTAATGGAAATCTTATGGATTTGACACTTGAAAACCACTCCGCTCCGCTCCGCTCCGCTCCGCTCCGAGAGTCGGCATACATACGTCGGCATCGCCGACATTGTGTCTGCGTGCGCTCGCAATCTGTATCACACGATATAGCGATTTATTGTAGCAAAATACACGATATACGATGAAAAAAAAAAAGGGGAAAGAAAAGAGAATCCTGCAGCTAGACCTCCATTCTCCGAAGCACGACCGCGGCGGCGCGAGATCTGCCTGCCACCGCCACAGTGCAACATCGACGGGAACGTTTGTCGGACGAATCACGATGTGCATCACTGGTTTTCAATCTGCAGCGTCTAAAAATTTAACCGGCACGAGACTAGTGACTGACACTAATTCGGAACAGACGGGAATTTAAAAAAAAGGTACGTATTTTATTTCTAAAATTTTAATACACCAAGGAAAATAATTATGTCAGCGAGATAATATCATTTAAGTAACGCGTTACTCATAAAGCCGTTATCATTACAGTTACTTTCCTTTTTTAGTAACTGTAGCGGTAACTACATTTTTTTCCACAACGGTAACGAATTTAACAGTTACTTTTATCGTTACTTTTTACACTTTAAATTTGTTTGTAACAATTTCCATTGTGTCCAATCTTGTGGCTCCAACTGATATTCACAGTTGCTATATTAAAAATCATCTTAAATGTAATTTTCAGATATTAGAAGTCAATAAATATTACCGCATTTAAAAAATAATTTTTAATTTGAGATTATCATGCTAAAATTCTTATCACAAAATTGAGAGAATGCGAAGAAGTATAAATATTATAGATACATTTATAAATTGAGTACAAATAAAAATTGTTTAATATGAATTTTGGACATTTTTTAGTCTTTAAAAAAATTTTTTGCCTTACGAATTCAAGATACAAAATAACATTGTTTTTATATTAAATTTTATATAATAAAAAGAAGAAAACAAATGTTATGTTTAATTTGATCTTATTTTGGCACTAAAAGGTAACGCAAAAAGTAGTTAATCGTTACCTTTTAAGGTAACGAGTTACTTTAAAAAAATAAGTTTCCAACCCCACATATATAATCATGGACGTACGCAAGAAAAAATCACGTTTGTACTCCTTAAATTTTGGCAAGAAAAAGTATTAATGATTTTTACGACGAAAAGTTAAACACTTGTTAACTAATGTGTGATTCATACTTTTCCCTAGGAGGTATAAAAATATATTAAAATAGGAACTTGGAACAAAAATTGGAAGTGATTAGAAAAAGTTGAAATTTTGTCCTCCTTCCTGAAATCTTGGATACGGCCATGTATATGATTACGTTTTGTGACCAAGCAGAATTTTCTAGTTATCATAAGACTCGAGATTTTATAACTAGAACGTTTGATAGACTTTATTATAATTTGATAATTCCTACAAGATTTCTGACTCGTCCGTTTTTTTAACAGACTGATTGAAATCTAGACTTTCAATTAACGTAACAAGATTTTCAATGTATAATTATCTCTTTAATAAGATATTTATGGCTCTATGAATAGTTAATTCGGGCCAAAGAATATTCTTTCATTTATCGTTCGTTATTTGAGAAACTTCTAATCAGATTTTCTTGCCGTTTTATCGGGTACCTCAATAAACTCGTCGCTTTTCTCTGGAGCTGTCCAAATCCCTCACCTCAAAAGCGGTTAATAGTTTTACGAGGTAATTGATCACACCCTAATGGCTCGAACAGTTCCCACGATAGAAACAATAGTGTAATATTTCACGGGCTCGCGTTCAACAATTCATTCTAAATTTATCCGCGTTTATAATAATAAGCGCACAAATAAATATAACGCGCGCTTACAGCGGTAATTTCAGCAAACAGGCCGCAGCACTTCCTCAGCATAACGTAAAGCACATTATATAGATTCGTATGCATGAAAACCCGTGTGGACCGTGCGTAGAATTCGTGGAATTTGCATCTCGGAAATCTAAAATTTTAATGATGTTATTCTGGATGGAAAAAAAAAGGGAAGAAAATCTCTTCGAGTAATGTCTCCGTATGAATGTCGTGAAATTCAAACTCGACTCACATGGTATTGCGTGACGGCATTATTTTCTTCGTTATTACATGACCATACATTATCAGAGGATTTTTACTTCTGATACGCTCCGAAGACGGGTGTGTTCCGTTAAATGTTTATTCTATATTCTATCGAGACAGAAAACCTCGCGATATTTATGAAACTGTCATCCTGACGTCGGAATACGAATTGCTCGCTTTCTCTCTCTCTCTCTCTTTTCACTCCGATTGGATCCATTATACGTTATTAATAGAAATATGTAGAATGCGCGATGTCAATTCCACCGGAATTCTGCAGAGCGATATTGCACTGGCATCTGTCACCGTTGTCAAATCGCTTGCTTCCTTTGATAACTTTTGATCGTCTACTCGTGATAAATTTACGGTTACAGCTTTATCGCTTGCGTTATTTGAAATTCAAGCAGCTCTGCGGAGAGCGGTTACCGAAATTCAACAAATTTTACGACTCCTTCCGACGGCTCCTTCAATCGTCCCGCGCGATCACCTCGTTACTGTAAGTTAATAGCTCCTTTACGTGTACTTGACTCGTCCTTCTGGAACCGAGTATTCGCGCGCGCGTTACATCTCGTGCCAAACACGTACATGAATGTATAGGTATTTTGTTCATTCCGCGTTGATTTAGTACTCCTGTAACGTACGGTACGGTTTTATTGATAATAATCCTTTCAAAATATCAATTTTATTCTTTAAAAGGATTGAACCGATAGCAGAGTAATGTTCGATTATTCATATTTTTAGGATAAATTTCGATATTATAGGTAATATATTTTTATTGTTTTTTATTTTTTTATGTGCGTACATTTGCACGCGTGACTTATTTCAAATCTATTATTGCAACATTAATTTGTTAGTAGTACGTTATTTCTACAGTTGTTACCACAGTAGGACCTTTCAATTATTATCGGGTGTCAATATTTCATCATTCCAGATAGACAAATATAATTCTATCGACATACATATTCAATATTAATTCTAGATACATCTGACTGCGAATAAAATGTGTTCCCGTTTCATATCGTCGTTGAAACTATCTTCTGTATTTATAACATACAATTATTTTATTCCGTTCATGCTATAAATTTTCAGAAGAAAAAAAGTGTTTCTATTAAATTAATAATAACGAACATATTAAACTAATTTAAAAGTAACGCCTTTTAATAATGCAACATACCGGGAAACTTCGACGCAGCGTAAAATTAGAAGTTTTAACGTAAAGGAAACTGCGGTCAGTTTTTGGCGAAGGAAATATCAGACCTCTTAGCGATAAATTATTCATCATCGGAGTTTAGTTAATAAAACAGCAACTTTTCATCTCAATTTTTTTGCCTCTATCGTCGGAAGAGGAAAAAAGAGAGAGACAAAGAGAGATATGAGAATAACACATCTCCAGTCAGAGTTCCTATAATAAAAGTTAATCAAGAGGCATACATACTTACAACAAAAGTTAATACAAGCCGCCATGTACAATTTAATATTAAAACTGATTTGGTAACACTGATTTTATTAGTTTAGATTGATATTAAATTAAAAGTGGAAATAAAGAAGCATTAATATTATGAATTAATAATTAAATAATGTACAAATGTTAACTTAAATATATACTGAAAAAAAAGTTACTTTGACTAAATTTTTCAATTGATTAGTTTCTTTAGTTCAAGAATTTATGCATTTAATTTAAATACATGAATTATATATAATATTATATGCGACAATTAGTGACGTCTTCAACAATATACACAAATATAAGGCTAAATAATATGTAGGCTGTATAGCACTATTGTATTAATTATTGATTTTTTTGTTCAAAAATGTCACATTTAAAATTCGCAGTTGTTTACATATAACGGATTTAGGCAATCAATAAGAAATCGTTATCACATTGATTTAATCCTTATTATAGGAGTTCTACCTGTCGCATCCCTCGGCAACCCTTTCGCGAGCTCGTGTTTCGTTGCGAGCGGTTCCGAGACGGTTATAGACACTGCGACTGTAACGTTTGCACGCGTGTATATTTATATTCACGCGCGAATCGAAATTCCTATCTACGCGGAGTATTTCGATGTCGAATACCGGCTGATGAAGTTATCGGAATAGCCTAGCGCGATACGCCGTAATGAGAACAATGCGGCGCTCCTCGAATATTTACCAACCTCACGGAATTCTGCAATAGCGCACGGCCGTCACGCTGAAGCGACTACTACGCGAATTCCACGGATTAGCGCGCCGATTCCTCGATTAATTTAATTAAAAATGAATACCCGATGGAAATAATCCCTCCCTCTATCCCTCGCCCTCGCCCGCGGCCGCGGCCGCGCACCTCGCGAATCTCGTTTTCTCTCTCTCTCTCTCTCTCTCTCTCTCTCTCTCTCTCTCTCTCTCTCTCTCTATCTATCTATCTCTCTCTCTGCCTCTCTCTCTCGTAAAAGTCGTAGCTCGTACGTGCTCGCAATTATATCGGGATTAAACCAATTATTATCGTGCGCGCGACGTACCGTTATCGACTAGCGTTTCCGAGAGAGTCGCGATATTCGTGTTTGTTAATATTATAAAATAAGATCATCAATAAAATTACTATTGAGCGATCTCGCGAGCGTAATCACGTAACGCAGCGTAACTCATTGACTTGTCAATATTTTTATTCGGTCAAAAGTACTGCTTTTATTACGAGCGAGTTGCGATGTTATTTGATAAAAACACTGATACAAAAAAACAACGATTAATAATAATTATTATCTAAACAACAGTAAAATAACATATTTCGTTATTTACTTCAGCTCGGGAGAATTTTTGCTCGAGAGATTCTTTGCTCAACCAACAAAGAATCCCCTTTAAGGATTCTCATTTTTTAAATTTTCCGGTTGCATAAATTCACTCGTTTTATTTCAGTAAATTTTCCTTCCACCATAATTAGCATAATTGTAATCTAAAGAGAGCGGGAAAGTCTCGCCGGACTCGCCTCCAAGCTCACCGCGGCCTGACGCCGAGCGATCACAAAGCGAATGACGATTGTTCTGCGGATTCTGATGCAGACATTTTCGAGTAACAATCGATCTCGCCGTTGACGTTTATATTGTAAGACCACTGCAAAACCGACGGATTAAGGCGCTAATGACTCTATCAGCTGGAATCGATCTCGCGCCGGGACTCATCATTATTACACAGAACGAGCTGTAAAACTGATAACGTGCAAATGCGAGCTGCGTATATCATAAAAATGTCGGCATCAAACCGCATAGCGCGAATTCTGGTAGCACAAAACATTGGCACAATATATTGGGAAGTAATGTTAATAAAATATCCCCAATGTTGGTCCAGTATTATAAATTGGCTTCATTATTTATTATTTAGCCAACAATAAACAGCAATATGAGTTCAATATTGGTTCAACGATATTCATTTAATTTTGTTTTATTGAACATTAATTGTATCCTAATTTGGGACCAATTTGGAGCTAATAATTTGTCCAACAATAAGCCGCAATATTGGTTCAATATTGATTCAATATTGGGCTACCAATATTCATTTGATTTTTCATATTAAACATTAATTGCCTCAAGATGCAATTAATTCGGAACCAATATTTTATGACCAATATTGGTGTTACATTTGGGAAAACATTGGCCAAAGCACTCCTCCAATGTACTGCCAACTGTGCTGTTAGGGAACGTGCTACGGTAACGCAAAGGTACGCTCGGGAGTTCGTCCTCGACAAGAAACGCCTGTGATCTCTCGATATCTCGAACGAGCGCTACCGAAGACGAGTCTCCGCAGCGCGTGCGACGAATTCTGCACGGTGAGCTGCGGTAGTGCGGTTTACTTTGACTACCGGCACACGATCGGTGAAATTCGCGATGAAAACAGTCGACCGCGCGCGGCCGGGAGGGTGGTCGAACGAACGCAATAATTATCGGTGATTCACACAGCGCTCGCGCTCTCACGCTTCCATCTGCGGATCCTCGAAAGGACTGGCCGCATCTCGCTTCCTGCACCGTACAATGGGCCTTTAATGAGTTCCCTTTGCACAGCGCGGACTGTTTGGATCGTTCTGATGGGGGCGTTCGGAAAGGAGAGAAAAGGGAGCTAGGGAGAGAGATAGAAAAGGAGAAAAAGGAAAAAACTGTGCCAAGTAACGTTTGATCGGTAGAGCGTGAAGATGGCTTCCGCGGATTTCGTGGAATCGCGCGCAGTCACCCGTGTATTATGTATCCGCCGTTATCTGGCTCGATAGTGGAGGAGAGCACAGCGGCGTGGAGGGAGGGGTGGGAAGGGGTGGAAGAAGAGAAAAAACCTACCGTAAGAAAGGGTCACGACACGCGCGGGGGTTCATTTCGCCTTCGGCGGACGCGGCGGGATCTCCTCTCCCCTTTGGAGATCTTCTCTGTCCCTTCCCCTCCCTCTTCTTATCGGCTCCCTCGTCGATCTCGCGCAAATCGGCGGAATAGCTGTCTTGTAAAAACATCAATAGAGAAAGGCGGAAAGACCCCGTGGAATTAAATCGAGAAGAACGTTCTCCAGAACACTTCTCCCCGGAACACTACGTGTCTTTTGTTTCTTTGCTTACTTGCGCCCCCTCGATACCGTCGTTCTATCGCGTTTTGTAACTCCTTCACGAAACTCTTGCTCTCTTAATCGGTCTCGATGGCTGCGTTCGGCGCGGCAAGTGACCCGGCAATCGGAAATTATATTGGTAGAGATCCTTAACTCTCCTCCGCTCCCCTCTATTGCTTGTTATTATTTTTCTGCGCGATAATACTTTTCAATTGGCGACTAAGTGCGAAAGAGAAAAAAATATAAAGAACTTATTTCTTACTTATTGGTACAGAGAGACAAAACTGACGTTATTATGCTAGGCGCGCGTAATTCTATTAGATGAGATTACACTGTTTAATATAATTTAGGGAAATGAGCTTAAATTCTTCCGATACATTTAAAATAACAAAGACAACTTGTAAAAGCGGTTGAAAGCAGATTTACGATTGAAAGCAGTTACGAAAAGAATTACTAAAAATTACTTTAATCAATATTTGCTTAATATTTTAAATTATATTGAAAAATAATCGAATTATACACCTAATCCAGCTCTCGGCAATATTTTTTTTCCCTCCCTAATAGGATTCCAAATGCGTTTGATTTGAATATCGGAATATTTATTCATGCACAAAAACTGTCCTGTATTTGACCCAAAAACTAATTCGATTCGGAATTATATTTGGTGGACTCTCTTGCTGCGGTAATTTTCCCAAGCCCGGGCAACTGTTCCGCGTCGCTTTGTATGAATCAAAAAATCATTAAAATTACGTAAATAGAAAGAGAGAAATAAACAGAGAGAGAGAGAGAGAGAGAAAGCGTTTATCACGGAAAGAAAAATCACGTTTGTTTCAAATGAAACCGGGTCGGATGTTAACGGCGTAGCTATTTTAACAACGTTATACTTTTAACAGTAAAAAGCGCCTGAATTATACGGGAATCATAGGCATATCCAAAGTGAGAGAAGTTAGGAAGTTCAAACTTTTCACAAAATTTTTAATTCTTTTTATTTTTTTACTGTGAGTAAATATTTTATCATCACAAAAAATATTATTTTCCTTTGTTATAACTATGTAAATTTCTGAAATTTTTGTTTGTTAGAGCGTCCAATGTACATAAGGAAAATTTTTGAATCGGAAAATAGAATATGTCTCTTGCGTTCAAATAAAGACAACGCTTTCAGTCAAATTAAAACCTTTTCTGAATGACATGGCTCTTATATCAATACGTAGAATTATTACTGTGAATCTTGATGATGTTAAATCGTTTTGAAAAACAATCGTCGCATAATTTTTAGCAATAGCAATACTAAAGATCTACATATTTGCCTTTGTAATATCATGAAGTAATTTGTAATACGCTGGAGATTTTACACGCTATTTAGAAATTTATATCTATAAAACAATCTAAAATTAAAAAAAAAATTGACTTTAGTTATATATTTTAAAATACGATTTTTCTTATAATTTTTTTTTAAATTAAATTACACGTCATACTACAAAAAACCGGTATTACGAGAGTTAACAGCTATGCTTGTTTCTTCAGAAAAAAATCAATAAAACTTATGGTTTACAAAATCTAAAAAAAATTTCTCATTTAAACTCAAGAATGGCGAAATATTTTAAGCTCAGAAATATAAAAGAATTATTAATGCAAAAATTGCCGTTTAACAAAATCTATAAACTTCCATCTTTCCCTCGAAAAAAATTCTAGATACGTTCATGCTGGGAATGAATCACGCTCGAGTTTGCTCGTCGCATTATCGCGGAGAGCGAGAGACCGTTGGCCCTCCGAATGCCGTTTTACGAAACGGCATCCGGGATGCAAATAACTCGGAGGGTAACTTGATTACGAACTTCGCAGCGCGTGCCACGCGCTAAGTTCAATCGTGTTGTGTCAGCGCGCAGCGGGGTGATGAAATTTCAACGCGCTCCCTCGGGAGGACCCGCGCGTTCGTCGCGGCGTATTTGCCTGGCGTTTAATTCGATCTCGCCGTTCGGCGCACGACCGCGCGATGAATTATTGATACCGATCGCGTAATAAATTCGCGATCGATGCCTCCGCGCTCATATCGCGGGCGATTATGTACCGCGATTCGATGACAAATGTAATGCGAGCGTCGTCGGAAACGACGCGGCCACCACGACAACACGCGGCTCGGTATTACGCATATGTGCATACATACGCGCTTATTAATCGTCGGTCATTATGTAGACGGCGTATCGCAATTATCGGAAGGATGGATATCATATCGTTTCCGCGCTCTCGTGCTCTCGAGGAGGGTATTAACGTTTTAAACGGTTCGGGCGGAAATACCCGCGTGTTCGCGGCCACCGAATTGAATTTCACTTGGAATTCGTGATCGGCGCAGATCCATCCTCCGAGTTTCCAGCCCGGACGGCCGCGGACGGTGTTGGTCCAGCCGACCAGCCGACCGGCCGGATTCGAGATGCCCGATTCGAGACGCGGACGCGAGGGAAGGTGCAGGTGCGAACGAGAGACTAGGATTGCGGCTCGCCGGGCGGAAGACTGATTGGCCGACCCAGATGCATACCGTTATCATAAATCTGCCGAAAATCCCCCGCAGCCGCGCGGATATACATTGCGCTTACTTCCTCGGCCTCGCCGCGCACGCCGCACACGTCTGGAGTCCGTGCGTTCTTCGTACTGTACCTTCGCGGCGAGCCGAGGAGAAATCGCACATCCCGGAATAAATTAAGAGGTTCCTTGGTTTAAAAAAAGTGAGAGGGAAGTTACATGATTTTGTTACACATACGCAAAAAAATTAGTGTCATTTCAACACTCATTGTCTCATAAGCAAGAGTATCTTTTTTTATAGTTTGATGATAATCTTAAATTTCAGAAAATATATATATATTATAATAATTGTCTGAAGAGCACAATATATATGATTTGGTCTAATAATAATAGTATTAAAAGATTCAATGAAAATTATTGAAAGAGAGAAAAATGAGGATATATTTTCCTTGATAAAATTATAGAAATTTTTTAATGTGAGTTGTCTGTTCAAGATTAATAAATTCTTTAAATGGGGTTTTATATTATTATAGTTATATGTGAGATAAAATGATTGTAAATTTCAGATTAATTTTTACTGAATGTCTTTTAAGAAAAAGAGCTTTTATTGGAAGGAAGTTGTAGTAAATGAAATGTGAAGTAAAAAATTTGATAAAATTCAAAAATTGCTTGTATATTAATTCTGTATAAAGTTACTCTCAACTTTGATCGAGTTGTTTTAGTTACTATAAGAACTGTAGTATAACTAAAATTATACTATAGTTCTTGTAGTTACTATAGCTACAGGCTGAACTGCCCATTGGAGATCGAAGTTTGCGAATTGAAGAATTAAAATTCGATCAACCAGACAATTTTAATTTTAATTTGTTTCATTCTAATTGATTGAACTTTAATCTCCCTAATCGTGATCTCCTATTTCCAATATGTAGTCCGATACCGGATTTGTTTCAGGCACGCACGCACGGCTCGCGTTTTAAACGCGAAATCTAATCGGTCTTTGCCGCGGTCGCCGACGCGACGAAGTAGGTCGGCTTTGTCGCTCTACGCACTCTGACGAAGCGTGAGGAAAAAAAAAAGATGAAAACGTGATGTATCGTCGAGCTTGTAGCACCGCGTGATGAATTCGATTCTAAGCGAGATCGACGAAACGGGGACCACAGCGGGGTCACTTAAGAAATTATCCCGCCAACGATCGACGATAAGAGCTTTGAGGCTAACATTTCGATGACGATAAAACCAAATATCGCATATCTAATAGCGCTTAGGAGAAAAATTAAAATATCAGTCGAAAATTATAATGCCCTGCGTTCGCAGAGGTCGAATATACAATCAATTTGCATGTATATTCGGGCGCGATTAAATATAAACGCGGCACGAGTGTAACGCGAAATATTCGTTCTTGAAGAAGCAAATCTTAATGTAGAATCGTGCGGAATGAAGGCGCGATGGATGAAAACGCGGATAACACGCGACGTACGTCGAGGGACTCGGAAATACGACGAGATTGCAGGTTCATTTCCTATTGATCCATTTTTTTTCCCCTTTTTCCTCCGCAGATTCGCCTGCTCTTGCGTAAATACCGGCGTAAGGGGTGCAAATAGACGATTTCTAAAATTTCCAATTTCGTTCCCGATTACTTGGATATTAAACGGGGTCCCGTGGCGTGACGGCTAATGAAACTTTGGAAATGACTTGAACCAGGCGGCGTTCACCGGCAACGGCGGTGGTGGCGGCGTCTTGGGTACACCCGACATTCCTGATGGAATACCTGACGGGCATTCGTGTCTCTCGAAACGACGTAACGGACGCTGCGGCGTTGTTTGTTGTGTTGGCGTGTCTTATAAATCCAGTCGAATTAAAAATCCCAATTTGCCGGCCAAGAAATCCAAAGCGATGCACTCCTGCAACTTTCATGAAATCTCTCCATTTTCGACGGAGATAACGCTATTTAGGTAACTTTTAACAGTAAACGAGTAGCATCTGCCGAAGCATGCTCGAAAATTGCTGTATGCAATTTTACGAACTACTTTAGGTCGAAATGCTTCGTGTATGGTACATTTAAAGACGATTTAAACCTTTTTCGAGCGACTGCAGCGATAGATCGAGCGCGTAAGGATTCTCGTAAATTTTTATAAACGCGAAAAAACGCTTCTTTTTTTTTGCGATATTCGTATAACAGAGATAATCGAATAAATACACACGGAATTGAGTCCGCGCTTATACCGTTGATAAATGGAATAAAATCACGAAAACTTCGGATACATTCGCCGACGCGCTTTTGTTCGCGAAACGGGCGCGTTCACGATTTGCGAATTTAATCGTCACATTTTTTTTTACAGCGCAGAGCACGAGTAACGATTGTAAAATGAAAGGGCTACTCTTTCTCTCTCTTTCTCTGTACCGTACTTCCTGTCGTGCGCGTTTCGGCGTATATTACCTGTGAAAAATTCATCACACGCGATGAACGAGGGTAATCGATCGGCGGAACGCGCGCTCGTATGTACATCAAAGTTCGTTGATCAGTCAGAATCGATAATCATCTGCCGCGTAATTAGTAGCTTCCCAGTAATCAATCGCGTTTGAGTACTGCGTGAATATCAATTGTGTGTGAATACTAAATACTCTTGAACAAACGCCTCTGAAATGGCTCTAGTGCCGGAACGTGATCTAACGATATAATACCACAACGAGCGAAATAAAGTCGAATTAAAAAAATAAAGTGCATTAGACTCATCGTTTCTCACCTGGGCAATAGAACTGCCATTGTGTTCAACAGATTCGCGAGAGTATATGTACGCAACACATTTTACTTTCGAGTAAAAAAATTTAAATGCCAATAGCCGAAGAAAAAAAATTATCAAATAATAAGTTACGATTGATTAATGAATGAATCACTTTCATAAATAGAACAGAATCATTTTTTAGTCAATAAGAGAATTTTTATATGTATCACTGAGTATCATGAAGTGCCCGTCTGTTGAATGATTGTCTCATTTGTAACATAATTTACTTGTCAAAATGAGTTAAATATTATCATAGATAGAACTCGTTCTCCAAGTGACATAGAAAATAAAAGAGCAATACTGTCACACTGAAATTGTGTATACTAGTATCATTTTTGCAAGTATGTTCGATTCATGGTGTACAATTCACAATTCGATAGAACAGAAAATAGAGACCAGGCGTGAAAAGAGCGAGACGTTTTTCAGCGCGACTTTTATGTACCAAAGGTATTTTCTATTGCGTCGTCTTTACTGTTCGTTATTATTAAGATTAACTTTACGGTGTAACAATACCAAATTAAGACCGGCGTACGATAAACGGGATACGACATTGTCCGTATCGCAGCGCGTTTATCTGCACTCACTCATAGGATACTCATAGGATCTACTGACATTAAGGATAAGACGATAATGTACGGTACATTACGGTGGAATTTCGAATTAATTCTTAAAGAATTAAACGATAAAACTCTTACAACTTATGAATTTCTCAGTATATGTCTGCAATCATGTATTATAGAAAAGAAAATGATTCGATTCAATAAAAACTTACGAAAATAATCATGTGAATTATTTATCCACGATTTTTTACTTTCGTTAACAATATAAGTAGGTAACAACGTAAAGTAGATTTCCCTTTTTTTCATCCATAAAAAGAAAAAAGGATGATTAAATTATCCGACATACAAAAAAAAAACACAAGATTACAGATGTTGCTTTACAACGCTATAATGAAAAGTATAATTGCACTTTATTATAAATCGTTTCAAGGTCCCTTTAATCATTGCTGCATTGTTTCGTTTCCTAATTCTAAAACGAACGCATTTTATGAATAATTATTTGTCAGACTAGCGTATCGTCGTAAAAATTTGGAAAGTTTATATATGAAAATCTAATTGTTTATATTAACTTTAATCATCCTGAGCTTTCATATTAGCAACCGCTCCTTCACAAAATTTCCCTAAACTTAAGCAATATAGTAATAACATGCTCATATGGATATATTCTTATTTATACATGTATATATATATATATATATATATATATATATATATATCTCTTCTATATATATATTTGTTAATATAGAGAACCTTCATACGTATAACAGGCTCTTTGTTCGAAGCTGCAAAGGGACTCGACAATATTTAATTTATTTTTATAATACAAATGTGCATTACTTTCCCATAACGCACGTATTATTATCCAAACTGTTATAAAATCGCAGTTCTTAATATCTATTAAGCAAAACCAATAGTAGCACTTGTACAGCTTTTTTTTACAGCTCAATGATAGTAAACATCAGTTTTTCGAAGTCACTTTGCAGCTATTAATACAATACTTTATTTCCAAAGCATGATAAATCTAGTAAATTTAGATAACAAAAAATATATATAGTATTTTACAGACTATTATATTAATTTTAAATAAACTGTTATCTGCATACAAAATGCATGCACATAGGTTTGTCCATGGCAACGCTAAGGTTAGATCACTCTTCCCGAAGTACAGATAAACATTTCTTGAGCAGTTCTGCATGCGACTGTAAATAACGACATTATCTTCTCGATATGCTGTAAAATTTAAGTATAACTACAAAAATAATAATATTACACTCACTTTAGCATGTTTTATTTCCAGCTCTGTTAACTCAATGAGATTCTTCTTAAATGCAGCTACTCGCCTAGTTTTGAAATCCAATAATTCTATATTAAAAAAAAAAAAACGTTACAAGCGTTAGTAACAATGTTCTAAAGACTCTGAGAATAAACAATATTATTCTATTATTTGTGTCATATATTCGTAAAATGGAACATGTTATCAATTTTCTTTATTCAATTTTTCTATTACAAAATGATATTGAATGAACGACTTTCAAGCAAGTGATAGAGATGTTATTTACCTTCTTTTCCTTTATCAGACATCTGCTCAAATTTCTCACATGCTTCAGTCTGTGCTTGTTCCGCCTTGATAAAAATAAATTTTAAATATTAAAATTTTAAATACACATACATTTTTATCTAAAACTTTCGATGCAATTATATAACGTTATATTAACGTAATATTCAACAGCAAAACTTATATTATTTCTACCAAAGGTGTTACCAGATCATAAATAATCTAAATTATCTAAATTATCAAGACAATATTCAATATTGCATTCAATATTGCATGCATCATTCATGCATAATACTTCTGATAAACTTCCGTGCTGCAACTAACTTGTGCCAATCTTGTTTTAAAAAACGCAATTGTCTCTACCAATATATTTTACATTTTAACTATGTAAATATATATCTGTGTATATAAAAAAATAAAAATCTCGTAAAATATATTTTCCGGATAAAGAAACAAAATTTTTTTCTAACATTATTAAACAAATTCATAAAATATCATAAAATTCATAATATTTTAAATAATGTGAATTTCTAAAATATTTTCCTTTACTTATTTAATAGTAATTAAACTTTGATTTCAATGTAAATGTATTTTAATATTTAATTTATCCACTTAATGATAAGGCTGGCAATAAAATCTAATACTTTTGAAGCACTACAACGGAAAAATATGTAGGACACAAACAACATGACACACCTCAGCAACCTCCAGTGCCTTGAAAAGCAAGAAAAATTAAAATTCTGATTAGATACTACTCATGATCATAAATCGTTTAATAACTGCAGTTTCAATTTAACTATGAAATTAATTGTAAATAAATATTTATCTAGTTCCCTTGTCCTACATTTCTGTATTTTATTATAATAAAATTAGCTGAAAATATTACATAAAATTACGAATTATAGAAAAATGTGCACTTACTGCATGAACATCTTTGTTTTTGGCACGAGCTTTTTCAAGGGCACGATTCGCAGACTCGTACTCGTGTAAAGCTTTCAATCTTCTAAAGAGAAGCCTCTTAGCCGCAGCTGTATCTCTCATATAATAACGGAGAGTATCTGATAATTTTAAATCTTCATCTGATGCTACCCGTCCTTCAACTTTCTGCAAAAAAAGTATTTTTGTAATGGATTTAATTTAGTTGAAATAAAAATTTTGAGAAATTGCCTTATACAATATGGCCTTACTCGTAATTTCTCGAAAGTTTCGGCGATTTTAGTTAAAAATCTTTCGAGTTTTCCAGTATCTGTTGTGGCTAACTGTAAAAGATTGGTGGAAATCTTTATATATGAATCTGCTACGTCTTTATGTTTAGCTGTTTGACGATCAGCCAACCTCGTTGCCTCTTTTAAATTGTGATGATAAGTCTGAAGGAATGTCATTTCTTGATCGAAGAAATCATTCACATCTTTTACTGTAGCCGATAGATAATATTCATCGGTAGTTTTAGAGAACGACTTCACCAAACCACCAAACATTTCCATTTTATTTTTTCCTGCAACAAAATGCGTTCTGTAAGTATTTCAATTTCTATATATTGTAATAATTGTACGGAATACATAAAAAAGTGTGCATTACCTCGCACACAAAGATCTTGATCGTATTCTAAAAACACCCTTAGATTATGGTCGTTCCGAAAAACTGGATGATGTGCCAGCCTGGTCAAGAACATTTCGTGCATGGCGACAGTTTTTTTGAATGTGGCTAGGTATTCTCTGCAAAATCACAAAAATTAATATAGTAAAATTAGTCTATTAAGGGCTGGTTTCACAAACTTTGGTTAAATTAACCGGCTGGTTATTCTATTGGAATTAACCAATCGCATTTGTTAATTTCGCTTAATACGACAAATACGATTAGTCAATTCTAATGAAATAATCAGTTGGTTAAGGTAACCGAAGATTGTGAAACCGGGCCTAAATCATGCTAGTCAAAATAAATGCACATGTACAAAACACTCACGCTTCTAGTTCTTGTTTCATTTTATTAAATTCTTCACGTGTCATGTTTCCCTCACCTTCGCCGAGTTTTTGTAATTTCTCGCGAGATGCATCAAAGTCTGGCCTTGGTGGACATGGTGGAATCTGTCGAAACAGTATCAACATTTACATAAAAAAATATAAGTTAACAGTTTGAACGTCGAGAAGCACAATTGTTCTTTTCCAGTTTGATGTTAAAAAATATTTTAAAATGCAATGACATTTTCTCTTACTTAAATTATAAAATTGCATATTGACATCAAGGTTTCATTCTTCTACGATTATTTAACGTTTCACTATTTTGATTTAATAATGACAATAAAAGCATAAAAATTGCAACAGAAACAAAGTGCATAATGAATTTATTATTACTAGCAATACATATGCTTAGCACTTTTCACACAGACTCTGGAAATTGTGTCCTACACTTAAACCGCTATTTATCAGAAGAATTCTGTCAGAATAACATAAAGATGTCATACATACGATATAGCCAGCATATTCTTCATTTTCCTCGAATCGATCGTGGAGCCAGACAAACTCCTCGTGTTGTCTCACAACCAGGTTGTCTGGCTTTTGGAATTCAGGTAGGGTGGTTTTTGTATGTACAGTGAATTTGACCTTATCCTTCTCGCTGAGAGCATCTGAGATGTCCACCTGCAGAGACTTATCCGAGAGGTCTACAGCATCAGCATGGACTGTCTAAAAGTATCAGTTTCATAATCAACAGAGAGCAATACGGCGGCGCCGAGCTGTCATCGAGAATGCGACAACACAAGGAGGGGGAAGACGAGGAGAAAGGGGAGGTGCACAGGATAATTGTGATAAATCGTGCGCGTTATCATGCGAGAGACAAAAAAAGGGAACTTTCTGAGGGAAAGCGTGAGTTTTTTTTATTCGTCGACTGATCAATCGCATTACGCCCAAATGCAGCTTTTACATAGCGAAGATGCATTTGCGTATAATTGCGATTAATCAATCGATGAATTTAAAAACCTTGTCGGAAAATACGATAGAGAGAGAAAGACACTATAAATACCTTCTTGGGAGGCACGCTATTTAAAATATCAGTGGTGTCACATATTCCGTCCTGCAACATTTTTTCAGGTAATTAGAGAGTCGCGTCCGAAGGGGAAGAATACGGAGACCTTGCGGGTAATTCGCGCCGATCGAACGCGATCAGACGAGCGGACCGCCGGTCACCGATTGATAACAGGTTCCACCTACCATCATGGCGTCGATTGGAGTCGTCCCCTCGACACACAGTGGTTAACGGCAACTTGATTAACAGGATCGTCACGCTAAATAAACGTATATACAACTGTCGCGCGGCGAGTTGTGGCGAACGAACGGACTGTTTCTCGACACGCTGGGTCGAAGGGCAGACCACGCAGACAGTCCTGACAGTCACCCGTCGAAACGGGCGTCTCCTACAGACATAGGGGTGAACTAAATCAATGTGACGTCCTTCCGCTAAATTTGAATAATTTTAGCGAGATACTTAACACGTACGTTTCAATTTTACTATCATCGATAATCCATGCGACACAGTTGTTATATTTATAAAATAAAATGTATTTTGTAATGATAAAAATAATGAAAGTTATTATAAAAGAAAAGGCTTAACGTACAAATGTGTCTTATTGACATTTGATATAAATATTTATTAATAATTATTTAATGAAGAAATTCTGTTGTTTATATGCATCTCGAATACATACATATATTACACATATGATCAAACTCAATAAACATAATGAACAAAATTGAACTACTGTACAGATATCGGCAGGAATGATATCCCTTGTCAAACATACTCTGCACACAGCTCTTGGGGTAGTCCGGAATATGCATTGCATCCCAAAGGCAAGAACCAATCGTGTAAAGAATTTTACACAGGCCAATTGATACTAGCGCACCCTGAGCACATCTCAAAATACGGAAGTGCCATAACCTCAAAAAGATGATCGTTTTACCGCCATTCGCGTTTGTTTCGTTTGTTTGATGATCGAGAGTGTGCGAAGAAAAATTTTGTAAATTTTCAATAGTGATCCTTTGACAGCAATCATTGGTGTATTTCGTTTAGTGCTCGTGTTGCATTATATCTCGCAAACATGGCAGTGCAACCTAACCAACAGTTCAACATGGGTATAATAAAGTGTTTCATTTAATTACAATTATGAGGTATTACTATAATTTCAACATAATTGTTTATTTTAGATCCTCCTACGCAACAGAGCTTTGTCAGATTTTTCAAAAGTCTTCCAGAAGTGAGTAATACAAAATTATTAATGTTTAAATTATATATGATGTATCATCAAAATCCTTTAGCTTTTATTATTATTTATGCATTGATTATATCTTTAATTTTGATGTTGTATTCTTGATGTATGTATTCTTACATTGTTTATGAACACATTATTGATTAATTTTTAATGTTTATTTAATTTATAGAGAATAGCTACAATTTGGATTATAATTTTTATTTAGATTATTAATAAATTGTATTTTGAAAATATGATTGAAAAGAAATTATAAAGATTATAATAACTAAAGTAAAATCAATGATGTATATTTTAATATTGCTTGCTGATACTGTCATATAATATTTAGTGGAACGTAAAAATATTATAACAACAAAAATATTTTTATTAGATTTTTGTGAAAGATGAAAAATTTTTTCTAATTTCTTATTTAAATGTTCTACACAACACCCAAATAAAAAAAGTAAAGATATAAATACATTTGATACCTAAATATGGATATAAACATTATTCTTTCAAGTTGATTTAATATATTGTTTCATTAATTTACGTGACAGATTTAACATTTAAACAAAATAGTTACAATAAGTAAAGATTTATAATAAATAGACAATTAGAATTTATATATAAAAAAAATTTATATATATATTTTAATAGTACCCTGAGATAATCTATAAAAAAGAATTTATTTTTCTGGATTATACAAAATATTTTATTCTGTTAAAGAATTTTTTGTTAATTCTAGTGTCAATATCTTTTATTAAGAATAAAAATTAAGAAGAAAATTACATACGATTAGATTTAGCTTCTGTATTAGATTCTACTTTTATTTGTATTTTTTAATTATTGCTAAAAGGATAATGTTTTATACAGTAATAGACGTGAATAAACACATATAAAAATGTAGACATAGTGAAACTTTTTTTCATATTTATCTGCATAAAAATAGACTTAAAAAAGACATGACTTAAAAAAGAAGATATTTTTATTTGTATGAAATATGAAAATTGTTTTTTATAGTAGTTTTACAATAATGTTTTATAATACTAATTTAGAATATTATAGATATGAACTCAAAAAAATATATATATATATGTATGTGTTTCATTCTTGATTCGCCTTGATTTAATTGATAACTGCAAAAATACACATACATTATTCATATAAATAAATGTAACAATTTAATGTGCTTTAATTCAAAATACAAAAGAATTTATTTGTGTATAAATAAGTAAATAATTGTTAAAGTAAAATATGATATCTAGCCAAAGATTTCCTTGGCTTTTTCTTTAGCCTTGTCGTATGTGCTGGTTATTTTATGGCCAACTCTTCTCCAGAAAGATGGCTGAGTTGTCGTCTGTATTGTTTGCGTTGTAATTTCCACCGCTTCTGTTGTAGTTGCAATTTCTGCTGTATTGCGCACTGTGGACCATGCTGGATGTACGTTCTTTGGTTTTTCTCTGATGTCCCATGGATCATCTCCATCCAAGGGTGGCAGAGTGGCACTGGGATTCGGCCTAATTCTATTATAGAATTCATCATTGTGTGACGCATCGTACGGTCCTCCGCCATATGCTTGCAAAATGCGCGGCTCCATTTCATTTCTGGTTTCCCCCGCAGTCGGCGTAGATTGTCTCTCTTGTTCTGAAGTCAACTGTAAATTTTCATTGCGTTGCAATGGAATTACTTTTGCGGTTTGGCCAGATTCTTTATTGAACGGATTGTCAAAGCGGGACGTTTCAGTTTGTTGGAACGATCCCAACCATTGATCGTATTTGTCATGTCTCAATGATTGAGAAGTTTGATGTTTATCTTCTAACGTATCCTTGTCTCGTGTTTCTCGTTGGTTAAAATTAAAGTCAAATGGTTTGGATTGTTGTTGTAGATTTTCTGTTTGTTGCGATATGGAACCAACGTTATGACGAGGATAGTAATCATCATGTGAGCCTTCAATATTAGTTAAGTCACTTGGATGATAAGTATAATGCCATTGCAAGCCTACTGTAGCATCATTTGAGTTGTGTATTCCATGTAAACTGTCTATATTTTGCCTTTGATTGTCAAATGCATTGCTTCCTTGAGTGAAAATAACTTTTGATGTATGTTGATTGGATCCAGGATATGTTGCGCGACTGCCAGATTCGATGATTCTGTCGCGAACGTTGTCTATATCAGCTTCTGGGTTTACTTCAACTGGTTTAAAAGTGTCATCAACAGTTGTATCGGTTCTATCTGCGTGTGATGGAATGACATCCTGTTTTTGATATCTAGGTCTTGGTTTTCGTTTTGGTGCTGATTTTACACCAATTGCTGATCGATCTTGATTAACTTGTTGAGTAAAATCTTGATTAAAATTGTTGTAGGACGGATATTGATCCGATTGTTGCGAAAAATTGTTTGTATCCCATTCATTTCGTTGAGAATAATGCTCTAAGCGTTGAGAATTATGTCTCGGCCAGCTAGGGTTTTGCTGTTGTTCTCTTTGTTGCCCATACTCCAAGTGTCCTGTCGTCTGTTGCGAGAAATCATTGAATCCTCCAACTTGTTGAGTGAAGTCTTCATTCTGTTGAGTAAAATCTTCCAAATGATGGTTGTCGACTTTTGGTTTGTCAGATTTGTGCGGTTGTTGCAATTGTCCAAATTCTATGTGTCCCATTGTTTGTTGCGTGAACTCGTTAAATTCTCCTGCTTGTTGAGTGAAATCTTCACTTTGTTCATTAAATTCCTCTATACGTTGACTTTTTGGCTTGGTAGGTTTATTTATCGATTGTATTTGTTGACCGAATTCCAGATTACCAACGGATTGTTGAGTAAAATCGTCCGATCCTACTGTCTGCTGTGCAAATTGTTCATTTTTCTGTGTCGAGTGTTCTAAATGCTGATTACCAATAATTTGTTGTCCAAATTCAAGTTGACCCTCTGTCTGCTGTGAAATCTGTTCGCTCTGTTGTGCTAAATTATCTAAATGTTTATTACCTAGTTGAGTTTGTTGCGTTGGATCATCCGACCTTGCAGTACGTTGTATAAATTGCTTTAGTAGTTGAGTGTCATCAGTTTGCTGCCCAAATTCAATTTTACCATTCGTCTGTTGTGAAAAATCATCAGATCCTTGTGTTTGATGCACAAACTGTTCACTTTGTTGCATTAAATCTTCAAAATGTTGATTATCAATATTTTGCTGGCCATTTTTAAGTTTACCACTCGGTTGTTGTGAGAAATCGATTTCTTGTGTCTGCTGCGTCAAATCCTCTGAGCGCTGATGATTGACAGTTTGTTGGCCAAATTCAAGCTGACCCTCTGTCTGCTGCGTGAATTGTTCACTGTGCTGTGTTAAATCGTCCAAATGCTCACTATCAACAGATTGTTGACCGAATTCAATTTTATCATTCAATTGTTGCGAGAGATTGGTTTCTTGTGTCTGCTGCATCAAATTCTCTGAGTGCGGATGATTTACAGTTTGTTGGCCAAATTCAAGCTGACCCTCTGTCTGCTGCGTGAATTGTTCGCTGTGCTGTGTTAAATCGTCCAAATGCTCACTATCAACAGGTTGGTGACCGAATTCAATTTTATCACTCAATTGTTGCGAGAGATTGGTTTCTTGTGTCTGCTGCGTCAAATCCTCTGAGCGCTGATGATTGACAGTTTGTTGGCCAAATTCAAGCTGACCCTCTGTCTGCTGCGTGAATTGTTCACTGTGCTGTGTTAAATCGTCCAAATGCTCACTATCAACAGATTGTTGACCGAATTCAATTTTATCACTCAATTGTTGCGAGAGATTGGTTTCTTGTGTCTGCTGCATCAAATTCTCTGAGTGCGGATGATTTACAGTTTGTTGGCCAAATTCAAGCTGACCCTCTGTCTGCTGCGTGAATTGTTCATTATGTTGTGTTAAATCGTCCAAATGCTCACTATCAACAGATTGTTGACCGAATTCAATTTTATCACTCAATTGTTGCGAGAGATTGGTTTCTTGTGTCTGCTGCATCAAATTCTCTGAGTGCGGATGATTTACAGTTTGTTGGCCAAATTCAAGCTGACCCTCTGTCTGCTGCGTGAATTGTTCGCTGTGCTGTGTTAAATCGTCCAAATGCTCAGTATCAACAGATTGTTGACCGAATTTAATTTTATCACTCAATTGTTGCGAGAGATTGATTTCTTGTGTCTGCTGCGTTAAATCCTCTGAGCGCGGATGATTGACAGTTTGTTGACCAAATTCAAGCTGACCCTCCGTCTGCTGTGTGAATTGTTCATTATGTTGTGTTAAATCGTCCAAATGCTGACTATCAACGGTTTGCTGACCAAATTCAAGCTCACCTTCCGTCTGCTGTGTGAGTTGTTCATTTTGTTGCATTAAATTGTCTGAGTGCTGACTATCAACGGTTTGCTGACCAAATTCAAGCTGACCTTCTGTTTGCTGCGTGAATTGTTCACTTTGCTGCATTAAATTGTCCAAGTTGTGATTATCAACAGTTTGCTGACCAAATTCAAGTTTACCACTCGTTTGTTGCGTGAAATCATCAAATTGTGTCTGCTGTGTAAATTGTTCGTTCTGATGTGTCATGTCTTCCAACTGTTGCGTTTCTTGACCAAATTCCTGGTTTTGCTGCGTAAAATTATCATTGTCGATTGTCTGGTGTTGCTGCACGTTGCCGTGATGATCGTCTCGCTTGTATTTTCTATGGTATCTGGTTTCATGTTGCTGATATTGTTGATGAGTCTCCTCGGTGCAGTCGGCACCGTGCGACCCGTGGCCTAAATCCAGTGATCCAGTGACGAGTTGTCCCGAACTCGCTCTATAAGCAGGAACATAACTACTCCCACTATTCGCATGGGACCCGTATCCCTGGACGGTATGATGTCCGCGATGTTCGCTATACGCGTTCTGATCATAATGTGCTCTTTCCGAATGAGCAACACCGTGGTGCCCGGAATGGTCCACGATAGTCCTCTCGGGAACTACGCTTCCCCCGGTCTGACTGGAAGATCTCCAGTGCTCCTCGTACTGTCTCGTTTCGCTGTGTCTGTTGGGATAAGTGACGTGACTTGAATGCGGGTTATATACACGTTGGGAGTCTGTGAGCAACTGATTCTGAAGTACGCTGGTCTGATGCGCACCCAAGACTTCCGCGCGTTGGGTCTCGTCCAGATGATGTCTCGAATGAGCATTGTGGTAACTCGTTTGATAATTGTCTCTGGGAACCTGCACGTAACTGGAAGGTAAGTGACTCGATTGAGACACGGGAAGTACTCGGGACGAGTGGGTCTCGTAACTCTGATAGCTTTTTTTTGTGCCATACGTATCTGCGCCCGCGGTAGGATACGTATATGGTAATTGATGCCTTACATCAGTGAGCGTTTCTCTCTGCTGCTGATCAGTATAATGATGCATACTTCCGGTGGACGGGACGCTCTGATAGCCCGAATGTTGCCTGTAACTGTCGCTCTCGGCAGTTTGCAGATCATGGGAACCGACAGCTTCCTGAGTCAAGCCTACTGTCGAACCTACATGCGTGGTAGCGGCAGTATGTCCAATACTAGAGACTTCATGAAAGTCCCTTCTAAAACTGTCGAGATCTTTTTGTAAGTTCCTTTGCAGTTTGCTGTGTAATTCGTCCAGTGTCGTCGAGCCAATGTTGCCTTGAGGAACGCCGGTGCTGTAACTAGAAGTGTAGTTTTTCTTATAATAATGCATCTTCTTTGGCCCGGTTACGTATTGACCTTCCTCCTCGAAGACGTGTCCATGACCTCCGTCGGTTTTATAAGAGTTTACTCTCCTCCAATTATCGGGAGTTTCAACATGATGCTGCGTATCGATTGTCTGAGTATTGATGCTGGGAACGTGTTGATTCACCTGCGAATGTCTGTCGTATTCCCCAAAATCTTCCAGTCTCTCGCTCTTATTATCGATTCTCGTCGACATTGATTGTGTCTGTTGACTGTGCAATCTATTGTATCCGGTTTCCTTCAAGACTGTCTGTCCTAGGCCGTATGCACTTTGGGAATCGATATGCTGACTACTTGGCGCGTGTATCGAATCATACCTATGGTCGCTTAATTTGCTTAATTCCGCTGTGTCCACTCCGTTTACGCTATCCGTGCCGTAGGTCGCAGTAAAATTCTTCTTATAATACCTTACCCTTTTCGCCCCCTCTTCGTATTGTCCTCGTTCTTCATGAACCTTGCCATGCCCTCCGTCTGTATTGTACTGATTATGTTCGGTCCAGTTTCCTGGTCTAGCATAATCGTGATTATTTAGATGCGTTCTTCCTTGAACTAAACTCGCGTGATCTTGATAACCGCTCGATGTTTGATGAACGGTTGTTTCCAGAAAGTTACAGGTTTCTATGCAACCACTTGGCGCTGACAATGTTTGTGCAACTAACGCGGATAAAACGATTATCTGTCCTATCGCCATTATTCCCATCCGATCTCTATGAAATAAAAAACAAATTGTTAGATACTAAACAATTTTCTTTGTTTTTTTTTCCTGTAAATATAAAACACAACATCTCTTTTAGAGATAATATTTAATCCTTGGTTGTGTTGTGGATTCCATGAATCCATACATCAACTTTGGCAATATATATCTTTTGGAATTTTTTCAACCACTAAGGGTCAGTTGTTCCAACTTCTTGGTAAACTTAGCTATCAGGTAAATATATCTGTCTTTATTTATTTAAGAAAAATGAAGATAGATACATGCTTACCTGGTAGATAAGTTTACCAAGAAGTTGGTACAACCGGTAGCCCTAAGTTAGCTGAATTTTGACTTTGAAATAATGTTGATACATTTCAGAAACTTTAAAGTTTATTTACAAATTTTTTTGTTTTAATATAACTAATAGTTAATTTAGAAACTGCATCCGTTGAAAACTGCTGAATCTACATAACAATGATATGGCTGGGCAAAGATGTGGCAACCGAGAATTAAACAAGATGAAAATTGTTTTTTTAATTTTTGATATAATTTTTTAAATTTAATATTTTTTAATACATTGAATTATGTATATTTTTTGTTATATGTTATAGACAGTAATATGAAAAACATTTATTTTTTAATTAGAAGTAAATGGAATTAGTTTTTTACAAAACATTATAGAAAATATTAAAAGAAATGTATATAGAAAATATATATAACGAAAAAGATCATTCTTTTATAGGAGTTTTCGAAAAACATATATTTTTGTATTTTGATATTCTTCTAGAAAATATTCTCTACTTTCTCTATGTTAACACAAGGTTATTTTATTTGTTGGGAACGTCAAGATCTGCTGTTCCGCGAAAATTATGTGTGATGTAATTTACATAAAAAACTTTAGCAAAGTCAGACTATGCGATAAACGATAAAGAAAAGATAACACATAAGCTATAATGGTATTGGTTGACTTTTCTCGATCAAAATTTTTATTTTAATATTATGAAGATATAGTAATATAACTTTTTACCTATATCTTTTTTTAAAAAAGTTCTAAATTATAAAAATTTTAATCCATTTAATTCTGTGGCAATTACATAAAAGATATATGTGGAATGTATTTTGTTAAATAAAATAAGATATTTTGAATGAAGCTAAGTGGTCTTATTGTTTACATTGTATTAAAAAATACTTGCATCATACCACAAGTAATAACAATAAGAAGACAACTCTCATTTTGTTTATTGATTGACTATCTATATTGAATTTAATGCATATTTGAGATTTCGCATTCACTGTCAACACACAACGTTTATTTGTACACTTAATTCACATCTGTCATTAAAATAACAATATTATATTTTATTACCTTATAATGAAAGATCGAGAAACACTTATAATTCAGTTGATAATGCGGAGATGTTTTCACTAACACTGTAGGCTCATATATAGCAGAAGAAGATTACCGCAAATCCATTTATGTGCTCTGCCCCTTCTTCTTACCGATGATTCTCGGAGTATTCTTTTTCGCTCTTACACATATTAGCGATCTTTTCTTCTTCTCCATCACAGTTTAGACTTGTTCTTATCGTATACAATTCTCAATATAAGATTGAGTTCTACCGTTGACGTAAGTGTCAGAAACATATATTCTTATATTAATTTGTTTTTAATATAAATCTTTATTGTAGAATCAAAGTTATATATAGATTATATTGGCGTTTTTGAATCTTAATTTTCAAATTTTCTTTTACAACGTATTTGTTTTTATTATAAAAAATATTCTTTATATAAGAATAAACAACATCAAATTATATATTCTTATATTAATTTTATTTTTGATGTTATAAATATATATTTTTATCATTATATTCTTATTGTAAATTTGAAGTTATGAATCATATCAGGTCTTTGGAACTCTTTCAAATTAAACAGTTTTTAAAATATATAAAATGACAAGTAAATATCAGCACAAGGATCTAGCTATAATCAAATAAGGCTTATTCTTTATTACATGTGTTTAAATAGTTCTCTCTCTCTCTCTCTCTCTCTCTTATTTTTTATTATAGAATAAAAAATAAATGATACCAAATTATACATTCCTATAAATTTTGTTTTATAGGAACATATAATATGTTTAATTTTTTAATGAAACATTAAAATCAATCATATTGAAAGATTTGCTTCGTCTGGTAGAAAATATGTCGTTTATTTTAAAAAAGTATGTGTTAGAATAGAAAATAATGGATAAAGATAATTATCGTACTTATAATTGCAAATTGATACACTTAAATACAACGCTTAAAAAGTATATTATTATATCTCATTAATCTTCCATTATCTTCTATTAATCTTATATCCTGTTCAATTTAAGTTGCACTGCACATCTTGACAGGTAAATGCATGATACATTGTCTGCTCACATATGTATGTATATGTATGGTAATGGATGTAACGCGACGATTTCCAGGTAGTGCTTGCAACAAGTGGTTTTCCATATTTGATTTCATGTGTCATTGATTAAGTCATTCTGAATTTGTAACGACGATCAAGCTTACTTTCATTCATACTAAGAACAATTTCAAGGTCGTTATTCGTATCGCGAATCTTTCAATAACATTGTATTCTCGCGCTTCCACTCCGACAGTGGGCTCTTTATAAAACCCAAACTTTTTATAAATATATACAGAAATATAATATATAGAAATATAAATATAAAAATCCAGAAAACAGATAATTAAGAACAAAAGAACAATGGTCCAGAAATTACTGACCTTCCTAGAATATGAACTCTGATCTTTCTTTTATCATACTAAGAATGAATGATACTTCCACAATGTGGACCACTTCGTGACCTGAATATAAGTGTCATTGAAGCTGTTGGGATTCCCCATTTGAAAAATTAATGTATATGAAAACCCAGATATTCTTACATATTCTGTCATTAAGATTTACATTAAAGAGCTAGTTTATTTTTATCTATTTATTATCGTTCAATGACTACAGTTAGCATATCACTTCTTTTTTCTATATTTTTCTCGTTTGAGTGTTAATGATTTATTTGTTCGAAAACTTGTTTAAAAAATATGCTGTTTAGCTATAAGTATTAAGTATTGACAATAAACATTAAAATTTTTACATGATAATGTACATAATAAAAATTATGTAAAATTGATTTGCTTAATTTTAATATAAATACACTTTATGTAATATTTTATATATTAAAAACTTTTAGTCTTAGAACATTGATAATGTTTCTGAGCAAAGTAGATAAAAGAATATTTATTTTAATCGTTTGTCGAAAGTTAAAAGAAATTGCGTGAACAGGAATAATTATATGAAAAATTTTATGGCGCTAGTAAAATATTTCTTTAAATTTCAAACTTATATAAAATCACAACGCATCGGTGTTATGACGACCTGTGATACTTTGACCTCTCGATAGGCATTGACCTACAGATACTGTAGGCAAGGTTTTTAATTTCTTGGAAATATGAAATATATGACAGTAATTCACAAACAATGTATAATCCCAAATAATTGTAAAATATATTATAGAAACAAATGACGCGCAATGTCGTAGCTAATTATAAAATAATAAAATAGAGCAGCAAATTATAAAATAAAACAGCAGAATAAAAGTCAAACAAAAATTTTATTTATTAATTATTATTAACTAATTGTATCTTCTAAATAGAATTTTTTGATCCAATTTTTTAAATGTTAAATATTATTTTAAGTGTCTTTGAATTTATCGTACTATTATAGCACATTTCTTAAAAAAAGTTATCTGAAAAATCTATTCTCTTATATGTATAGTTGAAGAATATATAATCATTAATATATATTTAGAAATGCAAATGTGCGGTCTCAAAGTTACCATGAGAAATATTATTTTTAAAAATTATATGCTTCTCTCTGAAAGCTTGCACCGTTACGCAAAGAGGTCAAGGATAATTTAAATGCCAATTTATATAGCATCAGATTCAATATACATATAATCCAATGACGTATTATGTGCTCTCAATTCGTCTCATGCATCGTTTCAAATATTTTTTCGAATGTCGAAGATAATTTAATGAAAGCACATTGTTTCAGTAATGCCCAATGCTCTAAAAAACATTTCTGTATTTTGCAATAGAAATTACATATGTGTATTTTACAGTAGAAATTCAAAAACCGTTGACTTGATAATTACATTTTTACACGTAATAATTTGTATTTCAGAAACTTGATACCACGATACGCTTCTTTAATAGATTAGACTATTATACGGTACATGGAAACGATGCTCTTTTTGCCGCACAAGAAGTATTTAAAACAACGTCTGTTTGTAAAATGATTGGAGCTGGTAAGTATCATTTAGAAGTTGAATAATTTTTCAATAGTTAAACTGAAGATATGTCTTAGATTTTTTTTAAAAGAACGTATTCTAATAAGATACAAATATTCAATGAGATAAAAATTCATTTTTTATTTTAAAGTATTCTGATTTTGATATATTCAAATCTCTTTATATTTTTATATTCACGCATGTTAGTTTTAATTTTAAATATTTAAAAAAGTAGAATTGTGTGATACTTTCTAACACATTTATCGTATATTTGATTCTTTATAACTATTTTGCTTAACTGAGCTAAATTATCTGAGTTTTAAATGACCATTTTTAAATTAAAAATGGAACTAATGTTACAACTTTTTTTTCACAGAGCCGCATAAAACGGAAGGAGTTATTCTCAACAAAAATCATTTCGAGACATTTGTGCGCGATTTGTTATTAGTAAAACAATACAGAGTTGAAGTTTATGTTAATCAAGGCACGACTAAAAATCAAAACTGGATCTTGGAGTACAAAGGTTCGCCTGGCAATCTGTCTCAGTTTGAAGATATCTTGTTCGGCAATAATGACGTAGCTGTGGGTGTATCCGTAATAGCTGTGAAACTGGGTACAGAAGGAAAGTCCAGAGTGAGTTCATCGTGCATGATGAAATATAGATTCCTGTTAAAGTATTGCACACAATATTCTAACATAATAATTTATACATACTTGTATCTTATAAAATCAATTTTACATTACGATTAATTGTAATTATGATTTTTTCTAACATACAGATATAATTAAATTAAAATATTTTTGAAATTATACAGTATATAGAGAGAATAGTACGTATATAAATTTTGCAGGTCGTTGGCTTAAGTTGTGTAGACGTCATTTCAACCTTAATTTCGGTCACTGAATTTCAAGATAACGAATCATTTTCGAATTTAGAAGCGCTTATTGTAACTCTCGCTCCAAAAGAATGTTTGTTAATTCAAGGAGAAGGCAGTTATGAATTTCAAACTCTCAAGCAAGTATGTAAAATGTAAAAAATATGAAATGCGTTTTTAAAATATGCAATCATTATACATTTTACTAAAATATTTTGCTATATTTTTAATGTTATAATTTTGTATTTATTTTTCAGTTAGTGGAAAGAAATAACGTGATGATTACTTTACGAAAAAAAACTGAATTTGCCAGCGATTCGATTATAGATGACTTAAACACGTTAATAAAATTTAAAAAGGGACAAAAACAAAATGCACAATCGTTACCTGAAATTAATTTAAATTTAGCTATGAATGCAACATCTGCTCTTATTAAATATTTAGACGTAAATATTCTTATATAATTTCTTTATAAAAATATAGAATATTACATCTCTATCACAAATTTTGATAATATATTTTTTAATAAATTTGATTATTTCTTATAATAAAAACAAAAATTTATAAATCTAAAAAGACATTTAACAATTAAAAACGCACAACAAATTAAAAACATGGATATATTATTTTCATTATTATAATACTAAAAATACAAAGAGTTACAATAAATTACACATTAGCATTAAATTTATATTTGAAAGAATTAATACAATATTTATTATTAAAATTTATGATAAAGATAACATCTTATATTACTTTTAGTACTACATGTTTCTTATGTAGTAAATTTTTGCCAGTTAACATCAGATGAAGGTAATATAAATCAATTTAAATTGAATCAAATCGAGCAGTCACGATATATAAGATTGGATTCTGCGGCAATAAAAGCTCTTAACATCGAACCACATGCTGATACAATTTTCAACTTACATGGAAATCCAGTTGCCAGTATTTTAACATTATTAGATAAATGTAGAACTGCGCAGGGACACCGATTGATCGCGCAATGGGTTCGACAGCCTCTTAGGGATTTATCCTTAATAAAGGAGCGACATGATATTGTTGAGCTGTTAGTGCAAAATAATGAACTGAGATCCGTTCTTAGTGATGACTACTTAAAACGTATACCGGATTTGCAACAGCTTGGAAAGAAACTGGCTAGGAAGAAGTCGACGTTGCAAGATTGTTATAAGTAAGCTAGAAAGTAATGGCTATCGTCATGATTAAATCAAAATAGTGTTAACTATATATTGATATGTTTATCATATGTATCATATTTTAGAATCTATTTGTGTGTGTCATATTTGCCAAAACTAATGGAACAGCTTTCGCAAGAACATGTGATAGCATTGAAAACAATGATAATAGATCCATTAAAGGAACTTATAGATGATATGGATAAATTTCAACAGCTGGTAGAACAAACAGTCGATTTAGATGCTGCTGAAAAGGGAGAATTTATGGTGAATCCAAGATTTGCAGATGATTTAAAAAGTAAGAGTTTTGAATTTTGATTCATTATTATATATGAGCTTTTAAGAGAATATATAAACTATTCAAAAAATATGCATTAAATTAGATATCGATAAAGTATTTTTAATTATTTAATTATTTAAATTAAGTAAGAAAAGATCTAACTTTGTCAGGAAAGATATATATGATTAGAACATTTTATATTTGTATATAATATTTTCTTTTTAGTTTTTATTATTTTAAATAAATTTAACACATAAATAATCACACACACACACACACACACACACACACATGTATATATATATGTATGTATCCATATATACATAATTTTGTAATATTACAGCCTTAAAAGATGCAATGGTTGAAACGGAAGAAGCCATACAGCGACAACTGAATAAGGCAGCGAATGACCTTTGCTTAGAAGCAGGAAAAACGATAAAATTAGAATCTAATCAACAATTCGGCTATTACTTCCGTATTACGTTAAAAGAAGAAAAAATACTTAGGAATAAAAAGCATTACACCATTCTGGATTCTGTTAAAGGTGGTGTAAGATTTCGAAACAATAAATTAAACGAATTGAATGATGATTTTATAGATACCAAAAATAAATACTTAGAGAGACAGAAAGATATTATTGCGGAAATTGTAGGAATTGCAGGTTTGTAAACTCTTTTTTAAATAAAAATTATTTTAATATTAAAATATAATATTAATATAACTATATCATAATTTTATGTTTATAGCTGGCTATAGTGACACAGTGCGTACTATCGGTAGCGTGCTGGCATGCCTTGACGTTCTCACTGCTTTTGCTTCTACAGCAATAAGCGCTAATAAGATGTACGTACGCCCCAAAATGGTCCCCAGTGAAGAGGGTGAATTAAATCTTATTCAAGTCAGACACCCATGTTTAGAAATGCAACAAGGAGTTGATTATATTGCTAATGACATCGATTTTAAAAGAGGTATGAATCCAAGATTTAAATCCATGGAAACAATATAATTAAAATAATAAAACTATATAAAAATAGTATAATTAGAATTGCCATATTTATTTATATTTATTATTAAATAATAATAAATTGATTTTCTTTCCGACCGATAAATATTTTAAACGTATAGATAAATTTAAGATTACTTATTCAGGTCTGCAGCGTATCTTGGTGCTGAATGTAATTTTTTTATTAATTTAATATTCTTAGCTCATATAAACTGCGCGAAAATTGCGTTTCAGTCTTGAAACATAGTTACTAGTTAAGTATCGATGCTCGGAAGTATCTTTAAAATCCCTCCCTGCCTGAAAAAAAATACTTATTACTACATTACTATACATAATTTACTGCGAAAAATAATACCTCAGCTAAGACTCGAACTTGAATCTTCCATCGTTCCGTGAAGGATTTATTATTGAGTTACGTTTATTGTGCGTGTGAAATGTATTACTCTTTAAATTCCTATTAAATTTATTTTTTATAGATCAATGTCATTTTTGCATTATTACTGGTCCAAACATGGGAGGTAAAAGTACTTATATTAGATCTGTTGGCGTAACTGCGTTAATGGCACATATTGGCAGTTTTGTGCCTTGCGATAAAGCAACTATATCGTTATTGGATTGCATATTGGCTCGAATAGGAGCTGATGACTCCCAGTTGAAAGGATTGTCGACTTTTATGATGGAAATGATAGAAACTGCTGCTATTTTAAAAGTAATTTATTGTTAATTATTTTTATTTCTTCTTATTTTTATTATATTATTAGAAATTATAGTAGTCATATCATTAACTGTAAAAAATTATAACAAGTTCATTATCATTAATCATAAAAAATGATAAAAATACAATATAATCTGATAAAATTTTTTTATACTTTTAGACAGCGACATGTAATTCTCTTGTAATAATCGATGAGTTAGGTAGAGGTACATCTACTTACGAGGGTTGTGGTATAGCGTGGGCAATAGCAGAGTAAGTAATATAATTTATATTACTTAATTAGCTTATTAGTATTATTACTTATTTACTTAAAAAGATAGTATTAAAAGTAATTTGAAAATATTTTTTATTATATTTTATATTATACATTTTCCTTCAGGCATTTGGCGAGAGATATTAAATCATACTGTCTATTTGCCACGCACTTCCATGAAATAACCAAATTAGCCGAAGATATACCCACTATAAAGAATCAACATGTTACTGCTCTTGTCGAGGACAATAAATTGACATTACTTTATCAAGTAAAGCTAGGGGTTTGCGATCAAAGTTTTGGTCTTCATGTCGCTAAAATGGCTAATTTTCCACCAGATGTAATAGAGGTATGTATTTATTTTACGTGCACATAATAAATATTATAAAATTTTCTTTTTATATTTATTGTACGATCTTTTATTTAGTTCGCTAAAAGAAAACAAGCTGAACTTGAAGACTATCAGGGCATAGATTTTGAAGGATCTAATAACCCTCAGAAGAAACAGAAGATTATTCAGGTATTTATTATTATTAATTTGTATCTGTAATAATAAATAACAGATAGAGATAATATTTATATACAGAATAAATATACAAGAGAAATATTTGCATATTTGTATCAATTTTACGTGAAAGCTCTTTCTTATCTTTTTATCAATTAATTTATCAATTTGTATATTTTATTATCAATTTGTATATTCTAGTTTTATTTGTATTAATAAATAAAATGTGTTGTTGCAATATGTTTCTATAAAATTAAATGCTAAGTTATAGAGCATCCAAGTTTTTTATTAATGTAGATTGTAATTTTAATTTAAAGTTTTTAACATTGTTGTAGGAGGGTGAAATCCTTATTTCACAATTTCTCACGAAGTGTAAAACTTTGGACCAGTCTTTACCCGATGCGGTCTTAGAGAGTCAGATATCATCATTGAAAGAAGACGTTCTCTCCCACAAGAATCCTTACATCGAAGCATTACTCACTGCTTCTTAAACCGAAAATTATATATCACTCTATGGATACATAAATCAAAGAATATACAAGATTTTTCTCATTATAGATACTCATTAGAAATAATAGTTTTAAAACTTTTAATATTAATTTACATAGAAATGAAGAACTTAATTTTACAGTTTCTTATGAAATGTAAAAGCTTTGAATCCGTTTTTATTTAATGCTGTCCAAAAAATAGTTAAGTCTTATTGCTGAAGGAAAACAAGGTTTTCTCCTGCAAGAATCCTTACATCAAAGTATTACTAGTTTTTCAAATCAAGTATTACACATATATGTTGCAGATACGAAAAAAGAATTCAACCAAGCAGTATTATTTTTAGTCTATAGATTAACTGAATCAAATATAAAGAAGAAAGATGTAGATATTTTTCATTAAATAAATATTGTACAAGTGCATTATATTCAACTTTATTATTCCTGTTTGCTAATAATTACTTAATTACTAATTCATCAATCAATCATTCAATCATAATTTAATATACAAAACAATTACTAATTGTTTCAAACCGACTCGTTATACATCATTATTTCAATATTAATAATTATTCATAATTAGTAATTTGCTAACACTACACAACATTGTTAACCAGTTTTTGAAACTGAATTGAATACATTAAAAAAAAATTTCGAAAGCAAGGAAAAAATTGATCTGTTTTCACAATGATACCGTCCGTGGATAACATTGATTCACGTTACTGTTCGCCATCTCGTAACCTTGAACTTGACTAGCGTATTCACTGGTCCTGGGGAGTGTCTGAGGCCTGTCAAGTGACTGTTGATCGTATACTTTTCTATTCGTTTTTATCAATAACAATTATGGATCCCGCGGTCTTCCCGGAGGAGATTTGGATTAAGATTTTATTATACTGCGACGTACCTGACATTATCGCGTTCGGCAGCACTTGCAAATATCTGAGAAAAACGTCAGACACGGATTACCTATGGTGAGTGCGTTAGGTTAGGTTAAGTTAACGTCAAATCGAGCCTGTCCGCGAAATGTGCGTCCGAAATGCGATTTCACTCGCGCGAATCGATGGGTGTCGATCCCGCTCACTGATTTTCTGTTTCGGGATTCGCCGCTCGAAAGTTTTCCCATGATTAATGCGATTTGAATTTTCCAGTGAGGAAATCCGGCATTAGGCCCGTTTGTACCAATGATCAACTTTAATCTCCATTTAACTCGGTGTCTATCTTTTTAAAGTATATTATGAATTAGAAAAATATGGAAGGTAAAGCGAGATTAAAGTTAATTTGCATTGGTGCAAACAAACCTTGGACAGAAAAGTATAATTGTCATTGCTTGGAATTTTGAGTAAGAGACATGGCTCTCCTGCTTTAGCATGACACTTTTTTCTTATTTTTTAGGAAGATGAAATGGCTGCAGCTAATCTCGAAGGTGCACTTTAGATTCCCAGACATAAAATGCTTGCAATTGCTCAGCGTCAGCTTCAAAGCTATGTGTTACAGACTACACATGGTGGTAACACTGGGGGAGAATGCACCGTTCCCAAAGTGTTATCATTGCAGTGGCTACACATGCCAGAGGAACTGTGTTGAGGGCTCCAGCGCTAAGGTAGTGATTGAGATTGGCAACAAGTACACCTGGGTCATCACTCCATACTTTGGGCTTAGGCGACATTTCTCTATGTTCGGCATTCCTAAATACAATAACAAAACTCACATAGAGCAAATGCAGACACAAAACGTTCCAAGCAGTAGCACTCGCTCCAAATCCGATACTAAGTCGCTGGCAAAGAGATTAAAGATGCTGAAGCTACCAGAATTGACAACCACCAAAGTACCGCGGCCGAGCGGGCCGTTCTGCGTATTCTGCAATCCTGTCAAGCTGTATAGAGAGAAGCGACGACTGACCACCCATCAAAATGACCCAATGTGCACCAGACCAAATCCGATATACCAGAAACTCGTGAACGGCTACTGTACCGACACGGTGGAAGTGCTCGGTATCCCGAATGTGGACGTTGTGAGTCCGGCCGAGGCACTTCTCTGCGATGGTACATTCCCAGTTCTCAAAACTTTCATCGATCACTTGTTTCATCAGATGAGCTTGACTGCAACGCTCAGAAAGCCGAATACTGTGCTCATGTTTTGTGAACCACTGGCGATGCATCCTACCTTAAGAAAGCAGTTGTTGCATTATTTATTCCAGGAAGTTAAAGTAGCGAGGTAATAATAAAATATATGATTTTATATATACACACATATTCGGCCAAAAGTTTGGAAATGATTGCAATTGTTTCATATTTTACGAAAAATTGAGTGTAAAAAAAAACTAAAAAATTTTTTTAAAAGTTTATATGAACCGAGCACAAAGAAACATTCTTTGCTTTTTTCTGTAAATTTTTTTGTTACAATATTTTAAAAACTTTATAAAAAAACAAGTTTTTATAAAATGGGAATCTAAAAAAATCCAATATTACAAAAAATTATATCAATTTTTTTCGAAAAGTATTTTAAAAGCTTACTTTAAAAAATTTTTATATATTATTTTGTGTTATAATATTTTATAGCTACAGCACTTTAAAATAATATAAATATATATAAAAAAAATTTTTCAATTTTAAGTAATTTAAGAACAAAATATTATAGAGGCAAAACAAATATATTGTTTTGCACTGATTAAAGTTCTATTTTTGTTCTTTGTAATCTTTATGATTTTTACACGAATATACATATAGTTCTTATTACTTCAATATTATTTCACATATATATTACATACAATTCTTATAATTTTAATTATTTTAATTTAATTTAATTTATTTTTTGGGTAAATTTTTTAATTCTTTAATAATTTATCAACACACTTACAGTACTCGGTAAAATTCTGGCTGTAAATGTCCATAATTGAAACTATTGCAGAGTATGCCTGGTCCCGAAACCTCTGGCAGCATGTGCCATGCTGGACGTGGAGACCTGCGTAGTAGTTGATAGTGGTGCTCTGAGCACAACGGTTGCTGTTGTGATTGGAGGACGGGTTATGCCTCAGCGCTGGAGACTTCTACCTGTTGGTGGTTGGCATGTTGCCTATCACTTGAAACAAGCTATGTACTGGCAACCAAAAGAGTATCATCAAATTCCTATATCGTACCTAGACATTTTGGCTGTTAAAGAACGATGCAGACTAAGCTACAATATTAAGAACGAAGAGAAACGTCTGGGACAGAAAGCAAGAGAGCACATAAATCTTCGAGTTGACAGTTACGCGGACTATAAGCAATTTTGGGTATGTATTTAATATATACATACAATTGAAGAGAAAATTAATTTGCCATTTAAATAAATTTGATTTACAAATATAGATATATTCGCACAGAGATGCTATATAAAAAATTTTTTTTTAGAGAGTCTCATTAGGGCCGGAATTGTACATAGCTCCCGAAATGATGTATGTCAGTTTACGTTTACCCGAAGTTATAAGGGAAGTGACATCAGGATTACCAGAGGATATAATGGTGGATTGTCTTTCACACATTCTACTTACTGGTGGAAATACGGATCTTTCGGGTTTCGAGCTGCGACTTACTAAGGATCTACGCGAATTATTGCCAGAGCATAAGAAGATATTGGATGTGAAAAGCTGTCCTGGTACACATAGCTGGAACGTCGCAATGGGATCTACATATGTGCCTTTAACTGTGCATCCTGGTAAGCATAATTATGACAGTATAATAATATAAAAATAAAAAAACAAATATAATTAAAATTAAAGCACTAAAATAAAATGAGAATATTGAAAAGACTCATGCTTCATAAAAATTTATTTTAGAAAAAACTCCGCCAGAATATATTGAAGGTAATCCATTTTGGCTATCACGAGAAGAATACGTACTGTTTGGATGTGAATCTCTGGAACACAGTAACGAAACTATAATAGGTGACGACATAATATGAATGCCTCACTTATTATGTAATCATATGCGCATATATAATGCATAATGACAGGAAAGTAAATGTTACCATCATTGAATATATTTTCTTCTTATATTGTCTATAAATTCGAAAAGTAATTTAGAATTGGAAGGGCCTGAAACACATTCCAAAATATAATCGTCATGTTCACATTATTTAAGGGCACCTAAATGTATTTTTCTCAAATTTTACTATTTAAAATTGATTTATTAGCATAGTATGTATAACATACTATATACCAGATGTTCCATTTTCACATACATAAAGTAAAATTTCAAAGAATGAGATAAGGCGTGAGTTTTTTTTAATAATTTTAGTTTTTATTATGAATTTAATATTGGGCGAATATTAAGCCAATCTTTTTCTTAGCGGCTTTAAAATGGACAGAAACTTTATGTTCATTTTAATTATAATTAAAGGAATTAAAGGATGCTAGAGAGATAATGAACAAATTTTATAAAATAATTCCAGTGACAATTGTTTAAGACATTAGACGATGGTTTTGTTGAACGTTGTTTGTTTGATTTTTATTTAATTAAATTAGAATTTTTTACATCATGTTTTTTAATTTTATTTTCTTTATTTTTTATTACAACAAAAATGTTCAAAATAACGAACCGCAGTTACAAACATTTGCTTCTCATCCATTACCGAGAATTTCACCGTATCTTGTGCATGTCTGCGAGTTCTCCATGCGTGCTATCTTTTACGGAATGGATTTATGATTAATAGATGATGCGATTAAAGATTTGTAAACAGTGATAAAACCTATATTGCACGATTTTGTATTTGGGGAGGAAGAAATGCGCAACATCAATAATATTCGACCGAATTAATGCCTTAGTTTAGAAGTCTAAAGACATTGCTGCATACTTAACAAAAAATGTTCAACACTTAACAAAAATTCGAGAGTTACTATTTTTTTAAGTTTATTACAACTTTCCAAAAACATCCTAATATATCTCTTCTGTATATCTCCTAATACTACTACAATTTACATCAAATAATTTAAATTCAATGATCTGTTTTCTTACGTTTTATACAAGGAATGTTTTACTTTATCAAAGGAACATCTTGTATATATGCTTTAAAACTGCCCCTACATTAACTTTGAAATTTATGGCATTTAAATTTCCACATACTAAAAGAATTTATCTATTAGTATTTTAGAGGACATCATGGAGCTTTGTATAAAGCTAATTAATGCGTCACAGTTATAATGCACTTTAGTACATTTGTTATTAATTCTATCAGGATTATCATCCAGCACCTGATATTGTTTAGTGCAATATGTTATATGTTGATGGCATGAATGTTTTAAAGTTGCAATATAAGGTTTTAGTGCCATCTGAGTATATTTAAATTATGAAGCTATTTACTTTTATGTACATACACGTACATTGAATTGTTTTGTAAATATAGGGTAAACAAAGCTGCTTAAATTGAAAATGTACAGATCATTATGAAAACGATAAACGTCAAACAAGTATTATATAATGCTATATATAATGTTAGATATAGTATTTCCAGAAATTGTTCACTATTTCGTACATTTATATCACAGAAATCTTGCCAAAAGAAGTATGTATATGTTAAAAAAGAGAATACATAGTAACATTTCTAGTCACTTTAGATATTGTTAGGTTTTAAATATAGGTTCAATGAGGCGAGAGATTTCTCTTCCAAAATAAAGTAAATAATCGCGATCTATAATAAAGAAAAAAAGAACAATGAATATTTAGATTATATGTTCATGAAATGTATGACTACTGTTATTATATTTTTTTGTTAATGATATAGAGTATATAATTTTATTAATAAGTTAAGATATAATTATCGGTATGATTACTCATAAGATATTTCATTAAGAGACTGTAATGTGAATTTGATAGCTGTAATTATAGAGCACATATTGAGATGAGTTAAATTATTATTTAGATAATATGTAATATGTATGCTAGTGTGAAACAACTAATTAAAAAGGAATAATATTGTAAATGCTATGTTATAACTGATGTTTGTATTAAAAAAATATCTATCTAAATTATTGTATTAGCTACTAGAATATCAAAGAAGACTTAGGTATTCACATGGCTTCAATTCTGTAAAATGCTAAAATGTAAGTATAAAACATTAAATATGTTACACAACACAAAGAAAAAAAAAGAGAATAGTTTACAATGTGCGTAATATATATACATGTTCCTATATTCCGTTTTCACTTTACTCCAAACGTGAAAAGTTTTGCATCTTTAATACATGATATTTCGTGCTCGTAATAGATATTAATATAATAGAATTCTTGAATTTAAATTATAAGAAAAAATATATTTACTTGATTCGTGCGGAATATTTCTTTACACATAGTACCTTGATAGTCATTTTGCTTTTAGAAATTTTTTATAGTGATAAAAATCATTTAAATGTTTAAATCACAAGTGCATTTTACGAGTTTAAGATATTGTCGTTTGTCGTGAAAATTCGCACTTTTGCAATGAACGTAGTATTTATCATATTTAGAAGAACTGTAGTATTTATCATATTCAAAAAATGCAATACTGCAAAAACTTTCCATCATATTAAATTTGTGTGTATATACACATGCAAATTTAACAAAAATTAAACAATTTTTTAATTTTAATTTAGTTAAATAAAAATAAAATGAACAACGTTTAACAAACACACATACATAAAATTCGCTGTTGCTTATAGTTCTATTATTTATAAGGAATGTACAACATGTAAATAAACCTTTTTCATATTCTTGCGTTATATGTTCCATTATGTAACAAATAAAAAAAACGAATATAAAGATGAACTTTAAAGATATAATAAAGGAGTAATATATGAGAGAAAAAATATTTAGTTTTCTTTTTTATAAGTTTATAAGTTTAGTAAATTTTTATTAACATTTATAAAATAATAATAATCTGGAATTTAACGGTGCAGATTTCAAACTTCTGTTTTATGCAAATGTGCATAATCGTGTTCTATAAATCTGCAATACCACATATACGTGATATAAATTCAAATAATTGATTTGATAAAAATCGCTTACCGATTGCTGTCGCTGCTCCTGCTGATGCTGCTGCTGCTACTGCTACATTCCTTTTCCGGTTTTGATTCTGAAAATGTGATAAATATTATTCTTAAACTCAAACACAAAAGCAGGTAGAAAAATGTATCACTTGAAAAAATAGTATATTTAATACCGAGTCGCTCCATGGATGCCGCTTTCTGCTGACATCATCCCGCTATTCTCAGACCGCACATTAATAACGATCGCCCGATACTTTATTCGGCGATCCCGATATTACGGATATAATATACTACACACGAGTAAAACGTAAACCGCGCGCGAGAATTTTACTTGGTGCGACCGTTACATTTAAAAAAATACGTGAAAAGTACGTCGAAGCACACTGAACAGAAGTAAAGCAATTAATTCGCTCCCAGAGTTTTGTATCTCTGTATGATTGCGTGACGACTAGTAAAGTTTCATTACTGGCACGATCGACATTCTACCGAATGGATTGCGTACCCTCCTCGAGCAAATACGCGCACATGAAAATTTTGCCCGGAACGAAAATCAACATGGCACGAAAGTGGCGTGACGTCACGTAACTTCATGGAAACGCAGGCCGAGGAAAGCGGTGAGAAAACCGTTTGAATGAAAATTACACGCCGAGATACAACGAACGGAAACAAATTCGTTTCGAGAATTTCGTATGCTCGCACGACGATTAGTAGCACTTCACTTAATTGGCACTCGCGATATTCTACCGAACGGTATTCTCTTCGAGCAAACACCTCACTCGAAACCGAAGGCAAACGCACGATGCCACGCTTTACAAATGAATACGACTTCTGTTACGTACGATCTCATATGGCTCGCGGATCGTCTGTTAGCGCGACGACACTCTAAACACAACACCATACCTGCGCACAATGAATTCTGAATACGCGAGACACGCACGGAGTCAACAGTACGTCTGACCGGCGCTGGAGTGGCGTACGTGACTGCTGGCAGACAGACTCGGCGGTACTCGGCGCTAGTCGGCGCCACTCGGCGTTGCTAGGCGACCGACTTGTTGACTCGCCGCGCCTGCGCCGCTGCCGCCATGTTGCTCCGTTGCGCCGCGCTCCAGTCACGTACGCCACTCTAGCGCCGGTCGGACGCTCTGTCGACTCCGTGCGTGTCCGTGCGTGTCTCGCGTGTTCAGAATTCGTATTGTGCGGTGTTGTGCAGGCACGGTGTTGTGTTTAGAGTGCCGTCGTGCTAGCAAATGATCGTACGTCGTATTCATGTGCAAATCGCGGCATCGTGCGTTTGCCTTAAGTTTCGAGTGAAGTGTTTGCTCACCGCTTTCCTCGGGCTGCGTTTCCATGTAGTTACGTGACGTCACGCCACTTTTGTGCCATGTTGATTTTCGCCGCCAATCAGACGAGTCGCACTCACGTATTTTTTCAAATGTAACGGTCGCGCCAAGTGAAATTCTCGCGCGCGGTTTACGTTTTACTCGTGTGTGATACGTGTGATATGTTATCCGTAATATCGGGATTGCCGATTAAAGTATCGGGCGATCATTATTAATGTGCGGTTCGATTCGAAATAACAGGATGATGTCAGCGGCATCCATGGAGCGACTCGGTATTCCGGAAAAGGAATGTAGCAGTAGCAGCAGCAACATGAGCAACAGGAGCAGCGACAGCAATCGGTGAGTGAATTTTTATCAAATCAATTAGTTGAATTTATATCATGTATATGTGATATTGCACATTTATGGAACACGATTATGCACATTTGCATAAAACAGATTTAAAATAAATTGTAAAATTTACGGGTATAGCATGAAACAGAAAACAAATAAATGTGGACATAGCATAGAAGAGACCCAAAAAGTCATGCACATTTCCCACGGATTCATAGTTATTTGACTACATAGTTAAAACACAGCCTATGTTTGAAGGGTGATTCTTTTTCAAAGGATCCATCAGTGATATTCTAAGTCTATTATACCTTTTTGAATCGCAGCCACAGAGGTTGTTGTATTTTAGATCCATATTCCTCCAAAAGAGAAGTTTTCCAACCTCTGTCTCATTTATTCGGTTTTGCTTGAGAAAACTCAACATTTGTCTCAATCTGATATATGCGATATGGTAGAGTATATGGAGTCCAATTTCTTCATTATTATATTGTTTGCATCTAGGTGTCAATAATCCTATATTAGTTAAACTTTGTTTCTACCGTGCGCAACTAGCTACAAAAATAATAAATTTTGGCCACTGAAATATAAAGGTATACTTACAGGCTGATATTTATGGTCTAATCTTATTTTAAGACCGTCTCAAGTAATGTCTTAAGATGCTAATACGGCTCTGTGATTGATCGCATCTTAAAACTGTACTTAAGATATGATTTTAAATATGAGATGTGACTATGAATACCGATCATAGACATTAAGATAGATTGCTTATGAAGTAGGAGTGCCGTCAAAAGAAAAAGGAACAAATTAATAGGGCAGCTTCTCTAACCTAATGTGTAGAGAGAAAAGTGAACTATAACTCGTTTTTTTTTGTGAAGGACATCTGCACCTAGGATTTCAGTCTTCATAAGTTAGCTATTTTAATATGTCTATGGCTTTTACCAGCTGATAGTCATCTAATTATTTTTATTACTTCTTTTTCAAATAAGGGATATTTATTTAATATATAAAAGAAAAAAATTCAATACTTTCATGTGACTATATTAACCGTTTTATTAACAATGTTGCAAGCTTTTCCATAGTTTTATTGTATTTATAAAATCATCTATAAATTTTTATCCGTATACCACAGTTGACGAGTATAAAACGTAATAAAGAAAGATATTTATATATAATTTTACTTTCCACTACTTACAGATTGTGAAAATTTACTTAAATATTATACATTGTGTATATATTAATATTAAATCTAAGAATATACTTCTATGTATACATAACATTTTCAAATTAAATATAATTATACATTTATTAATTTTTGTATTCAGATTGTACTATAAAAATTATTTCATATATATGAAACTTTTACAGAGTATAAAGTATATTTCAGATAAAATAAAATATATTCAAAATAGCGTATTAGTTTATAAAAAATTTCATCTTGCATGTATTTCAAAAAATCTAAAATATAGTATGTTATATATTATACATTATATATATAGACTGTATGTTCTATACTTTGGTTGGTAATGTTCAAATTGTTTATATAATACATAAGGAGTAAATGAGATTTTACAATACCACACTAACATATCAATAATACATATGCTACGTATATTACAACATATACCATGTTCTCACAAGTCCCAATGATAACAATTCATCAACTATAAAGCAGTAAAAAATGTTTTCGATTATTTTGTACGTACGCAACTTTGTATTTTATTTTTTAAAATCAATTGTATCAATTCTACATCACGTAAGAATAATGCTTTGTATTATAAATCTCATTTTATCATATATAGAAATAATTTTTAATATTTCACAAAAAATAAATTCAACAGAGCTGCACAGCCGTCAGTTTTTATTGAACAATATTATTTGTTGGACGAAATAAATCCTGATTGTGTTTTAAGATGCTTCATGTTATGCCACATGTATTTTGTTTTCAAAATAAAAACAATCCTAATTCAACACTTACATATGTAACGATTATTAAATATATTATTAATATATCAAATGACTAACAAAGTTCATCATATTTACAGAATAAGAATAGCTGGTGAGAATCCTGCAGATGTCCAAATTCATCGTGCCCGCAAGGTAATATTGTTTTGGCAATATGATTGATTTGGCAAATTGGAAATTACTTGTAATTCGAGAATGTTTTTTATATGTCACTAAATAAGCCGTAAAAAATATACTTACGTAGGTAATGATGCGATTTATATATTATATTACAATATTATTTCAGCTCTGCTAAAATTAGTTAGGCAACATATGCAATCTTAAATGTCAATATATGTTCTTGCGATGTACGAGCACGATATTTATTAAAACAAGTATTTTCCAACTAGACAAGAGAAAAAGCTACTCCAATTATTTATCCTAAATTAATTTAGGATATAAACTTGGCACAATAGTTTCAAATTACAGATCTAAATAGAACATCATTTTTGAACATTCTTAAATTCTCAGATGTCTTAATATATTAAAGTAAAGCATCTACAGGACCTCATGGCAATTAATATAAGAATTGCAATTTATACAGAGTAGTAACGTTTTTTTGTGAAATTCTATACATTGATTTTTTCCGCGAGTTGTAAACGAAGTCAAAGTAGCCACTTTTTATTCAACTTCGGGAATTTGGTCTCCCCCCCCCCAAGTTGTACAATTTCTTCAATTAGGGAATAAAGGGAAAAGATTCTTCTATAAGATATAAGTAATAGAAAGTCCTCTCTACATTTTTTTATATTAAAAATGAGGATCTTTATTTTATTATTTTTCTAATAAAGAAACTATCATTACAATAAGTCATTCTATCTGTTTTATCCATTTTATCTGTTTTTTTTTAAGATTTCTAACGTATAATGCAGCGAAACTGCATAAAAATTTTTATTTTGATGGATCAAACTTTATCATTGTACTGATAAGTTTTATTTAAAAAATAATTGAAAAGGACAATTGAAAGCGCCAAAAAGCATTTGAAAGAATTAAGTTTCAAGCTTTAAGAGGATCCTAAAGCCTGTTTTACCGACATTTTTAAAATAAACTAATTTTTTAATTGGCTTTATAGAATTGCAAATTTTTTACAGAATTAAAAGTGTACAAAAATCTCAAGAAAAACAGTCGCGTTCATATAAAAAACGAAAATAATTTTTTTTTCGTACGTAGAACTGGACAATATTTGCTTAGTATACAAAATATACGATATGTATGTACAAAATGAAACTTTATTCTTTTAGGTATAACACGTACGAACATATCGTGCAATTCGAACCAAGATTAAAAGCCTAGAAAAAAAGATTAATCTCATGAACTTTTTGTAATTCCAGATATTGATTAATAAAAAGTGCAATCTGCAAAAAATTTTTTCATTTTCGGTATAAAGAATACTTGAATTCTGGAAAAGAATTTCCAATCTATAAAAGAAATATATATATAAAATCTTGTTAATGATGTGCACGAGTGATTCTACATTATCGACCCTGATCAAGTTTAACGGCAACTTTAGCCTCCTCTTTTGAAAAATTAAAATGTGATTGTTTGCAGTGTTATGCTTGAAATTATGTAAATGTTTGACATAAATTTATGCGATAATTTTATTGACGTATGTATATGCGCGCGAACATAAGAATTTTTCAATTTATAGTCTGTAGAAGATCAATTTCTTAGAATGCTTATATTTTGAGAAAGTCTGTTAATTCTCTCTTTATCACTGTAAAATTACTACTCTAGAAAATTATATGAATTTATTAGCCATCTGATACATGTACAAGCTATATACAAAAGTATTTAGTCCATATGCAACCATATTTTTAGATAAAATTGTCTTTCCCTTAAAACAAGAATGCAGTAGAGAGTTATTTACCACGTGAGTAAAATAAATTGTGTGTACAAATATGCAGCAAGCATATTAATAGAATAAATAACTTTATAGCCCGAATAACATAAGCAAGTATATATTACAATATGTTTATATATGCGCGTTGATTGTTTAAATTATACATTTAATATACTTCTCTCCTGCAATAACTATTCCATCTGCATTCTTAAATCTTCTTTAAAAATAAATCAAAATAGTGATAGACCTAACAACACGAGCTCTTCGCCGGTTCTGCCTCGACTAGATTAAAATCTAACCCACCAGGCCTAGCAAATCCAGTTTTGATGCCATCCCACCCATCCTCTACCTTGTATTCACCAGTTTGTATCCTATTGTAAACTTCCTGCGTAACCGTTCGAAATGCTTCTTCAACATTTACACCAGTCTTTGCACTGGTCTCAATATGATGTACACCGTGTTCATCGGCAAACGCACGGGCTTCTTCTTTAGAAACCTCTCGTCTACCGCCATTAGTTACTAGATCTAACTTACAGCCTACTAGAGCAAACACCGGGCGATGAGGCTCGATATGTCTGCGAGCCTCCATCATCCACTGGGGAATATGTTCGAAACTTGCCCTATTACAAACATCATATACAAGGAGTGCTCCTACAGAGTTTCTGTAATAAGACTTTGTAATTGACCTGTAAACAAAGATACAGATTTGGTAATAGTACCCTACAAGAATCAATGAATAATAAATGTATAATGCAAGAACATAAGTACAGTAAATAATTATAAATTTCTGCAAAAATATATTTAAATATATTTAAATATATTTAAATATATTTAAATATGCGCGGAGAGATATACACACCTAAATCTCTCTTGACCAGCTGTATCCCATAATTGTAACTTTATCCTTGTGCCATCCTTAACTTCTATTAAACGTGCAAAAAAATCCACACCAACAGTTGGATCTGAAAGCTGAAGTTGTAAAAGATGTTTAAAAAAAGAATCTCTTTTATTTTGATATTACTTTCTTAATCAAGAAATTATGATCACAAAAGTATTTTATATTTTGTATAAAGGTAAAGATTTCTAATTTTAAAAAGATTTATAATATCAAACTTTGGTTGTCAACTTTGCTACCAAAATTTATATTTTACTGGTATATTAATTTTATGTATCTTGTAAATTTGTGGTTGAATTTATTTTTCATGCCTTCTGTCTTTTGTTTTCTCTCTAATATTTAATTATATACTTATTTTTAGAGTTGTATACCCTATATTTTAAGATTATGTCTATATATATTATTTATTATTTACATGTTTGCACAAATTTTTTTTCATATAAACAATGCAATGTAAATTAGATAATGCAATACAGCGGTAAATAAATTATGAAATTGTTAACCTATCTGATTAATATATTAATAAAATAAAAATGTAATAAAAATTAAAAAATAAAATATAATTTTTATTTTTTCTGATAAAATCTATATCTATGATTTCTCGATTATTGTTTACATAGATGACATGTAAAGTATAATTTATATATAGTTTATACATTGTAGATTATCTGTATTTTATGTGTAAATGTCCAACTTTATGACTAGCCTTGCTTGTTTTATATATGACAATGCAGTTACAAAGAATAAATCTATTGTCGTTGTAATTTTGGGAGATATAACGACTTAACCAAGCTAAGCAATATTTTAATAGAATAGATCAATAGCTGCCCCAATAACATATAGAACAGATAATCATGGATATGTGATTTAAAGATATAGATATAAAAAACATTAGAGCGACTTTGACCAAACTCTGATTAATCTAACCTAATCAACATAAATTTCAATGTTAATCTCGGTTTAACTCGTTACTTTTTTGTTCTAAGAATTAGAAAAAGCTAGAGTAAGTTAAAAACAAAATTAAAGTTACGCTGATCAGAAATGGACATGATTTAATGATGACAGAATTACATGCAACAAGATTTCTTTGTAATTCGTTGTCTTATCTTTCTCCCATGTGTCAAGCAACAGGAAATCAACAATTCCATTCATAAGTATTAGCGAAACAACACAAATATTGCCCAATAAGCATATCGGAGTTTGGTCGAGGTCACTCTTGATTCATCCATCGTAGAAGACAGAGGACTAAGGGGACAGAGTTACGTGGGATCGCTAAATATACATCCTGATATCTTACGTCGCAGCAACGCGCGGAACACTCACTTAACCTAATTAAAATGGTCGAGGCGACGTTCTCGTCCAGACAAGACGAGGAGTCCTCGTAAACTTTGAAATTCGGACATTTGTTCGCTCGAAACTGCAACGTTAACGCGTAGCGCACAACGAGACGGGATGTAAACAGGGGAAAAGGAAATTGCGCAGGCAATTTTCTTAGCTCGGGAAGGACGGCCGTCCGTCCACGGGCCGAGGGCGAGGAGCCCCTGGAGCGTATGTACCTCCGCGAATTTGCCATCGGTGAAGTACTTGAGGAGGGAGCTCTTTCCGACCGTGCTGTCGCCAATCAGTATCAGACGGAATTGGTAGTCGAAGATAGGCTCTACCATCTTGGCCTGGTGCTCGAGCAAAATATCACGTCTCCCTCACGCACGTCGATAGACGGTCGTCGCGCGCGGGTCGAATCCAACAGCAGCAGCGAGTCTTTCCCGTAATCAGCCCTCAGCAAACCTCGCACATCTTTCGGAGGGCCCACGGCGTGCTTTGTCGTGAGCGTACACGGTGGAGTAGCACACAACAGCTGACCGTGGCATCAATCATCGGACTCCTTCCAGACGAGCAACCACCGTGTGACGTGAAAGCAGCTCACGGTGGAGCCTCCCTCGCTTCCCAGCTTCCTACAGTCACATACGAGATAGAAAGAGAAAACCCTACTTCAATGCTCGGCAGCGCGCACGTTACTGCGCACAAATCCGACCCGACGACACGCGACACACGACGACGATGAACGCGGCGACGACGCGCCCGTTCAAAAGTTCACTCGCGCCTATGTTTACGTACTTCGTCCTCTCCTCCGCTGCCTCTTCTCGCTCCCCTGCGCTCCCCTCTCGACCGATTGAGGTTTGCAAGTTTCCAGAAAGTGCAGGAAAGTGTAATTGGTTCTCGTTATCGTGATCACGCGTGCGACACGTTGCGTTAGGTTATTTTTTTTCCTTTTCTTCTATTTTTGATCATTGAGGTCACAGCACTGTTTAATAAAAAAAAAACTTCTAAGAATGTTTCTCATACATCTCTGTTCTTTTTCTTTATTTTCGTCTTCTTCGTCTTCAATCTCGTTATTTTTATTTTCTTTTTTCTTCTACTTCTTTTTTTTCTTTCGAAAACTTGTAACTTAATTAAATATTGCAGTACAACAATTTCAACAAGCACTGCATTTATGTGAGAATGAACAAAATAGGAAGATAAGGTAAATTATAGCTTAGTTTGAATATAATGCATGTTATTTTAATATAGACGTGCGAGATATATGATGGTATCTTTATTGTTTTAAAATTGAAACATATAAGTATACTTGAAAGATTTTTAACACTCAACAGGATATTCAACAAAAAAGAAAGTAAAGAAAGTTGTTCTCGAATAATTAACATTCATTACACAAAGAAAGACCATTCTTTGTTGAATTCCTCATAATTTTGAAATAAACGGCTGATATCTTAATTGCATTTCATATTGATTAATAGCTGATTTTCTGATTTCCATTTAATAATGCAAATCGTATCCTAATTGTTTCTGTTTTTTATTTGATTTGCGTCATCGTGTCGATAACTCAAGCTGACTTTAACTATAATTTTAGTGCGACAGCTGGAAGATTAAGGGGAAGGGGAGAAATAGATCACAAAGAGAAATAACAAAATCTGAATAATATTATTGCGTATACGCAAGTGATGATGCCGTTTTTATTTGCTAAGATCAATGTATTAATAAACAACAATTAATGCACTATCTTTATTTGTTAAAAAAATTCTATTTGTTGAACTAAAAAATGAAGTGTATAAATACAATATTAACTTAATAAAATCAAATATCGTATTTCTCTTTTGTGAATGTAATTATAGACTTTATAAAATATAAGGAAAATTATAATTTGCCTTTATTTATGTCATTTGTTATGTATACATAACAAATGACATTTTTCTTTTACAAATAAATTAATTTTATACACATATTATTAATTTACTCGATATGTATTGCAAGCTTCAATTTCTATGTATGGTAAATACTTCCCATTATCGTACTGAAGTTATCGACTTGAGCTAACTCGAATCGACACGGAGTGTCTCATATGCAAATGGAAAACATTCATTATCACAATTGCATACCATGAATTTATAATTAACTTTAGAATGCGCGTGAAGATTTTCTTATTGAAAATAATTATAATGAAAAATAACAATACTTTTGGAAACCATTAAATTAAAATGATTAAGACGTATATTAGTTAAATAAAAACATTTTGACGAAGGAATTTGCGATGAGATTTTATACAAAGCGTAAGTTTTCTTTCGTCTTTCAAAACGCAAATGTTTCATTTTAAATGCAGGAAAGTGCAAGAAAGCGTAGCTAAAACAAACAGATTTACTTTATCCCCTCAAACTTTCTCATCCTGCTTTTCTTCTTCGTTCCCTCCGACATGTACATACATATTAAGTGCGTTTTTTTTCAGCTGCGCTTTTTACATTTTCTTTACAATTTTTCTTCTTCTTTTGTCACTCCAATTTATAAGCAGCGTATCAATTTCATTTCGAATGCAGAAGTTATAGCGTAGCGTAGCTAAAGACTTGATATTTTATCGACAACCTACAATGTTGAAATGCTGATAGCAAGACTAAAAATCTATAGCATGTATAATGTGAATTATTGTAAGTTTTTATCAGGGTTAGGAAGTAACTATAATAATTACACTGTTAAATAATAAAGTTAAAAACTTCAACTTTAGTTATTTAAAAAATACGTTTTAAATTTTAACTTATCGATTTTTTCCTAATTTAAAAATTTATCTATATAAGAAGGAAAAAATTATAAAAGAAAAAAAACATTTTTACACAAAAATAATTTCTTTTGTTATTTAATGTTGACTTAATTTATACACATACACACATGCATGCACGTGCACACACACACACACGCACACACACACACACACACACACACACAAATAAAATTACTTGATAATCCATATTATATTATTATTTTGAATAATCTAATTTTACAAAAATATTTTAATCTGATGTAAATAATGCTTTTCAAAATTAACTTTTTGTTTAATTTAAATTAATTTAATCTTTTTTTTTTAGGAAATGGAAATTTTCAAGACTTTTGGAAGACGTCTTTTGAAATTCGACGCGAAAGGTATGTTAAACAAAAAACTTCTTTGTCACCTATCCACTAAAATAATCTCTATTCCCAACACAATCATAAGAAGAGAGCCTTGGAATGTTGATAAAACATTGCTTCACGGACCCCCATACAGATTAAATAAATTCGATCTGAATGTAACTTTTAATTGAGTTGGTTTAGTTTTTTGTTCTTATAACTTTGGACTAATTTTAAAGTCGTTAACTTTAACTTAATTTATATTAAAAGTTAAGTTTAAAAAAATATTAATTTATCCAGTTTGGATTTTTTATTATTGTCAGTATTCTATTTCAGGATACTCGTAAATTATCAATAAGAAGAACAGATGTATAATAGAACGAAGAGTAAGTAAACATCCTGAACATAAATATAAATTATATTAGTAAAGTATAATTGCAAAATACAATATGCACAATGCAAAATATTTTCTCTTTAAGAATTTTTAATCTAATATACTTTATATTATTTCTTTATAAGAAAAAGAAGCGTCTTTGAAATGGACTAACTTTTATTCTATTTAGTTAATTAAAAAAAAAATACCAGTAATACCGTAAATAATTTTATTGTAAAAAAACGAGAGATGTCTAAATTTTATTTTATCGAGGTTTTATTTTGTGTGTGTGTGTGTGTGTGTTTTACTCACGTACATGCTCCATATTTACACTACCATTCTACGAATGTCATGTTCTACTTGACACGCTTGACGTTTTATATACAGTTAAGTTAAATCGGCGCGTCGTCTGTTAAATATATGCCTCGTAACGTCGTATTAATTTTTTAACGCTCACACTAGCGGTGAGCTTTCACGAAGCAACTTATGACACGATCGACTTGAGCGACTTGAGAAAACTCACACCGCCGGTGACGCTGACCTCTAGACTGGGTCTTTTCACAAGTATTTATTTCAATTACAGAAAAAAAGACTACTATTGTTAAACTACTATAAAAATTTTATAATTTATTTTAGATTATTTTTTTTTTATTTTAAATTTTCTTATTGCTAACATTTCTTATTAAAGAAATAAGTGTAAAGTTGTTTCACACTGGTCTATAATATACTCTCCGCCAGAAGCATTTAATTAGTCGAATCGACGTCGATCGATCAATGTCACCGATGTCGATTGACATCGATTCGATTAACCATTTCTAGATGGACTCTATCTTCTTTCTCTATGATTGAGATAAAATACTTCTTATAGAACCCCGTCTGATTTCACATCAAAGGTTTATTGATGACAGACTGTAAAGACTTGTGACAAGATTTTATTCACCAATAGAAAGTTAAAAGTTATTTTAGACATCTGCTGATTTTAAGATGCAGCAAAAAGTTATGTGATGTATCCGTTTGTTTTATGTGCTGTTTTTATTTGAAAATTGTAATTTAAAATTTATTTTTTGTTTTTACGTTTTCGTGATATTATGCGTAACACTAGACTTTTTTTCCACATGGTGAGTCAGTATATATATGACGTCTAATTCAAGAATGTTTATTCGAATTTGTTTTTATTTTTCTTACATAGCAGAACATTTTTTCGTAATGAGTTTTTTCGTAAAGATAGCTTTTTATTTAATATTTGACAAAATTATTATTGTTAGAATAATCTGGAAATATTTTAAAAGAGTATAAATTTAATATTACATTACGAAGCGTGTATCAATTGTACGTCATTATCATCCAGCAAGTACTCTCAACATATTCTTAAAAACAACTTTTTCAAAATTGATCCAAGAATTAAGGGAATATTCTGGTTTATAGCATTGAGAAATACTCATTTTCTAAAATTCTTTATGTAAAATATATACAGGTTTTTAGAACTGTGCACATATTTATATAAGTCTGAAGAATATGTATATAGATACTTTGTGATAAAATTTATTTCTTAAAGTATATATAAAGTATATATTCTTATATATTTCTCACAGTCATAAAGCAAATTATGTATGCTTGCAGAAATAATACATGTTGCTAATATTCCTGATTTTATGGGTTTTATAAATCCGAAAGAAAATTAAAAATTTATAGTACGAATGTAATTATTATCGTATAAACTGTAGCAAAGAAGAAATATTGAAAATTTCCAAAATAGAGCAAACATATCAAAAAGAAAGCATATCAGAAATTCAAAATTTTATATAAAAAACTCGTTTTTTGTTAAAAAATGTTTTTCATATATATTTATTGGCTGTGCAGATTCATGCAAAAAGGATATTTTTTTATATTATATTATTTTTTGATTCTCTCTAACATTGCACAGAATTTTTTCGTAATGGGAGCACTTTTTATTTAATATTCGACTGAATTATTATTGTTAGGATAATGCAGAAGTATTTTAAAATATTACAAATGTAATATTACGACATTACGCGTATCAATTGTACCATTAACATCCAGCAAGTACGCTTAAAATATTCTCAAAAATGCATTTATTTACTTTATACATGTCAATTTCCATGAAGATTGTTTTGTTTATTTATTAGTAACAATTTTTAGAGCTACCAGTTACAAAAAAATGATTTTGAGGAAAAACGATTTAAAATTTTTACTTTTTATACATAAAAAATTGTCTTCTTAGTCTTATAAATTTGCCACTTCTGTGAATTGTTATGTTATATTTTATACACATATTGTCAAGACCCTAAACTTAAAAAGAGCAAAAAAAAATGGAAAATTTTCAAGATTTAAATTATAAGAATTACATTCTTAAAATCCGTTGCATTAATCTAACTTAACTTTAAACTTGATTGAACTTACTTTTCATTTTTCTAATTCTCAGAACTAGAAAAAGATAGGAAATAGAAAGAAAGAAAGAACAGGTGACAACGTATATGTGTATAGAATCACAGGATTCACTGTGCAAGGCCTCCGTTGAAAGTATATATCGACGCCGCTAAGTGTGATGAGAACTTCGTTTACGCGCCGTTGCCGGGTGAATCACGGCGGCGCGTGAGCGGCGAGCGTCGCGATTGGCCAGCCAGTGCGTCCGTCGGCGCGCCGGATTGGCTGTCGCGGATTGTGTACGTGACGACCGCGCGGCGTCCGGGGTGAAGTGAGCCGCGATGTGGCCGTGCCTGGTCGCGCCGAGCCGAGCCGAAGTGAGCGGCGTGAGACCATTCGTACGCAACACGCGACGTCGGTTGCGCACAGCGGACGACGCGCGTCAGTTACTTCTTCTCACGCGAGTGCGAAACGCCGGTCGAAAACGATTGTTGCTCACGATCGAACGCGCGGGCGCGCATCTCGTTAAAATGTGATTTTCCCGCTTTTTTCTTCAAGATATTCTTTCTCTCTCTCTCTCTCCTATCTTCCTCCTCTACTTTTCTTTCTATCTTTCGACCGGAGGTGAAGGGAAGGAAAGCGCCGGCCGAATTTTACGCGAGGACTCGCGACCGACGGCGGCGAACATGACACTTTCGTGAGGAACCGCAGGTAATACATATAGTTTATTTATCTTATAAAAAAACATACTTCTGAAAAAATCACTTTTTCATCAACATCCTGGAAAAAATATAATATATGATGTAAAGATTCGATAGCTCACTGCGCGTGGCATCGCCATTTTGTCTTATCTTCAAAAACATGAATCTTTCTATTTCAATTTTTCCATTCTTTTGACATTCTTACGATCAAGACTAATTATGGTCAACTAATTATCTCTTTTACTTCAAACTCACATGTGATATTTAGCAGCGTCATTAAGCACCTTAAAAAGGGCATGGAGGGGCGATTGGAACAGCCGGCGATCGATTTCTGATTTTAAACATTAGTTTTTAGGCTGGTATTCACAGTCGGATCTTATATTTAAGATCATCTTAAGGATTGCCATCACAGAGTTGTATTAGGATCTTAAGTCATTATTTGAGACGATCTTGAAATAAGATTCGACTATGAATACCGGCCATAGAAATAAATTTCTACGGGAGAAGCTCGATTGCATTGTGAACGAATGACTGTCGTTGAAGTCGAGAAGACATTAATGGAGGGTATACGCATTGAGATGACGCATTATTCGAAATATAGAGATACTCGCCCGTATTGTCCAAGCGCGACGGTTTCAAATCGCCGCGCGCGCGGCGAAGCGCGCCGTTTCGATGTTTTCCTCACTGTGATTTCGCACGTATTTTTTGTGCCTTTACAACGAACTCAGCCGCTCGCGCTATTTTGTAAACTAAAGATGCATATCAAGGGCCGTATAATTAGCCTATTTTTAACATGGAAAAATTCTCGAAAATTTTCGGGGAAAACTGTTTCTTCTTCTTGCCATATTTTTTCACGTTTTTTTTTCTTAAAATGATTTTATCTCTCTTTTTATTGACTACTTAATGGTTTTCAACGTTTCTACCAAATTAAGAAATTTTAATAAACCAATAAATAAATAATTTATTAATAAAATTCACTGTGTCATTATCACAGTCGTTTTATGTATTTTTTTCGAGAAAATTAAATTTTTTCTCGTTTTTATGTTCTAAAAAATTAAGAACACACATTTACAAAATTAAATACGTTATTATCACATATATGCGTTTTTTTTAAGAATTTAAAAACCTAGTTTTCTTTCTTAATTTTATTTTTTTTATAATATAAGAACATTATGGATAAACATTTAATAATAAAAACATTTAACCGACAAAATATTTGATGTTATCGCATTTTAATGAAACATATATTAGATATTTTATTAGTTAAGGTACTCGTTTATCGTATATTATGTTTTTCCGCTTAGATATCTTTATATAGTAATTTTTATATTTCCTTTATTGTTTTGCTCAAGCCCGCCCGAGCGCTGCTTGATCATTTTGAGCGCTTGAAATTCAGAAAATGCATATGTAATGAAATGTAGAAACCGGTATCATTCTTGAATAACTTCGGATTCGATATTAGCCACACGGCTAAAAGTGCTGTTCGGTATGTAGAATCCGAGAATTTCGATGAATCTTGAAAGCGTGTGCGTAATATTATGTCGCATCAGTTATCTATATCTATTAGCGCGAAGTTGATTATTTTACTAGAAACTTGATACGAGACAGAATTTATATGACATAAAATAAATATCGAAAACTCTGTAGATAATTTTTAATTTAAGATAAAGTTTTATTATTTTTCTGCAACTGTAACAGAGAAAATTTTTAGAAGAAATTATCTATTTATTTATGTATACATATATGTGTGTATATGTACTATATTATTTATATTTTTTATATTTATATTAATTATATTATGCAATTGTGCATAAAACATTTTAATTAGATATAAAATATTATTGGCATTAAAGTAAAAGATCTTGAATTTTGGAGATTTGTAATCTAAATTTTACTCCAGCTCATATATCTATTTATTTCTACAATTTTTTGCGATTAATTTTGCAGGCTATATAATTATTGAATATATAAATTAACCCGTAATTCTAATTAATACTTTTATTGTATTCTAATTTTTAAATGCCATGCGTGTTTTTAAATAATATATCCTTGAAGTATTTGCAATTTTTAAAATATAGAGGTATACTATGCTAAAAAAAGATATACTATATTTCTACGTTTATTGTTTATATCAGAATAATTACGAAAGTGATTTCAATACTTACCAGAAAATATTGCGGTATCTATAAATAAAAAAAAACATTCGGATCGGAAATCTGTAGCGTGCACAATTTCAGATTTGCAATGACAATTTGAATGAATGGAACACAAAGCGCGAACAAAGCCAAAGCCAAAGAGAGCCAGTCGCTACTTCTGCACTCGAAACAATTTTTTTCATTCACACGATCCTGTCGGGTTGGTTAACTGCATATATTTTTCAAAGAAAAAATTGTATATATAAAACTGGGTCAACTCTTTTTCAACACAAATGTATAAATATGATATCTCTATAGGTCAACTGTTTCTTTCTTTTTAAAGATTGAGATAGAAAACAATATAATGTTTAACTTGAAAAAAATACAACTACAAATATCTGCGTACGCCATCGGATTGAATTATTATTCAATATTATTAATTGACACGCTTAAAATATATCTTGATTTAATTAACGTAATTTATGATTTTATTTTTATCTTATTTACATTGCAGATCCGTTTCCTTTGTCCGTTAAAAACGAGCGAATAATTTTTTTACGAGATGTAAAAAGCGCTAAATCATCATCACTTCCTGGTGAAGAGAGCTTTTTGGCGGGGCCGTACGTTCTCGGGAATTACAGCCACGGTCTCCACGGCCCATTGCATTGTCGCAATTCGTCGAGAAGCGGCGCGTTTTTCTCGTCATAACATTAATCTCACCGTACTTCCGGGAGATAGCCTGGATCGCGGCCGCGTTGCGAGTACGTTGCTCGATCGTGCTTAGAACCGGCGCGAGCTTTTTGCCCATCGACAGGTTGACCCTTTCGGTGCAACGACTCTCTAAAGGAAAATACGGATTTCTCGTGAGATTCCATTCCGCACACCGTCAACCGTTTAATACATCGCATTACCGGCGTCGGATTATCCATTAGGCGCATTAGGCATGCATTTTGCGTACGAACGGGCCGCGCAATTTGAAAACTAATATACGAGAACAAAATCCGTGCGCGGCAAAAAACTAGCGAATAAATTTGTAGCTACGGCTTATATTATTTTCCGCTTCGTGATCAGATGTTTAATATCTAGATAACTTACCGTATCTACCGTAAGATAGCATTTTGTAATTTACAGCAATTAAACTTTTGCCTCGTTAGATATTAAAATTGTTCTAATGTTATTTCTCTCTACCGATTAGCCGCCCATTACTAAAAGAATACATATCTTATTTTTGTTTGGGTTTGTTTGACTTAAAATTTTATTTTATTCTTTTACTAATATATTATTGAATATATTTTTGTCTGATTCTATCGCTGTAAGATTTATTTTTTATTTTATAATTTTTTAGAGCTTTTTATCATATAGTAACTCAAACAATATGATCGTATAATAAATTCGAACAGAACGACAGGGATAACAAAGCGTCCGATCAGAGAAATGTCCGCGATACGAAACCAAGGTATTGACCCTATCGTACGAAACCTACTTTACGTGACGCATACGTACTATGCGTTTGTCCATCAGTGGACTACTTTTTTTCAAGAGTATATCCCAGAGTATGTTAGAAATTTATAGTTAGCTGTTGCGTGCCCCCGGAGAAACTCTTACAAAGCAGCACTTTTTAAAATTAAACGTAGTATTTTATCAGATGATTGATCATTTGGATGTAACTTGAGTAATATTCAATTATATTGAGATGAAGGTCTGTCAGATCACGCCTTGTTGGCCCGCAAGTGTTGAATTCTCTACGTTGTCGTGATGAAGTTACTGATTGCGAAGTGCAAGAAAACCAAAAGCTCGAGGAGCTCAACAACGTCGCACTGTGTTCGCGAGGTGCCGATCTCAAGCTGATCGTCACACCGTGATGACAGATTATAAGAGACTTCTGTGGGCTCAAAGTGAACGATAGTCGACTCGATTCTTTTGAGCACGTATAAAATGTCTTTTATCTAGATGATTGAATCCTTTTTTCTCTCGATTGTTTTTAAATAATTTGATTGATAGAAAATTAGAATTAAACTAGAGAAATTTTCAAAATATCGACAAATAAATTTGTTTTTTTTTCGTAAATGTCTAAAAAATCCATAGAGATTACAGCTTGAACATTTATTATAAATGTCATAAAATGTGTTCACTTAAAATAAAATAAATATCTGTATTTATAAAAGAAGATAAATTATAATAATTATTATTTTAAGAATAAATTATTATTTTATATTATAAAACAGACAAATTTATTTCTGAAATATTCAAGATTTTTAAGATTAAAAAAAATTGTTTAATGAAAGTATTTGAGAGATTTTTATTAAATGTGAGTGGTTTGATCCAGCTTTAATTATTATTTTTATTGTATATTGTATATTTGACTCAATTTTTGTAAAAATAGCATTTATTTATTTTTAATCAATAAGCTTGAAAATAATCATAATTTTATTTTATTTTTATAAACAAAAAAAATATAATAACGATCTGCTATAATCACAATTATACATTTTTTTAATTAATGCATTTATTTTATGCTATTTTAAATCTCTTCGTTAGGGCATTATGTATTAACGACAATGTGGATACATATAAATATCTCATTTTATTACATATGTACACGCTGATGTTGACACGTAATAAAATGCTGTACATAAAGTACTATCATAATAACATATTTAACGAAACTTTGTAATCTTGATTGCTGTAAACATTATTAACTGTTCACTTTAATCGTGGAATTACAGTTATAGACGGTTTTTCCGTACGGAGTACCGTTTCTACCACACACGTATTATTATTATTAGTACTACACGTTTATTAGCACTATAGGTTTTTCATGTTGATTACAGATAGTTTTCTTTCGGATATACGGCGTGTTTGGAATTACAAAACACATACAAACACGTACCATATTACGTCTCAAATATTAGGTATCAAACTTGTCGAACACAATCGCCCTATTTTACGATTATGTCGTCAAGGCTGAAACTACGTTCGATGGTTTCTAAAGAACCTAGATCGAAAGATACGAATTAGTCATTTATAAAATACGAAAACCTCAATAACTCTGCGTTACTTTTTATTCTTTTATTACATTATTATACAGTAAAGAATATATAGAAGGAGAGTTTCTACGACCAAGAAAGTTGACTCTAAAGTTGTCAAGGAAATGACAATGTGGATGACAGTGCGTATTTAATAAATATATCGGGAACAAGAAATAAGGATAATTTGCGTTTACACGTGTAATATTTTATTTATGATTAAAATACCCTACTTATATTTTTTATAAACTTTATTATGTTGTTTGTAATAAAATTTTAATTTTGATAATAAAGTTTTAAGTTTAACATTAAAAACTATTGCAATATTATAAGTTATTAAGATTTATTTTACATTGATAATTAATGCATTTTAATTAATTAAGCTAGAAATTTGAACAAATATTTCGTAAATATTACTGTTAATAATACAGCTTGCTTGTAATGATAAACTTGTTACGTGTAATGATAAATTCATTTAATGTCTATAAGTGTGATTTTTAATATGTAAGAGGAGATTTAATGTGGAACCACTTCATAGAGTCGTACATGTAATTATTCGCAATTCTACAGAATGCTTTAGTAACTAAGTACTATGCTTGTAGCTTCTTATCTCACAAAAGTGCGGTGTATAGTCTTTTGATGCAATTGAAAGTTTTAACTTTAAGGCAACGAGTATAAAGTCTTGAGTAGCATAATCGATATCACGATGCGTATCATCTCCATGTTATATCCTCTGCTCACAGGAAAACTTGTCTATAGATTGTAGTTACGATGGTTTACGTTCTACTTTGCCACGTCATTCGCGATGTAAATTATGAGAAGATAATCATTACTTTAATACTACATTATAGTTCTACATAATTATATGTGTCTGATACAAATTCTTTTGAAAATATTATGAATCAACTGTGCACATTTGTTTTTGTTTTTTTTTTCATCAATTTGTGTGGTCAATTTCTCTTTACTGAATATATGTATACTGAATAATGAAACTCTTGTTTTCTAAATGTAGCAACGTTCTATATTTCAAAGCTTATACAAATTATGATCAAATTATGAGCAGGCGAAGGCTTTATAAACTGCAACGTGTGCAAAAAGTCCAGCAACAGCGATGCCCTAATCAAACTGATGAGAATATTACTCGGTTCGGGTCTCATCAGAGCCGGTTAACCGTGTTAGGAACTTTTATAAATTTTGCTTGCCATGATTGCGTTATTATAAAATAGAGTAGTCAGTCACGCGCGCGCGCGCACGAGGGAGAGTGAATTTATCCGCACAGGGCAGAGTGTACTTTGGGGTTGAAATAATGTAATACAGAAACGCGGGCGTCGTGTGTTCCGCGCTTCCGCGCTGTTTCGTTCGTGGCAAACTTTTCCCGGATTCGGCCGAGACTGGGGCGCGGTGGCGCCTATTTATATCGCACCCGTTAAATTGTCTGCGGTATACATCCACGACGGGTCCAACAACTACGGGGCACTTCGGTCGGCCGAATCGTCGAATTAAAAAGGGCTACATCCTTGGCGGTTACGGCGGAGAATCGATCTCGCCTCGCGTCGGCCTCAACTCGCCGAACTCGCTAATTGCCGGAATTACCGAATATCTGCGCTTGGGGCGTACGATCACGTTGCGATGTAACGCATGCAATTATTGTAAATCAACTTTGATTAACGTTGCGGACTCTGTTACATCTGCCGCAGCGTTGTTAACGCTGTGATTTAATGAGTTATAGAGGTGAAGTTTCTGTAATTAAACTCTTATGATATTTGCACTGAGAAAAAGGATTGTTTAGATAACACGCAAAAAAGAGGTTTATTCTCTTTTAAGTAGATATCAAATTAATATATTACTGGTGATTAATTAATTGTTGTAATTGTTATTGTAATTATTGCAACAAATATGTACGTCTTCAGTTTAATTTATTGATTATTTTATAATACAATTGTAATTAATTGTGTCGACAGATCTTGCACTTATTACCGAAAACGCGGATTAAATACAGAAAATTTTATAAATCCAATTAATCAATTACAACATTTTACAATCTTGAATATAGGAGTATACAATCTTGATTTATTCTAAACATTTTGGTTTTATTTTTACAGACATTTGCGACAATAATTATTTCATATATACAACTTTCAATTTGAAGTTTTAGGGAACCGCTTTGCGTAAATTACGAATTAAAAAAAAATAGGATGAAGGATCGAATTCGAAACCGACAAATTACGAGTTTTTTTGTTGATTCATCCGTTCGATGTTTTGCATCCAACGGTATTTATCAGAAAACTCTGAAATTCTTAAGGAGTTTATTTTTTGTTCTTGTAAATCATGGATTTTCATGCAATTTTATTCAGGGAAATTTTTGGAATTTGGCTTAAAAATTTAAACTCTGTCATTTCCTTATCGACAAAATTCTTTAATAATTTTTTCTTGGTAGAGCAAAATTAATTATTAAATGCAGTATCACTTATATTCTTGTATGACTCGTGAGTTTTCATTTAAAAAATTATTGAAAATAGAAGACCTTTAAATCGCTGCGTGTATCTTTTGAATTCAACTTCCAGTGAGCTAGATTCGTATATGCCCTGTCAATCATTACATATTACATTTTGTCATGTTATTTCTTTTTAGTATTTTTTCAAATAATTCAAAACTTAAGAGTAACTTCTCTTATAATTGTGATGGAATATTAAAAGATGTGTAATCAAATAAGTCTATTTCAAAACTTTATTTTAAAAACATTCTAATCTTACCTGAAATTTTGAATAAAATTCGGAAATGGTCGTAGAATTCTCATTCTTTCATAAAATTTTAGTAAAACACCCTGATATCTCGTTACGCGGGGGAAGGACGTGTTGTTTTGAATGCGAGTTCAGAAATGATCGTAGGACAGTTCTCAGGTGACACGTCGGAGATGGACGCGTGGGCGCCGTCGGCGGTAAAGTGCAGGGCAATACGCGCGCCAGGTGTAAATAAAAACCGCCGTAAGCGCGGCCGACCGTAACAACCGCCCGGTCTTTTCTTCCGTGGTATTGTCAGCTGGCCGGCACGTTTGTCCCGATCCCTTTGTGCATCGACCGCGGTCTCAGCCATGGTTACCTTTCCCGAGCGGAGAGCCGGGATGCCCTCCCTATTTGCATAAGAATTCCGCGTCGCCGTCAAACGTGGCCCGCGACCCGCGACCCGCGGGAATGGAAGAGCTCTCTACGGCTGTGAAGAAACCGCGGGATCTTTTCACTTCATCCGGACGTGTCCCAGTTTTACGAGGCACCTAGCGTGCGAGACGCTCCGAATCGGCGGAGCGTATTGCGCCCTTCGAGCGTAAGAGCGCGCGCCGCGATCATACCCTTGCGAGCGATCGAGCGTGGAATGCGACAGAGTCGAAAGTTAAACATTTCGTTGTATTGCTTATTTTTAGACCGCAAAACAAAATTCCAAGAAAGTAAGCTGTTTATTTCCTTTCGGTTTTGTGAAACAATGTGTTTTATGTTAGACTAATCGGAAGCTGAACTGATCAATTCTGCGGAATAAAATTGCAGATAAAATTGAGGAATTTATAAAGCAATGTGCTCTAATGTGAAAATTATGAAATTTATTGAAAGCGGAACCGATCATCTTTCAAATTTTTTATTTTCAGATTAATCTGTACATTGTGTACAGATCGTTATATGCAATATTTAGTTTGTTATTTCTTTTTAGTATCTTTCTAAATTTGATTTTTAAAACTCAAATGGATTTTTTTGTGATCATATGATAAAGGAAAATTTATAATAGAATCATTAAAAGTTATAATAGAATAAATTTATTTCGAAGATAAATTTGAAAATTATTAAAAAAATAATCCATTCTTACCTGGAATTGTGAATAAAAACTGAGAAATCCGGAAATTTTCAAGGAATCTTTTAAATTAAATTTGAGTAAACACTTTCGTTAGAATGAAAACAGGTCTCTGGTTAACGTTTAGTCTACGGGCTAAACGTTAAAATTAGTATTGAGTTCGATGCACCAAGGCACGTTCCGCAACGTGCAACCGATAAGCGTTGATATTGGACACGTTAACCGGATACACTTAAAATACATAGATGTCGGTGGGCATCTGTTTCCATTGAAAACTCTCTTTAATCCCCCGGTAATCGTTGCAAGTTTATTTATGTTTATCAATGACGCATCAAACCTGTCTCGTTTTCTAAAATATTATTATGTGATCCTGAAAATATGCTTTACTTTCTAAATTGAAATCAGTGTCTTATTCATTAAAAGAATGGCCAATGAATAGTCTGACTTTAGTGCTACATTTATAACTATATTAATCATATCGTAATGGTCTCAATATGGATCCAATTTGTAAAATTAAACGTTTTATGGGCATACATGAATTAATAAAATTACAAAAAACTTTGTAATTATTTATAGTATTTATTGTAATACAAAATCTTTCTTAATTATTATTGATATTTAAGAAAAAGTGCAGGAATGTTATTTTTAAGTAATCTTTCTTTAATGAGTTCTCTAAGTATCTCTTTAATTATTTCCAAAAATTATAATATTCTTAGTAGATTGTATTTAGTACATTAAACATACAACAACGAATTAAACAATATATTAATGTATACATTAACATATGTTTAAAATTGTGCGGAATTATAATTGGGATTTATTGTACATATAAACATTTTTACGCATTTTTCCAAAATTTATAATCGATTTATTGAATACATAATGATCGATTCTTATACTTTGAAATTATAATATTGTATTTACTCTTTACATTAACATTAACAATTTTTTTAAATGTTTGTTCATTGAATTAACACGAATTAATGAATACCATTTTAAATTTAAATAACCCATAATTAAGAACGTTACCTTATATGCACCGTATTTTTAGTGATAATACACTGGACTCCGATTGGTTGAGAGTACTTTTTTTCTTAATCGGAATTATTGAAAAACAAATGAAGTTGTTACCAATAATAGTTTTATGTGTATTAGCAAGATTTTGAAATTAAATTTAGAGAGTATATGAGGTATCCTGAGTTCCTTAACTATTTAGGTTTAATCTTTAAACGTGTTCCATTTGAAAATTAAAATACGAACAGCTTGTTGTGTCTCGGAAGCTATAATGAGCTTTCGAAGCTCGCGAGTTTTCGAACCTCCGTGACTCCGGACAGGAGTTCGTCTCTATCTGTTTTTACGGGAGGAGGCTGGATAAACGTCCGTTAAGCCACCCCGCGTGGCTTAAGAATGAGAAGATCGGATTCTAAGAGGACTCGCGTTTTTTCCTCGTTGGCCCCGTTCGCGCGCGCAGGCACGTTCTCCCGTCTCTAAGCGGTCCGGTTCCGCGCGCTGCGATACCCTTTTTTTTTGCTCTTTTTTTTCTCAGGGGACGCGAGTTATAAATTTTATGATTTATTCGTCCCGCTCCCACTCGCGGGGCGAGTGGCCAGAAATATATACGTGGACGGGCAGCAGCACGCGGCACCGGCCATTATATAGCCAACCGTGTATGAATTACGGCTGTGTGCATGCCAGTGACGTGCAGTCATCGGCCCAACGGCCGATGCCGATAGCCCTTTGGCTTGGACCCTATACTTAGCGGATAATCGACGCGATATACTGCGCTTATTAGCGGATATAATAAGCCACATACCGAACCCACAGGGCCTTGGAGATTCGTTCCGGCGTTCCGTTAAGTAGCCTGCCCTTTTTCCCCTCCTTCTCCCCCTTTGCCCTCTCTCCCACGCCTTCATTTCTATCTATCTTTGTTCTTCTTTGGAGCGAAACACGGAACGATTCGAGAAAGCCTTAAAAAAAGCGCGTGCACAGTGACGTCACTTAGTCAATGATGTGGCATCGACATTGTAATGACGAAATGTATGAAATAATAAAAAAAATACGGAAAAAATTTCATTTTTGCAACAAAACCGTGTTTGCTACTGTGCGTTCTCTCTCTCTCTCTCTCTCTCTCTCTCTCTCTCTCTCTCTCTCTCTCTCTCTCTCTGTCTCTCTGTCTCGATATGAAAGCAATCTTATTTATTTAGTTCAAGTCAATTAATATCACAATTAATTCTGCGCTGTCGAATAATCTTGCCGACAATGAATGAATTTGTTCATAGATCGGATTTTCCGTAAAAGCATTTAACTATTAGTTGTTCTATGGAGAGTCTATCTTTAGTTAATATATTTTGCTGTTATGGAGAAGCAATGTTATTATGATGTAAGTTATAATTTTGGCCAATTCAACAAAGTTATTATCGGAAAATACAATTAGCATTCTTAAGATTTTTTTATTGTCCGCATAATAATTAACGTTTGCTACAACAGCGTGAAATACGTGATGTCAGCAAATACTTTTTTTCATATGAATGTATAGGTATGCGCACTTTTCAGAAAATATTAAGATCTAATTTGAATTTATATTGACAGAGTGAATACATATTGTATTTGTTTTGTGATAAATTGTATTCTGTAAAAGGTACCTTTATGCATATTTAAAATACTTGCAAGTATTTTTGGCAAAATAAAAAAATATATTTGAAAGTTAATGACAAAGACAAGTTAAATAGAATGTGTAAAGTACTTATTGGGAACAATAACATTTCTTTTTTTTTTTTATATATCAAATTTCTATTAGATAAAAGTCAATTTCCAAACAATTAATGAATTTATTATCAAAGAAAAAGAAATACATACACGATATATATGTCCATGAAGCTTATTGTAATTATATCTTATTGGCAACCTATTATACTATATAATTATATATTTATTATTTATTGATTAATGGGAGCAAAAAAAAAATTGGAGATGCCGGGGATCGAACCCGGGGCCTTTCACATGCAAAGCGAACGCTCTACCACTGAGCTACATCCCCGAACGGGAATTGGTTATTTTAGTTGAGATTATTCTTTTGCTTTTTTTGGAGTAAGAAAACTTGAAATGATAAAATTGATTCCATATATAAATTTATAAAAATTTAATAAGATTGATTCCTTATACAAAATTCATTGATATTTTAATTTTTTAAATGAGAATATAGTGATAAGATTAATAAGTTAGTAGCAGTATTATTTTGAAAACATTAATATTACTGTTAGTTGCAAAATAATGTTATTACTAGTTTACTAATTTGATTGGTATATTTTAATTTAAAATTAATTAAATATTAATAAATGGAAATTTGGTATTAGAATAAATTAATCAGAGATATTGGGTTAATTTTTATGGTTAGTTTTATTTATTCTTTTGCTAGCTACAAAATAATATTGCTATTAGTTTATTGATTGAATCGATATCTTGATTAAAGAAACTAAAATATCAGTGAATTTTTTATACGAAATTAATTATTTATAGTGGTTTAATTTTTATGAATTTGTGTGCATAGTCAATTTATTTTATATATTTAAATGTATTAATGAAATATTAACATACTAGTATTAGAAGTATTATGTTTTAAAAGCTATATTAGTGCTATTGTTATATATAAAATATAGATAATAGATATCTGTCGGACAAAACTTTCTAATAAACTGGAACAATCCGTCCAAAATTCAAGTAATTATATTTTAATTTTATACGAGAAATTAATCAAAATATTCGTTTAATTTTCATAAATTTACGTCAGTAGTTGATTTATTTTAATATTTTTAATTAAAATTGAGAATATATTGATTAAAAATACTAAAATATGAATAAATTCTGTAGAACGAAGATTTAATAAAAAATATTGACCTAATTTTTATAAATTTGCATGTGCAATTAATTTATTTTAATATTTTCATTCAAAATGCATTGATTAAATGAATAAGCCAGCTAGCAGAGCGGCATTATTTCCAGAGCATTATCCTTTCCAGGAGTAATGCCACCCTATACACTTTTGCAGATCATGCCGATACATTGCTATTGTTTTCTAGAAGACACTTTTACAGCCATGCAAAATCCACTCGTATAACTATAAGCTGCCTCTTCTCGATCAGTAAAAGGCATGCTCGCGCGATTATAGAGAGCGTAAAGGGAGGCCGCGGAGAATCACAGGGACTCCGGAGGGGCATTCGCGGTTGCGCCAGGGCGGACCGGAGCGGAGCTCTCGCATAATGCACCATTGTTGTTTTTTCGATGTCGAGCGGGACGCACGCACCGCGTAGCTCCGGTATCGTTCCCGAAGAATCTTGCAATAATGCGCGTCGCACGGTAATTCCGGTGAAGGGTGAGGAAGGGAGAGAGAGGGGGTATGTGACTCGTGCTGCTTTGCTCTTTGCGCTTTCGTTCGCGGAGCGACCAAGCCGAGTTCCGGTCGTCCTGGCGCGCGCTTGTCCGCGGGGCACGTTCGACGGTGCCCTTTCTTTTTCTCGTCCACTGCTATTCCCGCTACGGAGCAATAACTAGACTACGGTAAACACTGCCCGCGCCATACGCGCCATTTACGTAAATGGCAAGTTACGTATGTGCATGATGTAACGAAAGTATCGGGAATACCGGAAATTGAGAGCTCGCGACAAGTGATGCGAGATCTACCGCGATATATATATTTTTTTTTAAGAAAAGACAGATGCTATCTTTGAAACAGTGCATGTTTTTTTATATGTAGGAAAGAGTAAAAAGTACCTTTATGTACAGAGATACGTTTTTTCGATACCTTAAATTTGTACATCTATATTAGGTTGATTTATATTTAGTTTTTGTTTTAATTAATAAAACTAAATCTTTATATTTAAAAAATACTATAATAAATAATCTGCAATATTTTTTACATCGTTATTTATTTATTATATATTAAATATGGAGTAATTAAATACAGTAAATAATAGTGGTTTTTTTTAGAAAAAGTAATTTAATAATTACAGTGGAACTTATTTATGAATATTAATTTAATATTTTTTTTATGTGAAAATTTTTAAATATAAGGATTTTTATTGTTGCATCTTACGTTTTGAAAAGTTTGCACTTGTTTTAAGAAGATATAGATTTTGCAAATTTTTTTTCGAAAAAGGTATTAAAAGAATTCGTATCATCTTATTTATATCACAGATCGTCAGTCGTTAAGTTTTTTGTTTCACAATATATATTTTTAAATTCTAGTTTGTGCAATTTATCAATGGCGTAATTAACGAGAATCATAAATTAGAGAGGTTTCACAGACTGATGAGAGAGGATCGAGATAATCAAAAAGTCCTTTATGACAGCGAACCGTAGAAGTAATGTTAATTGGGAAAATGATAACTCTGTACCTGCTACTATCTATTACTAATTTAATTATTTTCTTAAACAAGCGTACGATTACTGTATCTTCGTGAATTGTTTCATCCTGTCGTCTAGTTACACGAGCTTGGGCCTTTGACAATTTTCAGAAAATCTGATAATATAACATTCGGCTCGCTTTGGCAAATAATCCCTAATGATGCACACATATATGCTTATCACTGAGCTATATTTGCGTGTATCTGGTATCGGTAAATAAGTTCATTAGAAGGGTAACGTACGTGTATTGTGTCGAGGCGTCGCGTCCCGCGTGTGTACATACGTACGTACACCATGGTCAAACAGCTTACGATTAATTATCTTCTCGGCCCTCGATGCAACTTATAATGACGATCGGTGCGTAACGCCGCGTCGGTGCTCTAGCCACGGGGTGAAAACGCGCGCAGCGGCATATGGTGCGACACGTGCGACCAAACAATCAGGTTTACAAGGGCAAGGGCGCCGGCAAAGCTGGCTTTTCACAAAAGTTCCGCTGAAACATTTTTTTTTTAGAAACGCAACTGAGCTGAATAGAATATTAAACGTAATTTTTTAACGCTGACATTAATCAAGTAAAAAGTTGTTTTATGAGTTAAATTTTGCAAAAGTATCTTTATAGAAACTTAACTGTAATAAAATGTTCGTGAAAAGAATACGATAAGGCATTGGAGAGAGATTGTCATTTTCGTGCATTTTTAATACATACGTTTTTTAGGGTTAATTCGCTAATTGCATACAAGTAATTAATACTTGTTTTTAGGTCGTCTTGCACCTCTGCGCCCATGTTTATACGTATACGGGTACAATTACGCGCTGACCACAATTTTAAGGGTACTCAGCTCTAATGTAAGTCCCACGCTCGCAAAACGACCCTCGACTAAGTCGCTCCTACGCGAAAGAAACTTTCTAACACTCGAACGCGACGCGGCACGTGTACTCGTTGCAATGAGTAGCTTCTAATTGATCGCTGACCGATCCAATTACGCCAAACTTTGAACCGGAAGTAATTTCGATCGCGAGGAATCGAGAAAAAAATTTGGAGCTGAAATTGGACGGGTTTTGTTACGCAAATTTTTCTTTTTTTTTTAATATACAGATCCGGCTATTCTTTAATGAAACGAGGCAAAAAAATGAACAGTTTCTTCAAAACTTTCTTCGGCTTACGTTTAAATATTTTAAGTAGCTGAAAATTATGTATCCCTTATCTCTTAATTACAAATTACTCGCTGAAGACATGGCCATCCGCATTGCTCGCAACAAAAGTCATCCAATGCTTTATTCTCGCTGGATGTTCTCCAGTCACGAGATGCATCTTGCTCAATGATCTACATTGCAGAAACTGACGCTACGGCGATTGTCCGTGTGATCGTTGATCCGGAAAAAAAGGGCGGTCGACGGGAAAACGACGGCTTCTCGCCGAACGTATTGGCAGGAGCGTTTCTTCGCCGGTCGTTTAACTCGTTCCGCGCGATAAATTGGACACCACTTGACGTAAGGAGAGACGGCATCCCTATAAGCGTACATGAGAAGTAATTAACCATTAGTGCGAGCGACCGATCGGCGCCTGTGGATCTTCTGCGATGCAGAAGCCGCCATAGGCCTTGGCGATGTGTGTTGCTACCCCCCCGTTTATTGATAATATCATTCATTACAGTCTGTAAATTATAACGTACGTCCTTCATTACATTCAATGGGCTTTTGTAGACGGTCCATCTACTTGAATTTGCTTTTATCGAACGCTTCTTCTAGCGTCCATTATCGATGCGATACCATATCTTATTGTCGAACATGTTGATTATACAGGACGGACCGTCATTGTTTTGTAGCGTTTTGTTTCCAAACTTCTCTGTCTCTCTTTTTCTTTCTAGAGAACGCACTTCTTATCAGACATCAAAGAAGATAATAACATAATAACGGCTAAAGTATATTTTTATTCTGATCGAATTAGTTCCGTAGACAATCTTCTCTTTAATCGATATTTCTTTTGTATCTATATAAGAGAGAGGTTTGAAAATCTCGAACATTGAAACGAAAAATAGTCAAGGCATTTTTTATCGTGTAGATAAGTACGGAAAGTAATTAGCCGGTTACATCTTAATTATCGGTATTCGCAGCAGAGCGTTTTTCATACGCGCGGGATGCACCTGGTGACTTCCGGAGTCGCGAGCTGAGGAAAAAAGAGAACGAGAAGAGCGACCCTGCTTCCGTTTCGTCCTTCATGCATGCGCTGCGAATAACAATGGAGCCGCAGTGTAAACGCAGAGTATTTATTCGTATCCCTTTCGAGCGAGCTGCCCTGACAGCGATTATTCTTAATATCCCGTAATTATCCGTTTGTTGCACAATGTGGCTTGAAGTAACATCATCACGTCGTAAACATACGTTACGTTATAGTGAAAGTGGTACACATTCCTCTCCATGGATACAGAAGCTGGTCCAGAATTGTCTCGTTTTTCATACCCCGTGTTCGCAATTTACAAGGTTTAGTAGCTTGAAAATTTCTATTAATAATTTGAAACTTTGTAGAAATGAAATACAAGTGAACCTAATCACACACCTAATCACACTGTCACTTTTTGTGTGAGTGAATATTAAAAGTAAAAAAATGTGTTATTAGATATTAATTAATATTATCATAACAAATTATAGTTTTCAATTTATACACACAATTGCGAAAATTTTATTTTGCATTATCAAATAACAAAAATTTTCTGCATTAGAAGAATGATGGGGGAAATATATAAAACACTTAAATCATTATTATATTATTGTAGATAATTTAAAAATCTGTAAAATTTTGTATTAAATATTCTAAAAATATTTTTCAGTTTTTGAGATTTGATAGAAGTATATAAAATTATAAATTTTTTTTAAAGAGATGTTTTCACTGTTAGAACCATTTATCAATTGAAACAGAAAAATACACGATTAGTTTTATATACATATATACTTTATTTCTGTAAAATTTTAGAATTTTTGAAATTTTAGGAGTTGCTGAATTTTTATTGTTAAATCTAAAACCACTCTTTAATCGTAAAATTTTATTCCAAGTTCTTTTAAACCACTAGAATTGTAATTACAGTTTCTTTTTATTATCCCATAATTAGTATTAAAACTTAAAGATTTGTAATAGACATCGATTTCTCAAGTTTTTGTTAAGAATAAACCTTTGGAATAATCGATAAATTAAGAAAGAAAAACGCAAAGAAACTTAAGAAAGTAGATATTTCATCAGGTAAACATTGGTTTATGACGACTGTCAATCGCACGATCACGATATGACTTATATAAAATACATACGATATCTTCCTGTGCAGAAAAGAAGATTTGTAAGAAGAGGGAAAGGAGGAAACATTCATTCGCTGCTTAAAAAATATACCTGGAAAGTTGGAGAGATCGTATGTAATGATCTTAATGATAGCTCATTGAATAACTCATTGAATCGCAGGAAGCACAGGTGGAAAAGGAGGGACTTCGTCCTTCGGACATTTCTTATTTATGTTGAATAAAACACGAGGATTGCAGGTCGTCTCGTTCTACATCGATTTTGCAAAAGCAATAAGATACGCGTGTATCACATATCTCGTGATTTGTCGAAGCTCGCGTAAGGAATTTGTATATTTTGCGTTATACATATACTCTGGGAAAAAAAGATACGATTATAACCTACTTTGGGGCTCACGATTAAGTAAGAAAATTATTTGGATTGCTTGTAACCCTAATTTTACGTTTATTTTTTCAAATTAATTCTGTATAACTAAAAATTGTAATCAACTATTTTATTTATTTTAAAGATTTTTTAGTCATACTAGTCAAATCTTTCAATTAGTTCCGTCGATATTTAGTTACGCAAGGATAATTTTTACTTAAGTAAGGTATAAAGTAACTATAATATTAAATTGGTTAACTATAAAAAAAAACGGTCAAAATTTTTCGTAGAGCATATATGTTTATAAGTAAGTGATGAATATATTGTTGTGTTAAAATAATTATGGTCAGGAATTTTTTTTCAATTTTATAGTTATTACTGCTATAACACTTTACTACATAGAAAGTTATGAAAGAGGGAAAAATGAAAAGAGTCGAATAAGGTAAAAAAAAAGACTTTCAAAAGCTTCTGATCTGTATTTTTACTTTTTTTATGTGGAGCATAACATGTGGAATATAAATAAATGAAATAACTGCAAAACTGTACGTTTAAGAAGACTTTTACATAAAAGGAAGAATTAAAAATAACCACTGTATCGTTAGCGCGTTGAGGTACGCCTTTGATGTGACCGGTCGAAATATGCGATATGTAAGCAAGCTTACTCGCAGACTTTAAAATTAGTCTACGTGCTTTGTCTACGCTATGCGTGCTTGCCGTTTGCGTATATTTTTGCATTTATCTCACGTCTATTATAAACCGCGTAGAAAACGAGTAAAATTATTTCTCCAATTGTCAGACATTAAATCAGTCGACGAATAGATGTTTTATTTTAAATAGAACGGAGGAAAATTATCATCTGCATTCTTCGTATTAGAAAATTTCAATGCAACGAAATTTTACTAACGTTTTACCACCGAGAAGGGATGAATTACGATTTTTTTAAGTGAAAAGCTGTGAGAACATTCAAAAATTAAAAAGCGATAATTAATTTTTTAATGATTGAAAGATTTTTATAAAAGATTTAATCGTTTTTATATTTTTCAAAGTAACTAGTCATTGTAGCTCCGTCTCGTAAAATCTATCAAACCCTCGGTATTCTTCGCGATGAATTTCTATCGATCCGTTTGGATTCCTGTCTACTGTTAGAGAAAAGTTGCGATCGGCCGAGGACATCCTTCACTGAAGGCAAGGAAACACGTTTCAATGGGAATTGCCCGCAGTTACATCGAACGTTCGCGAGAGCGCAACCAACGATCGTGAATAATGTATGGCCGCGTTCGCGTATTGTCCTCCGCTTATTAAAATTTTCATCGCGTCGCCCGACGATGACGAAAAGTACGCGAGTATCGCGCGCGGATAAAAAGCACGCGCGCCGCGCGCCGTCGCATTTTCTGGGTGCGTCATCGTGGACGCAAGAACGCGCGCGGCTGAATCAGCACGGAATTAATCGGATCGCTGCGATTGGTTCCTGATGCGACGGCCGATCGGGATTAATCTAACGGGAATGTCGGGTATTGCTGGCGCAACTGAATAATTCCGATACCGCGTACGCGCGGCGACGTGCTAATTGTATTTATTAGTGAATGGGCTCTTTGTGCCGCGTCGACCTCGCGAATGCATCCTTCGTAACCGAGTGCTCATCAAAACGTGAAACGTGGAACGTTTAATGAGAACGATTATTGAGAGAGAAATTTTAATGAAAGTAGTCGTACGCGAAAGTAAAAGATAATATTCCTATTTAAATTTGTGGTACTGAATCATCTAATATAATCGAATAAATCGTTTCTTATTTCGTTGAGTGTATGTACAAAAAAAAAATATGTATTAAATTAGATATATACAAAATTTTAGTAAATTATAAATTTGTAAAGTGTTATTAATTAAAGTACATATTATTATTAAAGTATTATTAAATTTTAATAAATTTAATTACTGCATATACTTGTTATGTGAAAAAATGTAATTTTTTACTTTTAGTTTGTATTTACTCGATTTGAAAGAATTGGTCCCTTTTTAATTAAACTATGAAAAGTTAATTTAATAAAAATTCTTAGAATATTTAATACATGATGTAAATACATAATATATAATGATAAAATATTTTTTATTATCGAGCACAACTTTAAATTTTTCATTATTTTTTTTACAAAGCTCTCTTTAGATATTCTATAATGTACATTTGATTTTAGAGTACTTACAAATTTGTTGCATTGTGTTTTATATGTTTTTGTATTTTGGTATTTATGTATGTATGAATATTAATATATATTTCATGTAAATGAATATATTCTGAGTCTTCGATTATTTTTCGTATTACTCGGAACATATGAAATTATGAATAGATTTTCATTTTTAATTCCGACACGAATTATAAATCATCCAAAGTGAGCTACAGTAATTTAGTTCCTACGAGAGACTGTAATTGAATTTTAAAATATTACATTATAATTTCATTATTTATCTATTTTATTTAGTTATAATTACAAAAATTTTGCCTCTCGGAAAGATTTTTAGAAAATCTCATTAAAAATACTTATTTCGAAAGTTATTTACTGGAGATGTGGAAATGCGATGGAAGGAATAATTGCTCGGATATCTTCGATCGGAACAATATCTACGTGTGAGATTGCGGAAATCTAAGCGTATCACTGTAAGCATCACGAACGAATTAAGAAGAAACGAACGGTCCCACAGGCACGATCTCAGTGACGTCATGAGTCTGGCAGGGATCAATCGGAGAGTCAAGTCGTGATAATTGCGACAATCGCGAGGACGCTTCCCAACGAGACAGTCAATTCGTTTTCCCCCTTGTATAACTTCGTCCCTCTTTCTGTCTTCTCCCTCGCTTTTTTTCGTTGTTTGTAGCGCGTGTCTTGTGGACATTATTACACTCACAATCCAAATAAGGAATGCGTAGAAGACTCAATAAATATCCACGTGTGTTTTAAGGAAAAACATTAAATTGTAAGATCAAACAAAAGCGAATATTATTTTTGTAATAAAAAATATATAATTTTATATTAACTCACAGGAGCTCGCTGAAATGATTTTATCCTTACTAAGGGATTATTGTGCGACTGACTCCACATAGTTTAACTGAAAACGAATATTTCGAATATTATTGATATTATTGCAAAATTTAATATTTTATAAAAATGAGAATTTTTGTAATTGCGTATTTTTCTTTAGGTTTCCGATGGAGAACCAGGGTTACGAGGAGGACCAGTCGCGCATAGCAAAAGAGAAGTCCACACTCGAATCTCGCCGCCGCAATCAGCAGCCTCACGTGGACACGATCGATGTGATCTGTGATTCTGTTGCCGCGAGGACCCATTCCGATGGTCATGTGTACGAGGATATTGCAACCGACGCGGAAACCGACGCTTGTGAGCTTTCCGACCGGACGATTTCTTGTCCCGACGAGACTGAGAATCACCGACCGATCGATCTCACCAGACAGGCTTGGATCGACGAGCCGCCGTCTCCCGCGATCGACAGGCAGGACTTCCAACAGGGATTGTCGTTAGCCTCCTCAACTAGGATCAGCACGAATGACGACAGCGCGACCTCGTCGGAGCCGGTGTCCAGTGAAGATGACCCTAAGAAAACCCTTGGGAAATCTTGCGATCTACCGGTACCTTCCCTCCCCGGGATCGTTTCAGCAAACTTGTCCTCGTCACCTCGGGCAAATGAAGACTCGTCACGAAACGCGGGGAGTGTTCCGGTAACGCAGTCCGATCGTCGACCGAATCGCAGACGCCGGAAGAAGGACTGTAAACATTGCAGGAGCAAATTAGCCGATGTAGGCTCCTGCGAGAAACTGAATGAGCTGATCGGTAGCAAGGATACGATCCTGTGGGAGAACGGCAACAATCACCGAAACGGAGATTCGAACGCGTCCACTCTCTTATTCCGGGAGTCGCATCTGAGGCCGCACAACATAAAGATTTATCCGTTCGTGAGTAGAACGAGTCTTCGGGATATTGGCGCTATGAGAAGTTCCTCGGTCGCATTTCCTGCGTCTGAGTATGGAGTGCATACAACGCAGAATACGGCTAGGTTCCTGTTGAACATGGAGAATGATAAGATGTTGGGCCAGGTGGTGGATGGTGCTCAGGACAAGATATTGGGAGTGTCGAAGAATGGGACTGATATGAGAATTAACTCAATATACTCGCAGGACCGCTGGACGTATGACAAGGAGTCGCAGATATTTTATACTGACGTCAAAAATCAGAATCCTTTTCAGGTGAGTTTGTACTGTGTGCGAGCATTGAAGTGTTTCTTTTTCCTTTGTAAGTAAAAGCAATCGTACATCAAACATTTTATCTATTAATTAATTTTATAAATTAATTTAAATAATAATCTCCCTTATATAGAATTTAATCTTCTTTAAAGTGTTTGATAATCTTAAATTTTAGCAAAATATTGTATTTTTATTTAAATTGTTGAAGATAGTCGCGTGTATAGTTCCGAGCGTTTTCACGGTCGACACGACTGGAGGCACAGGCCTCCGATTAATTATGTTTGCATCTTGTCTGGAGAGCAGGCGTGAAGTGATTCGTTTGAAATGCTTCGATATTCTCGTTTTGATTCGTGATTTATTTGATATCTCTTAATTTTGGTAGTAGGTACTCCGTATTGACAAGTGCCCGAGAGGATAGTACAGACCGAAGTAACCATCCGTCGCCTTAGAAGGCTCATAGCCGGGCGATTATACAGTATTATACATATAATTGATATGGATGATAACAGTAGGATTTTACATTCCAAATTAGTTAATCAATAAATTCACAGAGAAATAGAAACTCTAAAAGTCTATTATATTTTTTTATGTTAATTATTTGACATAGAAAGTAAAATTCTTTTCAAGTCAATTAATAAATAAATTTATAGAGTAAAACAAGGAGACCGAAAGACTAAAAAACATTTATGATATTTTTTCTAATTTAAAATTACTTAAAAAGTTAGTGTAAGTTAGTGTTAAGTGTATTTAAATAATGACACGAAAATACATATAGATTTATTGAGGTGGGAAAGAGAGTTGGAATGAGCCGGCTGTGTTGAACTAGTTTCGATTTAACGATTACGTGGTGGACAGTTTAATTGAGCATGTGGTCACTATGCGGCGTTTATACACAATTTTTTGTATATAATTTTTATCTACTAGCCAATATTAAGAGATTGAAACGTGCTTAAAGCATGCATATTGCCTATTGGGAAGTTTTTCGAACACAATACAACATAACACAATACAAAACACACATGACGCAGAGGATACTATGATCAGAAAGACGGGTTCCTCCAGGGTAAGGCTCTTTCATTGCACTACGGTTGAGCTAATCCTTGCGGAATACTCCTAAAGTGGATATCCAGGCGTTATAATTTTTGGTAGTCGGGACTGCGTTTGCGCTGTCCCGGAGAAATTCAATAAACTAAATACTTTCTTATACTCGATCTACAATAAAGGTTTGAGTAACAAATTGACTAACTACAGTCGATTTTTAAAAGAATATTCAAATAATTAGTCAGTTTCATACGGCTCAATAAATTAGTTTTTTACGGCTTAAATTTTTATTGTGTATTAGTACCAGGACTTGCTTACAATTAGATTTAGTGTCTTGAACACTGAGGGTGACAATTTTATGTGATCCTTGTATGAATCAAAAGTTACAGACGTATTATTCCATGTGAAAGTAGTTTAAACAGCTGAATCAAAATAAAACTATCTCTTGTAAGTGACTTTTTAATACGTAGAAATGTAATATCAAGAAACTGAACATTTTAATACATGTTAATATGTTTTTTAAATAATTGAAAAAATTGATTAATTTTAGAATGAAATGAATTGTATGATTTTGTTTTAATAATGTAGAAGAGGTTAATTATACATTTTTTTTAAGAGAATCTTGGAAATATTATACTATATAATACGATACGTGCATATAAAGAATTTATATATAGAAATGTATATATAGAAAATTTTTTTAAACTTATTATACAAAATTTCCTTGTTTAACAGCGGGTTGATTGTCGATTATGCGTACACCCTTTCATTATTGTTGCATTTGGTCTTGTTCACCCACTGTGCGAAGATTAACATTGCTTGAAGATATATGAACATGCAAATGTGAAGCACAAGTACTGTCAACGTTGTTACGTCATCACTCTACACGTGCACGCCGCGCGTGCCAGAGTATACGCATGAGCAGGCGTAAAAGAGAGAAAGAGAAGTTTTGCTTTTAAAGCTTCGTGACAGGAACGGTCGATCGGTATCTTTGACATTCCGCGGCGGAGTGTACATTGTGACCGCTCTTACGTCTCTTCATCGTGCACCGTTAAATGTGATCGTTTTTTATTAGTAGGCGATTGAGAAACGAGAACAGCCTTAAATGCAGGTAATGTTTAATGCTGAACAAGCTTGTAACGAATAATTATGGTATTAAATAAATAAACTAGATCTTGACTTTCTTGTTACTTTGCAAATAATTATGTTTTATAATAAAATATAATACATGATTTTTAAATATATGTATATAATAAATAATATATATTTTATGATAGAAACAAATATCAACAAAGACATTGTAAAAAAAATTATACAGATTTATTCTCTCTTTTCTATATATATATATATATATATATATATATATATATATATATATAATGTAATTTAAAATTATATCTAGATTATATAAGTAATATTAAATTTGTTGATAGTTGACTCATCGAATAAATCGTATCATTGTTAAATATTTTTTAAATTTATAAATAAAAATATCTGTAATAAGATCACGGATATTTACGGTACAATATTTATATTGAAAAGTTTGTTTTTGGCGATTGCCTTCTTTGAATCGGTTAGTTATCAATATTTGTTATTGACCAGTTTCATGAATCACTGTATGTTTCTTTAATCTTTTCTATAAATGTCAGTTACATATATCAGTGTGTTATATATGTACAATAATAATATATATTCTTTGATTTTTCTGTATATATTATGCAACTTTTATTGCGCTAAGGTAAAATATCTCAATATAATTTTTTGTTGTTGTAAGCAATTATACAAAATATTTTTCGTATGGAGTAACGATTTCATGGATCGAGTCTCAATTACTGGTCAAGTTTGTAAATTTAAATATTTTACAAATGTACATTATACATTACATTTTCTAACATTCTTAATTTTTTGTAATTATCAAAACATAAAATTAATTTTTTTAATTATTGCTAATATTGAGGGGAAAAAAGTGAAAAAGTGTCATTAACAATCTTTCTAATAAGCTTTCTAAAGATCTTTACAATAATTTCTTGCATTTATAATACTTTTAGTAGCTTATATTTAATATAATAAACATATAGTAACATACACAGAAAAATGTACATTAAAGTATATCAACGTACTTTAATTATGATTTGCGGGATGAATGCGGGATGTTTATACATAGACACATTTTTATTATACATTTTTAGATATTTTTACATATTTTTACATATTTTTCCCAATCAACTTTTGAATATGTAATAATTTTTCTTTAAAATTATAATATTTTTACTGCTTGCATGGATAATTTAAAAAAATGTTTGTTTATTAAATTTATACGAATTAATGCTATTTTAATCTCAACTGATTCATAATTAGAATCGTTATCTTATTTTGTTATTTATTTAAAGAATATATTATTGGAGTTTGACATTGTATTTCAGTAGCTACTTGTCAGACTTCTTTAAGCGTATTATCGCGTTTAAAGAAGACCACGAAAGAAAAACACTTTTTATCCAGAAGAACAAATATAATATCGAGAGAAAGAGAGAGAGAGAGAGAGAGATAGATTACTCAAAGGTGACTAAATATAAAGTCGCAGGTGTGACTTCATTTCTGGCATCTTTTAGCTTGTGTTATGTTTTCTATAGATAATTCGAGACTACCGTCTGGACACTTTAACGATAGCTGAGAAATCATGGCCGAGCAGAGCACATTAGACTTTGAGATATCATCGCCGTCGTAAATAAAACGTGAATTAGAGCTTCCGCGCTATATATGTATAGAATCTCGATAAAATTACAAAAGTATATAATGTTTTTAATATATTTTCTGTTCATTCCGTATATGTATATCATGTTATCATGCCGTACTTCTCGTCCGATTATCTTTACTTAGACGAGCAATAAGCTGCATCGTTTTGACATTACATAATCCATAACGGATGTGAACACTTTTACAAAAAAATTTGTTAAATAATAACGATTGCAGTGTAAACTGCATTTGCGTTACTCCATGAAAATGTAAGGAAACTATTGTGGCGTATTTGGATAGGCTAATGGATTTCCAGGAATATTCACCGGATATCCGCGTGCGATATACTTTGACTGAAAGTTCTCGTCTTGAGGATCAAATATAAATCTCGCGAGCGGGTGATTAGAGTGGGCGGTAAATAAAGTAGCAAGAGTACACGTAAGCGTAAGCGGCAAGAGGTTGCACCGAGCCGCGCGTTTTGGTACCGCGAGATCATGTATTCACGGCTCGGCCGCGGTGGCTCGTCCGCGACTTCCCGGCTCTCTCGCGCGCGCGAGAGTCGTCACGACAGAGCTGACAGCCTCCGGGAGACGAAGAAAACGGTCGCCGTCTGGCCGACCGACGTAAAGAAACAAAACGGAGCGGAAGTGGAAGATGTCTATCTATAGCCCGGCGTGATCGCGACGGCCGACGCTCGTCGTCGTCAACGGAGCGACGTGTCAGCAAAAATTACGAAAGCGCATTACAATAGGTCAGCGTTTCTCACATTGTTTATAGCGGGTAGTCGCGCCCTTATCGCTTTCGAGCCATTGCGCTTTTCGATGCGTCATGCAGCTCCTCCGGTGCAGAAATGCAGAAAATACAAACGAAGGTCGCACGCAGCAGGGATATAATTCCTCTGACGTAATCTACTCATCTACATTTTATTATGCGAAAGCTTTGTGCCTCTCTTCGCAATTTAAGTAGCTTGGATACATAATTAAAACGCCAATTACTGCGATTACTGATGAAACTGGAAATAGACCTGTTTTAGCATCGATTACTCGCGTTTTTACAACAGCTTGAAAACGTTATCCTCTTAATTTCAAGAAATATATTCAAATACTGTGAGAGTCAGATTTTATGACATTCTCTGTACTTTCCGATCAATTCTTTTTTTTCTCCATTTGATGAATTGTTTTTTTCATTTTTTCTTTACTTATGAAACTCGAAGAAGCAGATTTAATTAACAATCACGCGCATTTTTGCAACAGATTGAAAACGTCATTTTTTACATTCTTTTTAATAAAATATGTTAGCACAATGCAAGATTTATATTTTATAACATTTATATTTTTGGATTAATTTTTTCTCTATATTTATATTTATTTATTTTTATTCTTTTCATTTATAAAACTTGAAGAAATAAATTTGTATATCAAACAAATCATGTATTTTCTTTTAAAACAGATTGAAGACATCATCTTCTAAAATACATTAGAAATGCAAGATTTATATTTTACAACGTCGTTTATATTTTTTGGATTGATCCTATTTCTCGTCGACAAATTTCTTTTACCTTCATTTTTTTTCGCCTTTATTTATGGTCCACGTTTCTAGTATTAGATGTGTTCTGCTGATAAATTCGCAGCCTATTTTAGGATCCGGTTCGTTACGCTTCCGTTTTCTTTTTCGTTTCAGAGGGCCTATTCCCTGCCGACGCGGACACACACTCCGACCTCGCAGAATCGCGTTAATTTACGTCGAAGCGTTAGAAACGAGCCGCCACCGCATCCGGCGCGCTTGGACAAGCACCGTCGCGGTTGGACATTACACCTGGCTCGTCCCCTGAAGGCATCCGGATGCTCGAGCCCGCTCATACCCCTGCTGATCGTCGTACTGATCCTGCTGGGGGTCGCAGGGGTCGCATTGTACATCGTCTTCGGTGAGTAAACCTTTATTTATCTCAGTTTATTTACTTTTAATGCTGTCAATCATGATTTTATTTCTTTGTTTATTAAATGTGAAATCTGAATCTTTTGACCGTTAGCTCACGACGTTGTACTCGTATATTCTTTCGCGAATGTTTTCTGTTTAACGATCTGAATTTCTCTGAATATGAGGAAAGAACACAAAGAGATCTGTAGTCCGTTTTTATATAATTCTCTGAAGCGCATGAATTATATATTTTGCTGACTATAATACGCACTTATTAAATAAAAATTATTTAACTTAAGCATTGAAAAAAGAAATATAACAAGACCTTTAAAATAACTTTTTTTCAAAATGGTTATTTTTTACTCATTGCTTTGCTGTTAATTTATTTGAAATTCTTTCAAGAGAAATAAAAGATATGTTGGAATTGCCGTCATGCTTTATTGCTACGAAGCAATGACAGTAGCTCGATAAAGGTTTGATGAAACGTTAGAAATAGTTCACTAGATAGATACGTTTGTCAGGATGAAATATTATTGAGTCCGAGGTTAAATGCGTGATCAGAACGTTTATTGATTTATCATAGAGATTTAATTCATCTTTGCTTTCATGCTGACTGCCCATTGGCTTACTTTCGTATCAAGTGAAGTGTATGCAAGATACTTACTTCTCAAAGACCCTTTTGATTTTCATGTAGCAAAAATTTATTAAAATTCTCTTAAAATCTTTAAAAAAATTGTAATTTACTTCGTGATATTATAAAACAATTTCTCATTCTATTGTTACTTAGTTCTTTCTCTTTAATATAAAATAATATTATAAATGTATATCACACATGTACAATCCTTGCAAAGTAAATTGAAAATGGAAATATGTTTGTTACATTTTTAATAAATCATGTGCAAAAGATATATCTTTTTTTAAGAACATATTTTTATAATTTATTTGCTTTTTTGTTATGAAAAGTTTATTATTTTTAAAAATTATGATAAAAATCTTGATTTTTTTGTATAAGTACTTTAAGTTGTTTTGTAGATGAATAAAATTTATTTACCAAACAACTAATATCTACATCTCTGAATTTACATAAATCATATAAAGTGCTTATGTAAAAGATTCAAACTTTTGTTATTATTTTTAAATTACATTTCTATTACAATTTTAGCATATTTCTATTTTTAATTGAAATATAATTTCTGATTCAGCTACAAAATTGTTGCTCTTTTCTTTGTATTACTTTTAAGTGCAATGTGTAATTTTTTCATTACTTTGAAAATATGCGTAATACAGTCCTGACAATTAACATAAAACTTCTTGGCAGTTTACGACAATGTAGAGCTTAATGACAAATTTGCAAGTCCCCATTCATTCAAACTTTGCTTTGTGCGAGGATGCTTGCGTGTCTGGACACTGTATATTATTGTCGGGGAATAAACGATACACTTGCCACACCGTCGGCGCCGTCGCCTTATCGTTCGGACAATTAAAAGTATCTGCATCCCGCCAGCTGACGGCCGAGGTTTAATTCGACGCAAAGCGTGGCAATTGCTCCAACGAGATGAATTTAACCGCGGGGTCAACAGAACGTTTCCTTCGACCATGTTGATGCGCGGCCGCGAGCAGTATGTGCGATGAAAAGTGGCAAGAGCCAACGACCGTGTGTCTCGTGGACGTTCGGCATGCCTGGAATCCCGAGGCTCGAGAGAAAGTTCCTCGGACACAAGTTCCTTCAACCCTTAACGGGGCAAGAAGCTTCCATTCTCTCTTTTCATTTTTCCAAGAGTTGCAAGAAAATCGAGAAGACTCTATCTCATATTTGCGAATTTCTTTCTTGTTTCTTTCTTTCGTCTAATTAATAAGTTGACAGCTTTAGATCGGACAAAAATTAAAAGGTTAAGAAGAACGAAAGATAAGAAACATGATTTTTTTTCTTCGAAATAATTTTCTTGTGTGCCAAAAATCTATAAACGCTTTTTCAACACGAATTCAGTTATACGCTCGGTTATAAGCCGATTATAAGATATTTTGAGGGCTCTTTCCATGTTTAGTGCGTCTTGAAAATAATGCTGATAACTGAAAAAGAATGTAGCCCATTTCCTGATTTATATTAACTTCGTTTTCGATCACGTTTAGTCCACACTTCCGTCGTCCGCGGGAAGTCCTTTTTTTACAATCTTTTTCCAGCCACATTACACTTCCTGTCTTCTTTCTTTTAGAACCCGAGAAGCTCCAGATCATTCAGCAGTATCTGAAGTCGTCGACGAGCAGGTTGACAGAGCAGAACGATACTTCCGGTGAGCCGATCACGCCCGCGTTTCCGTACGACGAGTCAAATCTGACGACCGCGATGGCCAACGTGTCGTCGACGACGTTAACGTCGATGGCAGCAGAAATGTTCGCCGAGGATGTGTTCGTAGGCGCCCCTCTAAACTATTCCGGCGATCCGTCATTTCCGGGAAGTACTTCGCCGTCGAACGAAGGCGCGAAAACGGAAGCTGCGAGTCAGAGCGTTATTAATGCGACGAGGTATTGCGACGATTGCCTCGAGGGTGAGGTGTGCGTCGCCCTTGTCTACGAAGAGGTGCCGATATGCAGGAGCCCCCGCGACCCCGACGATCCCACCGGATGCGCTGGTTTCTGCGCCGTCAGCAAGCAGAAGTGCCACCGTCTCGACGTGGACGCTTTCAGGTTTGTCACCGTTATTTTTGATTGATAGTATCTAGGTTTATTTATCCTGGTTATCGATGGAAAAACATTAGTCGGCCAATCTTTCTGGCTACGTTGATAGTAACGCTTATGATCAAAATTGTAATTACACACATATACAGTTCTTTTATATTATTAACAATTTAATATTACAATAGAGGAAAAGGTGGCCCTTATTAAAAGAATAAGTTATATTTACTTTATTCGTTTACTTCATTCAATTTAACTTATGATCAATTTGTTATCTATTTCAGTGAATTTTTTTATCATTAAAGGTGTGTGGAGATTGAACACTACTGCCTGGATGACGAATGGACTTGCTCCAATATGTTGTGCATCCCTTTGGAGAAGCACTGCGACGGACATATGAATTGTTATGATCATTCAGATGAGTACGATTGCGGTAAGTACAAATAAGATTTAAAAAATGCAAGTAAAAATGAAATACATCGAAACAATTCATGTATTCATTTCTTTTTGAGGGGTATAAAATTTGTAAGGATTTTATTATATGAGGCTATTATAAATGAATTTTGAAATTATTTTACCCATTGACTTTACTTAGCTCTTTTACAAACAGTAAAGTCTTGAAACAAATCATTCAGAATTTTTTTTTATGGAGATGATAGATTTTGCAATGAAAAGCTTCGTCAAAAAGTGTTTTGATAATTAGTGACAATTAAATAGTAAAACCATGTAATTGATAATTACGAAGAAGAACAGCGTTAACATGCTTAAAGTATTACATAATTACATATAACATATATTGTACAATTAGTTACTGATTAATGTTAAAATGTGAATATCATTTGCTCGCGATCTCGAATTATCGTAAGCCGATCGCGTTTCCAATCGCCAATCTACATATGAGTTGTCTCTTATTAAAATATATCGCATTGCCCTAGTTCGTAGTGACCTATAACTTTCTGTTATCGGCTTCTCTTCTTTGCCATTATTTGCGAGGCTTCGGTAGTTTTTTCTTTTGTATCGTTTCAATCATATTTTTCGCGTTAAAGCGGAAAAGCACAATCCAGAATAAAAATCGTTCGATATCGATTTCGTATTATACAATATCGACGAGTTTAATAAAAAGCATTGCAAATTACGTGTGCCATATGGCCGAACTTGAGATATATTTTATCAGGCAAGCCGTAATAAAATATGGATATATAAATTATTTTTTTCTAAGAAAAAAATATTTTTCGCGACTTGATTTATTCGTAAAAAAAATCACAAGCATACGAAATTACTTTTAGAAACATATCATATGCACAAACTATATAAGAGAAAGGAAAATGCTCAGGATGAGGTATCAGTTATTGTAAGAAAGAAAAAAAATGACTTTTATATGATCAAGAATCTTTATTATTATTATTCAATATTCGTTTCTACAATTTCAAACGAGACGCATTATACTTTTGTGATAAATTATTTTTACAATTGATCACAAAAAAATTGGCAATCTGATCACTAGATTTTATATCGTGAATAGCTTGCGATATTTGACGTAGGTATCGGAATATGCAAATACAAAGTACGCGAAGCAAGTGGAATGTGATGTTATCGGGTATAGTACTACACGTTCTTTTTCAGTCTGCAATCTGGAGACGCATTTTCAGTGCAGTAACGAGACTTCCTGCCTTCCGTTGGAGAGGAGATGCGACGGAAAGATAGATTGCTGGGACGCGACCGACGAGATTAATTGCACGTTAGGTGAGCATTCCAGCGTCTTATAGCGATAAGGACAATCTAAGATGTCAAAATGTTGAACGAACGAAAATGTTACGCTACACGTTGTAATATGGTGGTGGAGCAGCGATTATCGTAGATTATTTGAGTTATGCAAATCACAATTGTAATGTAAAATAATAAAGAACTCGCCAAAGTTTCATGGTAACTGCCCGAATTACTGCCAGTGTCCAAAGTCGCTTTTATAATTGTAGTATCAGAATAAAAAGTATGAGAGCGTATTAAAAATGTTCTAATTTTAAACTAAAACTCTCACATATAAACATAAATAAATTTATGTTATTAAACACAGACTCCCAGACAGTAAATAGGAAGGCAATGTTAAGTACGGCAGTAATCAAATGAACAGTTTTAGAATATTAATCGATAAATTTGATACTTAAAAAAAATTTTTTTATTAATAAATGTCTGATAAGAATGTTACGTATCGAAAATATTTTAATGCTAAACTAAGATTATTATATAAATAAATCATATAAGTAAATATGTGTGGTGATACATAGGAAGACAATACTAGAAAAGTACTAGAATAGAGGGGAGGGCAATATTCAGGGTACGTATTATGAAACTGTTCGGAATGTGGATTCCGATCGGAATTATTCTATTTCCTCTAGAGAAATGTAACAGAAATCTAGGAAAGAATTGAATAATTTTGATTGGAATTTATTCCGAAAAATTCCATAATACATGCTCCAGACATGACTAACAGAACTGGCAGTAATTATATATTTTTCATATTTATATTTAAATAATCAATCAGTTTTCGTGCTTGTTGCTTTTATCTTGTGTATGTTAAAATTTTTATTTTTAAATAATGATGTGAAAAAGATTTATTATACATTTAGAAAATTATAAAATAAATATCAACTGCTCCTTACGGTGCATAGAACAGTAGCAATAGAGTTATGCTTTATTATCAAATATTGTATGCGTTATACATTTGAGTATTCTTTTAGTCAAGCACTTGTTTAAGTTTGGGAAGACATGATAATAGTACAGTAAAATCATTATTAATCTTCGCTAAAGTATTATTTGCAATAGATATTTTTTAAATTGTTTTTTTTCACAATTTTTGGGTTACTTAAACACTCTTTGAGCATACTTTATTTGCAAGATATTTAATATCTTTGCAAGATAAAAAAAATATTTGTAGAATATTTTGTACAAGATTACAAGCAGGAAAGTTATTCGTAGTCTTCCCTTCACATCGCTTTACAAAGATCCTTTTCAAAAGATTATTTTCTTTTTTCCTCGTAGGTCGTAATCTTGGTTGGTGTGAGTACATATTTATATTTGAAATGCACGTGTATTTTGCATGAAAGTCTGCACGCTAAATCTTTAACAATGCATGATTTCATTAATAATTTATTAATAGTTAAGATTAAGTTAAGATGAAATTGTTTAGTTTTCTTACATAATATTAGTATTCTTAGTATTCTATAGATACTTGAACATATGCAGAGACTAATCCATTTTTATTCGAAAAAATGCTTATGTTTGTTATTCTAATTAGCAAAAAATATGTAGAAGTAACATTTAAAAATATTGATTTCATGTGCATTTATAAAATAATTTTAAAATAATACTGTATAAACATTTTAGAAATATTATTTGGCGTATTTTTTTTGGAACATTATTAAAATGTTTTAAAAATTATCTTCAAATTATAGTCGGTTTTTTCCTTGATGTTGTATGCAACGTTAAATATGACATGTTTAAAAATTATTAAATCTCGTTATAATAACATGATAATAATGCTTTTATGTTTATTGAAACATTATATACAGATTTCGAATGAGAATGTTTAAAAAAAAAAGTTATTGATAAAGAAGTTAGATTTGCTGTGTAAATAATTGACGAATATAAAATTAGGTGTACAAATTTGACCAAAGACAAATTGCTGAAAAAATATTGATTTAAATAATTTTTATTTTTAATTCAGCTTGTCCCTTGGAAAGCGAATTTACGTGCAGTAATGGGGAATGCATACCAAAAATTCGCTTTTGTGATGGGTTGGCGGATTGCAGCGATGGATCAGACGAACCTCACGGATGTCAAGGGCGATGCAATAAACACGAATTTACATGCCAGTAATTCAATATTTTACGATATATTTTTATATAATAGATGCTATTGGAAAAAATGTTCTTTTACGAATATATATCTTTTTATGGAAGTGAATTCTTAATTTTCAGAATTCTTTTTTTAATTATTAATGACTTTTTTAGTGAATTATAAAATAATGAAATTTTTATTTTTTCTGTAAGATAAACTGTAACTCTACCATTAATTTTTAAAGGGCTAGACATATATATGGGCAATAAATTTGGAAACTGTGTGAAAGAAACACGTATATTACTTATATGTATCAATTTTACGTGAAAAATTCAAAATTTTAAAGGAAAAATGCTGGTTCTCTAAAGATTTAATGTGTCATGCATTTAAATTAAAAAATCTTTAATTTATTTTGATTTTTAGATATATCGAAAGAAACTTGAATATTTGAATTTAGCATATTGCGTTTTTGGAAAAAATAAGAATGCCTTTATAAAAATACTAGAAAATAATTCGTGAAATTTTTTTGTTGCACAGAAACCGTAGATGTATTACGAAAGGAATGAAGTGTAATGGAATTGATGATTGCGGAGATGGTTCGGATGAGAGACACTGCAAAGACCGGTTTACTTAGTATTTATACATGAAAGAAGACATTGCCAATCAGAGAAGGATCAAATGCAGTATTTTATACAAATAAATGTATGTAATGTATATAGCGTGATGTATAGAGACAGAAATATGACAATATATATATTGAATCGCTTTATTTATTGAATTTAGTGTTACACAAATATCCTTTCTTTTTTATTTTTTGCCCCTTTATTTCTTAAGAATTAAAGTAAAAGAATACATCGGTGAATCATTGTGATCATTTTATTATATTATTAAGTCTAAGACATGTTCACATACATTATAAACGAGAATTATAAATATTAACCTGATTCTCACTTGCTCGTTTTATTGTAATTTTTACAAATATTATGATTATATATAAATAAATGTTATATTCTTGTTCTCTCTTTTTCATGGAAAAACGAAAAACTTTAATTTTATGTAAGATACATCATTATCAACATAAGTGATTTAATGAAGCATACATTTTATCATCTAAATCTGCTTGATATTGAAAACAATTGTGAAATTCAAGTAATATATAAAACACATAATATATTTTATTAAGACAGTGTCAGACTACATACATAATTAATGATTGATAAGAAATAAGTGAAAATTCATCGTTTGGTTGAATCATTATTATCTGTTTGCAATTTATACCATTTATTTAATAACATTTTAACTTTGTGCATAAATTTTGACTAATTTACATGGGGAAAAACGTTGTCAAAGTTTTTTGTTATTAATTCGTGAATTTCAGGATAATCTATATATTAACTTAAATATATAAATTGAAAACTGAAGAAATCACTATGAATTAAACAAATTTAATCCACTAACAACTGATTCCTTTAGAGTGCAATTTCTTAATTTTCAAAAATTTCGTGACGAATTGAGAGACTGAATAAAGTTATAAATGATAACTTGAAAGTCGGTCTATTCATAATACTCACTTATTTAATATGGATATCCTGAGTCACGAATTATGAATTGTGTATAAATTATTAATAGTTTTATACATCCTTTGCAAATTTGACTTTTTTACTTTTACTCGATTGATCAACGTTTTAAATCTTGGTCTTTTGTATACAAACTATGTGTAGCATATTTTTCTTCTCATAATCCTTTTTAGAAAATACTGAATACCCATATACGCTTACTAATACTAATTTTATTTTGGAAATTGTTTAATAATTGTAAATACCTATATACACAGGTATGCAATGTACACACTTGTGAACGACTTACAGAAAAATGTTGCTGTTTCAATGTGGTTCTAAGATGTGTCTATACATATATTTTTTTCATATTATATCAATCGATATAAATCAATCATATCGTATCTTCAATCAGCTTATAGAAATTCATCCGGTTCCCGTGGTGCATCGAGGTCTCGATAATGTATGACTGGTCGGAAATCGCCACTGCAATATGAAATCTTTATTAGAAAAATAATATTGATATTATTGCACTCATATATATGCAAAACAATAAATACAATAATAAAATATATAATTAAAAGAATCGTTACGTTAAAATAAATTACACGTAAATTTGTTTTTAATCTTAATGTACATAATGTATGCGTGTATTTATGTGTAAAAGGTGTCAAAAAATTAAAATTTTTTGCACGCATAATTATACAATAATAAAGTTTGTTGATAAATATTTGATAATCGCATGTATTATTAAAAATAATACTTAAAATACAATTTGTATTTTTTATCATACATAATGTGCCATGGAGCATGATGCCATGATATTTCATAACATTCGACCAACCAGACATAGGGTTGAACGGAAATGGGACAAAATAAAATAACAAATTTAAGAGTAACACACAAACAAGTTTATTTGTTATTCATATTATAAATTTGCAGCATCAATAGATCCTTAAACTTGTTTTATGAATAAGATTCATTTTATGCATAAAAATTAATTTGTTTATAATTTTAAAATTTTTATTAAAAAAATAAAACTGTATTTTTCTACAAAAATACAAAATGATTTTTTATCACATATTAATATTTCAAGAAGTTAAATCTGGAATTTAAAACAAGAATTTTCATGGGTCAATTTAGGTTTTATGTCCTCAGTTATAATTAAAAAAGATGCACAAAGTACGTCTGCTTTGTTATAATAAAGTTCAAATTCTCTTCATATATTTATTTTTTTATTTTGGATTTGTGATTTATTCCTGAAACATTTATATTTAAATAAAATTCATCCTGTTAATATTCAGTATATGTATATTGATGCATGAAGATATACATTTCTTTTTCTATTTGTTTTTAAATAATAATACCGGATCTCGAGATGCGCATCAAATAAATTTGATTTATATTATAAATAACGCTTAAAAAATTTATGCTAATTCTGTAGTATATTTTCTTGTTCGCATTAATTTACGTTATTTACTTCTTTTATCATAGTGTGTTACGTAAGTCAATATATATTTTAGTAGAAAATCTGTAATAGTATGTATTTTTATGATTGCTTAAGGGCCGGTTGTTCCAACTTTTTGGTAAACTTACCTACCAGGTAAGCATGTGTCTATCTTAATTTCTTTTCTTAAATAAATAAAGACAAATATATATTTATCTGATAGGTAAGTTTACTAAGAAGTTGGAACAATCGACCCTAACTGCATGATCAAGTTATTTGCGTGGATATATTGACAAAGCTTAAAACATGTCCATGTCCGGCTGGTCCAAGTCATTATAACTAATAAGAGGTCTTGATGTATCTGGAGCAGCTCTGTAAAATATTGTATCACCATGTTCAGTTTATCAACTCGAACGGGCCAAAGATATATTATCGAAATTTTGAATTTTGTTTTAATTCTAATGTGATTTTATACTAAAAAAGAAATTAAATATTAATTGTGCAGATTATTTTTATAATCATGCGATTATTTCTATGTACTTACTATTTTGTTGACTTTATCAATTTGCACTAAAACAAAAAAGGGAGTATTTTATCTTACCGTCCTCGATTAAATCCACCACGATTAGAACGTGGCGCACTAAATCCAAATCCGCCACCATAACCGGAACCATAATTGTTCCTGTTACCGCCAAATCCACCACTGTAACTTCCGAATCTAGAAATATTTGCGGATGTTTGCGCTGAGTACCTTAATTACGTTAATTTTATGTTATCTCCATGTTATTAATTACAGAATTATACAGAACGTAAAAATTGTATTTTTAAAAACACACAATAATAATCGGAGCCATTTCTTACATATTTTCCATTGCTTATTAATAACTTTTACTCACGAGCTGCACCCATATGGAGCAAAATTGTCACGTGATCCTTCTCTCAATGGAGCTTTGTTACCAGGATGCTCGGGAAGTTGAGGCCTTTTTGGGTCTCTTAAATAATTATTAAAATATTCAGCTTCCGCTTTCACTTCTGCGACCTTTTCAGAATGCTTGTTAAAGATATGTTTACGAATAAAATCGGGGCCTTTAAATTTCTTTCCACTAAGAGGACACAACCACTTATCTTTCGACAATTCTTGAGTGTTAGCTTGAACGAACTTTTCGACCTCACTGTTTTATATATTAAGGAAATATTTAAATTAAAAATTATTTCAAATTTATTGTTGTTATTATATCATATATCTCAATAATAAAAACACATTGAAAAAAAGGATACGCTTCGGCGTTTTTCGCGCCTAGTTTTTCGAAGTCTTCATCAGATAAAGTAGCAACCGGTTGTAGAAAGGCAGACATTTTGCTCTCGAAGTTGCGACAATATTCCGTTAATTCTGCACTTGAAACTTTGGCGGTAGGTGGAGATCCCCTCACATGCATTATTCCGCATCTATTTGGCATCTCATCCTCGTTTGGATATTCGCAATGATTGTAATAATCGACGGAATGAACAATCCGTAAGTACAACACTAATCTGTCTAATACCTGTAATAGAATAAACACAATGTGTTTATTGATAAGCATAATATAATTTCTTAAATTATATTCTATAATTTCGATCTCAATCTTATATAAGTTTAATTTACCTTGATTAGAACTGGATCTCTTTCGATTGAACTGTCTCCGTCGCCACCCAACTGACCTTCCTCTTGTTCACTTGACATACCTAGTAATTCCTCTTCTTCGGCTGAAGCTTCTTCTATCAAGTAGTCTGTTATGTTTTTCAATACTGGATTTTTAGATGATAATCCGAAAGCCTAAAATAACACGCAAAATTGTACATAAAAATATAAAAATAAAATTTTTGCTTCTATTGATATGTAACATATATAAACGCAAATTTTTCTTACAGCTTGTTCAACTTCATTGCTACTTTGAGTAGTTTTGCTCTCTTCTTCCTGTTTCGTTACGTTTTCATCCTTCTTCTCTTCTTTCCATAGTCCTATCTTATTATCCAAATTGTGAACAATTTTGGCGCTAAGTTTAATATCATGTCGAACTATTTGCTTGTGAGACGTCAAACCATTCACTGAACGAATACGTCGTGATAGATCTCTATTTACTATTGCACCAAGCTCACAATCACGTAGCTGGATACGAGACAAATTAAAAGCATGTTTCTTTTTGTATTTAATAACAAATACACATATCAATATAAACTCACTCTAATATTATTTAAACTCCAGCAGATTTCTTTGATGTTCACTTGTCTCTCAAATGAGACCCAGCCACGACGGAACCATCGTCTCTCCGGCTGTGGATCCGCTATAGCCACACGTAAGAACCCAGGATATCGCTTACACATCTATCCGATAAACGTAATCAACTGATAAATATCGATAATCGAATGTGTGTGTGTGTGTGTGTGTGTGTGTGTGTGTGTGTGTGTGTGTGTGTGTGTCGTTAATATGAAAGAATAAAATAAAAATAAAAATGTATATTATTTAAGTATTTATATACAAAATGTATTTATAAAGATTTCAACTAACCGCTTCGACTTCTGCCTTAGTAATGGTTGGCGCCAAGTTACGAAGAAAGATGCTACTGGTTTTATGCAAAGCTCTAGGTTCTTTCTCTTTATCTTCACTAGCTAAATCAATCACTGCTTCTGGCTCAATTGCAGATTTTTTATTATTTTTCGCTTCTGCTTCCGTTTTAATTTCCTGTTTCTCCACTTTAACGTCTTTTTCGTCAGCATCCGTATTATTAGTTTCTACCTTTTCATTCGCAGCTGTAATGATAATTGTAATTGGTATAAAATAAATACGAATGCAATACTTTGTTAACACATAAACGTTTTCACAAAGATATAATTCATAAAGATAAAATTGGACTGATTATACTTACGAGTCTCTACTTTCGGTGTGTCCAGTTTATTGCTGTCACTACCAGAGGAACTACTACTGCTGCTACTACTGCTACTACTATTGCTGTCAGTACGTTTACGCTTTCTTGATTTTTCCGATTTTTCTGCTGTAATAAAATGACTTGTGACATATACGTAAGCAGAGAAAAACTTCATACAATATTTTATATATTTATTATTTATGATACATACGAGGCTTATCATCACCGTCAGCTTCTTCTACATCTTTTTTATTCTTTGTATCTTCATTTTCCTTGTTTTTGTTCAAATTAGATTCAGCATTTTCATCCTTTACTGAGCTTTCAACTTCTATATTAGCATTTTGATCATTCTTGGAATCTTTTTCATCACGCTGAGAGTCGTCGGCTTTATTTTCCTCACTAAAATAAAATTAATAGAAATAACCAATACCAGTTAATAGTGTTAATATTATTCCTTTTTATATTTCTCACACAATTCTCTTAAAATATATGTAAAAATAAAATATAGCATTATACAATACCTAATTTCAGATTTTTTTTCTATAGAAGTTTTTCTTTTGAAATCCTCTTTTTCTTTCAGAACGTCTTTAGTTATTATAGGTTTAAATGGTTTAACATTTAAAATTTGTAAATCTTCCTCTGTCCCCCCCTCCAGTTTAATAACTACTGCATCTAGAAGGTGCAATAATATGTCTGCTTGATCGGCATCAACAGATACCTTGTCTATGTCTCCTGTGTTTAGCAATTCCAGGAAAATGTCCACGCGTTTCTAAAATAAAATCAAGATTTTTATTAGTCGGGAAAATATGTCGATAACAAAATTTGAAAATTTGAAAAAGGACACATTTTAACATTGCATTTACCTTAAGCGCTGCTACTTGTTCTTCTTTCCTTTTTACTGACTCCTCAGGATGATACTTTATTTTGAACCTGGTGATCAATAGAAAAAACACAATAAACGGATATCCACGAAAGAAACAATCAATATAATATAATAATATTAAACAAGTCCAGAATAAAAACACACATACGTATCAATGATGCAGCTAGTTCTGTAATTTAAAAAAGGCAACGCGAATGAAAACGTGGATCAAATTAGCGCATCTTTTCATGATACATGCATGCAAGATATGAGGTAAAACATCAACATGTAAAACATTATAAAGAAATATCTCAATATGGCACGGGAAATAAAGAAAAATTGAAAGCGTAGATATATGTTTCATTTCCTCATATCGTGCATGCATATGCATATTCGCGAGATAAACATTTTTGAATATTATATAATTCAATACAATTATATAATTCTCAATATGTTTTACCTACAGTAACTTATATGCATATTAAATCTATTACTCTATATACAGCAGAGTGCGTCTAGAGCAAACTATTCGCGCAAAAGATAAAACGTTAATAAGTTTAAAAATTATAACCCTTTATATTAGATTGTCATAAATATACAATCTCTTAAACCAAGTTTTAATCAACCGTAAATCGTTGTTTTATGATATTACAAGTCCATATGTCAGAATGTTTAGAAATATACCTTACAATATTTGAGTGCCACGCAGCGCGATCGCGCTGTTCATTTTCATGTCGAAAAGTGCTAACAAGCGTCTCATTAAATTTAATTTTGGCTGTACTGCAATTCTTAAAATTTAATTACGTTTTACAATTAAAGTATTCTTTTTATAAAAAATGGATAAAAAACTGTACACATATGATAAATAGCTTTCAAACGTAGAATAGAAAAAGTGCGAACGCGCCGCTTGGCATTTTTGTACAGGTTTTTATGATCATCTTTGGCACTCAAACAGTTAAATGATCGGTAATATCAACATTGTCAGAGTGGAGCCTCACCTGTAGTCATATTTCTACTCGCATTCAGTTTTCTCGTCGACACAGAGTCTTATCGACAAAGACAGTATATGCTCGAATATAAAAATAAATAACGGGTTTAGAACGCGGCCTATACGCGAGCAATATTTGGGCTTTGCGCGCCCAGCTCGCAATTTATTTAGCTACCTAACAGGCACCTTCGTGTCTTCAGCGATGCGCGAGACGCGAAATTCATAAAGTATCGTACGAGAAAATAAACGAGCGAGATGACCCAAGGTATAAGGCGATGGCGGCGATATGCTGTAGGGATAGACAGAGCGGATCATATTGTTTGAAATTAGCTACAATACATTGTATCTGCAAGTAATTAGAGATTGTAAATCGTCATCCATCTCTCTTCCAGACATGTAGTCGTACACGTACATACATGCGTGGACAGAGTTCTTTCTATGCAACCGATCTCCTGCAGTGGCATTACTTAAAAGTATTCATTGTTTACTTGGTTACGATTTTACGTCAACGTTGATCATTAACTCGATAGCAAAATAGTGTTTTAGCCATGCTAAAAATAAATTCTATATTGTTATTTATTAAAAACGTCATAATAAGATTTGAGTGAATGAATAATATAATGATGCAACTCCTAAAAATGTATGTACATGTGTGAAAAATAAGAATATAAGAATTAATATACCATTCTTCGTCTTTATGGGCGACAAAGAACTCATTCAACTGCTGCCTTCTGAATTCCAATTTGTACTCGTTGTAGCGCTTAATTGCCTCCTCATCAGTAATAGTATCCTCTTGAGTACCGAGAAACGCTTTGAATGACATCATGGGTGGTTGGGTTTCAACATTTGAATTACTGAAATTTCCAGCAACCTCTCGACTGAAAATAATCGTAGATGTATTCCCCAAAGATGATTACACTATTACAAGAATTAATTTATAATACAATTTTGAATTTATTTAATACTTTTGCTATTAAATGAGATACATTGCGCTATATAAAATATTTTTACTTTATATACAATATTTTACTATTAAATGGAATGGAATATTTTTCTCTTTAAATATAGTAAACTTCTCTTTAAACAGAAGTACTATTGTTTTCTGTATTTAATGAGATTTTTGCTTATAAATGTAAATACCTTAACTTAGCTAATAATTTTGGAGTCAAGCGACTCCGTTTTGGCGGAATTCTTATAAATCCTGCCCTTCTCATCAACATAGCTATTTGTCATAAAATCAGACAAAATTCAGAAGAAAAGATCTCTGGACATGACACATAAACAAAATAAACAAACCTGCTGCTATTATTATGGTTTCCATAGTGATGGTTGCCATGGTGAGGGGAGGTGTAATTATCTGGGCTCCAGGAATTTCCACCGCTACCGCCACCGCCACCACCGCCGCCACCACCACCTGCACCGCCACCACTTCCACCATAATAATCATGTCCATATCTTGGTCTGTCGTCCCACTCAGCAAATCGCATTCTCTTCATAGGTGGCCCCATGTCTTGGGATCTCGAAGGGCTGTAACGATCACGTCCTCCACTTCCACCACCTCGATACTCCCGATAATCCGGACGCTGTCGGGGACGGCTCGACCATTCTCTATAAGAATCACGATCAGTGTGACTAGAACAGCAACAGTAAAAAACGTAACAAAAGGAAATACAAACAGCTTGTGGCAATTCTTTTTATTTCTTTTTATGTGACAAAAAATATAGCAAATTTGTGCAACAGATTGCGTATATTATAAAGAGCAAGAATTTTAACAACTACTGTAATTTAATAAGGTCAAGTGTATATAAAACATATTATTTGTACTACCTGTCTACCCAATCATCACGTCTGCGATCATCCCTGCGCTCCCGTGAATATGATTCTGTCCTCTCACCTCTGAACTTGTCGCGCCTCTTTCTGTCATATTCATCATCAGAGTCTGCCATCTTTGCAAAGTGTTAAAACTTTATATCTGAAAAAATGCATGCAAGTATTTAATTAATATACACAACAATATATATAAGATTTTAACAATCCCTAGATGTTCAATATTATTGCACAATATTATTGTTGATAGTCCGAGAACTATATCGAGTTTCTTTTGCATTAGCTAAAAGAACATTGTACAATATTATTGACCGTTTAAGGACCGCTTTAAGGTTAGGTGCAAAGTTGTAACGTGAACTAATATGGGGATCTTTTTCTACGAAATCAGGATGAGAGGATTGGCGACGAATAGAGTTTTCTTCCGCGCAGGCGATTAACCAAATTCGACGATGCTATTAGAATATTAAAATTGAAGAACCGCCCATCCGGAAAGGACGCGATCGCTGGGAATAGCCGAGGGAACAGCCATCGCTGCGTTTTAACGCGTGTTCTGCTGTTTCATCCAAGAAAAATAGCTATCGCGCATAGTAAAGTATGGAGTATTAAATAACAATTGTTGATTTTTTTTTTACTTACGCCGTATGTGCTAATTCACGCCGAAGAAAAAAACCGTACAAGAAATTCAGGTAAGTAGACCGGGAACACTCTGCATCACTACACTCGGCCACAGTCGATCCAAGTCGATCTCCGTCTATGTGCGTGAAGTTGCGTGAACATCGCCGTCGGCGCTGTCGATTCGACTCTCACGTCTCGAATTGGCGCCGTTGCACGAACGCGGAAAATTCAAAATTTTAAGTGCAACAGACTCGAAACATGTAGGCACTTGAGACAAACTGCTTTGCTATTATTAAAATAATTAAGAAAAGTATATAATATTCGAAATTATATTATTACTTTTTAAAATATTATCAATATCTTTTCCGCATAAATTTAATATTGGAAGATAGTGTCGATTAATAATAATCATAATAATATCGGTTTTAAATAGTTTTGTGACGTTGCTCTTATTAGATTCCTTAAATATTTTTGCTTTTTTATATATAAGTATTATCACAAAGTAATATTGTATACTTATAGATAATCTATTAATTGCTTTTTTTTAATTTTTTTTTATACACATAATACTGAAAAAAAGAGTTGTTAATTTGACTAAATTTTTCAACTTGATCAAATGTCTTTGTATAGTATAGTTGAAGCATTTATACATTTGATTTAAATAAATGAAATATTTGAACTATAATTCAAGTATTTATATATTTAACTAAAAAAAAAATATATATATATACATATGTATATGTATTATATGTATGTATATGTATTATACTGAAATACATATGTATATTTATATAATATACATATATGAAATAACAAAATTTAATCAAGTTAAAAAATTTAGTCAAATAAACTTATACTTTTTTTTTCTATGTACATGCGATTTATAAAACATTAAAATATGTTATTACTATAATATCGTAGGCTTGTAAATGTTAATTTTTAAGTACATTAATTCATGAAAGATTAATCTTTCATAATAGATATGTAAGCCTAATTTTAATCTTTCATATTAGATATCTAAGCAGGGCCATATCGTGCAGGTATTTCACACAAAGGCGTCTGATCAATCGTAAGACGCTATATTTCAAAACAATAAATTGTTATATGTCATGCTTCATATTGAAGTGTCATAATATGTAACATATCATAAGGATGTCATCATGATTTTATTTGTCACCTATATAAGCATGTATAAGACACCTAGCTTTATTTATGATATCATCGGATGACACATGATCCTTTTATAATTTTTATATTATGATTTCTATGTTTTACTTGAAGTTATGGATACGTTATACTTTTGATAGTGAAATGTTAAAGTAAAAAAGCAAAGCAACATTTTAGGTATAGTTTGACAGTGTGACATTGTGTATATAATTAAACAGTACTAATCGATAAATTTTTCTAAGAAATGTTTAAGAATTTAAGATTGATCCAAATAAAACGTACGTCCTTCTATGCTTTTTTATTATTAAATTTAGTTTATTTAATTTCTTTCCTAATATTAAAACGTTGACAGTTTATTTATTTATGAGAAGAAATCTAATTACGGTAAATAGAGTGAGGATTGTTTCTCTTTTGTGTAGATTATTATTAATTAAAAAGACATTTGTTGTGCTATCCATAAAAAAAATTTTAATTGTGCCTCTTTGACGCTTGTCAGAAGAGTAGTAACGTTATCCTTTAGAAAAATATATTTTTAATATATAAATTAGATTTAGTTTAATATTTATATTTTTATGAAATAATATTTCTATGAAATAGTATTAAAATGATATAAAAGAATAATTGTATCTTTATTTAAAACTATTAAATTATATAGCAAACATTAAAGAATTAAATTTGAGATTTAAAGTGCATTACACACACATACACACACATTTTGTTAAAATTATTTATTCATAAAATAATATCTTAACAAGAATATCGCAACTATGACATGACAATTAAATCTTTAAAAGAATGACATAGTAATCCTTTTAATTTGACAGATAAATTATTACGCACGGTAGTATCCTCTAAGATTATTCTGCATCCGGTATTGCGTGAATTTTGTTGATTGTACGATTAATCTGTTAACACGGATGTAACACGTGGTAATAATAGAAAATTGAAATCTTCGTTTCTCGATAACATCACAGCATGTTTTTACATTATGTGACGGTAAGTGGAATTTGTGGCCACATATTTTTATACTGTGTTTTCCCCAATTATGATCGTAGATGCTTTAGCATCCAGGATATCGGCGCGTAGAGAAGACACGAGAGAGATGTTACAGCATTTAAATTCTAAAGATACGCATCACACATACACTATTGCGGATTTATTGTTATTATTATTATCATTATTATTATTTTTATTATTGTTATTATTATACAACAAATCGTAATTTTGTTTTTGTTGTTTTATATGCACGCGTATCGATCATATAACTGTCTTCGACATTTATATTATCGAGGTTCGCACTGACAATGCAAAAAGAATTCCGACGTATTTTGATGTAAATGATTCGCTAAAAAACCAATCCTCTGTTGTTGAAACACATTCCACATAATCTGCAATATTATAATCTAATCGTGGGAGTATCGATGAATAGAGAAATGAACATGTATGCCATTAATTGGAATGGATATGACATAAATTTGCTCTTAATTTTTCTAAAAATAGAAATGATCCGACAAACAAACGTTGATAAAATAAATCAATTATGTTTGAAAGAAAACCAATTTAGTTATTGTTGCCTGTAAAAAATCGTTGTAATTAAATTTTAAATCAATTCATACACGCGTACTTTTTAATATATGTTATTTACACAAGAATTGCAACTGCAATTTATGTGTAAATATACACAACGCTGTAATCGACAATAAGCGGCGTACCTTCTGAAGTAATAATTTGATAATTTCAGTATATCTAAGCTGCAACACGCAATGATGATAATTTGTAATAATTATTTAAATTTAAACACGATACTTCGTAAGTTGTGCTTCAAACAATGGAAAATAGTAAATCATGAGTGATCGTTTTTTCTATCAGCATTGATCAACAAGTACAAAGTTATTTAACGATAACATTTCGAGATAAAAATGCATGTAAGATTTCAATAATAAAATGTTAAAATTGAAGTAAATAGCGTATTAACATTAAATCGGTTTTATATTAAATATATTTTAGACAACGTCTCAAATTTTACAAGAAAATTTAGAATAATATTTTAGTTGTACATAATTCTATGTTCTATAATACGAAAAACATTTGAAAAATTAAAAAAAATACATGTTAAGAAAACATTTCTAAAAATATGTGGCATATAAAAATATAAATAAAGTAAAATTTTATCTATTAAGAACCAGTGTTGTTCCACCTTCAGATAAACTATGCAGTTACTATGTAGTAATTTATGTAATGGATAATGGATATGTAATAGATGTAATGGATTTCTTTAGATGCAATAATGAATGTTTCTATTATATGTTTGTGTGTAGACATATACATTTAATCATTTATAGATGAATTACCGCATATTTTGTGTAAAGATAAAACAATTGGTCCTATCCTAAACTCACACTAAATATAAATTATTTAAAATGGATTTTACAAGCAAAAAAATACTATTTGTCGGTTTTTAAAGTTCCAAATTCACCATCAAGAATTTTTAATAAATAATTTTCTTTTTAGAAGAAGAAATAAAATTTTATTACTCTTTACTGCGCTAACAAATAATTATTCAAAAGATATTAAGATTTCTTTGAACCAGGAAATAATATAGATACACCATCAATAAACAGACCATAATATATATTTAATTAATTTATATTTAACAACAAAACTATTATTTACTAAGAATTATATACTATATACTATTATTATACTATTATTTACATTGTGTGGCAAACGAATAAAACTGCGATAGCCTCTTATGCGAGATGAGTACAAAACGCGTATAATTCGCATCATTCGCTCACGGCATGCCATACAGGATGCGTAAACGTGACGAGCATTGAAGTCTCTCCTGGGGAAACTCCTAAAGAATGATGACGCAGTCATCTCTGACCGCGATGGACCGTCTCAAACCTGTCCTGTCCGTTTCTGCTACACTGCACCTGCCGTTTCTATTATCTCATTCGTCTGATGGTAGTAAATAATAGAAACAATAATTACTCATTGTCCGACAATGTACAAATGTCTATGGCTGCGTCGCCGAGGATGCTACCTTCGCGGATTGCTCGCGGCGGCGGATCCCTTTCACCGCTGGGGGTATCCTTATATATACGAGCTTTTGGCCAGGACAACTCTTGGCAATGGATCGACAATCGACGCGACAGTGCAAACGAAGCAACCGGTAAAGCAACATTTGCGAACCGGCCTCCGCCGTGATCGCTGAGATGTGGACCCACAGCTTGAAGTGTTCCTCGGTGGTGTTTTTCGCGTGCGCGTTTCTCGCCGGCTCAGGTAGTTTCCCATGCCGCAAAATTTATTTTGCGTAAATATTTGTTGTTTAGATCAGGCGAGTCATATTTTCAAAACAATTAAAACACGATTGCACGTGCATTTGTATTTAAAAAAATGTTTTAGATATTTATCTATTATTAATTTTATATGTCTCTTCTTCGGTTCTGTATTGAGTGAGATAGATATAAATAGGGGAAAAATATTAAATATTTATATAAATAAATTAATTAATTAAAAAAGAAAAACGCGTATTTTAAAACAGAGTAATTTGCATTTGGTCGAATAACATTAATTTTTATTTTTAAAAATTAATTACGTTGATAATTATTAAGTTCAAAGAAATATATTAATTAATATAATTTTAATCATAATATAATTTATAATCAAAGCTATTTAGTAAAGTATATTTTGTAGATTAAATTTAATAATTTTAATATATTATTATTTATCAAAATTATGAATTAAATGTTTTAAATTTTAAGTGCAACGCTCAACAGACAATGAAGGCAATAGCGGCGTCTTTAGTATGTATAGGTAATTCTTGCTTTGTGTGCTACGCAATGAAATCATCTTTATAAATAATATTGGAGGCCATCTCCTTGGTGCTATCGCGTCATAATCGTATATATGGTTATTGATCTACGGAGGAGTACAATCCTTTTCACGTGTATTGTGAAATACTTTCTGTTACACAAATTATTAAAAATTTACCTTCACTAATCTTCGTTCAAAAAGTGACAAGGTAGAATTTATTGAACAAATGGGATATATCCGATTAGTTTTATTTTCGTGAGAATAAAGTAGGGTTACAATATTTCTGTTGCGCTATACAAATTTTGACACTTTACATTCGATTATTCTATGTGAAAATATTTCGGCGGCGTTAATGCGGATATATGTATGCACATAAAATGAATATTAAGTGCGTGAAGTTTATTGTCTGTCAGTTGTAAAACTTCCACATAAAAGTTCGAATAAAGAGGAAGAAACGAATAAAGAAACGTATATCATAAAATTTAAACACTGTTAAAAGTATTTAATTACGATGTATTCTTACTAATTTTTTTAGGTAGTGTAACAGGCAGCGCGGACGATAAAGCCGGTGCATTTGCATTGAGCAGCGCCGGTGCATTTGCGTCAAGTAGCGCCGGTGCATTTGCATCAAGCAACGCTGGTACGCTTGAAGATGCAAGAAATATTCCTGGTGCTCAGGATAGACATAAAGGGATTCGCAGCTACGACAGCACAGGTTTTCCTCACGATAGCAATGTTAATCGTGATGTAAAATCTTACGGCACGCCTTCGGGACACGGCGCCAGTTATGATCACGGAATAAAAGGCGGAGATCATGGCTATAATAAGAACGCTGATGGCTGCTCTAAATGCAAATGGGAGAACGACGATTACTGGGAACGGGATGAGCCGGAAAAGGAGGGGGACGAAAATGACGGGGATGAATGCGATGACGGTCAATACAGGCCCGAACACCATCACGGTCCTGGTGGAAGACCTAAATCGCGGCCATCTGGGGTGCACAAGACGGGACCTGCAGGTGTTGATGACGGAACCGGCAGCCCCAGCGATTTTTCAGGCGGTATCAACTATCCGGCTACGGGCCCAGGATATACGAGGCCAATCAATGGCTATGTAACCACATCAAAACCTAGCTCTAGTTGGAATACTCCATTCGCTGATGCCTCAAAGTCCGGATACGGCGGCGTAACTCCACCTGCCTTTGGAACGACACCGAGCTCTTGGTCCGACTGGAACAGAAGACCAACACCGGGTGGCTCTCCATCAAAGCCCATCTGGGATGGTGGTCACAACAGGAGATTTCCTTCTTCGCAGGGACCTGGTGCACCTGCCCCGAATTTCAGCGCAATGTCCAAACCCGGACAAGGATGGAATCAATTTCCAAGCGGTACTTCTGCAGGATCATATGCAGGAAGTGGTGTATTACCTCCAAGTAATTATGGAAATCCACAAGAAAATAAGAATAAGCTTTATGGACAACCTGTACCATATCCAGCAAGTGGTGTATCTCCTCCAAGTAATTATGGAAATCCACAGCCAAATCAAAACAGGCCTTATGGACAATCTGTACCACATCCAGCAAGTGGTGTATCTCCTCCAAGTAATTATGGAAATCCACAGCCAAATCAAAACAGGCTTTATGGACAATCTGTACCACATCCAGCAAGTGGTGTATCTCCTCCAAGTAATTATGGAAATCCACAGCCAAATCAAAACAGGCTTTATGGACAATCTGTACCACATCCAGCAAGTGGTGTATCTCCTCCAAGTAATTATGGAAATCCACAGGCAAATCAGAACAGGCCTTATGGACAACCTGTAACACAAAGTGCGTATTTATAATTTAATATTACTATTGCTTATAATTATTGATGCAAATAATATTATTATATAATTATTTATAAGAATAAATTTAAAAAACTATACAGAATAATTTTTTATTAACTTTTATTAACTTTTATTTAATATAATGTAATAAAATAGTTGAGCATATCTATTAGCGTTAAATTTTTAAAATGTCTTGATAAAAGAATTGACATGATACCATATTTTAAATAATTTGTTGTATTTTATGTTTATAAAGATTTATGAAAAAATACATTTTTCAGATTTTTTAGATTTTATAATTTTTTTCAAAAATTATATAAAATAAGAAAATTTAAAAATCTTAGGCTATTTCAGAATTTACATGTATAAAGAATTTTAGAAAAGATATAAATATTCTAAGCACTTCTGAAAAGTTTCCTAATTTGTATAAAAATTTTACAAAAAATTTTTTTTAGAAAAAGTAATAAAATTATACAGAAATTCTGAAATTTATGTAGAAATCCTAAAAAGTTATATAAAAAATTTTATAAAAATTTTTTACCAAGGCGTTAATAAACAATAAATGGTTCTGTCTATAGGCACATATGCAGGTGCTTATGCTGGAGCAAGTGTAACCTCTGGTGTTGGAAGTCCTTCTGGAGAACCATCTAATTTTGGGAGAAAAGATCATCCATTTGGCCTTTACAAGCCAGTAAATACCCAAACACCACATGGACCGTACACTGGGATAAATCAGACACCTTCCAATAGAGATAGCGGCTATTATGGTCTAGGAAGTTACAACAAACCTGAACCTAGTCCTCACAGTACATTGTCTACAACTGTAACAAATACTTTTGCAACTACGAAAGGACCATATGGCAGAATTGATTCATCTAAAACTGTTCCTGGAACTCAAAGTAATCCATTTCCTGGAAAGTCACCTGGATCACCAACTGGAAGTGGCGTTTATGAACATCCGAGTGTGACTAAGCCGAGTGGAACCACTAGCTCTTGGTTAGGTACTGGTCAGACTGGAAGCGGAAGTAGTACTTGGCATAGTACAGGAACTACTCCACATATTGGATTTCCAACATCGAATATTGGATTCGGAACAACTAAAACTCCATTTAGTCACGTTAACACTCCAAGTTCTGTATTAACGGCGCCATACGACGGAACAGAACCAAAACGACCTAATTTTAATTTTGCGAGTAGCAGCGCAACTGCAAGCGCTGGTTCAAATGCGTTTCCTAGTACTCCTAGCATAACTGGAACAACATCGTTACATGGTACAACACCAGTGCACAGAGGTTCAAATTATACTCCTAGTGTTAAAGGTTATATTGGAACCAGACCTACATATGGAACTGTTCCTCATGGTACACATCCAAATATTGGAAGCGGTACTTGGCCTAGCGGACAGCCCGAAAGCAATATTGGACCTTGGTTTAGTGGTAAACCTGGAAGTGGAATTACACCTGAAGGGCATTCTCCAGGCACTAGTGAAATTTTGCCCAGCAAGCAACCGCAAGGTGGAAGTGGAACGTGGCCAGATCAAAGACAACCTGGGAGCGGATCTGGATGCACAGGTGGAAACTGTGGAAGCGCGACTTCTCAAGGAGATAGCAATTGCGGAAGGTGTTGTGAGAGTTATAATTGTAACAGTCCCAGTGGCGTTAATAAAACATATTATCCCGCTGGAACTGGTGATGGTAATGTTCCAAATATCGGAACTGTATACGGACCAGATTCACGTCCTAATATCAGAGGCGATATTAGACCAGTTTATCCTGGAACTCAAGGTAAGAAAAATAGAACTATTAATATTTATATATTGATTAAAATATATTGCTTATACAAACAACTAAATTTTCATATTTAGACAATTAATGATATTTTATTCATTACTTAAATAATTAAGCATTAAAAAATTTAGTTGTTTAAAAATATGTTGTATTATTTTATTGTGATATATTTATGTAGATATTTGTAATATACTTTATATTTTATGCATTATTTAAATATTAAAATATTTTATTAAAATGTTAGTCTCTCTGGTAAATATTTAATCATTTAAGATGTTAAAGTAATACTTAAAATAATACAAGCTATATTGTATGTTTTTTTAAATATAGTTAGAAACATGATTAAAGAGCTAAATTCAGATTGTAATTTTTATTAAAGGTGCAAGTACAACAGCAGAAAATCCTAACCCATGGAATCCAGCAAATCCATTCTTATATGGAGATGGAGGTATTATACATTAATAAATAAAAGTTTTGATTTAAAAAAAAATTATTCTATAATTTATATATTTTTGATTTTATATGTATATGTACATGCTAAAACACAATAGTATTTTAAATAAAGTAAAAAGGAAAAGAAAGTTTAAAGTATTACAGTGTTAATTACTTCTCTCTTTTTTATAACGGTATCTAATATAGTTACATTTCTTTCAGTAACTGTAACGAATTTAAGAGTTGCTTTTATTTACATTTACATTTTAAACATATTTGTTGCAATTTTATAAGTTAGGTATATATATGTTCAATTTCCAATTTCAGATATTTAAAGTCTGTTGTTACATTTAAAATTATTTAAAGTGTAGTTTTAACATGTCATAAATATATTGATTGTATTGTCGCGTATATATATATATAGTGTTTATCAAAAATAAAAGAAATTAAATGAATCTTATTCAACTCATGTGTATTTTATAATTTGGTTCATTGTTTAGGCGGTACCCCAAGCAGTTTTTCACATCCCTGGACTGGAACTACAGATAAACCACTTGGCCAAGGAAATCCTTTTCTCGATTCAAACTGGAATAGTCCTAAGCCTGGATATAGCAATGTATACAATGACAGAAATGTAATTCCTCATGGAGAAGGAAATAATAAACCTATTGGTCAAGGAAATATTTTCCTAAATGATAATAGAGGAGAAGGTAACGATATTAATCCTAATAAAGGCCTGATTCCGCTCAAAAAAAAGATACCAGAAGGAAATAATCTTTTCCTTACGTCTTTGATAGGTAACTTAGGCGGTCCGTCATATGGTAAATATCCAGACAGATCGGGAACACCAGGAAATTATCCTGGATCGGGAATATCAGGAAAATATCCTGGATCAGGAACACCAGAAAATTATCCTGGATCGGGAACACCAGGAAGTTATTCTGGATCAGTAAAACCAGGAAGTTATCCTGAACCGGGAATACCAGGAAATTATCCTGGATCAGGAATACCAGGAACCTCAGGAAATTATGGAGCTGTGAAGGGTGGTTTTCATTCCAGCGGAGCTTCACCGCAAGATAGAAACAGCAATAGACCTTATCCTACAGGAAGCAGTCCTCAGGGTACATTAGAGTGTAAGCTAGGTCTGTTTGGTTGTGGGACACCTGGCAGCGGGAGCTACGCAGACGATAAATATCCAGGTGAAACATTCGGGATTAGAGGAAACGTTGGAGCTGGTACTGGAAATCTAGGAGGCGGTGGCAATGTTCCTAGTGGGCCTGGGAATCTCGGAATAAGTCCCGTATCCGGTCAATTCACTGCCAGTACAGGTCATCCCGGAGCAGGGGGAAGCAATTTAGCAACGTCCGCTGGCGGTGCCCAGGCGAGGGCTTACGCCGGAGCCTTCAGCTCTGCTCAAGCTTCCAGCTCCAGTTTTGCCGGTTCTTTCTCCGGTGCGACAGGTTCGTGGCTTGTATAAATATATTTTAACAATGGACGTAAATAATTTTGTATATGTACCAAATTGTACTTTTTTCAATACAAATATCTGTCATAGCCGGAAGATTTGCAATATAAATCTGTGAAAAAATATTTGAATGCTCTATTTGTTTTCAATATAGAAACATCATACTTAAAAAGTAAAAAAGAATCATTACTACAATATTCTAAGGACCATAAAAATATAAAACTTAACATACAATATTTTGCAATTATCTAAAAATTAAAAATATTTTATTTCGTATGTCTGTTGTAAAGATATTATTGCAAACATTTTTCGAAGTATGATAATGTTACGGATAAAATTTATCAAAAATGATAAGATAAGAGCGATTAAATGTACTTAACAGATACTTCACAAAAACTTTTTTAAGATTTATATTTAAATTAAGGATATGATCTGAAAGTGAATAGTCAAACGGACGCGGCTGTTTAAAATTAGATAATCAGTGTTGCATTAACGAATCGCACGATCATTAAGATTAGAACGAAGGAGTGTACGCCGACAGTAAATCAAGTCAACGAGGCGTTCATAATTCCACGGCGTTTATATTTCCCGTGATGTCAAGTAGATCATACCATGGAAGTTTTCTCACAGCTAATATCACGTCTCCGCGAGACATTGTAGCGTGATTTTTTGAAACGAGACGAATATACGCGAGATAAGAGCGTATTCTCTCTTATAATGGGAAAAATGGCCTCAAGGTCAGCCGCGTTTGCATTGCGAGGGATTGGAAATACGCGTGTGATTGATGCGTTCCTTCGTACAATGATGCATAAATCAAAGATAGCAGCGACTTAATTAATAGTAAGCGCCGGTTCCACATATCCGTTTCCGTTCTTTGACTACAAAGCTATTGTACACATACACACACTATTAGCATAATTAATTTATCATATCAGTAAAATCTAGCAATCATGTATCTGGATGTATCTTTATTTATTATAAAATATCAATTTATTGCAATTTAACTTTCCAAAGAAATGTTTATAATATGCGCATATTTTATAATATTTAGAATTTTCACACAAACAAAAAACAAATTTAATTTAAATTATACTATGATAAACAAATTTGTCATTAAAAATGTTGTCCATTTCGTCAGTTATTCGTAAAGAAGTTCAGAGTTTTACTTAAAGATATATATTTTAAAAGCTTTTAGTATGCTATGCATGAATGTACAAAATGAAAAGAATAACTGATCTATATGTGGAAATCTAATAAACATTTTCATGTTTGTAGGACCCGCCAATAATTTTGGAAATTTATCTCCTAATGCAGCGCAAAATCAAGGCGGACTTAATCCCTGGGCTTCTAGCGATGCCTCTGCCTTTGCTAGTAGTAGTGCTGGAAGTAAGTTTTTGATAAGATTATTTTTGAATCACATTTATTCAAATGTTATTTTAACAAAAAATTTTTGGAAAAAATATTTAAAATAATATAAAAATATTACCTCTTTACAGGCTGGTCAGGAAATCATCCTATCGACGTAAAGGGTTAACCATTTTAATTCAAAGACGAATATTAAAGTAAATGCAGACGACGACAACAATTCTGAAATATAATATACATTTGACGTTGTCGCTTAATTAAAATACTTAACATTTCTCGTGTAAATCTTTATGTATAAAGAGATTTTGTATTTATTTTTTTGACGTATCATTTATTTGTCATAATCAATACGAGCAGATAAAATTTTCCCTTCGTACTATTTTTAGTTAATTGATAAAAAAAGTAAATAGATTTCTGAGAATAAGTGCATAATGATTTACGTCATAAGCGTTAATTACCTGTTATATGATCAATAATTGATCGTAATACAATATTCCATGATAACTCTATGGTCTATAGGATAGGCTGTTAAAAAACCCTTAATTTTCATTACTTTTGTTCTATTATTTTTTTCTCTTCTAAACCAGATTTATTTCACAATTAAATCGTTAAACAAATATAAATAGGGACTCTAATTTTCTATGATATAGGCAATAATATTCAATCTTATTCTGTATGATGTATCAACATATCAAATACCCGGTATATGTTAACGAGCGAGCTATTATCCTTAATATTCATACAACGCAGAAGTAATTACGACTCGGTGAGAAATGTATAAAAGGATGTTTTAGTTGCATAGTTTCAGTTGTTTTCTTCCGGGGTCTACTGCGTATTTCTCAAGAATCCAGCGTTTCGTGATCATCATGAAGATCATCATATTAATTTCGACTCTGTTGGTGTTATTAGTTCAACTATGTAGCGCACAGTTTGGTAAGTCGTACTTTATTTGTGTAATAAAAATACTTGATTAAAGAATATGATTAAATGGGGTAATCCATATCATCGTGAGGCAATTCTGTTGTTAGTTAATATTCAATGTAAAATTAATTTAAATTAAAATTGTTTATTGATTGTTACTTATATTAATGATTATATTATATCGGCATTATTATACGATTTCGTACAATTAATTAAAATGTTAGTAAGATTTGTATTTCGGAAGTTTGGTTCTTTAACTATTCTGTAGAAATATATCATTTAATATAATAAGTTATATTTTATTATTTTTGTTTTCCATTTTAGATATTAATTGAAAAATGTCTAATACAGAATTTTCTAAAATAATGTTAATAATGTCAAGATTGTCTCTAATCAAAGTTACTCACGAGTTTACATTTTTAGAATTAATGATTAAAGATAACAATTAAATATATAAAATAACTCACTTCCAATTACTGTCACTTTAAGTAGCAGTTGATATGCTTTTATTTTGCAATTTAAATGTAAACATGATTTTAATTATTATTTAAATAAAATGTTAATATACATAAAATAAAAGCAACAAGCTCGAAAACTAATTATTGAAATATTATTAAAAAATTAAAATATATAACATATAATTTATTATTACCAGTCCTGCCAATCAATGTCCTGAATACTGCCCCCTGCGATTATTACCGCATATATCTAATATTGCCTATTTGTTGCTTATTTATTTATTTGTTTGTTTATTATATCTACGATAGTTTAGTTTAATATTAAAACATTTTTAATACATAACATTCTTATTTTTTATTTTAATACTACAATTGATAAAAGTGACAGTAATTAGTGATGTGCGAAAGTTTAATTTGTCACAAAATCATATCGTTATAACATCATGATATCACCTTGTGACAAAGCGGACATCATGACTTCGTCGTGATATCACTTATGACCTTTGCTATAGGGTCATCTTATCTCAATTTAAAATTTTTAACGTTAGAGCACTGTAATATAATTTGTTATACAATGTTAATTATAATTGAATCTCGTAGATTAAATATTTCCAATAAATTTTGAATTTATTTAAATATATGTTTAGGTGGCATGGGTGGCATGGGTGGCATGAGTAACATGGGTGGCATGCGTGGCATGGGTGGCATGGGTGGCATGAATAGAGGACAAGGCCGTGGCAGAGGATACTATGGTGAAAATGGGAGAGGCAATGGGGGGCGAGGAAACGATATGGGACAAGGATTCTTTTCAATGTATTAATGGTGTGTATTGAAATTCAGAAAAGACAACGAATCGATAATCTAAACTTATCATAAGTCTCCCCTGCGTTTTCTTACATTTATAATTTACATTATATCATATTAAATTATAAGATATCAGAAAAGATTTTATGAAATCTTTATACTATTATTTTCTTCTACAACACATTGTGATTTTATAGAATTTTGTACTAAAAATTTATTGAAAAGATTTAAATTTTCTCGCATGTTTAATTTTTAAAATATACCGAAGAGATTCTACTTTGAGAGGATTGTAGATTAATAAAGTTATAAATCTTGACTATCACATAAATATTTTATATAAATATAAACCCAGATAGCCACAAATGTATGTATGAGCACAAATTGTTCTTATGTTGCTAATAAAGATTAGCATCTTGCTACGCATTTACGTCGTCCCTTGTGCTGTTATTTGCTAGCATTCGACACTGATCTTAAGTAATGCTAGCATAATGTTTGAAACGTGCAAAGAATTTTATTTCCGACATCGAATGCTAGCAAACAACAGCACAAAGGACGACATCCTGGTGAAAATGTAAAATCGGAGCGTAAGTCGAATGTAAAGGGAGAGTAATAGAAGTGTTAACAAATCTTCTACAAAGCATAAATTGAAACAATAAAATGTAAAAAAAGCGTTAACACTTCTTTTACATTTCATTGTTTTAATTTACGCCTCGTAGAAGGTTTGTTAACGCTTTTATTGCTCTTCCTTTATATTCGACTTACGCTCCGATTTTACATTTTTATCAGGGCATAAATGCGTAGCAAGATGCTAATATCTTTATTATATCATACTGGCTATCTGGGAATTTACTTATGTATAACAGACTAAAAAAGCTTTGAAACATTTTACTATCCATACTGTTTGTACATAATAGTGACAAAAACTGATTCTTTTTTATATGCTTGTTTAAAACTCATTTACTTATAATTACGGTACACTTGATAAACGCCATTTGTTTAAACACTTTAAACTGTATTGCTACAATAGTAATTTATTAAGTTAATTTTTAACTTCTATTTAACTTTGTAATATTTTGTTTCAGGTATCTTCTAATTCTCAACTCTACCTGGAGATACGGAATTTATTCCACATGTAATATGGGTTTTCTTCATGAAATAAATAAATAATATATAACCTACACAAATGCATTTTTTGTTCTTATTTCTATTAATCTAGGTAATATTTGTTTTTTCTATTGTATATACATTCATTATTCATTATTTTACACACACACACACACACAAATATATACATGTATGTATATGTATTATACAAATATTAGATTAGACAGAAGTGTTTTGCTCGTAATTGAATTAAATTCTAGAACAATAATTATTTAATTAAATAATAATTCAATTACGAACAAAACACTTCTGTATCTAATATCTTCATAGCATTTACATGACATCTAATTGTTCCATTTGTGTATTTTTGTCTTTTTGTTCTTTTAAATTTTCTTTTTATTTCTTTAGGTTTTTATTTATTAGTTTTAATATTTTTAGTAATTTATAGACATGTCTTTATGTGCGTCATTAATACATATTAAATAGATTACAAACATTTTAGAAATTTTACTCATTTTTAGGTAGAATTAAGAAATAATTTAGAAATATTACTTAGAAATTAATTTATTATTTGTCCATACACAGGAAAAAATACGACTTTATCAGACCTATTGGTATATAAAACAGATACAGGTGTCATCATTATGGAAATATGCTATACAACTACAAACATACGGTGCTCAATGTAAAGAAACAGAAAGCCGTAATAGACTAGATCCGTGTAGTTAGGATATGTGATTTGAGGATAAGTGACTATTCAATGCTGTTTTATGGGCGAATTTTTTCATACAAATAAGACATTCATGAGTTTTTTCATTAACGTGCACCAACAAGTGCTTTTTTAACGCCGCTTTGTCCTTAAATATTTTTTGACAAGTACTACATTCATATGGTCTCTCACCGGCGTGAACCATGACATGGCTGTTCAACGTAGTTTTCTGCGTAAAAGCTTTATGACAGACATAACATTCGTACGGTCTGTCGCCGGTGTGACTTAACATGTGTTTCCTTAACGACGACTTCTCCTTAAATGTTTTCTGACAAATGTGACACGCGTGTCGCTTGTCGCCTGTGTGTATGATCATGTGCGAGTTCAGTCGGGTCTTCTCTCTGAACGCCATATCGCATAAATTGCACGCAAACGGTTTCTCACCAGTGTGTATTAGAGTATGCCGATTTAGATCGGACTTTCTGGTGAAAATCTTGTCGCAGACCTTGCAATCATATTGACCACCGGTGTGCAACAACATGTGACTGTTCAAATCCGATTTCCTCGCGCACGCCTTGTGGCAGATGTGACACTCGTGCGGTTTCTCACCGGTGTGAACCAACATGTGAGAATTTAGTTTGGCCTTCTCTCGGAAAGTCATCAAACATTCCTTACACTCGTACGGTCTCTCGCCGGTGTGAACCATAGTATGCCTGATCAATTCTGATTTTCTCTTGTACGTTTTCTCGCAGATGTTACACGCGTGCGGTTTCTCGCCGCTGTGCGCCAGCATGTGATTGTTGAGTGCGGTTTTCTGGGCGAACGATCTGTGGCACAGCGTACACTTGAAATGCTTGTTCCCCGTGTGCAGCGGCAAATGCATATTCAACTTCGCTTTTTCCTTGAACGCTTCGAAGCAAATCGTACACTTGTAGGGCTTGTCCGCGTTTGCGTGGTTTGCCATGTGCCGATTCAAATTAATCTTCTCTTTAAACGTCACGTGACATACGTCACATTCAAAGGGTCTATCCTCCATCTGCATTATTTGCTCGGCCATCCCGGCTCGTTTCATGAAAGCCTGTTGCAATGCGTCGCAATCGTACGGTTTTTCCAATGTGTGTAATTGCATGTGGCTTCTCAAGCTCCATTTGTAAGCGAATTTTTTCTGACAAATGTTGCATTCGAACGGGCTCATTCCGACATGAGATAACATGTGGGCATGTAGGTTAGAGTTGTCAGTGAAGCTCTGTTGGCAAACCTCGCATTGATTTCCGCTACAGTGCGATCGTAGATGCGTCACCATGGAATCGTTGTTAAGAAACCATTTCTTGCAGATTGCGCATTGGATCTTATAGAATTTCGGTTGCTGTCCGTTCTGGCAGAATCCATGGTGTTTGTCAGAGTCTTGCGTCTGTATAAAATTTGCGTTAGCCAAGCATCGCTGCATCACATCGTCTTTATCGCATAAATTAGCATTCGCTATTTGCGACCAGTTCTGGTGACTGGTCGATTCTCCTTCTAGCTCCAACTTCACCTGTAAGAAGCAAAGCCCTTAGAAAAAAGTGCAATGATATAACATGTAAATCATGTCAACATGTTATAAGATTAAGTTACATTATTATTAAGCAGTTAACATCTCAAAATTTAGAATCTAAATTTGTAATCACAAAATTGTCCAAAAAGGTTACTGGAGAGATTATTTTGGTTGTATTCGAAAAAGTTGAAAATACTGACAGTACTGTTGCTAAAATCAACGAATCATTCTGAAATTGTCAGTAGACTATGGTAGCAAATAAAAATTGGAACACATTTGCAGTGTCATGCAGTATTAAGTTTAATTATATAAATATCGTTTAATTATATAAATTATATAAATAATTATATAAATTTATAACTATTTATAAAGATTTATACAATTACGTTTTCATAAAGATTCAGTTTATACTTTAACTTATCTCCTAATACTTTCTCGTATTTATTTGATGTTAAAAATCTTTTTATGTACATATTATATGTATTTTCATCTATTATAGTATATTCGTGTGACATATTGTTAATTATTTTTTTCACTTTTTGTTAAAATATTTTTTGATTCGTTCAATATTTAATTATTTTATAAAATGGCCAAATGCTATATGTTAATATAGCATTATAAAATTATCCAAAAGTCAGTAATTCCAGGATATTACAGTACCCTCCATAAAGAAATACTTTATGTTTTATAGATAAACAACGTTCTGTACAAATTTTTATAAATATAAATATATTGTATGTTCAAATGACGATGAATAGTTGCAGTTATGACACATGCAGCACTTATATATGCTAATCATTATAATGTATTAGAATATTAGATCATTATTTCGAAGGCAGATGCACTTCTAGGAAGTTCTCTAGCAAGAAACTTATACTGACTAAATCCTTGAAAATTGATTAATTGCATGCCTAGAATATACAAGTTTTCATCAAGGCTTTCTCATTAAGGTAAAGATTAAGACAAAGTCTGATTGAGGAATAAAAAATATGAGATTATTTGATAATGTACACACACATGTACATAAGTACATACATACTTCTATTTTTATCTTTTTTTAGTTAAACATCTAAAAATTAAAATAAATTAATTTTGTTTTTTTAAATATTGCATGCTTTTGTGGAGTGTTTTCAAATTGTGAAGGGGATACTGTATTTTCATTAAAAAGATAGTAACTATTATTCTTTTGCAGCGTGCTGGAAATAATTTCAAAACAGTACTACTTTCAATGAATTTGGGAAAACAACTTTTATATGCAATAAATTTCACCAAATGTTATAATTTTTGAGAAAGGGAAAACTTAATTGGAAATAAAAATTCTTACTAGTAATCCATTTTCATTAAAAGTTTACTTTCAATTTGTAGCCTAAAATAAACTTCTAATATCCTGTGTTTAGATGATTACAGTTTCGTGACCAATATATAGACATAAGACTAAATCGAAACGATTATGTTGCTCACCATCTCGTTGGAGAAATCCACCTCATTGTTTTCGATAGGCAAAAAGAGAGTGCCCTTCTCGAAAGTGCCTGAACAAATATCCTCCATGTAGTCGGGATCGAATCTGTCGCCTGGTTCCTCCTTAAGCACGACGCTCACAATGTTCTCATCCTTAAAGTAAGCGTTACGTTAGACTCTGTACAGCGCCAGAAAGTAGAGCCGGTATACCTGCTGTCGTTTTCATACAAAAAGTTTACCATAACCTGACTGTCTATGGCTAATGCATCCATCGGTTCATCTTTCACCTTAAAACCTTCCATTTGCTACACTTCACTCTGAAAGTGAAATCAATTTATTCATACATTCCGCAATGTGATCAAAACATACAGTGTGTCTACTAGAGAGATAAAATATATGTGTATAAAAAAAAAAATCAAATGCAAGATAAAGAGAGACAAGGAAAAAGCTCTGTACACGATGGGTGCAGCCAGAAATTACATACAAGACATCGTCCTCCCGTAACCTAACCTCTCAGAACGCGACGAGCGTTCGGGGTGGCCGGGAACGCGACCACCGCGAACGAGGGCTCGCCTGCCTGTCAATGAACCTGTTGCCGCGTTCCGTGAGGTCCGGTTGCGGAGGGTTGCGATATTCTCCCAGGTCGCGATACTCACAGCATAGGTTACATGGCCCTTCTTCCATGCACGGGAAAAATATATAGGTTGCGAGCGGAGCAACACCGGACGACGCTTTTCTCCTTCAACGGCTTCAACCTGTTCTCTCTCGCGGCGCCGCCGCTCCGGAAAGTCGCACCGCGGCACCGACTCGAGTAGCCGCGGGCGCGAGTCGTTCTCACTCCACTCGGACTACCGTGGGCTATCGCGCGAGCGGATCCGTGATCGAGGGGGGCTGCAGGAGACGCGCGAACGCGACGACGAACTCTCTCTTTCACCGTCGACGAGAGGAACGACGGGAGGCGATGCGCTGCTATACGCGTCGGCTGTGTCGTAGATAACGTAACGTTGCACAAAACGCACGCGTGCGCGCGCGCGCGTCACGCACACATGGCCGCGCGTGTAGGTGTGTATACGTGTGGCACGTATGGCGCGGCTCGTATGGCGCGGCTCGTATGCGCGATGTGTGTGTACATACATACGTATGTGTGTGTACATACGTATGCGCTACGTCACGCGTGTGCGCGCGCACGCACGCTGCACGCATCGCGGGGCGCTGCGCACGTTTGGCGTTTTATGCGCGGGTCTGACAATTGCGAGAGCGCAAACACAAGTTGGACGAGTGCGGGACAGATGCCTTCGAAATTCGACGCGAGCGATATTCTAGTTTACTTACAAGTAGGGACCTTCTCGCGCGGATCTGGCTTCTTGTCGGAGTGTATCTTCGGATGACGGAAGGGAGGACACCAAGGACATGCGTGCGGAGTTACGTATGACAGCAATGCTACATCGACACATGCTCGAAAAGAAGTAAAAAACGTCATTACAGGTAAATTTATAATTGAACTTTTTATGTAATTAAATAGTATACTGGAGAAGTGAGAGAGAGATTCATCGAATTGATGTTGATCGATATCGAAGTGATATCGATTTAACGATTTCGATTATCGATTCCATTATCATTTCTCGTTAGATATCTATCGATAAGGATAGATTAGGCTAATAGAAATTGTTTTCTTTTTTAATATAAAAGTTACAATTTTCTAATTTCAAATATATCTTAATGTTTTATATATGCTTTTGTTGCAATAAAATAGTGCTGTTCAAGATTTGTGGTTTGAAATTTGAAATTAAAATGTATTGGTATTCTGCAGTGATATTGTCATATTCATATGTCTCACTTCATAGTTATTTTATCATAGCGTGAGACGGTCTCAGGAACGAGATTATCGTAAAAAATTTTTGAGGTGTATCTTTTATGAACGTGTCCGGAGGGAAAAGGTTACACTTTCTTGAAATTTTTACTTCCTGTTTAATTCTTAATTATAAAATACAACTTATACTTTTAACTCTTAGTAAATTTTTTGTTACATAAAATATTATTTTTTTATTGTTATTATAATATGTAATGTATAATATTTGGAAGTCTGGAATTTAACTCAATGGCAGATGATCCTCTGAATGGTATGGTTCTTATGTCGATTTATGAAGATACTACAGGTTTGTTTTTTATTCCTGCACTGCTGCACTGGTGCAATAAGTTAGAATAAGACAAATATATTTTTTGTCATTCTAACTTATTGCACTAGTGCAGCAGTGCAGGAATAAAAAACAAACCTTACATGTTATAATAAACCCTGAAATTATGTTAAATTGTTTTGAAAAAATATAGTCACATGATTTTTTAATATTGGAAATTTTACTGAATAATATTACTTACTTTTTCATTATTCTTCTTTTTTATTTTTTATTTAATCATATATATTTTAAATTTTAGCAATGTTTAAATATTTAGCAATGTTTGTCATTTAGAAGAGTTTTCTATGTTCTGTTTTGAATTTAAGAAAAATATCAATAATATAAAAATATCAATAATATATATAATATTAAAGATCTACATATTTTTAATAATTGTATTTTGTCTATGTCTTTGTTGGGAAAAATATAAAAGTTATGATTTATAAAACCTAATACTTTTTACGTCCAAAATATCCGAGAAAAAAAATCATATAAAAACATATATAAATATGTACAAAATATGTCCGTATATATATGTTTATATTAGTCTCTTTTCTTTTGTAAAATTTCTGTTTGATATAAAATAATAATAGTCAAACTGAAAAGACAGAAACTAATTTAAAAAATAATTTTCACATTGCTTCTTTTAAAAAAGCTATGTATGAAAAATTGTCTATATATAATCATATATATTCCGGAATATAATATCTTTACAGTTTTTAAATATCTATTATAAATTTTTACTTGGCATATTATATCTTGTTATTTAAAAAATTTTTGTGAATAATTTTCTCATCTATTAAAAAAATCTGGAACATCGTTTTAATACTTTATTACATTTAAATTAGCATGTAATATATATCCAGGAAATTTTGATTTAAATTTGATTTGTATTTGAATCAAAGAAATTTGATTTTATTCAATTCGATTTGATGTGATTTTATATTCGATTTAATTAGTAGATTTGATTTGGAATATCACAGATTTAATTTCACAACAAACTGTGTGTGTTTTGCACATCTTTAATTTTTAGGTATATCTATGGGTACATTAGTATATAATTTATCTGATTTAAATCAAAACATCTACTTAATAAATAATTTATATAAATCTCTTTTAATGTACAAAAAACAATGATAATGTATGGTATGCAAATTTATTAAAAACGTTTACTTTAACAAAAGTATTAGCGATTATTTAATTTTTAGTGTCAGTGCGATATTATTGTATTAGATGTTTATTATTACAATTTATTAATTATATTATAAGCTAAGTTTAACAAAATTAAATTATTTAAAGTTGAAAGAATGATAAGAAAAGTACACTTACAAAAACTTGCGTAAAAAATAGTTTTTTTATTATAAATTACCATTTTTTATTTCCTTTCAGTGTTTAACTTTAAACAGCAGTAATGGATTTCATTGTCCTATGTTTAGTAATTATTTTAATATTGGATGTCAGTAATGGTGAGTAATATATATCCTTTTGTTTTCGTCTACGAAAAAAAAAAAAAAAAAAAGAAAATTTTCTCATTAATGAAAATATTCTTGAAAAAGTAATTTAACATCAAATTTAGGACGTTGCAAATATAATCAATCGATTGCCATTCTGGAAGCCGTATGTATGGTTGGGATTTAAAACTGTGCAAAAAAATGTGCAATTTCCTTCTTCAATGAACTTGTTTTTGTCTAAACTAGGATTATTGATATTGTATGCTTTTTTTCAAAATGCTGACAATTTGAAAAAAATTCAATTTTACACTACCAATTTTTCAAAAAACCATAAAAAAATTAATGCAGATTATTAGTTTTAGTTCAGATGATAAAGGCATATTTGCTAAGTATATGTATAGAACAATAAGGCAATCAGATTAGTAATTTTGGGGGGAATTATGGTTACCATGTTCGAAAATATAATCCTGAGAAGAATGCGTTTAAAATTTTATCAAATGTTGACTGCATGGTCCCGTATGCCGCGTCATTTTGACCTGTATAACTTTGTTAATTTTTATTTTTCCCATACAATGATTCTTTAAAATATTCTATAAGCTTAATATTATAGACTACTAAAATTATAAACTTTTAAAAAAATGCAAAAAAGAAAAATCGATTTGATCTCTTTAGACGAGAAAACCTTAACACAATACAAAGGGATCAGCAGAGAAAAAAAAAGAAACAAAACTAAAACCATAATACTGTTAATAAACTTAACTATTAAATAAACTAATATTGTTTATAAAATATTAAACGTATTTATTATTTATACAGACACTTAAACCGATAATATTTTATAACAAGTAAGGCGGATAATATTTTATAAGAAATTTTTATAACTATTTAAGTAATCACAATTCAATAATTTTACATTTTATCTAGCGCAAAATTCCTGTGAAAGAACAAAATTTTTTAAATGGCACTTTGTGGATTTCATGAAACGGTTTTTCATAATCGCAAAAATCTGAAAGATATTACTGTTTATTGACATTAAATATTTTTTTAATACGGTATGACAAATGTACATTATTTTTGAAAAAGGAACTCTAGCACTTCGGACAAGACGTTTGATTGGTGGTCATCCTGCCAACGAATCTGAGTTTCCTTATCAGGTGTCCTTAAGATATTACAATTTGCATATCTGCAGCGGTGCGCTGATAAGCGATAGGCACGTCCTGAGTGCGGCGCATTGCATATGTGGTTTGATAGACGAACCCTCTGAAGAACTCAGTGCGTACACTGGAAGTATTAATTTAAAAGAGAGCGAGAAACATTCTGTCAAAGACGTAAAATGTCATCCTGATTATGTGTACGGCTCTGAGATGTCTTGGACGGCTGATTTAGCTATAATCACGGTGAGGATTTTTTTTGCCTTTTGATAATTACAGTCAAAGATAAATTGATAATTTTGATTAAGTAAAATCGAAAATAATTAGTATTTTTAAACGTGTTTAGTGTTAATTATTTTTTGCGCTAATTGTTAATTGTTGTCTGTTATACTTAAATTATGATTTAGAATTTAGAATTAATATTTTATATTATTAATGCCATTATTTTAATTTATATATATCTCAATTTCTATTTTATTAACTATTTCAATTTATTATCGATTTACAGTAGTTCAAACTTTTTTTATAGTAAGATTTTATTTTGTGAATTTTGCTGCGATCGAATTTTTCAAAATGCGTTGTAGATAAACTTATTTTAATTATAATTAATATTTCATGAATTTAAATTATGTTATACTTTTCTGTTATTGAATACAAACCTAATATAATGTTTAACATTCTTTACATTTGTTAATTTTATAATATTATTTTTTTGTTTTTTTATTTATTCAGCTTTCACAGATTGTAATTAAAGATATTAATATTTTTTGTCTAATAAAAAAAGTTTAACATTGTGCAAATTAATATTCTCGAAGAATGGGCTTGACTACTTCTATGGCATAAAGTACTATAAATATAAACTGTTTAGTAAATTAAGATGTATGTTAATGTAATTGTTTAGAGTAAATTAAGATTATTCTTGATAGATAGTACTGACAGAAATTAACCAAAAAGTAACTAAAAACTTAATCACTTTTACTATAGAAATAAATTGTTGCGTACTTGAACAAATATCCATGATACATTAAAAATCAAAGACAATGTATTTTATTTTTTTCATGTTAAAATACATTTAGTAAAATATAGTTATTTATTATCTTTCGTAAACTTTTCTTTAGAGTAAATGTGACATTTTATACATATTTTTTATAATACTTATATTGATGCTTTCAGCTTGCTAAAAAAATTTGCACATCACTCTCTCAATCGCCAATTGCTTTAGCAACGTGCGATGTGCCTATTGGACAACGCGTTACTATTAGTGGATGGGGTCGCGTTCATTCATTTAGCTGGCCGTCACGAAATTTGCAAAAACTTTCGGTGCCAATTATTGAGAATAACGTATGTCAGACCTACTATAAAAACACTACTATTCTTAGTTCTCAAATTTGTACATTCGAAAGGAAAGGTATCGGTGCTTGTAAGGTAAATTATATTATTTTTAAAAATACATTATTTACGCTCTCATATTTCTTGAAATTTTGTACGAAAGTGACATTAAAAATTTGATATTTTACAAGATTCTAATTATTTAATTAGTTAATATTGAAAATTATGTATACAAAATATATTATTATATAGTGAAGGATATAAGAATACAAGGATTATATGTATAATAGATAGAATACAATAGAATCATATATATATATGAATATTTTGTGTCTGTATATGTGTAATTATTAGTAACTTCTAAATATGTGAATTTAAAATTCTTTGTCAGAAGTTTTTTTATCTCTAATATGTTTATAAGGATTTAATAATATCACATTTAATAACAATAACGTATCTTATTATTTAAAAATATCACAGAGAAAATAATATTCATAACTCATTAAACAAAATATACTACATAATCTTTCACATTAGATTTGCTTTTTTAAAAAAAGAAAAATAATTTTTTACAATTTCTTTGACATTAATTTATTCTAACCAACATTGTACAATTTTAGATATTAGTTTTTCTGGTGATTAGTTTTCTTCAACACACACACACACACACACACACACACACATACTTTGCATTTAAATATTAATTTTAATAAAATGAAGATTAAAAGTGAATATTATTTGCAGGGTGACAGTGGTAGTCCTTTGGTATATGATGGTAAACTAGTTGGTATATTTTCATGGACAATACCCTGTGCACTTGGTTTTCCTGATGTTTATACCAGAGTAAACTATTTTATCGATTTTATTAAACAAGTCACGCAAAGTGACCAGAAGTAAACAATAATAGTATAAAATAATAGCACAAGATGAAATAAATTAGATAAAATATTTTTGAGGGAGAATGTTTTTGGTATTTCTTACCTAAAAAATCTAAATATATTTTTGATATATACTTTTTTATTTCGAAATATGTATATGCAATTTCAAATTATGCGATATTATATGTAAATATGTTTATTTTTATATATTTATTTAACTAATAATATTTAAAGTTTAATTAACTTAAATTAAGTTTTAATTAATTAATAAAATTTATTTATTTATTCTTAGTACTAAGGATCTAGACCGAATTGTTACCGTTTACCAATCGGTTTTTGCTTCTTTTTTTTCTTTTTTATGACTTTGCAATGACTTTATGGGGACATTCAACTCAACTTTCGTTTCCTCTATACACTTAATTATTTAAATTATTATTAAATATTATTAAATATTATTAAATATTATTAATTACTATTATTATTAATGATATGATATTAAAATTAAGAACTAGAACCGAAAAAAAATTTTAATTTAAATAATTTTTGGTTCTTTTATTTGTGAAGAAATTGAAATCGTTACATTGAAATTGAACCCGTACAGTTGTCAAATATTTTATTAAACTGTAACGGAAACCGAATCATAATTTTATTTCGGTCCGGGTCTCTGCTTAGTACGTAATTTTATGTGTTTATTAAAAGAAAACTAATATAATTAACCTGGAAAGAAAGCGCCTTTTATTCTTTGCTACATCTTTGAGGTTGTTTTTGAAGTCGTTTTTTTATATCTGAAGTTATTTCTAAAGCTCTTTTAATGATTGAAAAGGGTGGGAAAGAATTTCTCCAAAACTTTTTCTCTAAAAAATGCTTTTAAAATGTTTTCTGTTTCGTTTTTGGACATTGGGAGTATCTGGGGTAATTTTTATTAAAATTTTAAACTACTATAATTTATTATAATTTTATCTACAATTTTGTGAATTATAACTATAGAATGTCTTTTATTAACAAAATGTATTAAAAATATTTTAAAAAAAATTGAATAATTTTTTTCTTTCAGCGTAGCTTTAAATGAAATAGTTTTATGTATTTGCCCAACTTTCTTAAATTCTGAGTTTAAGGGTATAATATAATTTAATTTCAAATTTTTTACTGCTCAGTTTTGCAATCTCTATCTGTGTTAAAATTATGTTATAATGTTTTTTTGTACAAGAAAAGTCTGAATTCTTATACGAACGATAATTTCTTTTAAAATATATTAATAAACTTATAGCCTTCGTAGTCTGACATAAAAAAAATAGATTGACAATAACGAACAAATAACGAGTTATGACAGTAGGGTTGCAACTATAAGTGATGATCATATTTATAATTAACTGGATAAATATACTATGCAAAGTATTAGACATGAATTATATGCGACGCAAATTAATTTATTATTGTACAATACAAATAGAAATAATATAAATTAAGATAATAGATAACATAAATATTATATTTTTTTCTGTTAGTTATAATAATATCTCAGAAATTTTTACCTTTAAAGTGCATACGCAATAGGCCTGAAATGGCTGAACGAAAGTAATATCTGTCTATATTTATTTTTTATATTTGTATTTCATTACAAATAAAACATTTATTAAACATTTTTACTAAAATGATTGAAATATTATCAGACAAATGTTGAAGGTATCATAAATTTTTTAAGATATTTTTTAATGTGCTGGGTACAATAGCGTTGAATGTGACAGACCTACGTATACACTATAAACTATAAAGGTATGCACTTTGAGGATGAATTATTATTTAATCTTTTTGACAGTGATTCTATTGTGAGTTTATCTTAAGCATATTTTGATTTTTAAGTGTTTTTTTTTTTTTTTATAAAAAATACATGCCGTGTATGCTCGTATTTTCGATGTATGTTTACTTCAAATTTAAAAAGTTTATCTGAAATATAACTATTTGAAATATATCGACAGAAGTGTACCAAATTTTCCGCTTTGTAATTAATACTTTTTCCTCGTTCTATCTCTTCTTATTATTATCCCTTCCTTCTGGCCAACCAGCGATGAACATGCGCATTCTGTAGGGGTGTACCATTATCCACCATTGTGAGTCACCTTCGATTGCCCATGCGCGCGGTATTTATGGCAGTATCTCATGGTAGCTCGACGATGACAGGTACTTTACGTTATCACGCTCGAATGTAAGAGAAATTATTATTCGGTTTTCATAATTCAATTATTAATTATCTTTGTGTATTGGATAATTTTTATATGTGCGTATGTTATAAGCTAATTTAAAAATAAATAAATGACTGATGGACTCTCGAAATACAGAATGTGACAACAAGAACGCACGGTCAATCATGCCTATTATAGTACCTGGTTTTTTAGTGAGAGGAAAACATAATTCAAGTACCTTTCAGAGAAAGTTGGTTTTTGGAACCAATCAAATTCGATTCTGTTCTCAGTGATTTCTATTGTGATGTCAAGGAAATTCAAATTGTCACCCCCTATCTCTATTGTGAATTGTAGTCGGGGATGAAATGAATTAAACTTCATCTCTGACGTCTTTCTATTACAATGTGAAAAGACGATCGTGCTTCTACAAAATTTGACTTCATTTGGTGAGTGAATTTTTAATAAATCTACGTTCTTCGATGTATTATAATCAATTCGATCAACTCGATCAAAATCAATGTGATTGATGTCATTCTTCAGGAATAAAGGATCGAACCACATCATTCGGCTTTCCAACCGAGGTGAATGACACATACACAATTACAATGACAAATTCGTTCCTCACCATTTGATTATCCGTAAGTAAAAGATTTTTATTATTAATTATTGCGATCATTGGCGAAAAACAGTGAATAGATGTTAATTGTAAAATTTATTGAAAATGACTCGAAATAGAGTTGAAACTTCCGGACATTGTTAATTACAAAAACTGTATAGAATCATTGATATATGCGCATCAACTACAGCGCTTGACTCTCATTGCCTTATTTTCCTATCTATTTTTATTTAAAAATATTTTTAAATAAAAAATATTAGTGATCCTACACTATCAATCTCGATTAACGGGCATTTTAGTAGTCCCTTAATATAGTATTTTATATATATATACATTATTTTTATGCATTTTTTTAAACATGTGTTTTGCCGAATACACGCAACACATATGAAATTATTTATAGACAAGATTTGAAAATAAATTTCATGAACTTTGTCTGGCAAGTAGAACAGACACGTATCCGCCCGATGTTTTTATTAACTGAAATTTATAAAAAAAAAGTGATTTAATATCTTAATATTTTGGAACATATAAGCAATGTAAAAAAGATGTTAAGATATTAAAAGGAATTAAAAATATGTATAAGTATATTTATTATAAGACTTTTTTTTGTTAATATAAAAAAAAACTTTTATTAACATACTTTTTAATTAGTATGCGTGCATAATCAATGTTATAAATATTCTTAATCATGAACATTAACTCAATACATTAAACTGTTTACATTTATTTAAATTTAATATGTATATTATATATATACATTTTTATAAAGGGTTTCTTATAAAAACTAAACTATTTCAAAAGTTTTTTTATTTTTTAAAAATTGATCCTTAAAATATTAATTTAAGTCTAAAAAACTTTACTCCTTTATCTATTATATTTTTGGAAAAATTATATATAATTATGTATTTGTATAAAGAGAAAAATATAAAGGGATATTTTTATTAAGAGCAATTTGTAAAATTTTATATGTAAAAGCTGTAACGTTATGCTTTATATTTTAAATAATATTTTCTCTTTTATTTTTATCGTTATTAATGTTAAAATAGGTCAATACAAGATAATGTAGAATAAATAGATAATAAATATAAAATTTCTATAAGAAACAAAAAGGTTTGGGAATTTTTAATTTTTCTTTTTATGAATTTGCAAAATATATTTTTCTATTGGGTAAATAATAAGTATGAATTATTTACTTACATTGCAAAACATTGACAGTGTCATAGGAAACATTTTTCCAGCAGTAATATTCAGGGGTTTGTTAACCCGAACCATTATTATAATCAAATTTCTTGCCTCTTCTGGTTTTAGCATATACCATTCATAATTATACGCTGCATGATATATTCCTTCACACTTGATAAATAATATACATATACGTTTTCTTGTTTTATTTTTATCACATACTTTTTATATAGCAATACTTACTTGTGCTATTAAAATCTCACCTACTACACAATAGAGACACATGTGGCCACAAACGGTTAATACTGCAGATAAAAGATATATCAATCGTATCGTTGACATTTCTCTCCCCTCTGTTAGTATCTGAATAATCAATAAATCAATATGTTTATAAATGATATATAAATTATTTTAAGGAGGAAGCTCGTGTAAACAGTTCTAAAATTCACAAAAATTTACGTGTTTTTACGAATTTCTTGTGAGAAATGTAATAAAAAAATTATTTTGAAATTTTAGGTACGTTTTATATGCGATGTACAAAAATATATTCTTTTACTGTGAAAAATTTGAAATTTTTAAAATAATGACTCCGTTTGTCTACTTCCTTTCAAAACGCAAAATGTAGTCGAAGAATGTAGTCCAAAAAGTTTTCAATCAATCAATTCTTTTATATATTCTTTAATATATATATATTCATTAATATATTTCTCATAGCATAAACCTATCCGTTTATAAACATTTTTGTAATAAACAATTGCTTTTAACATTGTTTGTTAAAAAATTATTTTTTTAAATTAATATCATTATATTTTTCAATTTTGTATTTTCTAATTTGTATTTAGGTTTATGCAGAGCGTATACTTATAAATTAACGTTTTCTTCGTAAATTTTTGATTTCTTATAAATCTGATAATCTTTATTCCCTGGCGCGTTTCTTGAAGAGATGGAATTGGGATTATTATTTAAACAATTTCAAGTATTTTTCGCAATAAAAGAAATAAATTTTTGTACATTGCATTAAAACGTACTTAAAACTTCAAAATAATTAATTTATTATACTTTTTACAAAAATTTGTGAATTTTGGTAAATTTTAAAACTGTTTACACGAAAATTTTGCCCTTAATAAATAATATCGCAAAAAATTAAATCCTTTATTATGTTCTATTTGTATATACTAATGAGTTAAAAATAATGACATATATATTTATAATAATTGTTTGAGATATTATATAGATTAAGTACTAAGCAAAAATGAGATAAACGTTACATTATTTAGAAACATTAAGAAATAATCTTTTTTTCCTAATTTTTGTCTATTTTTAAATTATAATTTATTAACAAATTATAAAAACATAAACTAAAATAAAAAAATATAAGGTACTTGATTTTGACATTATTAAATATATTTAAAGATAAGGTTGAATAAGGATAGATGAAATGCTATCAAACATTGCAAATTTTCAGATATTGAATAATTTAAACATGTCCTTATTTAAACCTGATGACCTTTTAAGTATTTAATTTATTTAAATATTTAATTAAGCAAAAATTGACTAAGTTACATCTTATAGAAACTTACTTTGTAAAATTATAGAGACTTTGTAAAACTAGTTCTTAATTTTTGTTTTACATTAATATTTGTTGAATATTTACAATTTAAAAATATGCAAATTTTTTTTAGCAATGTATTTTTAACAAAATTAATAATAAAAATTGTAAAGAAATAAAATTATTTGTATTAACAAAATTCGAGTTTTGGCAATAAAATTATGTCTTCATGTGCTAATTCAGTATTATATTTAAGCTAAGTAGATTTTATTTATTTTATAACTTACCGCGATGATTAAAAATCCGTACACACAAAATAATGTAGCAAAATATAGTAGTAAACCGAGTAATAATAGAGTAAATGTATTTTCAACAATATTAAAATATCTGAAAAAAGTTTCAATAATTTTTAAAATGTTATAAAAATAATATGTAAAATATATAGAATACATAAAATATATTAATATAAAATATATAGAATGTTTTAAAAAAGGTTAATAATATAGTTTATAATAAGTGTAAAAATAACTCGGGAAAAATTTTTTAATATAAAGCATATATAAATATATCTGTATATGTTTATATTAGTTTCTTTTATTTGTAAAATTTTTGTTTGATAAAAAAGTGATATACTGGAAAAACAGAAACTATAATTAAAAAGATCATTTTTGCATTGTTTCTTTTACAAAAAATTAAATTTGAAGAAATGAGAAAAAATTGCTTATATATAATTATAAACATTTTTGATAGAATATATATGATTATATATGGATAATTTTTTCTTATTTTTTATATTTACTTTTTTGTATAAAAAGCAATAAGAAAATAATCTTTTTTAAATTATTATTATCTTTTCAGTATGATTGTTATTTTTTATATCAAACACAAATAAACAAAATAAGAAACCAGTATAAATATACATGGAGAAAATTTTATAGTAAAAATTACTATGGTAGATAGTAAGCGTGAATCCAGGAAGCAATTATGAAAATTTTACTAACTGTTTTTTATCATTTTACCACAGTACATATTTACACCACTTACGATATGATTTTCGGGAATTTTTTCTTATGGCCCGTAGTTACTATTGTACAAAGTAATTTTTACTCTAAAACTTTTTCCGTGTATAATGAACATATTATGTATATATTTATATATGTTTTTATATGTAAAATTTCTTGCCGGGAAATCAATACGAAACTTGATTAATCGCACATGATCCTTGATAATAAAAGCGAGATTGCCGTTGAAATTTTTTAATTGTTTTATATTAATTAGTCGTTCCTTCAGATTTTCCATTTGGCCACACAAGTGAAATACTAATAATCCAAGTAAATTATCTACGCCACTGTAACATGCAGAAGCCATTATAAGTAGGAGGGTTTGCGCGGCAAATGTAAGTTCGAAGTATGGACTTTGATCTTTATCGTATAAGAAATGGCTTTGCAAAGGTAAGATTTTAATCGGATCCGTAACATTTGTTATATATCTTAACGATGTTCCGAAGCAAGGTAAAAATACGAGAAAACCAAATGCTCCACACATAAAGATATATCCGAATATAGTAATGACACGCGCATTCTGTGCACGTTTCGTCATTACACGTAGCTCTTTGTTTGTCTTGGCCTTTAACCAATCATCGGCAATTGTATTTAACACCAATATAAGATCTTTAACAAAATAACATTGTGTTAGTAAATGTATACGTTTTCAAAACTTAAGTGAAAATAAAATGTTAAGCTTATAAAATCTGTTTTTAATATTAAATTCTGAGCGAATAAGGAATAAAGAATATGAGCGAATAATTTAAGATGGCAATTATTTTGAGAATTTTACAGAAATAATTTATTGTAAATAAATATATGGGTTAGCTAGAAATATGCAATTACATTTCTTTTTTTCAAAGGCATCTTATATTGTCTCTAAAACAATCAATCGATTAATTTTATTATTTCATACATAAAGATATTAAGAAACAGTTGCCAAAAAATAAGTATCTTACGAAACATTTTATATTTTATGTTAGAAATATATCAGAAAAAATATATATAATTATATGTATGTACATATAACTGTGTGTGCGTGTGCGTGCGTAGGTGCGTGGGCGAGTGTGTGTCCATCGTACGCGCGTGTGCAAGCACGTAAACAATAATTCTTTTAATTATTTTGCAAGTTATTTATTTTTTTGCAACTATAAAATAATTATATAATTTTATTTAAATAACCACTAAAAAATAATCTTGCAACTTCAATAAAAATTATGTGTGTCAAATTTAGCTGAGATAGATAAATAATTAGCAAATAATACTGTAATATGTATATGTATTGCACCTAATCAATCTAGATAACAGCAGAATTTTTTAATTCTATACGTGACAGTCAAAATTCTAGCACATACAGAATTAGCGATACATTTTGGTTGCGATATCAAGAAATCTATATTAGCAAACAATTTTTTAGGGTGAATAGTATTGATTTTTTTAAGAACTTGAAAATTGATTTTCTCAAAAATTAATTTTATCATTATATTTGTTCCTCTTTAAGCTATATAACTTTCATTTAAAACGTTTTTTTTGCCATTCTTAATTTCCAGATATACCAAGGTTTTATTATAGGTGCCTCACTTCGTATAATACGTATTAAAAGACATACTTTAAGGAAAAATCATCAATATGTTTGAATCCATTCTGAATTATTTACAATTGGACTCGAAGCTTAATCTAATGTTGAGTTTATTTTTTTGTATTAAATTTATTTTTGGGATTAACGTGACTAATTAACTTGCTTGAACTTTACCGAAGGACATTACCGGGTTTCTTCCACCATATGATCACCAGTTTCAATGTTGTTGTTATCAATGGTAAAGTGAATTGCAAGTTGTCTATTGTTGTCATCATATTATCTCCCCAAGTTCTTATCAATGAATGTACAGTGGGAATCATACCAACGAAAACGAATAGGAGCAGTGTAAACATTGCGCGTAAGTTTGATAAAAATCTGTCAGAGGCATCTTCATCAATATTTGGCCATATGCCAACTATATTTAGCGTAAGACGATTCAGCTTCGTTGCCCATTCAAAATCTATCTAAACAGACGAATTTTATATTTAATCTTATACAGGCAATTTGAAATACTTTCAACATGTTTTTATCCTACGAGTTTTATATATTTTATAATTCAATGTAACAAAAGTCATAATTAGCACCTGCGTATCTCATTAACTCGGTGGTATACATATTCGGAAGTATGAAGTCACCTAAGAGCTAACGTTTTAAACTTTTCTTTATGCAAAGTATATCCCATAGAATCTTGGTTGATACTGCTAGTTATTTCGCTTTTTTAAGATATGTAAATTCTGTGGACGTTTTATAACATACAGAGAATCATAAATATTACAAGTGCCGACATGCATGATTGCTGTAATCGTCAGGTGTAACGATCTCACATAAAAATTAAAACGGAAAGGGAATGAAACGCGCAACTGCATTGAAGCGATCTGTGACAGGGCCGCAGCTATAAACCTTATCTACATTTAGATAGTTATTATTCGAATGTTAATTTCCTCAGAAGGTGATTGAACGGATATAAATTCATCAACGGGAATTAAAGTGTTTGTACGACAAATATAGTGCATCGTAAATAAAAGTAAATCTTATTGTATTACTTAATAACAAAAAGATATCTTTTGAATATAACAATATTGTAGCTTTTTTAACTATTACTTTCTTTATAAATGTAATTATTAAGAAATATTTATAGCAAATATATGTAATCTCGTCTAAAATACAGTTTTCTGAAAGTCTTTTATTTTTTTTGTTCTGTGAATTAAAATACGCCGTCCCTGATGTCTTTATACGTCTGATGTTTACGAGGTAATGCGTGATACATACAAAATGACAACTGTCACGCAAGAGTCATGGTAATAAAAGTTTTCGCGTTTAGAGGTTTTAAAATTTTAATATTCTCCTTTCATATCATACCTTTTTTTTACATTTCGAGTTAAATATGTGTATTTTCCGGCGTTGTACTTTCCATTCCTGATAGGCATTAGTACTTTTTATGCATTGATGATGAGTATCGTGCATGAAGTTCAGCACAACGTTGACCCTCTTATACGTGTGTGTGTATATATGTATTGGATATAGGTACCTTATATTGGGCATATATATATATATGCCCAATATAAGGTACCTATATCCAATATAGTTATGTACCCAATTTGGCTCACCTCCCATTTTCCAATAGTTACACAATGAATTTCATAAATAACGCTAATACATCGTTTAAGAAGTCGATATGATGTATTTATGATAGTTAATTGTTCAATATTTTTTTTCTATGGTTTGTGATCACAATTTATTCAAATTGTGTTCTTCTGAATCTAAAATTTTAGAGGTAAGTTTTTGCTTTGTGTTACAATCATGTAACAATTATAAATATCCACAATTCATATTATCATAGCTCTTTATTTATGCTTTTCAATCCTGTATTTATTTTAGATTTTTATTAAAACATCTTGTTTATAATTAAATAAAAAAAACTCTTTGTATTGTAAAACCATTATGGACAGGGACTCTACTAAAAACACAATATATCTTATTAATATACAAGAAAGTTAAAATTCTGTTTCTTTATTTAATGTTTAACTTTTAATTTGTATTTCTTGTTTTTGTTTGTAGTTTTTGTTTAATTAATTGAAGCTTTTTGACAGGTAAAAGTTAAGATAACGCTTTTTGTAGTAAATAAACACAGTTTCATTATTTAATGAATAGCTGTATGTGTAATTTTTTTCATAAGTATGTTAATAAATGCTTAATTAAATATTGATTGTTATTTCGTATTTTTTCAAAAATATTTACGACAAAGAAAAAATACATAGTTGGGTCACATTGGGTATATACGTAAACAACATGGCCTAAGTGCTATCTTTTTTTATAATCTTTATTATACTTATATATATAATTGAAAATATTTCATACATATTTTTTTAATTTTAGAAATGTTTTCTATTTTAAATCTGACCCTTATTTTTCAATTTCTTATTCATAAAAGATTAGAAAAATTTCTAAAGCTTAGGGGGGCATATTGGTACAGGTACCTTACATAATATTGTTGCGCTTGGTCGCGGGCGTAATAAGAAATATACATTATACTTAAAGTAATTCAAAAGACTTTATTTATTATAAATATAAGCGTTTTACAAAAACGTCAGCCCCAGCGCAAGACCGAGCTAACTCATTGTTTATCTGCGATTTGCGTTGTCAAGCTCACGACACTGATAACGCTCTTCTCAAAAATCAATATATTGATCGGCCAAAACAGCCGATCGACCAACAGACGCAACAATATTATATTAAATATTATATTAAATACACATACACAAGGATAAAGATATTCTTCTTACATCTCTTTTTTGTGGTTCAATATAAATTTAAAAGTTGATTTTTTTAAGTTTGCATTGCCAATAAAATCGAAACATACCCGGCAGATGTTTTTATTATCTGTAATGTACAAAACGCATAATAAATATTTTAAACATTATGTTGTTAGCAATGTAATGGTATTGCTAATATTAAGAAAATATAAAGTAATATCAATGTAATTTGTAATTAATTATAATAAAAAAAAATATTTTTCATTAAAATATTTTATTATCTTTTTAATAATAAAATATTTTTATATTATAATGTTTTATAATCTAAAATAGAGATTTAGTATTTATTAACATAGAAATATCAATAAATACTAAATATTTAGTATGATAATTATTAAATCACTTACTTTACAAAACGTTGACATTGTCATAGGAAATATTTTTCCAGCCGTAATATGAAGAGGTTTGATAGTTCGAATCATTATTATAAGTAAAATCTTTGCTTTTTTTGGCTCCAACTTATACCATTCGTTCTCGTAAGTTGCATGGTATAAAGTTTCGCACTTCATAGATAACATTACAATATGAAATCTTTTAATTCTATATGTTATGCGCTTTTGGTACAGGTATTTCTCTACCTATAACTACTTTAATTTATGAATTTTATTATTTACCACCGATTTACGCGGTTGTAATACAAATAATTGTCTATTATTTGTAGAAATTGTCTGTTTTTAAGTTAAATATTAATTTTATAATACCAAATTTTTGTATATATTAAGAATCATATTTTAGAAAATAACATTATTCTATGAATAAAAGAGAATAAAAATTAAAGTTGAAATTTAAATTAAAATTGTGAAATTTTAGTAATAAAATATTTATTTTTATGCATAATATATAAAATGGTATTACAGTTTGTTTAAACGTATCTATAAATAGCAACAGTTTAGTATAATATATTATCCTTTAATTAAGTCAGCAAAGATTTGGAAACGTAAGTTGAGAGATACCTGTACACTTTACCTATCTATACCTTACTTACTTTTACTACCAAAAATTCACCCACTGCGCAAAAAAGACACATGTGTCCACCAACATTTATCACAATAGATATAAGATACATAAAACGTAATAGTGACAATTTATTTCCTTCTGCAAGTATCTACAAATTAGTTAAGCATATTACACAATTCTATTATTAATTGTTCATTATTGCAACAAATATGTAATTTTAATTATATATATATATATATATATATATATGTATATTATACATATATTTTGGAGATTTGTATCTTTATTTTATATATCTATTAATTTTTTTTAAATATTATATACTTTAATCATATTAACTTCAGAACAGGGTAAATTAGGGTATGATGGACGATCATATGGAAAAGATGCTCATAAATTATAATTTCTCTAATAATTATTAAATAATATCTTCTGAAATTTTCAAAAATAATTGATATTTGCAGTTATTTATGTACGACTTTTGACTACTTGCAAAGTTTTTCATGTGTTTATTAAAAACTGACACGTCGAATAAATTAAAGTTGATCTGATAATCAACGTTAAACACATAACAAAAGTATGTAAATTGTAATGTGTAACTATATTCTTATTTTTTAAATTCTTTTTTAATACTTATCTCTAATCATTTTTTCGTTACATATTGGATAAAATAGTCCATTTCTTAAATATTGAAAAATTTAAGTTAATGTACTTGCTAACAAATTCTTCTTGTTTATTTATATAAAACTAGCTATTGTAGAAAACTGTATTTTGTTTATTTATGTAAAAATTCTATTTTAAAAATTGCTTAAATATAGTAAAAAAAAAACTTTGATGAAATTATTTTACATGAAATTATAAATAAAACTAAATATGTTAAAATTATTAGTATTTTAATTATTTCAGAAAATATTGAGTACATAAAATATATATGGTTATTTGTATCGTAATATTAACGTTATCTTTTTACTAAAAGTAGGAAAGATAGTCAATGCTTATATTTTAATATTTTAGCAATATAAAATTTTTATTGAATATTTTCTTTTTAATATTGATTGTATTAAGTTCTTTAAGTTTTGTAAAGTAAGATTTCAAACGCTATTAAAAAATAATAAAAATAAAAGTACATTTTTTGTGTTTAAAAAAAAAACTATAGCCATCATACTCGAATTTACTCTAACCATAAATTTTATACTTGAGTCGTATTTTACTTAAAATAACAAAATTTTTTAATTTTACATTTTTTGAAAACTTACGACAAGAATTAAAAATCCATACAAAGAGAACAATGTACCGAAGTAAATTAGTTGTCCGAGTAATAGTAAAGTATATGTATTTTCGATAATACAAAAACATCTTTAAAAAGAATTTTATTAATTAATGAAGTGTATATTATTTTTGTAAAAACAGTATAATATATTTATTTAAAATTTTAATTACGTGTGATTATAATTTTAATTTCTATTTTAACTTATAATATTTTTATGGAAATAAATTTTTAGGTAATAAATTCTTGGTTTAAAAATACAGATTTTAGAAAATTTTCTTAGATTTTATTATTTTTAATTTCAGAATATTAAAATTGTTACGAAACTTGATTAGTCGTATGTGCTCCTTTACGATGAGGGCCACACTTTTGTAGCTTTTAAATTGTTTCATATTAATCAGTTTTTCTTTAAGTATCTCCAATTGCCCGCACAAATGAAACATCAGTAATCCGAACAAGTTATCCACACCGCTGTAGGATGGAACACACATTAATACCACAAGAGCTTGTGCAGCGAATGTGAACTCGAAATATGGACTTCGATCTTTGTTATAAATATAATAAGTTTGTAAAGGTAAGATTTTAACTGGATCAGTGATATTCGTTATATATCTCACAGACTTTCCAAAGCAAGGTAAAATCAAAATTAAACTGCATCCTCCAAACATAAAGGCATAACCGAACATTGTGAGTATTCGGGCATTTTGTGCTTGTTTTATCATAATGCATCGTTCTTTATCAGTTTTAATTTTTACCCAGTCCTCAGCAATCATATTTATAGCCGTTAAAAGATCTTTAAAATGAGAAAGTAAAATAATATATAAAACGAATAATATATGAAATGAAAGGTAGAAACAATAGACGAGAAATTAGAAGATCTATGCAATTAGCCTATAGTGTATATATATACATATACATATACTATAGATTTTCAATACTGGCAGTGAATTTCGGAACGCAGTCTATGTATAAAAGTCTAAAAGAAAGAAATAGAGAAAGAGAGAAAAAGAGAGAGAAAAGAAAAAATCTTTATACGTGTAACATAAGCTGTAAATTTTCAATACTGGCAGTGAATTTCAGAATGCAGCCATAATATATCTTTAAGATATTATAATCTTAAAAGTAGACATGATATAAAGCGTACATACAATATATTTATGTGATAATTCAAAATTTGAACTTAGATTTAAGAGAATGCATTAGAATGATTTTATGTATGACATTATTGAAATTTTATGTGTTTTACCTGTTTTTTTCCACCATAGATCAATGAGTTTTATTATTGTCATTGTTAATGGTAGAGTAAATTGTAGGTTGTCTATCATTAACATTAGATTACCCCAAGTTCTCACCAATGAATGTATTCCAGGAATTGCACCAATAAAAACGAGAACGATAATGATGAATGTCACGTGTAAGTTTGATAAGAATTTATCATATTTATTTTTGTGAACACTTGGCCAAATTCCAATCATGTTTAGCATGAAACGATTCAATCGAGTTGCCCATTCAAAATCTAGACATATAGTTTTTATTAATAATGTATGGGATGTTGTCAAAGTTCTGGAAATTGCGCCATTGGAGTTAATACTTCCATTAAGTTTTTTAAAGATGGTTAAAAAATGATTTTGTGGTACGACAGTTGCGTTTATTTATAATAAATAGGTATAAATGGGAATTGTATTGAAAAACTATAATTGTGATTAAAAAATTAAAAAAATAAGTTGAATGTGATTTCCAGAACTTTGAATTTTTTAAAACACTTTTCAAACAATACTCAAAATTTATTTTATCTCGGTTTTCTAAGTCTTATATCTTTCCAAAACGGTTCTATTTTTTAAAAATTTGTTAAAAATTGACGAAGGTACAATAGATTTTTGAAAAAACTTATTTTTGCAGTTTTTTTACTTTACTTTGTTGAAATAAATTTTTAAATGTATTTAATATTATTATTTAGCATTATTGTAGATTATACTGCCATCTTTGTTATGAAATAACTTCGTTATGAAGAGATTCATATAGCACAAAATTGATTTCAGTCTGAGATTTCAGTTTGAGATACAAATTTAGTGTGACGTTTGAGATGAAAAAAACAAGTTTACCGTTATGGAGTTAATTATAAAAGTTTATGACTCATTTTCTATCTCAACTTTTTAAATCAACTTTTCTATCAGTAATATTACAAAAAATATTTTGATATTATTTTGACATAAGGTTCTATTAAAGAGTTATGAAAGTTGAGTAGCTTAAATATTAAAAATTATAATAATTGTAAATTAAATTAAGAGAATATAGAGAATAAATTGCGATTTAATTTTACCATAATTAATGTAAACACTTGCATGGTGAACACTTTTGTTAGGCTCAATGATGCCCATGTCGAAACTAATAATCTTGCAATGTCCGGTTGAGAAGTATGTTTTCAACTCCTACAAATGGCAATTCTTTCCGCAATGGGTTGACAAATTTGTGATCGTACTACAGAGTGTAAAGAACCATCAATGTTACAAACGTCGATTAACATTATTGTGACAACTTTAATTTTCAGATGCTATAGCTTCAGTAAAGTAAAAAAATAGACTAAAACATCTAACATGCTACAATAGACAGTAGGGCCGCATCGATAAATGTTATACGACGTAAATTGATTTATTATTGCAACAAATAGATTAATAAATATAAATTTAATCAATAAGTGACAGAATTATTCTCTTTTATTACTGTATGTTTAAAATTGTTAATTACTTTTTTAAGCTTTTTGAAATTGATTTTATTGTAAGCTTATCTTTAACGTAGTCTTTCAGATCTTCCAGTTCTTTTATATTTTTAGAAATCATTGGATGCGTCCCTGTTATCTCTCCATATATATCCTCAGTTTATAAAGTTTATTTCGAATGTATTTTGTAACTATCGATAGTTGTAGCATATTTTTCCCTTGATATTTAATACTTTCCTCTTATATCATCCCTCCCTTTTGACCAAGTAGCGTGAAACATGCGCATTCTGCATACGGGGGTGTGCCATCACGAGAACCTTCCGACACCTCCGACTGCCCATGCGCGCGATATTGACTATGACAGTATCTTATGGTAACGCGATAGTGACGGATGCTTTGCGTTGTCGCACTTGAATGTCAGCGAAACAGCTATTCGATTTTTATGTTTTTAATCATCAATTATCTTTGTGGTTAAAAATATGTGTGTTACTTTTTTGCGTAAGAAAATGTGAATATTTATACAGATAAATTTGTAATGTGGGACTTGTAACCTTATATAGTTTTACAGACATTGTTCAGCCTTTGTATGGCATGAAATGCTCAGAACAAAATTACAGTTTTATTTGGTTGATTTCTTCTCATCGATAAAGGTAAGTGAATATGATCCCTAAACAATGAAGAAAATAAAAGTCTGAAACATATGCTGATAAATAATATATAACTAGGCGCAAAAGTTAAGTGTCTTATTTTATATTTATGGGTCACTTGGAGCTAAACTTCACGTAAATAATTGACAAATATTGAAGTTGAAACGTTTGTAAAGATAATTAATAAATCATACACAAATAATCAGCACAAATATCTGGATTGATTTACATTGCTTCTTTATTCTATGTTAATTAATAAATTTTTTTATTGAGCAAATATTTTTTAAAAACATTTTTTAAAATAAAAATTATATATTTTTTTAGAATGAATATTTTGTAATGAGAATATGCAAATAAATCTTTTTTTTAATTAAGTACATTTTTTTATTTTAATAAATTTTTCTCAGCACATGTATACATGTATTTGCTCAATAAAATTTATTAAGTATTAGAAATATGTAATATATAAAGAATATTAGTATAACATTTTTTGTTTGATCCAAGAGAGATGAGAGTAGACATTGGTGTATACATCTGGATAACCTTGGGCGCATGGTCTTCCACCAGAAACTAGACCAATTATAGTTCTGTCATTGTCTCGAATCAGTCCGCTACCGCTGTCACCCTGCAAATAAAGATTATTTATTATTATATTATACAATGGTATTATAGTGTGATATTTACTATGGTATATAAACAGAGATTATTTTTACAATTTATATTTTTCAAAATATTTTTTAATATTCATATTTTTAACTTATTTTTTTTAATTTATGTTTTTACAACAACAATCTGTAATTTGTTAATTTTTTTATGTGCATTTTATTCTACATAATTTTATATAGTTACAGCAAATAAATAACTATTTAAAATTTTAAGTAGCTGAACACTTTGTTTTTTAATTTAATATATTACTTCTAAAGTATATATTTTCTCTTTTAAAGCTCTTTATTTTCCAAAATATACTATTAAAATCAAAGTATTTACTTAATGCAGCTGTTAATGTAAATACATACAGTAAATTATCTGAAAAATGTATTTATTAGTTAGAAGTAGATTAATTTTTTATTGCAGTAATTGTATTATTATTTAAAAAATATTATTATTGTTTAAGAATTAATATTTTAAAGATACGAAATTTTTATTATTTCAAAATAAAATTATTTTCTGTACGAAATATTTATTTCAAAACTTTATTGCAGAAAATATAAGTATTCTTTGAAGATAATGTTGTTATTAATTAAGAAGTTATTTCTATGAATTACTTAAAATGCTTAATGAAAATTATTAAAGAAAATTACTTATTTAAAACAAGAAATTTTACTTGAAACTGTTGAAAAAAGCATTTTTTTCATATAAATTCCTAAGATACAATTCTAAAATATCATTAAATTAATTACAAAAACGTATTAGTATATTAAAATTTAACACGGTCTTGCAAAATAGAATTAAAAATTGACCTAAGGATTGATAATATCTTTCATATTATTAAATTTAAAATTAGTATTATTTAAGACAAAAGAACAGTACTTTTTTGTTATTACTTTTAATAATTAATATGATAAAAGAGACACGAATGAAATAAATGAGATATTCAAAATAAATGCTATTATAAACATAAATTATGTGATCTAAAATATTATTTACAATGAGATAAAAAATGTAATATTGTAGCGTAAATGATGATTAGTACAAAGTGATTAAACAAGAATAATAAAATGTATTATAGGTCCAAACAGAAAAAATTACATATAAAAAATTTGTAACAATAAATAATAATAAAATTAAATATATGTATTTAAATAAAATATAATATTGCTTACGTTGCACAACCCAGTTCCGTAGGTAATAAGAGTACAAAACTCGCTCGAGGCAATGTTCATGACGCCACGATGATATTCTTGGCATGTTTGCGGAAGCATAGCTCTTGCGTGTAATTTTTGTAAGTTGTTATGAACGGGTTTTCTGAAGCCTGTAGAACCCCAGGCAGCAATTGTAACAGCATCATCTTTCATTATATTACGTGTTGGAAGCGCGATTGGTTGTTGTGTTGGACCAAACTGAATGGGCGTAGCCAGCTAAAAATATTTTATACTAATGTATTTTACTGTAAAAATGACCAAAATACGTTACATTATTTGACATTTGTGTATCATTATTTATATCATTAATATATCAAAAAACATAAACGTACAAATATGACATAGGCTAATATAATGTTATATTATAATTTATGTGTTAGTCTATTTCAAATTTGTACCTTTATCAAACCGATGTCATTAGAGCCTCTACCCGTAGGATCATTGGGATTATAACGTTCGTGATACCAGAGTTTTTCTATCTTATGAGCTTGTCCACCTGAATTGAGGTAGGTCGTGCCAGTAACAATGACCACAGATCGCAATAGATTGGGATTCCGAACTAGAGGTACTACGCAATGTGCGGCAGTTAGGATATATCGTGAACCGATTATGCTACCGCCGCACATGTGATTGTTGTTGGCTCTCATGGAGATACAATGCGGATATGTACTTATAGTGGTGGGTATTCCATTTACTAACTTGTCTGGTTCATCTCCATAAACACCTGCATGTTAAAAGTTTTTAAATGATATACAATGCGGTAATAATTCTCTCGAAACTTTTTAATATATATTAGAATGATGACTTTTGAAATATAAAATTGTGAAAACTATAGAATATAAAATATTGTTACCATTATTATTACACAAAAAGCATAATTAATTAAGAGTATACTGTTATCATGGAAAAAACAATTTTACTATAGTATCTGAAAATGTTAAATACACAAATAAAAAAAATAATTTTAAGTTAAATGTAAAATAAATATGTAAGATACCCAAAAATAACAATATTGTTGCAAAAATTTTGTACATTGTAATAACCAAGTTAAACTAGCTTAATAATTTTTCCAATTTAATACAATTTTTTAAACGGTCTGATAGAATTATTTTTAGGTAGGTCTCAATAAAGTTGTTCTTTTCATTATATATTATAGTGTTTCAACAAAGTTGTTCTTTTCATTATATTATATTCTAATATATTTTATACATATAATCTGAATTATTTATTACGTATTATTTGCTTATAAAATTTTTGTTAATTTTATATTCTAAAATTTATTTGTAATCTTGTATACTTTTTGTGACATAAGAAAAAATATGGTAAAATTTGTTTGTTTTTGCACAAATTTATCCAATAGAATAAAATTATTAATTACACTAAATATAATATCAATAATAAAATAGTAGGAATATAGTAGTTAATAAGTTATAAGATTAGAGATATAGCATTAATTTAATATGCAATATATAATAATGTAATTAATCCAATATATGTATAGTTTTTATATATGCAATATAAAAATAATTAAGAAAATTATGTATCATATTTTTACAGATATATCAATAAAAAAAAAAGAAAGTTTACTTATATATTTAACAAGTTTTATATAAATTGTCACACAAAGTATCATTAGTTCTTGATTATTTATTTTTATCTAACTTACCTACGATCGCTAGTGCGATCAAAATACATGCTAGCTGCTTCATTGTGTAGATGTACTTTTACCGTTCCTGACAAACTTGATAAAGTGCAATATTGGCTAATGCGTATGGTACAACTTATATACATATTGAAATATGTACACAGCTGTGAATAAACATTAATATATTCCATTTATAATGACGTCACGTAAGATTACCAAGAAAATCGCTATTATGTGTTGAATTAAGATTGATATTGAGATTCTTTGTATCTTTATTTAATTTATGAGCAATCATGTATTATTATAAGGGGTTTTTATAAACAAATAAAATATTTTTAATTTTTATAAAATTAAAGTTATTATATATATAATAATAATAATTAAAAAATTAAATATTTTAATATTTAATTATTTAAGTATTTAAAAAATAAAAATTGATTGATCATACTTTGATAAGATTTCATAAAATCAGAAGAGAATATAAGTGAACAGAATAAGAAAGGCCTATGTGTTATAAAATTTAAGTATTTTAAACTAAATTTTCTTAATTTGAATTAATGAAATATTTTATATAGATTATTGTTTATTTCTTAAAATAATACATAGAATTGTAAAATACTTTTATTAAATAAATTTTAAAAGATACTTCCCACACACACATAATAATAATAATAATAATAATTAAATATTAATAATCAAACATATAAATATTTTCAGAGCTAATTACATTTATTGTGCGTTGATTTGTTATAAATCGATAATGTAATTGAATTATAAATAATAGATTTAATTGCATTAGTTGTATGTTATTCCATACATAATATGGATAGAAATGATTTAAATCAAATTAATGTAGTAACATTGTAATACGTGTATTTAACAAATTTTTGATAAGTAAAGCATGCATATCTTATAAAAAAAAAAAACTTTATCACATTTAGACTAAAATCATAATTACATAAATATAATATGATATAAATATAATTATTATTTCTTGATAACAGTCTTAAAGACAAATTTTTATTTTTAAATTTTGTAGATTTTTGTTTTTATTCTTGATGTGCCAGCAAAACTGATATATAACCGCCCGATGTCTTTAACATCTAAAAAAATGTAATATTTATATAAATTGTATTTTGTAAAGCTTAAAATTAATTTGATATTATCAATAACATAATAATATTTTATATATTTTTTTATATATTATTATTTCTAATAAAATGTAATAATTGATTATCTTGATTTCTAGACTAATTTAAATATAATATTTTTTACTAATCTCTAAAAATTGCTATTATTTTTTGGGTTTTGGATACTATTTTGTACATTTCACTTGCATAAAAGGATATTTAATTTATTTTTACAGATTATACTTTAAATACTTTCATTTATTGTAGAAACTATTTTATAAATTTATAATTGTTAGATCATGAGATATTTTATAACTACGTTTTGTGTAATATATTAAAAAATTTTATAGTGTGATTTATATGAAGAATCGTAAAATATTACAGAGAAAAGTAACTGGCTTTATGGCTATGTTATTAACTAGCTTACGTTACAAAATGTAGACATCGTTAGAGGAAATAGTTTTCCTGCAGTAAGGCACAATGATTTGTTGGTCCGAATCATTATTAACATTAAGTTCTTTGCTTTTTTTGAATCCAGCTTGTACCACTTATACTTGCATACGGCTTCATAAATTCCTTCGCACTTGACAAATAGCCATATGAAGTGAATATATGTATTATTAACCATGTAACAAATAGAAAACAAGTATCTTAATATATTAAGTTCTATAAGGCTTTTACCCACATTTTATTTTAAATCTTTGTGATTTGAATCCTAATTAAAATTTTTGAATCACAACTGTTATTTATCAAAGTAAGAAGGGGTATATTTTAAAATTTTATTTGATGATGAAAGGGGATATCTTAAAGAAAAAAAAGATATAAAAGATATAAAAATGAAGATTGATTAATAATAGAGATAAAAAATAAGAGATCTCATCCCTTTCTGACAAATATTCAAGAAATCAATAATTTTGCTTTTTTTAACAGAAATAATTAATATAATTAATATAATTAATAATTAATATAATTAATAATTAATATAATTATTATTTAAGTAACCTGTAATAAAAATTATGGATTTAAAAGGATGGAAAGGGAGAGTAAAATTTTATATGCATTTTGATTTATTTTACTATAAAATTTGAAATTAAAGCTTATACCGCGTCTACTCTCATAAATCTTAAAAGTAGAAAAAAATAAGAATTTTTTACTTCTTTCAGTTTTAACATTAAAATGCATAAAAACCATCATATCTCTTTTAACCTTTTTTAAAGTAAAAGGGTTAAAGTGAAAGGTTGTTCTTTTCTTTTCAGGTTTTCTTTTCAGATGTTCTATCCATTAGATATTTGGAAAGAATAACTCTTTTTTGGTTTAAATATCAATTGCTATCTAAAAATTTTGATTAGGACTTGAGTTACAAAAATTTAAAGCAGAAAAAATTCGTAGAAATCTTCTAAGACTTAATTAATTGTTAGAGTTAATTAGCATATTAGATAATTTAGCGATATTTTATTTGTGATATGTTAAGTTACATACTTGTGTGACTAAAATTTCTCCTACAGCGCAATAGAGGCATGTGTGTGTAAATGTATTGACAGATACACACATAATGAAAATTAAACGTGGTACTGACAGATCGCGACCTTGAGTCACCATCTAAATAAACAAATACGTATAAATAGAATTAAATTGGTTTTGAATAAAAACAGTGATCAGCGTTTAAATACGCGTAAGTTAAGATGTTAATATGATAATTGTAGAAGAAAAGATATTATGATCACTTGTAATGTCTTTGTCAGAGAAATTCCAATAATTAGAGGGAAGGAGGATAAGATGACAAAGTTGGTAAGATAACGATAATTTTTTTAAGCTGATGACAGATGAGTCAAGATAACTTATGACTGATGCTGAATTCATTAAAAGCTTTAAATAATATAAGCTTTTCAAAAATTGTAAATAAAGATTTCTTACATTTTTTAAAATATATGGAATTATTAAATACACATGGCATGTATAATATAACATAACTTGCATAATATAATTTATTAAACTTTTAAAAAATATTCTAATATTCTAAATATTCTAAAACACGATATTAGTAATGTATTACATTGTTGACAGACAAAAATAAGTAAAAAAATGATACTTACAGTACTTAATAAAAAACCGTACAACGCAAATAAAATGCCAAAATAAAATAGCGCACCAAGTAGCATTAATGTAAATATATCGTCAATCGTATTAATAAATCTGCAACAAGAAATTATAAAACAAATCATATTAATGCATTTTATATTTTTATTTTTTGTATTGTAACTTTTAAATGGATGTTAGAGACATCTGTTTTACCGATAAAAAGGCATAATTTTTGTATCACAAAATCTTTTTATTCCTTTTACATATATATGTCACAAATACATTTTCAATTTTTTAAACAGTGAGTCGAATTCAAGTCTTGAAGCACAATCATATACTGACTGTGATCGGCGCATAGTTTATAAAATTAAAAATATATTTGAGGTGTAGTATACATATAAAATAATATTGAGTATAGAGATTTAACTTCACCCATACAGCACAGAAAGATTGCAGCAACATTGTGGCAACATTTCAACGCAAAATTGCAATATTGCATAAACGTTGTGAAATGTTGCTGCAAGGTTGCTGCAAGATTGCAGCAATGGTAAAATGTCCGCTTTTAGAAATATTGTTACGTAATATTGTAGCAATATTGCAGTAAAATATGTATGCAATATTATTCAGAAAAAGATTATTCAAAATAATTTATCTGATTTTAAATAACTATTTTGAATTTAACAAATACAGAGTGATTAGTGAAACTTCAACCAAAAGATAAACTTTGCAAGTTTTGTCTTTTATTTTATATAAGTACATTATAAGATGAGAGACAAAACTTACAAAATTTATCTTTTAGTTGACGTAATCACTCTGTTGTTAAATTCAAAATATAGTTATTTAAAACCGAATGAATTAATTGGATGATCGTTTAGTTAATGTCACTATAATCACTCTGTATTTGTTAAATTAAAAAATATTTAAAATAATTTTGAATAACCTTGTACTCTGTTATACACAAATCTACATAATAATAGTTTTACACACAAATTAAAACTACTCCAAAATGCATGTATCTCTATAGATGAAAAATTTTAAATAATATAGAACGATCGCTTTCACATTATTTTTGAAAAGTTACTGTAATATATTAATTTATTCAAACTGTATTGAATATTAATTTTATCTATTTTCACTATTTTAATAATATTTTAAAATGTTGCTGCATCATTGCTAAAGTAATATTGTAAAATAATGTCTTTGCAATATCTCTGAAACATTACATCGCAATATGCAATGTTGCAACGTTGCAGCAATGTTGCTGCAAGCTTTTGTGCTGTATGGGCAACTGTGTAATAGGCGCTTCTTCATTTATTTGTGAAATTACACTTAAGGGATCAAATCATTGTTGTTTATCATGATTTCAGTTTGTATCAATTCAGTGAAAAAATTCAATTCACAAGTTAAAATTATATATTTATTTTATATGATACGTTGTGCAATAATTACTTATGTGATGGGTTTTATAAGAATAAGTAAAAAATGCGTATTGCAGTAATCAATTTTTTATAAAAATACTTCTGTAATAAATCAGTAAAAAAATTTACAATAAATAATGTATAAAATAATGTTTAATCTCTGTATTTTATGTACAAATTAATTGACATAACACTCTATATTAAATATTTTTATATTCAAGCAAGCTGCAAGTAAAAAAAGACATATTTTTTTGTCGCAACAGTTATTTTGCTACTTAATTATTATAAAATATTTTTTAAAAATGCATTCTTTATAAAAAAAATGCATATGTGATTAATCTTTTGTTTCTATTATAAATTTTTAAATTTAATATAAATTATGTTGTATAGCCAACTTATATTATGTTACATTATCAGTTTACCCAATTTAGCATCGGAGCAAGTTGGCAACAATTCAGATTGTTCGTATTTTATTTATTATTGTACAAAAAATTGCAGTATACAGAATTGTTTCTAATACAGAAATGTAGAGAAAAGTTTCCTCTATCATATTAATATACAGTTAAATTATCATAATTAGTTGCTTAAAAAGACAAATAATAAAATTACGAAAACGATGCTAACGAGTTTCTGTCTCTTTTAAAAGCTTACAAAAAATTAAAGCAAAAGAGTTTCAAAATACTTTTTTATAAAATATTTCTGAATCGATTTTACAGAATTAAAAATTCTTTTACTTAATCAAAGTTCTCACAAAGTAAAGGAAACAAAAGGCGATTTTATATTAAAAGAAAATTCAATATAAAACTGAATTTTTTAAATTGTTGACATGAAATTGTTCTTGCTAACTTTATTTTTGTGCGTATTTTGATTGTGTAAAATAATTAGGAATTTTGTAAAGCTAATGCAAAAATTTTTTAATAAAAGTTAAATTTTAAGGTGTCTTTAATTTTTTTATTTTGTAAAAAAATATGTGTGTATATAAAAAAACAATTTTAATTCAACTGTTAATTTTCATATATTATATAGGATTTCTAATTAATTATTAGGTGCATTTATTTCATATATTTAAATCTTGGATTTTATGTGCATTGTATGATATAAATAAAAAATATAAATCTTTAAATTTTGGTAAAATAAAGTTAATAACGTAATAAGATACTTAAGTGTTTTGCAAAGATCTATTTCAACTAAACAGTAGAAAAGATGGAAAAAATCATAATAATATGCGTAACCTGATGAGACGTATATGATTCTGCACGCTGTGCGATAGAGCAATCTCGAAATTTTTAAACTTATCCAAATTATTTATTCGCATCTTAAGAATTTCCAGCTGTCCACACACATGAAAAACTAGCACACTAAAAAAACTGTCTACATTACTGTATATACCGCCGGATATTGTTATACCGAGACTTTGTGTGATATAAGATACTTCGTAAAATGGGCTTTTGTTTTTGTCGTAAATATAATACGATTGTAATGGCAGTAATTTGCTTGGATCTGTTTCATTCGTCAAGTATCTCATTGAAATTCCAAAAATAGGAAGAATTGTACATAAAATTAAAGACATCAACATCATGAAATATCCAAGTATCGCAAGTATACGTGTTATTCGTGCCCGTTTTATCATAATATTTTGTTCTTCTGATATTTTCGGTTTCAACCAATCATCCTTAATCATATTTAAAAGCGGTAGAATATCTGTAATCAACAGACACGTAATAAAGTTTGTATATTATAATGAAATTATGTATATTATAATGAAATAATAATTATAATTAATAATAAGCAAGGTTGGATAAGTTAATAATTTTTTGTTACATGTGCGTCGAAAGTGGTCTCTTTCGTATCACTTTTTTGTGAATAAAGTCGTTGATTTCAGCACTTTAACATAGTTTGTACAGTTCTTGTTCTCTAATAGATGGTGTAAATTAATCATGATAAAAATATTCCAGTATGACTTTATCAGCACGTTTGATTACTCGAGTGAGTCCCAGATGCGCACGTTATAAAATGAATCCCATCAATGAAATTTTATAAATTTATCCTGACCCTAAATAGCTCAGCAATCTGATTAGTGGTATTCGTATTACACTGTGCACATTTGGGACACTTCCGATCATTTCAGTATACGAGTCATTTCGTGACACGCAGATGATAACTTTCGTAGAATTAATCGACGCTTCGTTGTTTTTGCGAGCCTAACCGTGGCTAACTTGTTAATTTATCCTAAGGATCTTGGGACCACATATCGACACACAGGTAACAAAAAAAAGATATGCAATATCGACGCCTACGGCTCGTGTATCAGTTAAAGTTACATTAAGATTAAATTAACTTAAGTTAAAGTAAAAAATATGATTTTGAAAAGTATTATTTATACTAAATTAAAAATTGATTTAAGTTAGGTTATCACAATTATAATATTCATCATAAAATATATTTAATATTTTATTTGTAAATTAAGTTTATACGAAATAATAAAAAATATTTTTATGCAGGAACGTATTTTTTCTTTTATAAATCTTTTTGTACAGATAAAATTTTTAAGTAAAAAAAAGTTAAGTAGTAAGTAAAAATTTACATGTTTAAAAATAATTAAAGTTAAAAATTAAATTATTTAAAATTAATTAAATTAAGTTAAAGTTGTCAAATTTTTAACTCTATTATTAACTTTTAGTTTGTTTTAATTAATTACTATTCAACCTTGATAATAAATAGTATAATGTACGTAAATCAATTGAAAACACAACTAATGAACTAAGTCTTACTCGGTTGTATTATAATTAATTATAATAGAATATTGCTTTTTAGAATAAAATAACAAGTTTAAACAATCTTTACTTACTATGTAATTTACAAAAGTAGATGCATATGTATACCTGTTTTTTTCCTCCACATAATGAATAGCTTTATTATTGCCATAAATATGGGTAAAGTATATTGCAAATTATCAATCATAGACATTATATTACCCCAAATTTTAAATAGAGAATGCACAGTTGGAATAAAACAACTCCATATTATAATATTTAGTATAAGAATTGCATGTATATCGGATTTTAATTTTTCTTGTTTACTTTCATTGTTTTTTGGCCAAATGCCAAATAGTATCAAAACAATTCGATTTAATTCAATAGCCCATTCATAATCTGTTTTTAGAGAGATAAATAAGATTTTTGTAATAAAATCAAAACTCCTTAATGAATGTTATGTAATTGTTATGTAAATATTTTTAGTTTTTTTAATATGAGTCAAATTAAAATAAAAAAATCCTTACAATTTTTAAATATAGTTTTTTGTTTTGTCAATTACACATTACCAAATTTTTGAAAGTAAACTGTCGATGTCTTGAAAATATTTGCTGAAGAGTTCTTTTGAGAAAAGATCAAAGTCGCAAGGATTTATATCGAAGAGGGTACGACGGATATTACAGAGTTCACATTGTCAGTGAAACATAGTATTTATTTGGTTTGAAATATGGTAATGAACATTGTCATGCAAGATGATCGAACAATCGTGGTTTCAATAATTGCGGTCTCTTCTCCTTCAAATTAGCCACTAGAAAGAACTCTTTAAGTGCAGTACTTTCGGGACATTGACAATATTTGTACCACTAAAAGACATTTTATACGAATATTGGTTAGACTATTGATATTCGCCATCTTAAAAAAATTCAGTAATGACAAAACATTTAACATTTAATAAGAGAACAGGAGACAATAATAAAAGACTTTCAAATCCCAGGTTTTTCTGTTTTTATAAATTTACGGACTTATTTAATACTATCAGTACAAGTACAAAATAATGTATGTATTATACATATTTTTTTTGTTTTTTTAATTTTTTCTTTTGTCAAAAAGTAAAAAATACAAATCGATTCTTGATATGCGTATATTTGTAATAGATAAATATTAAATCTTATAGATTAAGTAAAAATAATACAAAGAACAAATTATATATGCATAGACATATTCATTGTGTATGTGCTTATATGCATGTATAATAGAAAAATGTAAGTAAGTGAAAAATAGTTGAGTGGCACAAATTTTTTTTGTAATGTAAAACAAATATTTCTTGTTTATTAACAGTAATTTTCAAAAAGATAAATATAATTTTTTACGGATATAATTATATTTTCATATTTTAGCTATTTTTGCAATAATTTTGTCTTACAGAAAATAGTTGGAATATAATTCGCTCTTCATTATACACTTGAGAAAATACACTCTATTTGACATATCTAATTGTGAGTTAATCGAAAAAAAGAATGAACACCTGCATATGCTGAATACTTCGAACCATCCATATTGATGTATACAAAGAGACTAAATTTTTTTCTAGTTTCAGTTATAAGTGAGGGAGTTAAGGTTTATACCATTCTATAGGTGTGCACACGACATATTAATAATGCAATATATGAAATGAGAAATTTGTGGTGGATGATGCTTATAGTCAGTTGATTCACTTTACGGTTAAAAAAAACTGTTTTGTAGTTTGAGAGTAAATGCTTTGAGAAAAATGCATCACCATTTATAGATGCAGGGCCGTGTATGCTTTCAAAAATGTTTGTATATAACTTAATAGATTTATAAATATACGTAGGCATAATGTAATTAATCCATACATTTGTGGCAAGTCATAAAACTTATTTAATTGCCAAAAAATATATGTATATAAATAGAATTATCAGTAAAATGTACAACAGCATATTATATATACAACGTGCTCTATAGCAGACTATGTGCGATACATTTCTTAAAAATATATTTTTGTTTTCTTAAAAGTTAAAGTTCTTATTTTTTCTAGCTTACTAATTTTTTTAGAGATGATTACAAATTTGTCAATTATATAATGCAACTTGATTTATTTTATTGTTACAAAAAATAATAAGTAAAATAATAAGGATAAATTTAATTAACAAACAATGAAAAAGTTATCTTACTTGTAGCAGTATTTCTAGAAATTTTAACTGCTTTTTTAAAAATCATTTTTTAAAGTTAATTTTATTGCAAGTTTATTTTAAGCACCCTTTTATTATACTGATTTGCTTTTTATTTTTGTAAACCATTGTGCATCCCTGTATATCCCAATAAATATCTCAAGTTCATAAAATTGTTCGACCTGTGTACGTTGTAACAATCGTCAATAACTGTCGTAGCAAAAGTTTTTACTACAACAGGTTTAGAATTTTAATATTTTCCTTTCATACCATTCCTCCCTTCTATCTTAGCAACGAGCAAGCATGCGCATTCTGCAGAGTGCCTTTCTCACCCACCTTAAGAGTACTTCGATCACCGATGCGCGCGTTATTTAGTAGTCTGTCGTAATAGCACGGTGGTGAAAAATGCTTTTAACAAGTTTGCTCTATGTATCTCGCTAATGTAAGCGAAACAATAATTCGACTTTTATTCTTTATTATTTATCTTTGCAATTAAAATTTCGTGAATTATATTTAATTATATTATAAAAATTTAATTAACATTATATAAATAATTTTGTAATATAGGCTATATGTATAATAAAACGGATTAATAATGTTATAGATGTCATTACGCTCATGGAATAAAGTGTTTAAGAGAAAATAATATCACAGTTCTTGTAATCTATATATAATGGTAAAGGAAAAGCAGAAAATACTTTGATTTAAACATTTCAAAAGAAATAAAAGCTTGAATCTTAACTCGTGAATCTTGACGTATCGTATTGATATACTATCGGAATTAACAGCTAACGTTAAAACTTATGTGTATGCTGTAATATGCAGGTAGTAATATGTAACTAGCGCAAGAAAAAAATTAACATGTCCTATTTTACATTCACAGATTATTGAAATCAAGTATAATGTTGGCTGATGTAAACAATTGGCATATTTTACAACAAATTTTACTTTTCATATAAAACAATATTGTAATGAAAAGTAAATGTGTATTGATAGTATGAACGTCATCACTTTTAATGTCTAAAATACTTCCAATTTCAAATAGTAAAGCAACAAATGTTTTATAAACCAGGGACGACGCTATTTTTTCACTTATTCTCAACAAATGTTTGCATTTTTTTAAGATGTATAGAATATTTTATTTGTTCCCATTTCTGAGAAAAACATTTACAACAAAAATTATAAATAAATATTGCATTTATAACTTATAAAATCTCCTAATATTTTTCTCGGGAATGGAAACAAATAAAATATTCTATATATCTTAAAAAAATGCAAACATTTGTTGCTTTACTATTTGAAATTGGAAGTGTTTTAGACACTAAAAGTGATGACGTTCATATTTTCATAACAGTGTATTGTCCGTTTTCTCCACTTATTTAGGGATGACACCCATCGACATTTATCGTTGAGTGACATGCAACGAATACGTTGATATGAAAAATGCGACAGTCCAAAAAAAGCTTCGTGCATCAACGAGTCAAAGTGAGTATCCTTGGCTATGTAGAATCTAAACACGTTACTAACTTCAAATGAGGTCATAAGTGTTCTACAAGACAGACAATAATTCGTCAATTTTTTCATTTGTTTAATAAATTTTCGTGTCTTTTAGTAGTGTTAAATGTGTTTTTTGTTTGTTCCCATTTTAGAAAGTAAAATTAGGAAATCTTACAATATGCATCAACTTATATGTGTATTTATAAGTTATAATTAAATAAAGCTATTTATACTATAAAAATTTTGTATAAAACACTTTTCGATATATCGTTTAATTTACGAGATATATCGGAAAAAAATGCCTTCATCGTTGGAGAGTGGTTTTACTTCTTCAAACCATTTTTGAGCACCAACTGAAAGCCGAACATGAATTTAGAAATTTAGAAAATTTTTTAATTCATGTATTTATCTCCTCTACATTTATACCAAGTTTTATTAAAACAAAATTTTTAACCACGCAAGGTTTTCTTGTATGATGGAAAATATCATACAGCGTTGCAAAATTTATATAATATATTAATTTTTTAAAATATAATATTTATCGCTACTTAGCATTTTGTATTTATTTTATTTAAAACAACAAAGAATTATGAATTGTTCAACCCTATTACAAAATTATTAAAATTTTATTATACAATAAATAATATTTAGTAAAAGTAATCATATATATTTTATATTTTACTGTGTTAAAATATAAAATGTGTAGTGGATGTTAATAAATCAGAAAAAGTTACATAAAATTTTTCAAAATACAATGTTACTTTACGATTCTTACGATTTTCAAGATAAATTTTATAAGAAAATTATATCCGTGCAATACATAAAGAAAGCCATTATTCGGCCATTTTTTCTTTGATCCAAGAAACATAGGACTCAACATTAGTGTATACATCTGGATAGCCCAGCGCGCATGGTCTTCCACCAGACACTAAACCGATAATTGCTCCGTCACTGTCTCGAAGTAATCCGCTGCCGCTGTCACCCTGCAATAAAAAAATGAGGGGATTATGATTTTATTATTCATTATACAATAATGAAGTTATAATATTGTACGCGGTATACCAAATGCAAAATTGGTATTATTTTAAATGAATTCCCATAACTCTGTATTGCCATTACATGAGCAATTAAAATGGTAAAGAGAGAAATGCGTTATAATAAAGTTTTATTTTAATTATTAGTGCTATTAAAAATTAATTATAATCTAAAATTTGGATTAGATGAGCAATGTAATGTTTGAGTAAGAGTAATTATAAAATCTATATTCACAGATTGAAACCATTAAATATAAAAAGGCATGCACTAGTAAAATCAATGTGCATTTTACTATATAGAGTACAATGTTATATACATTGCATAATCCAGTTCCTTGTTCGATGAGAGTACAAAACTCATTTTTGTGGATCTTCATAATAAATCTGTGATAAGATTGACATGTATCCGGCAGCATGACTCTTGCTTGCAATTTTTGCAAATTATTATGTATGGGTTTTCTAAATCCTGTAGAACCCCAAGCCGCAATTGTAACTGCTACATTCTTTTCCACATTTTCTGTTGGTAGCGGAACTGATTTTTGTGTTGGGCCAAACTTAATGGGCGCAGTCAGCTAAAAAATATTTTATACTAATAAAATAGACTGTGTGACTGTTAGAGTAATTAAAATACATTTCATATTTGTCACATATAGACTACTTATTATTATAATAGAAAATATATTGAATGTACTATATTTGTCACAAACTAAATGTATGTGTATTATAATAGTTTATTTCAAGGTTTGTGTACTTTTATTAAACCGATGTCATAAGGACCTCTACCCAAAGAGCGAGGATTATAATTTTCATGGAGCCACACTTCGTCTACTTTATGACTTTCTCCACCTTTATCGAGGTAAGTCGTGCCAGTGACAACGGTCATAGATTCCTTTAGATCGGGATTTTGAATTAAGGGCACTACACAATGCCCAGCAGTTAAAATATATTCTGGATCAATTATGCTACCACCGCAAAAGTGATTGTCCTTGATTCTTAGGGAAACACAGTGAGGATATTCTTCTATGGTTGTGGGTATTCCATTTACTAACTTATCTGGTTCATCACCATAAACACCTGAACATATATTTTTTAAACGACATACACATTAATAACTCCCTTTTAAAAATATTTTAATTTAATGATACAATGTTGATTTATATAATTATGTATATATTACAAAAATTGTAGACCATAAAACATTATTACCATTATTACTAATCTGAATTATTGATATAATTGTTAGTATAATTGTCATATTATAATAGTTCGCTAAAAAAATTGTTAATTTTATATTTCAAAATTTTGGTCCATTTCATATATTCTGTGACATAAGAAAAAATGTGTATAAAATTTGTGTCTGTATATTTATAAAATTTATAATTAATAGAATAAAATAATAAAAATATAATAAATATAATAAATATGATGGAAACAATAAAACAATACAATACAATTAAAATAATAAACTTAATAAATGTAATAGAATTACAATGATTGGTAAAGAGTTAAGTATATTATAGACAATTATGCAATTAAGCAATATATGTACAATTTTATGTATATATACATATGTGTGTATGTGTCTAATTGAGGTAAAATGCATAATATTTTTCGTAAATAAATTAATAAAAAACACAGTTCATATAAAATTTATTAAATTGTATTATCAAGTTTCCTGGTATTTAGCTTACCTATGATCGCCAATGCGATCAGAATACACGCTATCTGCTTCATTATGTAGATCTGTTTTTACACCGCAGCTGATACGTTTTAAAAAACGTAATAAGGTATATGGCTGAATTTATATACTTATCGAAATATGTACACAGCTGAATGGAATTAATATACTATTCAATTTTTATCACATTATAACATTATTATCGCAAAACTCGCAAACATGTGATATTTAATTCAAGAATGATATTAAGATATTAGCACATAACTTTATTCATTACGAATTATGTATTATAACCAATATTTGTAATATAAAGCGAATAAAATATCGTAAATTTTTATAATATAATTTGAATTATAAGTTTAAGTATAGTATTTCAAAAACAATAGATTATTGACCATATTTTAAGATGGCAGAAAGAAATTCTTATCAATCTCATGAGTCATGTATAATTTAATTATTTTAAACTAAAAAAATAATTTAAACATTCTTCTACTTTGAAATGAGTATTGTTTTTTTATAAAAATGCAAAAGGTTTTGTATTTTTATTGAATAAAAAGAAAATATTTGTTAAAAAAAAAGTTAAATATATAGAAATTAACAAAAAAGTTAATTACATTGGATATCATGGATTGGATTAAATTAACGACTTTATTAGTTTGTAAATAACAAAATTAATAATTTTTTTTCATAATATTGAAAAAAATGAATGATATTTTAAATAAAAAATAACATTCTAATACATTTGACAAGTTTTTGACACACACACACACACACACACACACACACACACACACACACACACACACACACACACACACACACACACACACACACACACACACACACACACACACACACACACACACACACACACACAAATAAAATATTACACACATAATAAAATATTTATGTAACTTCTAAATGAAAGCAAAGTTTGTCATTTTTATAATTCAAATTAATGAATATATAAATAACAATCATTTCCTAATATGTTAGTAAAAAATTCAGGTGTTAGTTTTTATAAATTTCTAGTCTTATTGTATCTAACAAAACCGTTATATAAAAATTGTTCCGAAATTAAATGCTAAAACTTCAAAAATATATGGGAATAAATTAACTGAGAAAAAAATATCTTCTTGAAGAAAAGATTTGCTTGATTTTGCATTTTGAAGAGAGTTACAAGAAATAAAATTTTTTAATTGAATCTTTTCATTGGGACCCTATTCTTGATCTGAGAGATTAAATATAATTTTTTTATGGGAATATCAAATAATTTTTTATCTACAATAATATAAAGCTGACAATATCCAACAAATCTTGCAAATACTTGTTTTTATCTGAATTTCTTAAAAAAATATCAATTAATAATTGTTTATCAACATTGTTAATTATTCATAAATTAACCCATTTTCACATCATTATGAACCCATTGATGTGTTCTTTTTTTAATATCTCCAGTACACTTAATCTACAATATATCTTGAAATTATTAAAAGAGTTTTGAAAAAAATTACATAAAAGAAATCAAAATCAAGCTTGATATTGCAATAAAAAAATCTACAGGAAAGCTGGCAAAGGAGCAAGTCTGAATTTATTCCAGTTAGAAACACCAAAGATCCTGCTCCTTAAGTTTTACTCCAATTCATTTTGTGTAAATGAAACAAAATATAATATAACTTCTAGTTTTCTTGATGAAAAAACTTAATAACATATGAAGGCACTTGAACATATTATGAATTTTTTTCTTTAGCTTTAGCTTACTTTTTATTAAAATATAAAGCACTTCTGGCTACATTAGTACACATAACTATGGATGCTGCTGAGACTCTACAAGATATAAATTACCTCATGAAATTAATTTTCATGTCAATGATAAACATAACATATACACATAATTTATAGCGACATTGGATTGATTTGCCTGGATTTATTTTATTCATCTCATTAAAATATTAAAATCAGGAAGAATTACTGCTAAACTATACATCATGAAGTATTTCAATATTGTAAGTATACGTGCTATTCGCATCTTTATTATCTCTTTTTTTATTATCTTCATTTTCAACCAGTTGTCTCTAAAACAACGCGACAACACATGATACTATACTTCCTAAACGAATACCATCAATTTCACGTTCATATTTCACGTATCGTCCGTTATTACAGCGGCACTTTCGATACCATAACTGAACAATTCGTGGAACGCGCGAAAGTTTCCAAGAAAAACGGAGTGTTTGATCAATGGGAGCGAAGATGATGGCGGGAAAGTGTTGTGACAAGTGACATCACGTAACATAGTAAAACGCAACTCGAGAAAAGCAACAGTTTTAAAGAATGTCGAGACACAACGAGTATTGAGACGAAGCAATTCGCTCTGAGAATCTTCTCGTATGATCGACTAGCAGCGTTTCACTTGACACTCGCGATATTCTACCGAACGAATTACTTGGAGCCACTTGGTGTGAATACGCGGGAAAACTTTGCTCGAACCCGACGCGAAGACAAGCACATAACGTCGTGCTTTACAAATGAATACGATACTCACGCGATTCGCGTGTCGTTTGCTAGCATATCGATGCTGTCGATATATACTACGATGTCTGCGTACAACGCGAATTCTGATCAATTCTGATTTCTGAACTGCAAGTTACGAACTCCGTCTGACTAGCGGCAGCGAGAGCAACATGGCGGTTGACTGCAGTGTTCCCAACCTTGTAGATAAAAATTATGTGATCAGGGCTGTGAATTATAATACACACGAGAAAATTATAGTACATTTTATTTTAATTTTAGAAATAAAGTTAAATTTGCCAAATGTGCATTAAAGAATATAATATTTATTTGTACTTAATCTAAAATCTTAAGTCGTAAGAAATTGATCAATTACAATCGAATGTAAGAATAATAACGAACTATGATTGGTTGATCCGGCCTATAGTACTGGCAGTAAATTTCGGAACGCAACCAAAATGCAATTTTCATCAGCATTAAATTAACGCTATAAAGCGTAACGTGAAAATAATAATAGATTTAAGTAGCATAGAGATTTTACTATGTTACATAGTACAAATAGTACACTAAATTATACGATGTGTAAGGGCCGCTGCACAGACTTCTACATAATACAAAATGCATAATGCATAAGAGAATTAACCAATCAGAGGTCTTTATTTCTATCCTAGGAAGGGAAATAGATGACTCTGATTGGTTGATTCTCTTATGCGTCATGATGCACTATGCGTTTTATGCAAAAGTCTGTGCGGAGGCCCTAATACTATAATTATTAGCTTGTTGTTCTTTGTTGCACTGTCTGTTGCACTGGTGCAACAAGTTAGAGTAAGACAAATATATTTTTTCTCACTCTAACTTATCGCACCCGTGCAGTGCAGCAGTGCAGCGAAAAAGAACAAGCCATATGTTACGGTTGGGAACACTGCGTCTCCGCCGTCGTTCGGCAATGGTCAAGTCATCCGCCGTTGCCGCCATGTTGCTCCAGCGCCGGTCGGACTTCGTGCGCGTCTCGCGTATTCAGAATTCAAATCGTGCGCAGATACGGTATTGAGAGTGTCGTCGCGCTAGCAGACGACAAGCGGACTATGTGAGATCGTATGTGACAGTGATCGTAAAGCGGCGGCATCACGTGCTTGCCTTCACATCGAGCAAAGTGTTCGCGCGCGCGTTCGAGCAAAGTTTGCTCGAAGGGGAACATTCGGTAAAATATCGCGAATGCCAAATAAAGTGCTACTAGTCGTCACGCGAGCATACGAAATATAAAATTATCGAAACGAATTTGCCTCCGTTTGTTGTGTCTCGACGCGTAATTTTCATTCGGTTTTCTCGCCGGGTTGCATTTCCACGAAGTTACGTGACGTCACGCCACTTTCGTGCCATGTTGATTTTCGTTCCGAGCAGTTTTCGTGTGCGCGTATTCGCTCGGGAGTGCCGAATAAAGTATCGGACGTTATTAATGTGCGATTCGAGAATAGGATGATATCATCAGAAAACGGCATTCAAAGAGCGACTCGGTATTAAATACAACTTTTTTTTTAAGTGACACATTTCTTTATCTGCTTTTGCTTTTGAATTTAAGGATAATTATATTTATCATATTTTCAGAATCAAAACCGGAAAAGGAATGTAGCAGTAGCAGTAGCAGCAGCATCAGCAGCAGGAGCAGCGACAGCAATCGGTGAGTGAATTTTTATCAAATCAATTATTTGAATTTATATCATGTGTATGTGGAACAAAATGATATGTGATAAATGTGACGTGAGATTAAATATTGCTCTATTTTAAAAGAAAATTATTTAAATCATCACTAAGTTGATTGATTAGTTAAATATTTGATTTTATTAATATTCGTAAAGCTTCACATGAAAATAATTGCATATTGGAATTTTTTTAAATACTAAAACAAGAAATAAGAAATTAATTCCAATGATAAGGTGCAATTTTCTAATCCTGAATAGATCTTGTAGACAGCAATAATTTCACGATGAAAAAAAAAAGTAAAAGCTTATCTTTTGAAATTGTATATTTCTAGTACCAAATATCCAATACATTTTGTTCTTACAATGACAATGCAAAACTTAGAAGACTGACATTGTGGCAGTAAAAAAATGTGTAATTTGAATCGAAAGTAAGGACAGTTTTACCTAAATGCGATATATTTTAAACAATATATGATTCAAAAAAATTATTGTTATTCAAAAATAAAATTATATTAATTAAAAGACATTTACGCAATGAATTAATAAGAGATCGATTTAATAAAGCTTATCGTATTTTATACCAAAAGTATTTGCATCAGCTTATAAATACTTTATTTATATACGATTTATATGTTGAGTTTAAGTATACGCGCGCATGCTTTCTAAGGTCACTGCTGATATAAAATATTCAGTTGTACGATTTTACCGAATTATAAAAGGAAACATTTCAGTAAACTTAAATTTTCCAATTTTATAAGAAAAATTTTACAATTTACGAAATAATTTTGTACTTAAATTTATATGCGGCCCTTTATTAACGACAGATATTGACAAGTTGTCGACAAGTCGCAGTTGTTTAATTCACAGAGGGGAATACGTATCCCTGTAATTCAATTTCCACAGGCACAATCTATAGTTATAAGCGTCACGCTTATTCTTTTTACCAACGTGTGCATGACTATGATATTCTTTCGTGAAAGAGAGTAACTTTAGAGTTTCTGCACCTGCTGCCGTTCACATTGTAAATGCTAAGAACATAATCACATTACATGGCAAAAGGGGCAATTAGTTCAGTTTTAATTGTCAATATAGTTATTTTGACATGAAAGTGCTTAATTTCTTTTTTCCGACAGTTTGAAGATAACAATAAAAATATTTTTGGGGTTTGGTAATTAATAAATAGTAGTTTAATATAGTTTTCTATTAGGCGTGCAGAGTTAAAAACCTAAAAAAAGTAAAAAATACAGCAATCAAGTGCGACATAATTTCACAAGTAGATAAATTATAAATATTTTTTAAGTAAAAAAAAGATTAATACACTCTAAACAGAATGTAATGATTATTTGTTAATCTTACAAGAAGAGTTCTAAATAAATAAGTTGCAGATTCAATGATATAAAAATTTGATGTATAACAGTAATATGCATGTACATACAAAGAGATATAAACCAATTTTTTTAACAAAAATTGAACAGTTTTAAGAGTAACACACACACACACGTAAAGACAAAACAATTATTTATCAATTATTGTTTAAGTTATTAGATATTAAAAATTATTGTTTGAAAGTTTATTTGAAAGTAATATATATACTAGAGCAAACAAGCAAACATTAGCATTGTCGTAAGTGATATATTAGTTTATGTTCATTTTAGAAGTTCATAATTACATTACAAGATATAATTATTATATTTAATTATATTTAACAATTACATTTGTTTGCAGCTATTATATAAAATTATTTTTACACAAATTAAATTCCAAATGACTTTAATTTTTAATAACAATTTTTTTTATTATATTACTAAAAATTATTATATTAATACAATTAATTGATCTGTTATATGTAGTGTAGAGTAATTTATAATTTTTAGTGCAGTTTTCGAATATTTATCTGCAAAACTTGTATATAAAGTAAAACTTAATAATACAATATCAATGTTTTATGATTTTGTAATCTCATTGAGATATTTGATATTGTCGCTTATACTGGTGTGAACATCCGGAACTGGAGTTTCAATGCATGAAATACCATAAGTAGCTACACCGACAAGTTTGCCTTCGTAAATCAGAGGACTGCCACTGTCACCCTAAATTACAATTATTAATACTATTATTATTTAACTCTTTAAATAGTTAATTAATTATATTTATTTTAATATCTTATATATTTTAGAAAAATATTTATTAATTAATATTTATATGTTTTATAAAATATTTTCTTTTAAATACTTTATGTATTGTATATATAAAGAGAAACTTTTGTTAATAATATTTCCAGCATGTTACAGATGATTATGAGAAAACTATTCTTTCTAAAAATTGAAATAACTTATCTTTCTTTTTAATAATAAATATCAGCAATAAAAATGTCGAATAAAAATGTAAAATATTTCGTTAATTTTTGCATAGTGCGAATTAATTAAGCGAAAAAATACATAAGAAATACATAAATTATATTTAACGAAAAAAGTTTTGTTTTTATGTATTTTCTTACCTTACAATAATTATTACCGGATTCTGCTCGAGTACAGAATTCAATCTCTGAGAGCTTTTTCTCGTAGAATGACTGGCATTCTTTAGGATCTACTGTTGTTAATGTTACTTCTTTTAAATTCGTGGTTTTTTCTCCATCATGATCGGCTATCATATAACTAATCATCTGCAATTTTGCGTCCAGTGGTACTTTACTTTCAGACAGCGCAATGGGCTGTGTCTTTTCATTGAAGCGAAGTGCTCGTATAAGCTGTAAAAATTTATTATGTTACTGTAATCTAAATATATGTTTAATATTTTTAATTACAATACAACAAATCTTATAAAATAATGAAGACATTCTACTTTTTACATTTCATTATTTTTATTTGAGTAATTATCTCGAAAAAGAAAGTGTTTAATTGATAATTTCTAGCATTTTAATTAAAAAATTAAACAAGAAGTTTTGAATTATTTAAATAATAGAAAGAAAAAGTTAAACGTTCGTAATATTTAATTATGTAAATAACGAAATGATCAAAAATATACGTATATTCTCGCGCGCGCATATTGTATATGAACATTTAATTATACACAGTATATAAATAATAATATAAATATATACCGTAAGTACACCAAGTCCACTAATGACGTTATTTTCAACTGGATTAACGTGGTGATTTTGTGAGAACAATTCTTTAACCAAGATTTGAGTGCCACCTAGTTTAAGGCTGCTCGTGCCGGTTACTATTACTATATTATTCATAACGTTCCAGACATGCTTAAATGATGGAACACATCGGTCTGACGTAACTATATGATACTTATCAAGTATAGCGCCGGAACATACATGTTTGTTATTCCATCTAATTGATACAACATATGGATGCTTTGTGATATCAACATCACTTTTATTTTGTGGTATTTCAGCACCTGATAATAAAAATTTATTACTTTTCAAATATAAAATTAATTATTTTTTTTATTAAAATAGGAACAAAAACGTTAAAAGAGATAACAAATCTAATTTTGCCTCATACACAATCCAAACAATTTAATTCTCGCAATGCAGTTAATTCACTTTTGAAGACTTTTGCACACTTATTGATTTAAAAATTCTCTTTTAAACATCGTTTAACATGAGTATGTACAACATATAATAAAATAAAATTCAAATTTAATCGCTTACCACTAAGGGTGACGAAGATCAAAATCCATGCTAGTGATAACATTGCGAATACCAGTATGAAACGTGGTTTCAACAGAATTTGGAAAATGTAATGCTACTACTGCTTATATATACGAACGAATATTTACGCAGTTGTGAGAGATCACGTTTACCTGCAAAATGATTACTGAGCGCTGTGCGCACATGTTTATTGCGTACAAGTATGTCTTACACAGCTATATAATTGCATACACAATCATATTACACACAAATATATTTTTAGTTAAAAAATTTCTTAAATGTTTTTGTTTAAATTTTCAAAATTTTTATAAAGTTTACCAATACTGGCAGAACACTTTATTTTTAGATAATATTTAATTTCTTAAATAAATTTGAAAATAAAAACTTTAGAAATATAAATCTCAACTGGAAAATGTTTTCTATTGCATATTATAATAGTTTTTATAATACACTTTAATGTTTTTGCAACATAACCAAAAATAAACGTCTGAGAAATTGGGCTAGGATTTATTTTTCTTCTTTAACATGCTTCTGAGTATAGTTTCCAAGTAATAAGGGCATGTCGTTTTAGAAAGCCTATACCAGTATTGGCATATCTATCTTTATAAATTTCAAAATTTTTATAAATCACATCAATTTGTTATAATTTTATTATGAAAAGAACATTTTAGACAATTTCTTAGAATTTTAAAATATGAATTTGAACACTTTTCATAAGTAGAGAAAGTCTATATTAATATAGAATTCTTGATATGTATCCAGTAACAGTTTGTCAAATTGTTGTCAAATTAGTAACAAAGTTCAATACTTGGTATCAAATACCATGTGTCAGCTATGTCAGCTTGTATTTTGCTGACAAAGTTTGTATTATAACTTAACAGTAAATTGTCAAAAAACGAACAAGATCTGTGCAATTCAGTTGTCGAAATTGCTTTTTGATAACATTTGACGTCAAATTAAGTCTATTCGCTTTTTAGTGACAATTTGACAACCAATATATTATCAATATATATACGTCTTGTTTGATATTTGGCGACTATAAATTCAAAAATTCTTTAAGATTTGTCAGATTTTTCATTCTTTAACTTCTTCATAAAAATTTATGAAAGCGGAAGTTTCTAGGTGGTGTATTTTTTAAGAACCCTTTATTTAAATTTTAATTTGAAATATAAAAATTTCTTAGAAATAGTGTAAAATATAGAAAATTCTTAGATATATTTCTAATTTTTAGAATAATATTATTTTTTGTTACATGTGCATCGATAGTGGTCCCTTCTGTGTCATTTTTTTGTGTGGGTATACTTACCGATTTCACCACTTTAATATTGTTGTACAGATCTCGTCTTCTAATAGATGGTGTGAATTGTGGAGAAAAATATTTCAGTGCGACTTTTTCAGCACGTTTAATTATTTCAACACTCGCATGTGCGTCACCTCGCGACTCGCGACATGCATATGGTAACTCTCGTAGAATTGATCGACCCCTCATTTCGCGAATCTAACCTAACCTTGGTTAATCTGTCAATTTGCGAGAACTCAAAACACTAAATATACAGATTCCATTAAATTTTTTTGCAATTTTTCGTTATTATAAGAATGATTAAATTTAGAGATTTAGAAATAAATTTTTTTGGAAATAAGTACAATTTTTTTACATAAAATATACGAATTTTTTATCTTCCGTTTTGAGAAAAACATTCAAGCATTCGCAAAATAATATGGTATTTGAAAGGTATTTGTATAAATTTTCCAAGACTATTTATCAAGAATAATGGATGCGCAATATGTCGATGGCAAAATTCGATCCATGAGTCATATATAGGTATGATTTATTAATATGACAATTAATGTATTGATATAACGAAATATATGGATACGTAAACATTCTAATTGCATGAGGTAGACAGTCAACACGAAACCTGATAAGCAGTGTGATCCAAAATGTTGATCCGCAGAGCCATGATGAAATACTTGGACTTAGCATCCAGCAAAAGCATTACGATAAATTTTCCAGTTGGTCGCAGATGTGAAAGATGAGCAGTCTGAGAATTTATCGACAGATGTGTAGGAGAATGTAACCATCACCAGGCTAATACATTGAATAAAAAAATGTGTTCTCGAATTGCGGACTAACGGACGTGTCGTATACGTACAAATATTCCTACAGTCTGTCTGTGTCTGATGTTTATTATATATCTTAAAGTATATCCAAAAACAAAAGCAATAATTAATACTTATTAGCGATAACATCATCATGAAATAACTAAACACGAGAATTAATCGAGCGTTTTGTGCGCGATGTGTTATACCATCTCGCTTATTATTTTTCAACTTGATCCAATCGTACATAATCAATGGCGATAATGTTTGAAAGAAAAATTTATTATTGTAACACACAAACGAAACTTTTATAATATTGTTTAGTATATAACATTATCAAAGAAAATTCTCTCTTAGGGAAAATATTATTGAACTTAATGAAAAAATTATTCGAATCAACAGTGTACGATACGGATATGCATCGCAATGTTCGCGCCTATTACATTCTCTACATAAACGTCTGTCATGAAAAAGTACTATTGGATTCGTAAAAAACTATTGGAAATTATTAGATTAAAATTTTCCGATAGCTTTTTGCGAATTTAATAGTACTTTTTCGTAAAAGATTTGTGTAAAAAATATAATAGATGGATTGCGATGCACAAATCTACATTTACATGTGTATATGGGCACACAAATCTTGCACAAATATTAATAGACATTATTATAAGATAATCTATATAGAATTTTTCATATTAAATATATTTGTATTATAAATTATTAAATATATGCGGCTGCGTATAAATATTATGGAAAATGTGAAAAACTGAAAAAAGATGAAACTTAAAGTAAGTTTTCATAGACAGTATAGATGAATGATAAAATTCTAGATATTTACAAAACTTTTTCTTTAAAAAATTTTATTATCTTGAAAACCTAATTGCAAGTTGTTAATAAAATTGCATAATGTAAAAATATTTATTTAAATAGAAAAGTATTAAATTGAAAAAGGAAAATAAAAGAAATTAATTGTAAAATATTTTAAAAATCAATTTTTATCTTTTTTTGTTTACTTATGCGTAAGGTATAAATTGATATTTAGTTTCTTACACAATAATGCGTCTATACAAGGGTATATTTTAGGTACATATTAAAAATTCTTAACAACGTGAGACGTTCCGTGTGTATGACAGGTGCTTTAAAAAAGTCCCCTCTTGTTGTACAACTTTAGATAATTAGTACAGTAGCGTTCGAAATGTTCATGAATAAAAACTGAGATAATGACTAAGAAGACAAGTACCTGGTCACGTAAATGTATTGATCATGTTCTTACTCAGTAATCGATTTTAAAATGTCTATAGCTTGAACCATATAGTTATCTTGTAATGCTTGTGTGTAAGCGACATAGTAGCATAGCAAGTACTTAAAAGAGATGATATTATCTCATTACATGATTACATTCTGACCGTTGAAATCTTATTAAGTTTATCCGAAAATGTTTTTACTTATATATTTAATTAGTATCTAATAGTTATTTAGTTAGTATCTAATAAATTTTTAATACCTAAAAAGTTTAAAATTGATTTCTTGTAGAACATTTGAAATTAATAAAAATAAAATAGGAAAGAGAATTACAATATCTTTGAAACGATGTGTGACTTGACACCTGTTGCCTTTGAAGAATTTTAAAAAGACCACTATTTTAATTAACTGAGAATAAAGTAGTGTTATTGAATTTATTATAATTATATTCTGTTTAAAACCATAAAATGACATGTTTTAGTACAAATTAATTGAGTACATAGTTATTGGACTAGTCAATTAAAAAACTGAGAATTTTTGAAAGTTACTATATTTTTTTTATATTTACGAAAAATTATATAAATTATTATATAATTTTTTGTAAATATAAAAAAGATACAGTATTTAAATCTGTATTATTAATTTACATACCTGTTTATAAATTATTATTGTCTGTTATTATTGTATCTATTTATATTTTATTTGTTACACAGTTAAGTCAATGTATTTGTATTAAATTAAAAGTAGTTCAAATTTATAACAAAATTTCCAAATTACGTTTTTGTTGTAAGAAGAACGGACATGTAGCTGGCTGAAGTTTTTATGAGCTGAAAATATATATTAGTAATTTAAAAAGTAGTAGTATTACAAAATTTCAATGATTTAAAAAACTTAAACTAGAAAATTTTATTTTTTTAATTTACATTGTTGTTGCAAGAAATGAGCAATGTGTAAAAGAAAATTGCCAATCGACATATTACTTTGTTTTTGTAAATTATATTTCTTTATCAAATAATATAATACCGTTTTTATAATACCGTTTGCAAGAATATAATTTTTTGAAAAATAAGCAAAAAGGAGTGTCTGACAAAATAAGCCCCAGAACAAACCTAGTAAGCTACATTTTGTTACTCTATTTCTTTAACATAAATTTATAAATTATTTACAAGTTAATGTATGAGAATTCGTAGAAGTCTTTTACTTTAATGACATTTGTCAATTATACAAATATCCTGTGCTATTATATTGTTATCAAAATGCAATATGTAGTGCGAGAATGTATAAAGATTAGATTACGTTAGATTACGATTCGTTTTTAATAAATTTTTTGTAAATATAAAAAGTCTGTATAAACTATAATTTCTTATTGATTTTATTATTTAAGCATATCACATTCTTATCAGTATGACATAATAAAGTGCAACGTTTAATTTTTGAGAAATAAGAAGTATCGTAAGAAGTAGAAGATTAGTATTGGCATTAGTATCTTTATAGACTTTCGCCTACATTATAAAATTTGTACTTATAAAGTATAATTTTTATATTTAAAAACTTACATTACAAAATGTAGCCATTGTCATAGGAAACACTTTTCCAGCAGTTAGATAACTCGATTTGTTGCTTCTAATTAATAAGAAAATTAAACATTTTGCACTCTGTGGATCTAGATTGTACCATTTGTAGTTATTTATTGCACTGTAAATTCGATCGCACTAAAAAAAGGGTTAAAAATAAGTATGTATTTACTTAAAATGAGAGAGAGAGAGAGAGAGAGAGAGATTACAATAATGAACATATAACATATATGGTAATTTATACAATATAGATCTTTCAAATATTATTTTTCTAAGCTTTAATAATAATGCAAAAATAATATTAAGATAAAGAAAAATGTTCAACTTACTTGTGCTACTAGAATTTCTCCTACCGCACAATAGACACACATATGACCAAATACATTAATAAAAACACATATTTTATATGTTAAATCAGTAATCGATACATCATTCTTCTTCTCTATTAACTAAATAACATGTGTAAACAGATAAGATATAATCTTCATTTATTACTTAAAAACATAATTATATATTATTTGAAAATTTTGTATAACATTGAAGGGGGCAATACATGTAACAGCTTAAAAAAATTATTTTCAGGAATTTTTTACATAAAAGGATTATAATTGATTTTTCTGAAACTTTACAGTAATTTTATTAATTTACTTTTATAACTTTACAGTAATTTTAATAATATAAAAATATTTTTTACATAGAAAAAATACAGACTTTGTTGAGTTTAAGCATCCCATTATTTTAACGTTGCAGCTCTAGATGTTAAATGGCACACATTCTAAAATTTCCTCTATTTATTTGAAACACAAAATCTAAATCGTTTTTAATTATTTATATATATATCAACGCTAGCGGTGAATCTAAATTTTAAGAAAAAAAAATTTTTTTAATGCGCAGTTTTAAAAAAAGAAGTTGAAATTTTATACAAAATTTTATCTTTATTTTGCAATAAAAATGTATTTAATTTAGTTATTTTCTAAAACATAAATTCACATAAAAAAAGAGTTTTATTATCTAAATATTCTAAATGTATGCTAAATTTTGAAGTAATAGCTTAAATACTTTTTGAGTTATCGTGCGGACCGTTAAAAAAAAACTGATTTTGAGAAAAACGCGTGTTTCGAAAAATATGGAGTTATAAACGTTTTTAATCGGCTACTTACGATCACTCTGCAATGCCAGAGCCATACAACAGTTCTTCTGCTTCTTCGTAAAATTTATTACTTTTTAGCATTTTTAGATTTTAGTGTTTTCTCGTTTCAAGCGCATAGGCTTGCGAGGCGAGTCTAACGCTGAGCCGAGGTGAGTCACGCTGACTGACTATTACTATATAACATCAAAACTTTAAATATCACTTTGAAATTTTCACAAAATATTGTTAGGATGTTTTACTAGCAATTTATGAAATAAAAAATGTGTTTTTTGAAGCGGTTACATATATCGCCCCCTTTAAATATGAAATTAAATTTTAGATGTAAAATTTTCGTGGCTCTTGACTTTGCTTCCAATAGAAATTATGCACAATTTTAACATGAATTTACTTATGTGATAATTCAATTTACTGTATAATATATCTATAAAAAATAACTTGTCTAGTTGAATATAATTAAAAAAATATTTTTTTTGTAAACGTGTAAAACAAATCGTTGTTTTAATTTTCAAGAAATAATAGGATGTTATTTTAAGAAGTTTATGTGGAAGTTTATGTCAATATTGACGATCTTTTTTTAATATATTCTTTTATTTAAGACATAAATTATATGGTGCGATACATATTTTTACAAACTTACGTTTATTATCAGGAATCCATAACAAGCAGAAAATATAGCAAAATATAAAAATAGTACTAAGAGAATTATATTATATGTGTCATCTATAATAGCGATGGCTCTATAAAATAATATTACGTTTACCTTTAATGAACTATATATACTTTTCAAATTTATTTAACAAATATGAAATCATACTGTAATTTAATGCAATAACTTTTAGAAGTACATGTATAATCAAATACCTAAGTAGCCGAATATGATTTATTACACTGCTCTTTAAAACATCATGAAAATTGATACAATTGTTCATGTGCATGATACGATATCTGAGAATTTCTAATTGGCCGCAAATATGGAATACCAATAGTCCGAGAAAATTATCAACTCCAGTATAAGATACGATGGATAAGAAAATAGCAATACATTGAGTAAAAAATATTAATTCATACTGCGGTCTCTTTGACACGTCATAAGGGTAATATGTTTGTAATGGTAGCAATTTGCCTGGATCAGTAACATTCGTTAAATGTCTGATCGAAATTCCGCAAATGGGCAAAACGACAATAAAGACAAATCCTATCGTCATTACGCCATATGCGAACGTAATAATTATACGCGCGTTTTGCGCTCTTCTAATCATTGTGGTTCGCTCATACTTATTTTTCAGTCTTAGCCAATCCTCCATGATCATGTTTAAAATTGATAGAATATCTTTAAAAGTGACAAAATTATTTAAATTAAAAAAAATATAATCATTTATAAATTACAACAATATTTATACATTTACATTATATTTTTTATTCTAGTTAAAATAAAATAAATTATTGTCTGTATGAAATTTGTATAAAATCTATTATGCTCTTATTGAAATAGAAAATATAGAATACGTGTTTGTAATACAGTATAATTTACCAATATTTTGATTATGTAAATTATGTTTACCTTTTTTTTTCCACCAAAATATTATAATTCTAACGGCGCAAGTGATAGTCGGTAGAGTAAATTGCAAGTTATCAATCACCAAAGTGATATCCGAATGAACTCTTATCAATGAATGTATTAAAGGAATCAGATTGCAGATTAAAATTATTAGAGTAATTAAAGGGCGGGAATTATATGTTAATTTCTCTTGAATGTTGTACTTAGATTTAGGCCAAAGTCCAATTACTTTTAAAGTGAAACGATTCAGCTTCACCGCCCATTCGAAATCTATCTGTTCCAAAAGATATTAATAAAAGAGTATTTCGAAAAATGCAAACAAAATAAACGTTAATATATTTTTAGATTGAATGGTACTATCAATCTAAAAATATATTAACTATCAACTACTAAAACTATTAACTATTAATTTAATAATTTTATAAATTTAAAATTTATGATAAATGTAGAAGAAAATCTAGAAGAAAACATTTTATTTTATAAATCATATTAGTTCCAATATTAATTAATTAATAATTATTATTATAGCACTAAACAGCAAAACATAAGTTTTACATTGTTACATTTTCTTGTTAAATAAATAGGGTAGCAGATAAAATAATGCACAGTTGTACGTAATCAGAGAACAAAACATTGTACAGAACAATACGCGCTACTGTCTTGTATAATAGTTACATAAGTTATATTCATACACTACGAACATGTTAAATTTTCAAAATATGATATAAATTTTATGTCGCAGTGGTAATACACAATAAGTAAATTATTCAAGTCGACTTCCTGGCAAATTAGTTTATTAGATAATCAAGTTTATCTAATAAATTAATTTGTGCTAGGAAGTCAACTTGACTAATTTATTTATTATGTTAAATTTTATTGAATGTTGTTTATTTTTTTTATATCAGTAGTCATTTCTACAGAGTCGAATGTGTCTGCTATGTCAACGCGTTTAAAACAACATGCAGTAATTGAATTTTTTGACAACCCAAAAGGTAAACGCTAGTGACATTTATCATCGTCTAAAAGCCGTTTATGATGATGAAACTGTTGATTGAACGAACTATTGTGAATAGATAGATAATAAAATTTCATGTATATATCAGAAACTGGTAAAGCAATTTTTCCATAGTCACCAGACTTGGCGCCCTGCGATTTTGATTTCTTTTCGTATTTAGAGATATTAAAACATTCATTTCATTATGAATGATGAAGTGAAGGACTTAGTAATAGGATCAAGAAAAGAAAAATTCCGTTGGAATTTTTTATTAATAGGATAAAAAAACTAATTCACCATTGGAAAATATGCAAGTTTTAAATAGTGATTACATTAAAAACTAAATGTAAGCTCTTCTAGTCAATAAAATGCAGGTTTATGCTTTTTTTATGTCATTTGAATATTTGTTTTCCTTTGCGAGTATATGTACAGCGCGTATGCATTATTTATCAGTGCCCTATGTATTATATTATAAAATTCACTGTTAAATTTAAAATTAATATATGGAAGCATATTACTAAAAATAAGTATGTTGAATATCATAAAATAATATAAAATATAAGTGCATGCGTTTAAATTATATTAATGCACTTATAATTTTATGCATACATGTATATTGCAATTCAAATTAGACTTTTTCTACTAACGAGTTTTTTTCGAAATTATGATTATGACAAATGTAATGATAAGCACCTTGATATCCTGAAATTGAAGTATCCATAGCAAATGTAGAGTAGAGACTGACGACTGCTTTTTTTTACAGTGCAAAATTACTTTCTATGGAACGAAGTATACTGATCGCGCATGCAGAAAATATTCTCAAAGAGGGAAACGATCAATTTTAGAGAGCATTAATTATGCACAACAGCTATAACGTTTCCAGTCACTCAGAGTTTCACGCTCCATCAAAAAACTTATTTATTCCATCAATAAGACTCCACCAATAACAATTCACAGACGTTCACTTTTTTCAAAATCGATTAATGTTAGTCTTAGTTTGTGATATAATATTAGAGATGAATAACCAGCTATAATATCTCTTGGTAGTAACGCATCATGTGTATGATAATAGACTTTTTTAATTGCCTATATCTATTGCAATATATATATGTTGCATATAATTGCTATTTAAGGGAGATTTGCTGACACATACTTTGAAAGAGGATTAATTATAAAAATTAATATGTCAACGTTATAACTCTTATAATACATCTGTCGACAATATAAAGTATCACGGTAATGACATATTGTAATATGCTGAAAGCATTTTTGCATTAGTTTCAATAACTAAATTCGATTCTCCACCAACAATTAGTGTTTACTAATATAATAAATACTTAATAATAAAGTATATATAATCACAATCAAGTTTAAGATTCTAATAAATATTGTGTACGTGAAATGTTCCGAAAACTATGAACAAATTTTTTATGTGTATATCTTCTAAATTTTATAAATAAAATTGTACAGATACGCTGACAAAATGCGTTAGTTTCCGTCCTTTTTAAATGGGAAAAAAAAAATAAATTACAATAAATAAACAACAAAAATTTACAAGAATAAATATTTGTACTAGTGCGGTGAATTGACTAATTGTCCGTAAATGCGGGATTGGACAGTTGTGCACGAACAGTCTTCTTGCACAAGTAACTCATTTCCTCACGTTCAGAAATCATTTCTGCATTATATATTATTTTCGTATGCTTGATCAATCTTTCAAATCTTTTTCTACACTTGCATCGTACGTACCACAGGCACGTCATGTCGCTACATGCATATGGTAACTCAATCTTGATGCTCGTCACTTTCGCGAATCTAACCTAGGCTAATCTGTTAATTCACACTCAAGGATCACACTTCAATGCACAGGTGACAAAAATATCGTAATATGTGCGGATCGGTTATTCCACTTGTGTGGCTGAACGCAAAGTCGTAGGAACAAAGTTAGCCGATCTTTCGCACTTCTTACTTAATGTATTATTTAATTTTATGAAAATAAGTTATACAACCATTTAATTAGATTAAGAAAGTATATACAAAAATTTTATTTTATTATTTTGTTATACAAATTTTGAAAAAATTCTTGCAAGTAGATATCATTCTAAATCTATATGAGAACAACAAAGATCTTATATGTGAGTTTAAAATGTGAATTTTAAACTCTGTATCACAAATTGTATTTATATAATACCTATATGTATATGTATTTATTATCAAATCATTTTTTATATATGAAATAGAATTTACGCAATATATATATTTGGATTTATACATATGTATAAGATGTATATCTATAATATATTTGTAAATATTCAATTAATACTAGCACAATTATTAAATTATATATTATAAATATACATAGTATCTCATTACATTTTCGTCGTAAGTAAAATGGATATATAACCGGCTGATGTTTTTACTAACTGCAAAATAAATTAATAGTAATTGTGATTAATAATTATGATTAACAATTGTAAGCAATAATATAATCTTGATAAAGAAATACTCGCATATTTTGGATTTGAGACCAATAGAAATTAAATAATACGAATTATTAAATCTTTTTATAAGTAATTATATAAGAGTTTTAATATATCTCAAAACAGAATAATTTTGACTCAAAATTTAAAGAAAAACTTAAGATATCTATTTTGATCTACAACGGATTTTGGTGTGCTAAATATAATTTTTCTATCATTTTAATATTCTTAGTTTGTAAAAATATATAAAAATTTAAATCTTTTCTACTTATTGGATAAAGTTAGAAAATTATAATATTTTTTTTGTTTATAATAAGCAAAGAAACACAGTTTAAAAATTAATGTTTTAAATTTCTTTAAGAAACCTCAAAAACTTTTTTGAAACTTTAAAACAATGTTATCACGATTTGAAGTAACTTTGCATGGTCCAATACTTTGTGCAATATTTTACAGATCGAGAGGAGTACATTTTTTGAATCAATATTATAACAAAAAATAATACTTTAGTAATAATGCATAAAATATGTAATTGACTTACAGATTTGAGAATAAAAGTATGTACAAAAGCAAATATACAAAAAAAATTATTATTCAATTACAATACACTTATAATTATGTTTAAATAAATAAATAAAAAAAAAATTAAAAATCTCAATTTTCAAAGCTACATTTTTTTGTAATTAAACAGTAAGATATCTTACGCTGCAAAATGTAGACATTGTTAAGGGGAATATTTTTCCAGCAGTTAGATAAGTTGGTTTAACGCCTCTTGTTATCAAAAGCAATAAATCTTGTGTAACTTTTGGATTCACAGAGTACCACTTATTATTGTACGCTGCATAATACATTTCATTGCACTTGAAATTATTAAAACATTAAATAACAATTGGTATACATAATAAAGATTTATAATAAAGGTATAATAATAATCTGTCTTACTAATTTTTATATGTAATATATAGAATATAATATACACTAACACCATATTTTACTATATGTATAAGACAGATATTAAATTTAATGTTGCTATTAATAACTTCCTTTATAAATTATATAATAATGTAAAAGTAATAATAATTGTACAGAGTGTCCCAAAACATATGGGTCAACGCTCGTAAAAAGGTAGAAAGGGATCGAGATGAACATAAATGTCCAATATTGTCTTGGGTTAGGTCCACCAATAATCAAGATATTAACGTATGGAATTTGCAAATAATCTAATTAATTTCTATCGTAATTGTGAATAGTGAATTAATGAAAGCTTATCATACATTCACGATAGATTTTTTCTTCCGTGTTACGGTTCAAGCGGATCGAGCTCTTCCCTCGGCGCGCTCTCATTCGCATAATTTGAAAAATCAGTTCCTCGATTATTGGTGGACCTAACCCAAGAACTAACCTAAGACAATATTGAACTTTTATGTATATCTCGATCTCTTTTATCTTTTTACGAGCGTTGGCATGTTTTAAGATACCCTGTATATAATTAGTAAATTTTTTAATAAATAAATAAAAACTTACTTGAATCATTAAAAATTCACCAAGAGCACAATATAGACACATATGCCCAAGCAAATTAAGAATAATGCATATAAAACATATCAAAAAAATGAGCGAAACATTGTTTCCATTATTAAATATCTATAAATTAATTTATAATATATATTTAAAAGAATACATTTTATTAATATTAAAGTTCTTAAAGAGTGTTGTGTGAGTATTATAATTTTTCAATTTTAACAATTATGTTAACAATGTATGTTTATTAATATTAAATAATTTTTTATTGACGTTGTATTATAGTTTACTTACATAAATTATCCAGAAACCGTAGAAAGCAAAGAGTATAGCAAAGTATGTGAATAAGGCTAGAAGTGTCACGTTATATGTGTCTTCAATAATAGCAATAGCTCTACAAAATATATTAGATAAATTTGATTACAATATTTCATGCAGATTATTTATGTGCATTCCACAGTAAAATTATAAAGTATTGTTTCGAATTGATTGAGAAATTTAAATTTATGAAATTCAAATGTATCTATTATAACTTGTTGAAGAATAGTTAAAAAGCAACGTTTCTGGAATTATTTTATAGTTTCGAGTCTTATCTTTTAAGAGCTGTTAAACTTTTTAAAAATATTTTTATCTCTAGATATTTATTTAAATTTTTATTTCTAGATATTTATTTAAATGCATTGCTTTTAAATTATGATAAATTGATAAAATAAAATAGCAGTTAAATTTCTAAAAAGTTACGAACAAATTTCTTTTTCAACATAAGAATAATATTGAAATCAAATTCTTTTTTGTCAATTTTTTAACATTGATTTCGAAATGGTATATCTATACTGAAAGTCTCGATAAGAATTACAGTTGAGGAAAAAAGCAATATTTGAAAGTTAAGACTACTAGCTTTAAAATGCTTCCAGAAACATTGCATTACAATTATTTTCATAAAAGTTATTATATTTTTAAATTTTATCATTATTATTATTTTTTGAAATGATTTTTTAATTTTAATGTATAGTGTAAATTCATAGAAATGTCAAACCTAAGTAAACGGACATGTTCTATCACGCAGATTTTTAGCATGTCAGAATTACTGCATTTATCAAATTGTATCAAACGATCTTTTAGAATGTCCAATTGGCCGGATATATGAAAGATCAGTAAGCCAAGGAAATTGTCGATTCCAGTATAAGTCATAATGCCGAGACTAATAAAAGCGGCTTGACTAATAAACGTTAGTTCGTACAGCGGTGATTTAGATACGTCATAAATATAATAGCTTTGTAAAAGTATTGGTCTGCCTATATCAGTAATATTCGAAGCAAATCTCATTGACACTCCAAAAATCGGGGGAATGACGATAAAGAAGCATGCTATTCCTATTATGAAATATGCGCAAGAAACAATTATGCGTAAAGTCTGTGCCTTTTTAATCATTATGTTTCTTTCCTGCATACTTTTAGATTTTGTCCAATCCTTCTCGATCATATTTATAATCGGTATAATAGCTTTGAAAATGTCAGTTATTAAACATTTTAATTTGTACTTAATAGTATTATTAAATTAAAATAGTGACTAAGTTTATATGTATAGAGAGTATATCACTGACAGAAAAGAATGCTTAACTCAAATAAATATTTATTCGAATAGTATCAATAACATATTTTACAGAAAATTAATAATACTTATTTAAAACAAGTAATACTTTTTATATAATTTGGAAAATACTTTTTATTTAAAATAAATATTATTCATTTTCTATAAAATATGTTATTGGTACTATTCGAATGAATATTTATTGGTAATATAGAATTTTTTAAAATAAAGTAATAAAAATAAAATTATAGTACTATTATACTGTAACTGTACTGATTGTTTTTTTTTACTAGGGATTAAGCATATAATAAAAATTAAGTAATAAAAATAAGTTTTGTAATCTGAGGCTGTGTTATTGAACAATAATTGGAATTTAAACAGATGTTTAGTATAATTTATATAATTGAGATGGTTTTATTTAAATAAATGTATTCTTTATTACATTATTTAAATAAATGTATTCTTTATTACATTATATAGCTTAAAAATATAGCTTTTAATTATACTTACTTTCTTTCTTCCACCAAAAAATCGCGATTCTTAACGCACTACTTGTTGCTGGTAAAGTAAAATTTAAATTATCTATCATTAGCATAAGATCTCCATAAATTCTTATTAATGAATGTATAGCAGGAATCAAAATGCAAAACATTATTCCGAAGAAAGCGACAAACACCCGAAAATTGCATATTAACTTCTCTCTAGAGCTTCGTGCAGTCTTAGGCCAAAGTCCAAGCATATTTAAAGTGATACGATTCAATTTCACTGCCCATTCGAAGTCTACCTGTTAAAATCTGAATTAATCGGAGCTTATTTAAAGTATTATATAATTATTAATATAAATTAATCACAATTAGTGCAAAGCATGTAAAATGTCCCAAAATATATAATTGCACAGATTTTATAAATATTTAAAAGTAACAATTTTCTTAGTATATATTTCGTAGGAATAATTTAATTTTTATTAATTATGCACAAGTTTAAAGATTATTTAAAAAATAATTAATAATAGGTAATAAAAATATCTGTTTTCAAGCTTCTATAATTAGAGCTGGTCAATGTTTTACATATAATAGTTTAATGTGTTATTAAAAACACGAATACAAAAGATGATAATTTAAATTTTTTAATAAGTTGTAAAAGAATCAATTTCTTCTACATTTTTATAAATGCTATTGTTTACACATATTGCGCTGTCTGCATATACATATACATGCAATACTACAATATTTCTTAAGATTTCTTTTTTTATAGTTACGTTAAGCACCTCGATACCCATTATATTTTGAACTTTCCATGTCGACTGCTGTACAAAGACTGATATCTGTTTTTCCCTCATGATTCGATGTTACTTCGTATTCAGTAAAAAGTAACTCTCGTACATGTCCTTAATAATAATTTTTGAGAGAGAGATAAAGCAATAACCTGTAACAAAGTATATTAAATATTCTGCACCCTTGTTTCAAGTTTCCGTAATTTAGCTAACGTATAAAACATTTGCGACCAAAAAATTTATAAGAAGTAGTTATTAGCAAAAAAAGACCCGTATAGACTTTTTTTCACGCTTTTATACTCTACTATAGCTTGTAGCTATAGACAGTAATAAGCTATATACAATACTATTAAAATCTAACCATCAATGGCAATTCCTGTAGCAATTTGTTGTTATCCTTTCTCATTTGTATCATCTCATATTGTCAGCAATTCTATATAATCTTTTATCATTCTTATTATCACACTATTAGATAATAAATTGAATAATTAATAAAGCTTTAAAATATAAGTTTATAACAAGATAATTAATGGAGAAAACATTTATATAATTTTTATATTAAAGATTTTGTATTAAAGATAAAGCAAGAACGCTTAAATATGTAGTATGTTTAACTTAATCTTCTTACCTTTTTACAGGTATAAACAGGTATGATTAATTTTTTATACTTTTGCAACAAATAATTTTAATTATACCTATTTATTTTTATTTCATGAATAATAGATTTTAATAAAAATTATTAAAAAAAGAAAATAACATGAATTATTGATTAAAACCATACAATCTTTGTATATAACATTGTTTCCTGAAAAATGTCATTATCAGGATATTTTATTTTATACCTTTGCCTCGCTTTGTATAGTATCACAAAATTAATATAATATTTAAAACGTTAATAAAAAAAATACTTAATTGCAGTTTCAATTATTAGTCAATTATTAGTCAATAGTATGCCAATCATAAGTACGAAAATTTATAAGTCGAGGTAATTGTAAGTAAAGAGACATAGGTACATCTTATAATTTTCATCAATCACTATTTAACAGAATCTTTAACATATTACATATTAATAATGTATTAAAATTGATTCTCAAATTATTATTTATTAATACACCTTTTAAATTAACGTTGTATCAATAATGTTACTAAAAAATTTAAATTTTTTCTACTTTTTTTTAGTAACTTCTCATTGTATGCAAAACGGATATATAACCAACGGATGTTTTTATTAACTGAAAAATATAATATTAAATGGTTATATGATTAACAGCTTGATGAGAGATAGAGATAGAGAGAGACAATACATAACATAATATTCAAGTTTAAGATTTTATACACATTAATTATTATAATAGGAATCAAATTTTAGACATTAGAATGTAATACAAATTAAACAATAAATATTAATAAAACTTTAACAACACAAATATTTTAATATAATAGTTACAGTCAAACATTAAAATATCTTACACTGCACAATGTAACTATTGTAAGAGGATATACTTTTCCAGCAGTAAGATAAATTGGTTTAGAACCTCTTGTCATTAAAATCAATAAATCTTCTATAAATTTTGGATTTAAGGTATACCATTCATTATTATATGCTGCATAATATATCTGATTGCACTTGAAAATAATTCAAAAGCACTTTTAAGTACAAATTATTGTATATATTGGCTCACATCTAAATAAAAATTAGTCACTACTATACGGTCTACATATAAAGTTAATTATGCAGCATTTAATTAATATAAAATTGCAATAAAAATATATATTTATAACTAACCTGGTCCATCAAAATTTCACCAAGAAAGCAATATAAACACATGTGTCCAAATATGTTGAAAACGATGGCAAAGAAATACATTAAATGTGGGAGTGACATTTGATTTTCTTTATCGAATAGCTAATTAAATTAATAATAAATAGAATAAATAAAAAGACCGTATGTCTAGATATTTATTTCTATTAATAATTATTTGAAAAATTTTATAATAATATATTATAATAATGTATTTGATACAATTAATTATTTCACATCAATTTCTGCAAACGAGTTCTTATCCAAACTTTTAAATACTTACACTAATCATACGAAATCCACAAAAAGCGAAGTGTGTTGCAAAATATATAAATAAGCACAGAAGTATTATATTATATGTATCTTCAATAATATTAATAGCTCTATAAAAGACATTTTGTATTACATATATTTGATTATACATATATTTTATATACAGAGGTATTACCCAATAATAATTTTTTTCCGATTGAATAAACATTGCCATTTTGTTCGTGGAATGATGTTCGTGATGTTTTCAGCTTTGTGGCAAATTTTTTAATGATATTCTTGAGATCAGCTTTAATTTTAGCCAGCACAATATTCTTGTCAAATTTAATAAGTTTTTCAGATTTTGGTCCATTAAAAAGATTGAAATCATTGTTTTTATACAATAATACTGACACATTCTGATATTCAAAGCACTGAAATAAATAGAATTAATAATACTTATCGCACTAGTAGCATTGATATCCTTTTGAAACTCGTAAGGCATCAAACGTTTAATATGTTACCTTATTCAAACTTTGGCTTTTTATTCTTAAATTATACAATAATCAGTGTTGGGTAAGATACTTTTAAAATGTATCTCGATACAGATACAGATACTTATAAAAAAATGTATCTAGATACAGATACAGATACACAAATCAAAATGTATATAGATACAGATACTCAAATACTTTAAAAGTATCTCAGATACGTATCAGATACTCTTAAATTATTCAAAAAATCTGAAAAATTTAAATGTTTGTGCGCAACACAAAAAGCGCATTATAAAATAAATAATTACATTTTTGTGTTGCGCATAAATACCTGTCGCTGAACTCTTACTGTCTTTTTCGAATTTTTTATTTGTTTGTTGAGTTGTTGAGTAAACTTGCGTTTCTCGTCTTTTAAATTATATTTTATTGTAATAATAATAATAATATTAATAATGTATGTAATATGCACAAAATCTAATGATTCTATAGACTAGATAGCAAAGTTATTTCATACATAAGTACTATTTGCGCAAATCTAAATGACGCTATCGACAGTAATAGCAAATCAAAAATGACTTTATAAAAACATTTTTTTCCCAATAAAGACAAAAAGTACGTGAAAATGTATTTGAAAATGTATTTGAAAATGTATCTGAAAATGTATCTGAAAAGTAGTTCAGATACTGTGTTTTGTATCTAGATACAGATACAAATACTCTAATTCAAATGTATCTCAGATACAGGTTCAGATACACAAAATATATCTCTATACATGTATCTAGATACTACCCAACACTGACAATAATAAATTACATCCACGAACAAGGTGCCAATATTTATTCAATTTGAAAAAGCGACATATGGGTACCCCCATATTATGTTTGCGTATTCATATTTTTTACGAATAACAAACCTAAATAAACGAACTTGTTCTGCTACGCAACACTTTAGCATTTTGTGATAATTTAAACATTTATCCAAATGTTGCAAACGATTCTTTAGAATATCTAATTGACCGCATATATGAAAAACTAAGAGACTGAGAAAATTATCAATACTAGTGAAGGCCATCATACAAATACCTATATAGATGACTTGAACAATAAACGTCAGTTCATATTGCGGTCTTTTTGTTATATCATAAATATAATGAGACTGTAAAGGCATTGGTTTTCCTGGATCAGTAATATTTGGCGTTAGTCTCATTGTAACTCCAAAAACAGGCAATACTCCGACAAAGAAGAACGCTATTCCCATTACACAATACGAACAAATAATAATTATTCGTGCACTCTGCGCTCTTCGGATCATCAAGTTTCTTTCTTGATTAGTTTTCAACTTTATCCAATCCTGTGCGATCATATTTGTAACCGGCGTAATAGCTTTAAAAAATAAACAATTTTATGTATATTTTTTAATATTAATAAATTAAATTATGTTAACTCTTAAATTGAAAAATTGAAACATTTCTGTTGTTACATTCTGTTAGGAAAAATGACGTTAAAATGTCAAATATGAAAAAATATTAATGATTTATAAATTTTACGTATTAATATAATATAGATATAATTATTTCTAGAAATATATTATTGGTTTAAAAACAAAGCATATATTAAAAATAATGGTTGGTTGGTCATTGAAAAACTAACGAAAAATGATTTTATAGATATATTATACTATCGATATAATACTTAATTGTATATATGTACCTATTTTACTTTCTTGTATTTATTTATTTTTTAGTTTTTTAAATTTACTTTTGTTATAAATTGAATTTTTTATGTTCTCTTTTTCTTTTTTTTATTGTAATGACTTTACTTTTAAACTTTTGTAAGCATTCTTTATAAAAGTCTGTTTATCTAAATACAAAGTAACGTAATTTGATGACACTTTCTATAATATTTTCAAGTTAAAAATTATTAAAAATTATTTTTGTTATCAAAATTAAAAAGATTATGTATATTTAATTTCTGAAAAAAACAAATATTTATACATAATTTTTTGGATATATAGAGATATTTAAGATATATTCAAAATAAGTAATTTATATAAGTTATTTAATAAGTTTATTAAAATGTCTATATATATTATATATTTGTGAATGTATATATATTGTATATACATATATATATTTGAAATATATATTTGTATATCAGTTAATTTTATTTATGTAAGTATACTAAACGATTTGTACATATTTAAAGTTATTAATATTAATTTGAATATTTAATTTATGTATTCATTATTTGTTATACTTTTATAACATATTATATATAGTTGCAATAAAAAATTACATTTACCTTCTTTTTTCCACCAAAGAATCATGATTCTAATCCAACAGCTTATGCCTGGTAAAGTAAAATGTAAATTATCTAATACTAGTAATCCGTCTCCGAAAATTCTTATCAAAGAATGTATAGAGGGAATAAGAATGCTGCTTAATACCGTCAAGGTTACCAGCACTCGAAAATTGCACATTAACTTTTGCCAAGGATGCTGTGCCACCTTAGGCCAAATTCCAATTAAATTTAAGGTAAAACGGTTTAATTTCACCGCCCATTTGAAATCTTCCTACAGAAATCTTGATTAGTTAAAAGGTTTCGTATAGTTTTATAGTGAAAAGGACTTATAATACACAATTTTAAACACACAAATACAAATATTACATAATATAACTTTTAATCATTATTTTTAACATAATTTAAAAAAGAACATTTTTTTCTCTGAAGGGCTATAATATACCATAGTAAATACTAAGTTTTTTTTTTTTACAAAGATTTTGCTGTTAAATATGTTGTCAGAACTTGCATAACATGTCAATATTTGAAGTAAAATAAGGTAAAATGACGTTTAAAACTATGAAAATAGTTAATTATTGTTCTTTGAAAATGATACCACTAAAGAGGCAAATAAAATACTTCTTTAAAGTCGTTTTTATTTACAATTACATGATTTAAATTATAAACACCTTGGTATCCATCATATTTTGAACTTTCCATGTTCAATGCTGTCTAGACACTGACAATTGTTTCTATTACACGAATCGATGTTACCTCGTATTTAGTAAAAAACGTTTCTCGCGCATGCTTTCAATAATAATTTTTGAAAGAGACAAAGAAACTGTAATAAAGTATATTAAATATTCTGCACTCCTGTTTTAAGTTTCCTTTATTTCAGTAGCAAATGTCACACAAAACAATTGCAAACAAAAAATTTATAATACGTGAATATTATATTAGCAAAAGAAGGGCAAATGTATAGATCTTTTTTTCCCGTTTCTATCGACTATAGTTTATAACTATAGTTAGTAATAGATTATATACAACACCATTGAAATATATCTATTGATAATTCCTGCAGCAATCTGTGTTCATCTTTTCTCATTATCTTTCACCGTAATATTGTTAACAATTCTATATAATCTGTGTTATTCTTATGGGATAATAAATAATTAAAGAAGCTTTAAGGTGTAGCAAGATAACCATTTGGAAAAATTGTATTTACTTAATTCTTTAATTAAAAATAAGATGAGTACTTTTAAATTAGCCGTTTTTATTGATTATTATTTTACAAATACAAATTAAATCTAAATATATCCTCATAATTTAAGTTACAAAATTAAACAACAATATTTGTTAATATAGAACTTTATATTTTAATATAAAACAATAGAAAAATTTTAATGTCAAATTAATTCTTTGCTATAAATATATTTATGCTGCAATAAATAACTGGATTTTTTAAAACATAGGTATATATTTTTTTATATCAGTTAAGTCCCGTATAATATAATACATGATATGAGAATATGACAGTTACAATAGTTTCCAGGTTGTTTTTTTCTTCATTAAAAGCATTTAAAACCTTGTCATGAAATATTATATGATTTGAATAACTGAATTAACCAGAAAATCACAAAAAACAGATATCTATATAGATTACGATTGTTTTAAATACGAATTTTATACTTTTACTCAATATATATAGTTAGGTCAGAAGCAGTTAAAAAATCAAAATTGGAAATGGGAATAAGAAAAACATTTATAGTAGAAGAATGTAGTACAAAAATTAATTTTTTCATATATTGTTACAGATTATTAAAATTTATTACATTAATTAAAAACCTATAGTCTTGAAAAAAGCTAATTGGTATTATTGATTGATTATTTCAATGTTTATAATAAATGTTCGAAATGCATGTCGAGCATTTCTATGCAAGCATTTGCTTTACAAAAGTTTTCTTGTACACGTTGAAGTATTTCTGGTGTAACGCTTGACCCAGACTAACAGAAGTAAAGTATTATTGAACAATTTTAGTATTATCTTACAATAAAGAATCGTGTAATATTGGCAAAAACTTTATATTTTATTCACTTTTTATTTTTTTTTATCACTTCCTTGTTGCATGCAAGACGGATATGTAACCAACGGATGTTTTTACTAACTAAAAAATATGTTTTTTAATAATAACTTGATTACTAATTTAAGTTTAATATAATTAATTGTAAAGTTTAATATTTGTACACATATACAAAAAACACATATTAATTTTATATATTAAAATATATGACAATTTATAATAAACTTAAATGTAATTTGATTAATAATATGTATTTTTAATATAATGATCATAAACATTGAACATCTTACGCTGCAAAATGTAGCCATTGTAACAGGAGATATTTTTCCAACGGTGAGATAGATTGATTTAGAGCTTCTTGTTATTAAAAACAGCAAATCTTTTCCAATTTTCGGGTCCATTGTGTACCATTCATTACAATATGCTGCGTAATATATTTTATTGCACTTGAAAATATCAATAGTACGTTTAAATACAAATTATTATGTACATTATATATATTTAATAATTGTACACATTGTGTTAGAAATTTAAAAAAAGTTAGTAATTATTATGATCTATAAATTTAATCATGCTATGTTGCAATAAAAAACAAATATATGTGTAATATATTTACCTGAGCCATCAAAATCTCGCCGAGCACACAATATAGACACATATGTATAAATAAATTGAAAATTGTTAATATTAGAAACATCAAACGAATGAATGGTAAATCATTTTCTCCGTCGAATAACTAATTAATTTATAAACTTATAAAATGTTATTTTTTAAAATTAAATTGTGTAAATTAATTAAAATTTTTAAATTAAATTGTTAGAGATTATTAAAATTGTTTTGGATTATTTAAAAATTTATTAAATATTTATAGTGAGTTTTGATAGTTTTAATCGTTAGTTACGGTACGTATTTTCTTTTGTCGTTACTGCACGGGAGTATGGCATACTCCGTCGATGTTCAAATGTTTTTAATTTCTGATGGTGCATAAAATGCACCAACTAAAATAACTGTGTAAAATCTTTATTCTGGAGATTCTAAAAAAAATTTGTATGAATAGTATAAAATTGTATAAATTGTATAAAACAAAATCACAAAGAACACAAAGAAAATCACAAAGAACTGTCTTTTTTCAATTATTAATTATAATTAATATAAAGTAAAAATAAACTAAAAAATTGAACAATTAAAGACGCATTTTATGCATATTTAAATTTTAAAAAAGTATTAAAATATTATCGTGTAATTAGTATTTATTTTGATTAAAAAGTTTATTTTGTTTTATTTAAATTTAAAAGTTTGTTTTGTTAAATTTAAAAGTTTATTTTGATTAAAACAGAAAAGTTGTATAATTTTTTAGAAAAAGCACGAAATATTTTTGTAGCTTAAGATGGTAGTTTTATACCAAAAATATACAAGTAAAAACATGCTTTAAACATTTAGTGTTTTTCTCTCTACATCCAATTTCTCACTTCTAATTTTTACAAATGCTATGCAATTTTCACACATTTTGGTATGCCATACTCACGTAGGATGATCGAGGGTTTATATTTTACACATTAATAATTTTTTAATACTAAAAATAAATTAATAAACATTCTAATTTTAAATGTTTAAACTTACGCTAATTATATGAAACGCGTAGAAAGCAAATAGAACTGCGAAGTATATAAACAAGGAAAGAAGCATTATATTATATGTATCTTCAATAATATTAATAGATCTATAAAAAATATTTGTGTAGTAAATATATTCGATTGTACAGAGAGAGAGAGAGAGAGAGAGAGAGAGTTGGAATAAATCCAAATACTTTTTTTCATAAATAAACCTAATCATAAACAAACCTAATCAATTGGATATGTTTTGCTACGCAATATTTTAATATTTTGTGATAATTTATATACTTATTTAAATGTGTTAAATAATTCTCAATAATGTTTAATTGCCCGCATATATGAAAAATTACGAGACTGAGAAAATTGTCTATTCCAATGTAGGCCATCATGGCAATAGCTACATAAATAGATTGACTAATAAATGTCAATTCGTATTGCGGTCTTTTTGTTATATCGTAAAAATAATGGGTTTGTATTGGCATCGGTCTTCCTGGATCAGTAATATTTGGAGTCAGTCTCATTGACATTCCAAAAACAGGCAGTACAACGACAAAGAAGCACTGTACTCCCATTATACAGTAGGAACAAGCAATAATTATGCGTGAAATCTGCGCCCTTCGTACCATTAAACTTTTCTCTTGATCGTTTACTGACTTTGTCCAATCTTTCGCAATCATATTCATAATTGAGACAACAGCTTAAAAAATAAACAATTTATGCACATTTTGCAACGTTACTCAATTAAAGTATACTACTAAATTTAATTTTTAAGAACAAAGAAACACAAAAAAAAAATTATTATTTGTTTTATTCTTAAAAAAAAAAAGACAATGTATTATAATTTTAAAATAATTAAATATTATTTATTTTTTTTTAATTTACAAATTTTTACGCTCTTGAATATTGCATTGTTAAATTATATTACTTATATAAATGTACTTATTAATATTTTATATAAAGTTTATTGTAACTTTTAAGATTTTGTGGATAATTAGAAAAGATTAAAAACTAAAACAGTTTCTTATTTTATTAGTTTTTTGATAATTAACGAAAAAATAATTAATAAATATGTGCAGCGAATTATCGCGTATCTGCGTGATTTGGTAAGAAAAGACAGCTCAGCATTTTCAGCACATAGAAAAGCACTGGATTCTATAAATGAGAATGTCTCCTTTGTGTATACCTATTAAAATTATGAAAAAGCTACCAAATGCGTACTTACTGCTTAAATTATTTATAATATATTATAGTATTTTTCAAATATTGGTTTATATTCTTTTATTGTTTCCCTTTATTGTATTTTTTATTTGATACTTTGTAACAATTTGTACGCAAATAAATGTTTGAACTGTAGTCTGATGTTTTAGATATCTATTGTACGTAATACAATGTTTAACATTTTACATAAAAAATAAATCAATTTATTATAAGCAAAGTTAATGGCCAATATGAATTTTGGATAAATGACTGTTTTTATAAGATAATTTTGTCATTACACAAAAATTACAAAATAAATTTAATGTTTGATATATAATATTGTCCGAATACATATGTTAATACACATATTAATATATTTGTCACTAAATGCAGTTTATATTAAATAAAAATATGAAATATTAAAAAGATATAATTAAGCAACTAATACGCATTGAATAACTCTGCTTTACAGATCGCAGAAAATGATGTTTACCTTCTTTTTTCCACCAAAAAATCATGATTTTAATCAAGGAACATAGAATTGGTAAAGTAAATTGTAAATTATCTATCATTAGCATAAGGTCTCCACAAATTATTATTAAAGAATGTATAGAAGGAATTATAAGACAGAGTATTAATCCCAGTAAAATTATGAATACGCGAAAGTTGCACATTAATTTCTCCCAAGAATTTTGTATATCTTTGGGCCAAAGTCCAAACAAATCTAAAATGAAACGATGTAGTTTCACTTGCCACTCGAAACCTATCTGCAGAAAGTTTGATAAGTCTAGAGTTCATTATACGGATTACATAATTTTAAACATATACAGATAATAAACAATAAAGATAAACAATTAGATTCAATATAAAAAAATCAAATAAAATATAAAGTATCTTAAAATAAAATATTTTTGAACTCTTTTTGAATATACAAGAGTTTAAAGACATTATTTATTCTATAGAAATAAATAATAAAAATTATTAAAACAGTTTAATATAAATAAAAAAACATATCAGAGCAGTAATAAAAAATTTTTGTTAACATTAATGGAAACAAGATGCTATTTGTTGTTGTGCTACCAGTATATGCACTTAATGCTGATTAAATACTTTCTATGAATTGTTTCAATTACAGTTACAATGTAGAAAAATATAAGCACCTCAGTATCTATCATATTTTGAACCTTCTACATTTAATGTTACCTAAAGACTGGTATCAATTTTTTTGTCATCATTCCTTTTTAAATCGACCTATCTTCTATGGAAAATGAAAAGCTTTTTTTGTGGGTATGCTTTTAATACTTCTCGGAGGTATCAAAAGATGAACTTGCAAAAAATACATTAAGCATTCTACTCTTGTTTAACATTTCCGTTCAATTTCCAGCACCGATCGTTACGAAACGTTACGTTAGCGAAACAGCAATGAATAAAAAATCAGATAATAACATAGCTGTATTGAAAAAAGTATGCGTAAGTGCATCGGTTACATTCTCACGCTTCAATAACCGATTGTAGCTGTAAGTAATGATAAGCTATATACAGTAACATTAAAATATAGCCATGAACGATAATTCCTGCACCAGTCCATCTTCATTCCTTTTTATATATTTTTTTTATATTGTCAGCAATTCTATATAATCTGTTATTCTTATTATATAATGGATTCAATGATTAAAGAAGTTTTAAAATACAGCTACATAATTATTTTAGAAAAAGTTATATATATCTAATTTTTTATATTAGAGATAAGAGAAGTTTAAAAAAATATATAAATATATGACTGTCAAAAAAACTACTTGTCTTGTCTCTAATATAAAAAATTCCAATATTTTTTAATCAAATAAGTACATATTTATTCGACTATCTTTATAGATATTAAATTATAGATTAAAAAAAAATTCTTATATATATATATAAAACAAAGAAAAAGTAATACGGAAATTGTTTACTGTAAGTATATTATATAAGACTTTCTTGATATAAAAAATACATAACTATATTTTTAAAAAGATTTTGATTATACATTGCACTATCAATATATTTACAAGCAAAGGATTAGATTAACAGATTTTACTGTCGTTTTATATATTAAAATATTCAGATAAAAATCTAAAGATAAATAATTTCAGGATTATTTTACGTTTTATATTAAATTAAATATTAGTGGAAGAAAATTAAAATCTAACAAACTTTATTTTTAATTGAATAATTTTATGCAAGTTATCTCACAACCACAAGCCAGTATTATACTTATAAAGTGCATTTTAGTCAATATATTTTAAAAATACATACTAATAGTCAATTCGGATCTTAAACTCATATATAAAAATAGATTTGAATAACTTACAAATTACAAACTATTAGAATGATCAATTTTATCATATATTATTCGTTCATTTAAGAATTCTAGATCAAGTAAAAATAAAAATTGGAAATGGGAATAAGAAAAAACATTTATGGCATAAGTGTTTATTACAAAAATTAATTTTGCAACTAATTCTTTTAATTAAAAATTAAATACAAATTTTTAAAAATTAATTGTTATAATTAAAAATTTGGAATCTTGAAAAAAGTTGATTGATATTATTAATTATTTTAATGTTTGTAATAAATATTCGAAATGCATTTCTATACAAGCATTTGCTCTGCGAAGGTTTTTTTGTACACGTTGAAATGTTTCTGTGTAACGCTTGCACCAGAATAATGGATGTAAAGCGTTATTTCTCAATCTTAGTTCTATCTTATTCAATAATGAATCTAGTAATATTGATAAAAGCTTTATATTTTCTTTACTTTTTATTTTTGTTATTACTTCCTCGTTGCATGCAAGACGGATATGTAACCAACGGAGGTTTTTATTAACTAAAAAATATTTTTTTTTAATATTAATTTTATCATATATAAAAATTAAAATATAACATAGAGTCTATAATAATCTGTAGTAAAATTTGGTTAATAATATGTATTTTAATATAATGGTCATGAATATTGAACATCTTACGCTGCAAAATGTAGCCATTGTAACAGGAGGTATTTTTCCGACGGTGAGATAGATTGATTTAGAGCCTCTTGTTATTAAGAACAACAAATCTTTTCCAATTTTTGGATCCATTTTGTACCATTTATTACAATATGCTGCGTAATATATTTTGTTGCACTTAAAAATATCAAATACAAATTATTATGTATATTATATATACAGATATTAAAATTGTATACACATATATATGTATATAATAATTATATTTATTGTGTCAGAAACTAAATAAAAGTCATGCAATATTTAATTTATTTGATTTTTACAATAAAAAGAAAGAACATGTGTAACTAACCTGAGCCATCAAAATATCGCCGAGCACGCAATATAGAGACATATGTACAAATAAATTAAAAATTGTTAATATTAGAAACATCAAACGAATAAATGGTAAATCATTTTCTCCATCGAACAACTAATTAATTTATAATATATTAATATATGAAGTGTCATTGTTTACAATTAAAATGTGTAAGTTAATTAAAATTTTATAATTAAATAATTTGAGATGATTAAAATTGTGTTGGATAATTAAAAAATTTTTTTAACATTTATAATGAGTTTTGACACAGTTTAATCGTTAGTTACGGTTTGTATTTTCACCTCCGTCGTTACCGCACGGTGGTATGACATACTCCGTTAATGTTTAAATGTTTCTAAATTCTGACGGTGCATGAAATGCATCAACTAAAGTAACTGTGTAAAATCTTTATTCTGGAGAGTCTAAAAAAAAGTTGTATGAATAGTATGAAACAAAAGTATATTGTTCGTTTAACAAAATTACAAAGAACTGTCTTTTTTCAATTATTAATTAAAATTAATATAAAGTTAAATTAAATAAACTAAAGAACTGAATATTAGTTGAGGATGTATATTTTATATATATTTTAATAAAAAAAGTGTCAGAACATTCTCGTGTAGTTGGTATATTTATTTTAATAATTTTTAAGTTGCATGACTTTTAAAAAGAGCACGAAATATTTTTGCACTTTAAAATTATAATTTTACACTAAAAAAAACATACAACTAAGCTTTTTTATGTAAAAATAAAGATTTGTAGACATAGACAATTTCTTAAATATAATTTTAAAAAGAAGATATTAACTCAGTAATTATGAAATAAATATGTTAAAAACAAACGTTTCGAAAAAAAACAGAAAAGGTATTTTTTAATTTTTAGTATTGTCATTGCAATAGTTAATCATTTTTTTTAAAGCATTTAATAAATAATTATTTTCTGCAATAATATTTCTTTAAAAAATAACGATTTACTTACTTCAAATTTTTTTATTTTGCCTACATTGTCATTGCACAGGGATATGTTTCCAACCTCAAGTAATTAGCAATAACTACGACTTTTTCATATAATGAAAACCTGACGACGGTAGATAGATAAATAAAAGTGTGGTTTTAACATTTAATGTTTTTTCCCTTTACATCCAGTTCCACACACACTTTCAGTTTTTAGAAATGTTATGCAATTTTCAATCATTTTGAGTATGCTATACCACCGTAAGATAATGGAGGGTTAATGTTAGTACTTTTTTAATATTAAAAAACATTAACAAATATTCTGATTCTTAAACGTTTATACTTACGCTAATTATATGAAATGAGTAGAAAGCGAATAGAACTGCAAAGTATATAAACATGGAAAGAAGCATTATATTATATGTGTCTTCAATAATATTAATAGATCTATAAGAAACATTCATGCAGTAAATATATATTTGATCGTACAGTTGGAATGAATTAAAATATCTTTTTTTTGTGAATAACAAACCTAATCAAATGGATATGTTTTGTTACGCAATATTTTAATATTTTGTGATAATTAATATATTTATCCATATGTGTTAAATAATTCTCAATAATGTCTAACTGTCCGCATACATGAAAGATTAGGAGACTGAGAAAATTGTCTATTCCAACGTAGGCTACTATGGCAATAGCTATATAGATGGCTTGACTAATAAATGTCAATTCGTATTGTGGTTTTCTTGTTATATCGTAAAAATAATGGGTTTGTATTGGCATTGGTTTTCCTGGATCAGTAATATTTGGAGTCAGTCTCATTGACATTCCAAAAACAGGCAGTACAACGACGATAAAACATTGTAATCCCGTTAAACAGTAAGAACAAACAATAATTATGCGTGAAATCTGCGCTCTTCGTATCATTATACTTTTTTCTTGATCGTTTACTGAGTTTATCCAATCCTCCGCAATCATATTCATAATTGAGACAATAGCTTAAAAAATAAATAATTTATGCACATTTTGCAACGTTATTGAATTAAAGTATATAAAAAATTAATTCAGCCGTTATTGAAAATCCGATAATTACAGAAAATCGCAAACGGCGTTTCGCGTAAAAAAAGCAGCGGTGGTGCCTCGCTGCGCGTACACTTGGCGCGAGGCACTACCGTGCCTCTTGATTTAATTCTAAACGGCAGAAAACAAAAAAAGAAGGAACAATATTTTTTGTTCTACTCTAAAATATATTGTAATTTTTAAATAATTTAAATTTAAATGTTTTTTTTAATTTACAAATTTTATTGCGCACATATGTCACATTGTTACGTTTTATTATACAAATGTACTTATTAATATTATAAGAAAAGTTTTCTGTTATTAACATTTTGTGGATAATTAGAAAGATTAAAAACTAAAGAAGTTTTTTATTTCTCCAGTTTTTCAATAATTAAAAAAAATTAATTAATAAAGATTTGAAGCATATCGTGTATTTGCGTGATTCACCAAGAAAAGAGAGCTCAGCGTTTTCAAAACACGCAAAAGCGCTGAGAGTTCCGTAAACAACAATGTACCTATTAATTAAGAAAGTGTACCTATTAAATGCGTACTTATTACTTAAATTTTTTAATTTAAGTATAGTATTGTATTTTTTACATATCAATTTATATTCTTATTGTCTTCTTTTAATGTATTTATTATTTGATACTTTGTGCCAATTCGTATGCATACACAGAAAAAAAAGTAATATAGCCAATAACATATGTAATTGCGGGCTGTCAACTACATAAAATATTCAATACAATAATATTTATTGTTAATGCAAGTACAATATTGATATTGCAATAGCATATATTATTGTATTGAGTATATCTGTAGTTGGCAGTCCGCAACTACATATCTTATTATATATATTATATTTTTTTAGTGTATAAATGTTTGAACTGCAGTCTAATATTTTAGATATCTATTGTACATAATACAATGTTTAACATTTTACATTAAAAATAAATCAGTTTACTATAAGCAAAGTTAATGACCAATACGAGTTTTAGATAGATGACTGTTTTTATGATGTAATAATAGAACTTAAGGTGCTTAAGAAATGCTAGGTGTCACTAAATGTAGTTTATATTAAGTAATAATATAATATGAAATATTAAAAAGGTATGATTAAGCAACTTGTATACATTCAATAACTCTACCTTACAGATTGTAGAAAATGATGTTTACCTTCTTTTTTCCACCAAAAAATCATGATTTTAACCAAGGAACATAGGATTGGTAAAGTAAATTGTAGATTATCTATCATTAGCATCAAGTCTCCAAAAATTATTGCTAAGGAATGTACAGAAGGAATTATAAGACAGAATATTAATCCTAGTAAAATTATGAGCACTCGAAAATTGCACATTAATTTCTCCCAAAAATTGTGTATATCTTTGGGCCAAAGTCCAAACAAATCTAAAATGGAACGATGTAGTTTCACTTCCCACTCGAAACCTATCTGTAGAAAGTTTGATAAGTCTAGAGTTTGTTATATGGATTACATAATTCTAAACATATGCAAACATAAGGAACAATTAGATTACATATTTAAAAAATCAAACAGAATATAAAGTATTTTAAAATAAAATATTTTTGAACACTTCTTGGTTAAACAAGAATTTAAAGATATTATTTATTCTAGAAATAAATATTAAATAATAAAATTCTAGAAATAAATAATAAAAATTATTGATCGTTATAATTAGATACACTTTACAAAAGAGCACATAAATAAATACGTGTGTAGCTAACGTTATGAATAATTTAATATGAATAGAAAGAAACCAACACATAAAACCAGTAATCGAAAATTTTTGTTAACATTAATGAAAACAATACATTATTTGTTTTTGTGCTACTATTATGTGCACATAGTGCTGATGTAATACTTTCTTAAAATTATTTCTATTATAGTTATAATGTCAAAAAATATAAGCACCTCAGTATCCATCATATTTTGAACCTTCTACATTTAATTTTATCTAAAGACTGGCATCAATTTTTTTGCCAACTTGTTCTTTTTAAATCGATGTATCTTTTATGGAAGAAAATGGTTTTTTGCGCATGCTTTTAATACTTCTCAGAGGTATCAAAAGATAAACTTGCTAAAAAATATATTAAATATTCTACTTTTACTCTTGTGTAACATTTCCGTGAAATTTCCAGCAAAACAGTAATGAATAAAAAATTAGATAATAATAGATAGCTGTACTGACAAAAAAAGTATGCATAGGTGCATCAGTTACATTCTCATGCCTCAATAATCGACTATAGCTTATAACTGTAGTTAATATCAGGCTATATACATTAACATTAAAATATAGCCGTGGACGGTAATTCTTGCAACAGTCGATCTTCATTCCTCTATATCTTCCTCTTATAGTTTCAGCAATTCTATGTAATTTTTAGTTATTTTTGTTATATAATAAATTTATTGATTAAAGAAGTTTTAAAATACAGGTACATAACTATTTTAGAAAAAATTCCAATAATTTTTAAACAAATAGGTTTATACCTATTTGAGCATCTTTTATGATTATAGATTTAATAAAGACTATTAACAAAGATAAAGTATACGAAAATTGTTTATTGTATATTATATACTTACTTGATATGAAAAATGTATAACGTACTAACGTATATTTTTAAAAAACATTTGAGTTATTGCACATCAATATATTTAGAATCAAAGAATTATTTTATGTTTTACATTAAATTAAATATTAGTGGAAGAAAATTAAATATTTAACAAATTTTACTTTTAATTAAATAATTCTATGCAAGTCGTACCACAATCGCAATTCAGTATTATATAAATTTGGTCAATGATATATTTTAAAAATATATGTACTATTTAATTCAGATCTTAAACACTATATAAAAATAAATTTGAATAACTTTTAAGTTATAAACGATAAAACTGGCCAATATTATTATATATTGTTGGTTTGTTTAAACTAGTAAAGAATTAATCATTTTTTAAAGATTTGTATCTATCTACTTATAATATATAATCTAACAATATTAATTTTTATTAAGAAATTGTAATTAATTTTACATTTTAGTTTTTATGTATAAGGTATATATTTAAGAACTCACGTATAAAGAACAAAATTATTTCTGTTATGCAATAAAAATTAATATTAATATTAATTAATAAAATTAATTAATAAGATTTAATATTATTAGAAATGACGAATTATTACGTTGACAAATATAGAGATCATAATCTAACGTCAAATCAATCTATCAATTTCTTGTTGTGTGCAAAACGGATATATAGGACGTTTTTACTAATTGAAAACATATTTCTTAATGTATATATATAAAATTACTTATATGTATGTATAATTGAGAAATTACTAGAGAAAGGTGGTTAATATTGACATAGGATTTTACGACATCTTTTTTGGGGGGAAATTAAACATTATGCTGTATTTATACTAATAAAAACATGATGTGCTTAAACAAAAAACTTATACTTCATACATCTATCGCTTTTTTCTATATAAAATTGGTTAAAAACAAAATTTTCAAAAGCAAGGATAAAATTTGTACGATTATCTTCCTTAAATTATATAATTTTACCTATATAGTATGTGTGTTTTTGATAATATTGGATTTTTTTTGTAAGTTATTAAAAGTAATTTTGTTTCCATTTTCTTCATAGTTTAAAATGTAAAATATAAAATCATTGTTGTGTGTATATTTCTTTGTGAGAAAAGATCACAAGTCTGGTAATTTCATCGATAGCAATTGTAATCTTTGATATACTTGTTTGCATTCTCAATTCTAAAAAAAATTTATACTTGAAAGGATATTGTATATAAATGTATATGTATGTATAGTATAAAACTATGCATATATTAAACTATGCAATTTGCAAGAGAAAAATCTTGCAAATTTTTTTTTACTTTTGAATATTTTATCTTTAGCAAATTTTATATAGAAGAAAACCATGAATGTTATGAATTATTTTTCTTAGTTTAATTATCTAGATAAATTATATTATAATTATGCAGTACAAGTTTTAGTTTCCGAGAAGTAAGATGAGACCGCTTTATTAAGAGCTTATGCCAATATTGGTATCTTTCTTCAACTTAATAAGATTTTTGGCATATTCTGAAAATAATAAGATTTATTTTTTTGCAGATCACATAATTATACTGGCATATTTTTTAAGTTAACAGAATAAAAAATTATACAATTATTAAAAAGAATTAAAATTTTCTCACTTTTTCTATTAATTTCTTGTTGTGTGCAAAACGGATATATAACCAACAGACGTTTTTACTAACTGAAAACACATTTTTTAATGTTATATAGTTATCAGTATTAGTTTAAATATATAATATTGGAGTTGAAAATCGTAGAGGAGAGAAGGTGGTTACGAACTAGATGTGGCATTCATGATATATTGTAAATTAAATAGTTACTGAATCATGGAAGGCATATAGAAGGTAAGCAGGAGCGGCGCGACTCACCATCCAACACGATGTCTTCATACTGCTTGACGGATGAATAATTTTATCAGGAATAAACACTTTACATATAACACTTTACATGTAACAAATCGATAAGTCATAAGTTTTTTCTTGCTTGCTACACAATACGCATCGAAAATTTACTCACGCACTTGATCGACTGATTTATAAATCTATTAATCAGTTCATTACTATTAATCACTACCGAGTAATCATCTCGCGGCTTATTTGTTTGTTACATGTGAAATGTTACATGTAAAGTTTTTATTCTCGGTAAAATTATTCATTTGTCAAGCAGTATGGAGATATCAAATTTGTAATCACCCGTGTTGGATGATAAGTCGCATCGTCACTGCCTACCTTCTGTATGGCTCCCGTGATTCGGTAACTATTTTATTTTACAATTCAAAAAGTAAGCTATGGACAAAATTTTCGTGAAAGAAAAATCGTCTCAGAATTAGCTGAGAAATACATTTTTGTAAGAACACCTCCCATACAACAGAACATCTTTCAGAAAGCTTTTTGAAAGATATCTAACAGACGATATCTTTCAGATATCTTTCAGAATATAAAGTGTGCTGTGTGAGCTGGGTCATTCGGAATCATCCTGTATATGTATATGTATATCTGAGGAATTTTTGTTTATAACGTGATTTGTAGAACTCTATGGGTAATATACTTGTATTGATAAGAATTGTCACATAAATATTTTATATTTCAATAACATGACAGTTTGTAACCCCCTTTCTTTCCTCTACAATACAAATAGACTGAAATATTAACATTTAAATTTTACACATTAAAATAACATATGTAATGTACGTTATAAATAAATAAATTGTATAAAAAATGTTAGTGATATAGTTGTTAAGTGTTTAATGTAATAGTTATAGCTAAACATTAAAATATCTTACACTGCAAAATGTGGCCATTGTAACAGGAGACACTTTTCCAACGGTGAGATAGATTGGTTTAGAACCTCTTGTCATCATAAAAAATAAATCATCTACAGTTTTTGTGTTTAGGGTATACCACTTATTGCTATATGCCGCGTAATATATTTTATTACACTTGAAAATAATAAAAATACTTTTAAGTTATTATGAATTATAGTCTAAATTATTATGTATATTATTCCACATTTAAATAAACATAAACTGCTATCATATAGTAGTTTATAAAGTTAATTATGCAACCTTTAATTGGCAAAATTGTTTAATTATAAACATATATATTAGGTCGTTCAAGTTAAACCGGGACTTTTGAGTTTACAAAATAAAAGAACAAATATCAAGGAGCGGAAACAGTGTTTATCTTTTGACACACTCCCCTGCTACAAAACAAATGCAGCTTCCATTTTGTTTCCACCTGTTTGGATCTCTAAAAGAGTCCCCGAAGTAAAGCGGGCTCGCCTAAAATGGTTCAGACGTGATGATTGATCTTTCTATGCTGGGACTCTCCAGGCATTGGTTGGGCACTGGGATGGATGTGTGAGTGTAGCAGAGGAGTGTCGAAGGATAAATGCAAGTTTCCGCTCCTTGATATTGGTTCTTTTATTTTGTAAACTCAAAAGTTTGACTGGTTTGACTTAAACCACCTACGTAATATACATATGTATATAATATATATAATATAAAAATAAAAATATATACTACAAACCTGGGCCATCAACATTTCACCAAGAATGCAATATATGCACATATGTCCAAATATATTGAAAACGGTGGAAACAAAGTATAATAAATGAGCAAACGACATATCATTTCCTTCATCGAATAGCTAATTAATCAAATAAAGAAGATATTATTATTGTGACTAGTATTTGAATTTAAAATTCTATAATATGCACATAAATATCATAATTTTTTATTAGAGGAAGGTCGTCAATACTGGCATGAACTTCCTAAATAGGCATTCTGTTATTTCTCAAAAATTAAATGTTTCACTGTAGTAATACTAATAAAAACATAATTTATTTAGATAATTAAAGAAATCAATATTCAGATTTTATACGTTTATGGTTTTTTCTATATAAAATTTACTTTAAAAAAATTTTATATAAATAATTGTTTTTATATATAATCGCGCTACGTCGTACTGTTGCGTCTTACGGAACAGAAAAAATATAATCGACAAAAATGTTTTGTATATTGAAAGGTTTTTGAGAATCTTTATGTACGTTAACTGGTAAATGCATATTTTTTGTACACGTGACGCATGTTAATTCTAGCTAGAAGACAAAACTAAATTTGCCTACCTTCAAAGACCAAAATGGGATGAAACATTACTCCGACTTCTCGGGTGTCTTAATCCTTTCTAGGGGCAGTAAATTAATAATTAAAAAATACATTTTATTTGTTTTTGTGAAGAAAACAATGATGTAATAAACAATGGTTTTTTATCAGAGAAGTATTGAAAAATCCAAAAGCAAAGGAAACATGAAAATTGTGTAAAAATAAGTGCAATTTGAATTTTATTTGGAGTAATAATGTCTCCTCGCATTTGTTTTCTAAGAATAAAAAAAAAAAAGAAAAGGAAAGAAGTAGCTTATGCAATTTTAGAATTTAATTTCTCAGGCGTTTATTTTTGGCTGTGTTGTAAAAATATTAATTATTGTAAAATGTGAAACAGTATTATAAAAATGATTGTATACAATCTGATAATAAAACAATTTTTAATTTACATTTGTTAAAAAAATTTTATTTTTAATCTTTGTTTAAGAAATTCAAAAGCATATTACTTTGTTCTATTTAAAAACAAAGTAGTATGTCGCAAAGTAGTATTGGTGACCTTTTTCTAGAATGTATTTCTTATTAAAATGTATGACAAAATTAATTCAAATTAATTTCTACAGTTCTTATACAAACTTTTGTGTGAACACTTACAGTAATCATTCGAAACCCATAGAAAGCGAAAAGTATCGCAAAATATATAAATAAGGAAAAAAGTATTATATTATATGTATCTTCAATGATATCAATAGCTCTACAAAAGTTATTTTGTGTACTAAATATATTTGATTACATACTCCGTATTTTACATTTACACGTTTATATTTTCTTGCAAATAACAAACCTAAGCAAACGAATATGTTTTGCTACGCAGCACTTTAGCATTTCGTGGTAATTTATATATTTATCCAATTGCTGTAAACGATTTTTGAGAATGTCTAATTGACCGCATATATGAAAAACTACGAGACTGAGAAAATTGTCTATGCCAGTATAAGCCATCATGGCAATAGCTACGTAAATGATTTGACTAATAAGTGTCAATTCATATTGTGGCCTTTTTGTTATATCGTAAATATAATATGTTTGTAGAGGCATTGGTTTTCCAGGATCAGTAATATTCGGAGTTAGTCTCATTGTTACTCCAAAAATGGGCAGTATTGCAACAAAGAAGCAACCTAATCCCATTATGCAGTAAGAGCAAATAATAATTATACGTGCACTATGTGCTCTTCGGATCATCAAACGTCTCTCTGAATTACTTTTTAGTTTTATCCAATCCTTCGTTATCATATTCATAATTGGTATAATAGCTTAAAAAGTAAATAATATTATACATATTTTAAAATATTGCTGCACTCCAAATCCAAATAAAAAATGTCTGTTTGTGTAATTTAGTTTTTTTTTTAGGCGGAAAACTAAATCACACACATTAAAATAGCATTATTTACATACTTGGATTTGTAAGGTAAATTAAAATATGTTAATTTAATCCTGAATAGTAAAATGTACAGAAGGAAAAAAATTGAACATTATTGTTTTTGTAGAATAATAATATTATAATTTTAAATTTAAAAAAATATGAATTTAATATTTTTTAAATTTTATTGCACGTAAATATCGTATAATTTTATTTAGTAATAGTAGTAATATAAAAACATGTAGATACATTATGTAAAAATGTGTATATTTATGTGAATAGATACATGTTTAATATAATATTTTGTTAATTATCCATAATATTTTTACATTCAGAATAATTAGCAAAATTACATTTTTAACGATAAAAAGATTTTACATATTTATTTAAAAAAAATTAGGTGTATATCATTTTCTAAGTATAAAAAGGGTAAAATAATCGAAATAAGATATTTAATTATCATAATTATTAAAATAATCTGGTATATGTGTATATATTATATATAAAAGATCTGTTTATGTATTAATAGCTTCCATTAATATAAACGAATTAAGCAATTTATAGATATTTAATGTTACTAATATTAATTTAAGGAATTAATTTATGTGTGATATTAAAATTTTTTAAAAATTTATTTAAATTTTTTATGAAAAATAATGTCTACCTTCTTTTTTCCACCATAGAATTACTATTCTAATCAAGCAGCTTATGACTGGTAAAGTAAATTGTAAATTATCTAACATTAGCAAACTATTTCCGAAAATTTTTATCAAGGAATGTATCGAGGGAATAAGAAGGCTTATTAATCCCATCAAAGTTACCAATACTCGAAAATTGCACATTAACTTCTGCCGAGGATTTTGTGCTATATTAGGCCAAAGTCCAATAAAATTTAAAGTAAAACGGTTTAATTTCACGGCCCATTCAAAATCTTCCTACAAAAATATTGATAAGTTTATAATAAAATTATTCACAAAAAACACACACAATACATATAATTCTAAACATACTTATAATTAGATCAGACCGACTGCATAAAATTATTTAAAATAAAATAATGAGAATAATTAATTTTAATTTATATAGTGTGCTCGCGTGTGTGTATGTTTGTATGTGTATGTCTAATGTTTATTACTATATTTTAATATATTAATAAGAAAATACTATTTATTATAAAAAGGCGAAATTGTAAAATTTTTACTTTAATTTCAACACTAAAAAATAAGACATAAATTATTTCTATAAATGCTTGCAAATAAAATATTTCGTTAAAGCTATTTTGATAATTACAATCAAAAGTATAAGCACCTTCGTATCCGTCATATTTCGAACTTTTTATATTCAATGATGTCTAAAGACTGACATTTGTTTTTTTTTTAGCGCTCAATGTTACCTCTTGTGCATCAAATTTCTTCATATTTCTTTCAATATTACCTCTCGTGAGTATCGAACGGTCAACTTGCAAGTATATTTAAAATTCTGCTTCCACTTTTTTTTTAAATTTCCGTTAAGTTTCCAGCATTATCGTTACACGAATAAAAAATTCTTATAACAGGTGGATGTGATAAAAAAAACTTCTCTACATGCATCAATTTTATTCCCATGTTTCTATAATTCTCTTTGTTGCTTATAACTGTAGTGCATAATGAACTATGCACATACATCTGTATTATAGCCTTTATAGTCTTTACTTTCTAAAATAAATTTGTAAAATTTTATTCGTTTTTATCGAAGTCTTTAAGACAAATGTGAAGCATAAAAGTATATTATTAGATTAGATTATTAAAATAAATGCAAGTGAATTAATAACCATTAAGCGAGATGTATTTATACATTATACTGTCATTGCATAGCTTTTTTGATACATATAATATGTGCGCAGCGACAGTATAACGATCTCGACACTGACGTTAAGAATTACAGTATCACACTGGTCTAGTCTTCTCGATATTTTTTATGTCAAGAATTCTGTGTGCTGTGTGTTTTAGTGGCATTTTCCCAGAAGGTACTCTTTTATGTATTTTATATATTTAGAACAAATAAAAAATTGTATCTTAAAAGATTGATTAAACAATACATTTATGACATACTCAGTACAAACATTTGATTGTTATTGTGTAAAGATGATTCATTAATTATCACTTCTTATAATACTAAAGAAAAGGAATTTTAACATTAGATAATTTAAAATAATAAAAATAACAACCTTGAAAAAATTATTTGGATTTTCATATTCTATAGATTATTTTAGGATTAAATAGTAAAATGCATTTATTTAAAAATGAACTTTTTATTATAGATTAATTTAGGAAATATTTCATGTTTTCTGTGATTTGTATTAATGTAAAATATAAAATATATGAACTATTTATAGCATGTATGTATTCTTATATGAAAAATGTCTTTTTATATGATATGAATCTAGTTAAAAACATATAATTCTATTAATTAAAAATGTAGATAATCTTGAAATTACTGCAGAAACAATTCTACCTGAAACATACCTATGCTATATTTTTTTGAAATCAAACAATTCTGTTTAAAAACTTTTATTAATGAAATATATTGTTTCTTAATTACTTAAGTAAATTAATTGAAATTAATTATCATTCATTTAAAATAAAAGAAACATGATTGACTTTACGTTTATATTAAAGATGAGTATTTATAAACTGCGATTTAAATTTGAATTTTAATTTCCAATTCCGTCCATTATTTAATACAATTTATAGACATTTCTAATTGAAAATCCTGTAATAAAATCTATAATTTATTGTAATTAGATATTAATACTTGAATAGGTCTTATACTACTATTTTCTATAAAAAGTTGCATAATCAATCAAAGAAAATTCAAGTTTATCTCTCACATTGTTAACTTCTTGTTGTATGCAAGACGGACATATAACCAACTGACGTTTTTACTAACTGAAAAAACACATGTTTTATTAATACAATTAATAATATAATTATAAGTAATTAATAACAATTATACAATCACAGGATTGTTAAAATTAAAAACAAACAATATTAGGGAGCATAGAAGCTACGCTAGATGCAGATGCAAATAAATTTACCAAATAATAATTAACAAATTAACAATTAAAATGTTTTGATTTCATTATTGGATTATCTTTGATGTTGCTAGTCTTCGGTTTCAACGTAGAATCTCTTTCTCGGATGACTTATTTATTTATTTTATATTTTTATTTATTTGTAATGTTTCTAATTTCTTTTTTTTAATGCTGAATTTTATACAAGTAACGTGATTCATATTAGGCATAATAATATAGCTTACGTTTAACAAGAAAAAAAATTGTTTAATGATTAATAAATTTGTAAAAGTCTACTTAGTGTTTGTGAAAATTATAAAGACAACTCATATGACTGTCATTTGAGAAAGAGATTTTATGTTGAAAATAAAGGCTGGCAACAACATCAAGAATTGTAATTATCGTAAGAATATATTGAGATTGTTACGGGAATGCAACTGTACATTTAATATAAATTCAATCTAATATCTAAGATACGCTGAAGACGATTCAATAGCGGGGTCAAAATGTTTGAATTGTTAATTATTGTTTAGTAAATTTATTTGCATCTACATCTAGCGCGGCTTTTATGCTTCCTAATATTGCTTGTTTTTAAATAATAATATTATCATTAATGTAGTAAAAAATAATAAAATAAAACGAATTTTAAATTTTATATTTTTGAATATAATATAAATTATGTAAAAAATATAACAATTTATTGCCAAATAAATTTTAACAGCAACGATAACTGTATTTATATTTTATGGTATCTTACACTACAAAATGTTGCCATCGTTACAGGGAATATTTTTCCAGCAGTAAGATAGATCGGTTTAGAGCCTCTTATCATTAAAAGTAACAAGTTGTGAGTTACTTTTGGATTCATGGTATACCATTTATTGCTGTACGCCGCATAATATATTTTGTTACACTTAAAAGTATTAAAAGTATTTTTACATTTTAGACAAACCTTATTACATACTTTATCTAGTAATTTAATAAAAATTAATTATTATTTACAAATTAATTTATATATTAATTAGATTTATGTGTGCCTTAATTTTTTGACTACACATGTATTTATTTATTGTGAAATATTAGTTCACACTTTTTAATTCTAAGAACTGACGAAAAATTTTTGTGTATAACTTAACTAAATAAAGATTAAATAAACTCATGAATAATTGTGTATTATATATAAAAATTAAAATTAATTTTTTGATGCCAATGACAAATATTAGATTTATTGCAAATATTAGATTTTTAAACATAAATTATATTTTATAAAGTATATAGAAATATAAGTATTATATTGTATATGATAATTTAATAAAATATATGTAAATTTAAAACAAAAAGAGAAATGTTTAACTAACCTGAGCAACTAAAATCTCGCCTAAGGCACAGTAGAGGCACATATGGGCAAATATATTTATTACAGTAGATGCAAAGTACATCAAATGAGGAAATGATATATCACTTTCTTCATCAAATAGCTATTTAATTTAAAATAAAACAAAACATGATTTTTATACTGAAACTAATTCAGAAGTTTATAATATAATATTTTATAAACATTGAAGTTTTTATTTGATTCATAGTAAATTTGTGAGATATTTTTCATAATTAAATATTAATTTATTCTATATTATTTCTATGTTTTTATGTAAATTTTAAAATACTTACAGTAATTATTCGGAAACCATAGAAAGCGAAGAGTATTGCAAAATATACGAATAAAAAGAGAAGCATAACATTATAGGTATCTTCAATAATATCAATAGCTCTACAAAAAATGATTTGTATTACATATAAATTAAGTGTTGATTACATATTTTGAATGGATTATTTTAATATATAAAGGTCAAACCTAAGTAAGCGTATATGTCTTGTTATACAACTTTTCAGTACTTCGTGAGAATTTACACATTTGTCTAAGCTTGTTAAATGGTTCTTTAAAATGTCCAACTGACCACATATATGCAAAACCAACAGTCCAAGAAAATTATCAATTCCACTATAGGACATCATAGCGACAACAATATAAATAGATTGACTAATAAATGTTAGTTCATATTGTGGACTATTTGTTACATCATAAATATAATGCGTTTGTAAAGGCATTGGTTTGCCTGGATCAGTAATGTTAGTCGTAGTTCTCATCGATATTCCAAAACTAGGCAAAATGATAAGAAAGAAGCATCCAGATGCCATTATGCAAGATGCAAATGTAATAATTATGCGTGCACAACGTGCTCTTCTGATCATTAAGTTTCTTTCTTGTGCATTTTTCAACTTTATCCAATCCTCCACGATCATATTCATAATTGGTATGATAGCTTAAATAATGTCAATATTAAAAACTTTAGAAACACTTAACATATAATTATTGATATAGAATTGGAATAGAGATTATTACAAGTTTAATCTCAAGCGGTAAAAAGTAAAAAATATAAAAAATCTTTTTTGTTTAATTTAAACTATTTGTTTAATTTTAATTAAAATATATTACACATTAATACAATTGAAACTTAAAATAAAAAAACGGCCATTTTATTTGCAACAACATAAAAGTATTAATTTTATTTTAAAAAGTAATTTATTTATATATTTGTAAATATATTATATATTATTTATATAAATATTATTATTATAAAAAACACGTGCAGAATATTTTATTCTGTAAAAGATTTAGAAAATGTATACGTCAATACATTAATTAATTAATACTTAAATGAAAATATGGATTACATACATAAGTGCAGATTCTATTTATAAAAGTAAATTTTAGTTATATTATAAAGTTAATAAAACTTTAGACTTTTAAATTTTAGACTAAAAATATATTTGTTTTAGATATTAAATATAATAGAATATTTAAATATTATACGTTCTCCCATTTTATGATTTAGATAAATAGCCAAAAATAATTTCTACCTTCTTTTTTCCACCAGAAAATTACAATTCGTATTGAACAACTTATAGTCGGCAGAGTAAATTGTAAATTATCTAGCATTAATATAATGTCTCCAAAAATTCTTGTCAAGGAATGTATTGAAGGAATAAGGAGACCAAACGTCACACCCATAAAAACGACGAGCACTCGAAAATTGCACATTAACTTTTGTCGAGAATTTTGTGCAGTTATAGGCCAGAGTCCAATCAAATTTAAAATAAAACGATTCAGTTTTACTGCCCATTCGAAATCTATCTGCAAAAATCTTAATAAGAGTCTGATTTATTACAAAAATTACCTAGATCAATTTTTTGCATAAGTAAAACCAAAATTAAATGTGTATGTATAAAAGATTATATAAAACGCAAAAAGAATAATATTAGTAATACTGCATTTTTTGACAATCACACACAAACTAGAAAATAATAAATGACGATAAAAGAATCACTCAAATTTTCAAATTAGATATACAGTTAATGTTTTGTAACAATAAATTAGTTTGTATAAGATAGAAGATCACAAAAAAAAATAATTTAAATTTCCTAAAATGCTATCACAATAATCTCTCAAATTGTATTAAAAATGCTTACGTTACGGATTTTTTAATTACAATAATAATTATCAAGACAATAAGCACCTTGGTATCCGTTATATTTTGAATTTTCCATGTCGAATGTTGTCTATAGACTGACATTTGTTCTTCTCACAAGAATCGATGTAACCTCGTATTCAATAAAAACCAGTTCTTGCGCATGCTTTTAATAATAATTTTCGAGAAAGTTGAACGATCCTGCAAAAAATGTATTAACTATTCACCCTCGCTTAAAGTTTCCTAGTCACTCATATATCGAACTTCGCACGACACATTCGTGAATAAAAATTTAATAATAGGTGGCTGTCGTATTAGCAAGGTAAATGTAGATATATTTTATAATCATAACTCATAACTATAGATAGTAATAGTCTATATACAATACCAAAAAAGAATTAAAATATATCAGTTGATGAGACAACTGCTGCAAGAATCTATTATTCCTTCTTTCTTTGTTTCTAATTCTATACAATTTTCGCTCATTATTATCGGATAATGGATTGAATAACTAAAAAAGTTTTGAAATTTAAAGTAAGATAAAATAAAAAAATATATAATTTATTGTATTACTAAAATCCCCATAACAATTACTTTTTTAAGAATGTACGAAAGAGGCGTGGTGTAGCAGATAGCACACTGGTCTTTTACACTGAAGATCCGGATTTGATCTCGGCCAAAACCAATTTATTGTTATACATAGAATTTTCAAATCTAAATTTTTTAAAAATTTACAGATGACACTTTACTTAGTAATGCGTTTATTATTGCATTATAATTCGTATTAATGCAAAGTACAAAATATCTCAAACTATCTTTTTCCACTTATATATTTTCATACTTAAAATGATACGTAAGTCAATTTTATTTAAATAAAACATACAATAATTGAATAAAATTAAACTTAAAATTAATCCTTAAATTACACAAAACAATTTTTATTTTTGACAATTAATTTATTTCTTTAAAATCAAACAACTGTTATTTAAAATTTTTTTTAAATTAAATATATACTTTATCTTAATTACTTAAGATACTTATTTCCGAACTAAATTATTCTTTATTTAAAATTAAACAGTTAAAAGAATTTCTTTACTCTATATATTTAAGAAAAATAGATATTTATGAAGGATTCAGGTTTGAATTTAGTTTTAGATTCCATCCATTATTCAATAAAATTTTCTAGTTATTTCTAAACAAATCTCATTTCCTTATTAACTTCTTGTTGTATGCAAAACTGATACATAGCCAACTGATGTTTTTAATAACTGAAAATCAAATTATTTTTTAGTAATACAAATAACATTAAAATGAAAACATTTGGATTGAGCCGTCTTTATAGGTAAAACTAAGGGAGAGGTGCATATAGTGCGAAATTATTGTCTGTTTCTAGTAAACCTGATTGATCACTCACAGTTCTACAGAAAGGGATGTCATTTTTATGTCGTCTCTTTTTAATGAACCAATTGGTCACTTTTTGTGACCCAATTGGTTCTACTAAACTTAGAAAAATGTCATTTTTATATCATTGTCTTTTTTTAGTAACGAATTCCACATTATATACTCTCTCGGCATCACCGAGAACAATAGCATGCTCAATCCAGATGATTTTAATTCAAAGACAAATACTAATCTAATACTCATAAGAAAGAAAAGTCGCCGATATTGTTATAGATCTTTTCAGTAACAATCTCTTATTTCTTGAAAACTAAATATTACAATACATTAACACTTATAAAAACATGATTAGTTTATACAATTAAAAAATTATGAATCTATACTTAAAACATATTTATAACTAGTTTCTGTAATGCATGAAATCACATAAAACTAAATTTTTTAAATGTAGAAATATAAAATTTTGATATTTTTTACAAATTGCATATATTAAATAGAATACATATCATTTTACATATCTGTTGCTTTCTAAAAATTTTTTTGCTTATAGGTTTTTTTATTATATTTCTCACTGTGCAATTTTAAATAAAAATCGCTATAAGGCATAAACCGGTATACTTCTCTTTTATTGGGAATTTATTTTAAATATATTGATGCGCATTTGAATTAATATGTTCTATTTTATTTTTTTTAAATATTTATTTTTAAAGTAAATTATACATATTTTTTTTAGTTTGCAAAATATTTTATTATTAAAACATAATGTTTTGATTTTATAAAATATTTTGTTACAAAGAAATGAATTTTATTACTTTTTAGATGCATATTTTTGGTTATTTTTAATGTTTTTTTACAACATCAATTATTGTAAAAAAATTATTATAAGATACAGTCAAAAACACAAAGTTTAATCGGATCATAAGACGTCTTAAAAACATCTGAGGATATTTTGAAAATTGCTACACTCTTCTATCTGATAAAAGACAAGTGTTTAGTTCAAATTTATTTCTAAAGTTTTATTGTTAGCTGTTTAAGAAGTATAGAGCAAAATTAAAGTAGTATAATTGTATTGGCGACTTTCCTATATACAATTAAAAATTAAATATTTATTTTAATAAACAAAAATAAAAACAAAGAATTTTTTTACATTTTTAAACATTGTATAAATTAAGAGATATAAAAATTTTGTACTAAACTAATTTTAATGCAATAATTATTGTGAAGTATTAAAATATCTTACACTGCAAAACGTTGTCATCGTTAAAGGGAATATTTTTCCAGCAGTAAGATAGACCGGTTTAGAGCCTCTTATCATTAAAAGCAATAAGTTTTGTGTTATTTTTGGATTCAAATTGGTATACCATTTATTACTGTATGCCGCATAATATATTTTATTAGTCTTAAAAGCATAAAAAATGTTTTAAATTGCGATATTTCTAATAATAATTGAGATATTAAAAAATTTTTTTAGCGGGTTATGTCGTTACTAAACTACAAAGTCTCTGATGAAAAGGAGTGACAAGGATAATTGGTTCGGTTTGCTTTTTATAGCTGTACTGAACTGCAATGAATTGGTGTAATAAGTTGAAGTAAGACAATTTTTTTTTCTCATTCTAATTTATTGTAATAGCTCAATGCAATTATAAAAACAGACCATTTATGAATTAAATTTAGCAACTTTGCGCAACAGCATGTGAAGAGGATATACCGGCAGTGAAGCTAATTTTGGATTGCTGACCAGACTAATAGATTATCGGTATCTCTCTTTACATACTCTTGAGCTGTTGTGTCTGAAATTATTGTTCTTGTGATAAATCAAGACAACTAATGATTTCTAGGGTTTTTTCTTTCACTTCTATAAAAATTCAAAAATCGAAATGTTTTAGAAAATTCGAGATGGTTGATCATTTTATTTAGAGGAAAATATATATATTTAACTTACCTGAGCAACCAAGATCTCTCCAAGAGCGCAATACAAGCACATATGTGCAAATATATTAATTACGGTGGAAACAAAATATATTAAATGAGAGAACGATATATCATTTCCTTCATCAAACAGCTAATTAAATAATAAAATAATATAAAAAACATAGAGGTTTCTATATTAATAATAGTTCAAATGTAGTAAAATGTAATGTTAATATTAAAGTTATTTTTAAAAATTAATTCAAACTCTACAAGTATTTATATATATAAGCTTTAAAATATTTACTACAATACACTTACAGTAATTATTTGGAAACCATAACAAGCGAAGTGCAATGCAAAATATACAAATAAAAAGAGAAGAATTATATTATAAGTATCTTCAATGATATCAATAGCTCTATAAAAATAGTCTGCATAAATAATCTTACATATGTATAAATAAGTATAATTGTCTTGATTACTTAATGCAAGTAGCTTATTTGAACTATAAAAATCAAACCTAAGTAAGCGGATGTGTCTTATTATACAACCTTTTAGTATTTTATGAGAATTTATATATTTATCAAATCTTGTTATACGATTTTTCAAAATGTCTAACTGACCACATATATGGAAAATCAGTAGTCCAAGAAAATTATCAATTCCGGTATAAGCCATCATAGCAATAACAATATAAATAGATTGGCTAATAAATGTTAGTTCATACTGTGGACTTTTTGTTACATCGTAAATATAATGAGTTTGTAGAGGCATTGGTTTGCCTGGATCGGTAATGTTAGTCGTAGTTCTCATCGATATTCCAAAGCAAGGCAGAATGATAGCAAAAAACACTGCTGCTCCCATTATGCAATATGCGAATATAATAATTATGCGTGCACTATGTGCCCTTCTGATCATTAAACTTCTTTCTTGTACATTTTTTAACTTTAACCAATCCTCCACGATCATATTTATAATTGGTGCAATAGCTTAAAGTCAACAAATAAAATCAACATAAAAAAACTGTTAAAAATATTAAACTAAAAATATTTAATAGGTAATTATTGAAACGACAAAAGATTACTACACTAATGTGTAATCAAAATTAGGGGTTTTATTTAAAAAATTTTAGATAATTTTAATACGATCTTTATATTATTATTCAAGGTTGAGAGACAAGTCTTTTCTTTTATCTATAGTAGGAAATGAACACAGGTTCGAAGAGCCATGAGACATTCCTCCCTGCTCTCACTTCCCGCGCGTTGCCTCATGGTTTAGAACCGGTGTTTATTTCCTATTATTTATTCTTATTCTTTTTATTTTGTTTTATTGAGACAATTAAGAGCTGAAGTTCGTTAATTCATGAACATTTTGGATTTGATCTAGACCAATTTTCAAGAAAATGTGTTTCTTATACATGCTATCATTTCTGTTACATGTTATTATAAAAAGAATTGACATTTATTTTACACGTATGTTTTTAAGCGAGATTTTTATAAGCGTACATAAAATGAACGTTTTTAAAACGCCCAAATATAAATATATTTTAAACGTCCAATAATATTCTAAAGACATTTGAATTACGTCCATGGACAATGCAAAATAAAGACCAAAGTTGGACATCTATTGGATGTTTTTAAAGTTGTTTCTAAATGTCGTTTCCAAATTGTCAAAGTGTTACATTTTTTTAACACTTTGACTGATTTTACATATAATATTGTATTAACATTATATTCTAATATATTTATTTTGTATTAAATTAAAACACAAATTTGAGTGTAGAATTTGAGACATATGCAATGTTAAATTTAACACAAATTTTTCAACTCTATATGGTTCAAATAAATAATTGAAAATTATATCTACCTTCTTTCTTCCACCAAAAAATTACGATTTTTATCGAACAACTTATAGCCGGTAAGGTAAATTGCAAATTGTCCATCATTAGCACTATATCTCCATAAATTCTTATTAATGAATGTATAGATGGAATCAGAACGCCACACGTTATTGCCAAAAGAGCGACAAGCACTCGAAAATTGCACATTAACTTTTGTCGAAAATTTTGTGCAAACTTGGGCCAAAGACCAATTATATTTAAAATAAAACGATTTAATTTCACAGCCCATTCGAAATCTACCTGCAAAAATCTAAATTAGTCCAGGTTTGTTTCAAAGATTATTTGTATAAATTTTAACAATACAAAAGTAAAATTTTAACAATACAAAAGTAAATTTTAACAATACAAAGGTAAAGTATTTAAAGCCAATTTTAAACAAATATAAAACATTAATCAACTGAAAACACAGAAAATAAAATTTAGAAACAATTTAATTCTTGATTATTTTAAGAAATAATAAATAACGACAACAATTGTTTAATAGTTCATATTATATATAGCTTATGTTCTACAACAATAATTTAATAAAATAATGCAAAATATGATAATAAAAAGCAATAGTTAAAATTTTCTAAATGCTATCATTAATTTTACGAATTGTATTAAAAACTTATATTAAAACTTTTTAATTACAATTATAATTATGAAGACAATAAACACCTCGGTATCCATTATATTTTGAACTTTCCATGTCGAACGTTGTCTATAGACTGACATTTGTTCTTTTCACAAGAATCGATGTAACCTCTTATTCAGTAAAAACCAGTTTTCGCACATGCTTATAATAATAACTTTCGAGAAAGTTGAACGATCCTGCAAAAAATGTATTAACTATTCACCCTCACTTGAAGTTTCCGTCACTCCTATATCGAACTTCGCACGACACATTCGTGAATAAAAATTTAATAATAGGTGGCTGTTGTATTAGCAAGGCAAAGGTAGATATATTCTATAATCATAACTCATAACTATAGATAGTAATATTCTATATACAATACCATTAAAAAAATAAAATATGTTGATGAGACAACTGCTGCAAGAATCTATTATTCCTTCTTTCTTTGTTTCTAATTCTATACAATTTTCGCTCATTATTATCGGATAATGGATTGAATAACTAAAAAAGTTTTGAAATTTAGAGTAAGATAAAATAAAAATATATATATAATTTATTGTATTAATAATCCCCATAACAATTACCTTTTTAAGAATGTATGAAGGAGGCGTGGTGTAGCAGATAGTACAGTCTCTTATACTGAAGATCCAGATTTCATCTCGGCCAAAACCAATTTATTGTTATACATAGAATTTCTAAATCGAAATTTTTAAAAAATTTACAGATGACACTTTACTTAGTAATGCGTTTATTATTGCATTATAATTCGTATTAATGCAAAGTACAAAATATCTCAAACTATCTTTTTCCACTTATATATTTTCATACTTAAAATGATACGTAAGTCAATTTTATTTAAATAAAACATACAATAATTGAATAAAATTAAACTTAAAATTAATCCTTAAATTACACAAAACAATTATTATTTTTGACAATTAATTTATTTCTTTAAAATCAAACAACTGTTATTTAAAACTTTTTTTAAATTAAATATATACTTTATCTTAATTACTTAAGATACTTATTTCCGAACTAAATTATTCTTTATTTAAAATTAAACAGTTAAAAGAATTTCTTTACTCTATATATTTAAGAAAAATAGATATTTATGAAGAATTCAGGTTTGAATTTAGTTTCAGATTCCATCCATTATTCAATAAAATTTTCTAGTTATTTCTAAACAAATCTTATTTCCTTATTAACTTCTTGTTGTATGCAAAACTGATACATAGCCAACTGATGTTTTTAATAACTGAAAATCAAATTATTATTTAGTAATACAAATAACATTAAAATGAAAACATTTGGATTGAGCCGTCTTTATAGGTAAAACTAAGGGAGAGGTGCATATAGTGCGAAATTATTGTCTGTTTCTAGTAAACCTGATTGATCACTCACAGTTCTACAGAAAGGGATGTCATTTTTATGTCGTCTCTTTTTAATGAACCAATTGGTCACTTTTTGTGACCCAATTGGTTCTACTAAACTTAGAAAAATGTCATTTTTATATCATTGTCTTTTTTTAGTAACGAATTCTACATTATATACTTCTTTCTCGGCATCACCGAGAACAATAGCATGCTCAATCCAGATGATTTTAATTCAAAGACAAATACTAATCTAATACTCATAAGAAAGAAAAGTCGCCGATATTGTTATAGATCTTTTCAGTAACAATCTCTTATTTCTTGAAAACTAAATATTACAATACATTAACACTTATAAAAACATGATTAGTTTATACAATTAAAAAATTATGAATCTATACTTAGAACATATTTATAACTAGTTTCTGTAATGCATGAAATCACCTAAAAGTAAATTTTTTAAATATAGAAATATAAAATTTTGATATTTTTTGCAAATTGCGTATATTAAAGAATTAGAATACAGATCATATCACATATCTGTAGCTTCTTAAAATTTTTATGTTTATATGTTTTTTTATTAATATTTTTCATTGTGCAAATTTAAATAAAAATCGCTATAAGATATAAATCGATACTTCTCTTTTATTATTGGGAATTTAATTTAAATATTTGCGTATTTGAATTAGTTTTATGTTCTATTTCATTTTTTTTAATTATCTATTTTTAAAATAAATTATATATTTTTTTTAGTCTGTAAAATATTTTATTATTAAAACGTAATGTTTTGATTTTATAAAATTTTTTGGTACATAAAAATGAATTTTATTACTTTTTAGATGCATATTCTTGGTTATTTTTAATGTTTTTTTATAACATCAATTATTGTAAAAAAATTATTATAAGATACAGTCCAAAACATAAAGTCTAATCGGATCATAAGACGTCTTAAAAATATCTAAGGATATTTTGAGAATTGCTACACTCTTTTATTTGATAAAAGACAAGTGTTTAGTTTAAATTTATTTCCAAAGTTTTATTTTTACTTATTTAAGAAATATAGACCAAAATTAAAGTAGTATAATTGTATTGGCGATTTTCCTATATACAATTAATAATTAAATATTTATTTTAATATATAAAAATAAAAACAATGGTTTTTTTACATTTTTAAACATTATATAAATTAGATAAGAGATATAAAATTTTTGTACTAAATTAATTTTAATGCAATAATTACTGTGAAGTATTAAAATATCTTACACTGCAAAATGTAGTCATTGTTAAAGGGAATATTTTTCCAGCAGTAAGATATACCGGTTTAGAGCCTCTTATCATTAAAAGCAACAAGTTTTGTGTTACTTTTGGATTCAAGTTGGTATACCATTTATTACTGTATGCCGCATAATATATTTTATTATTCTTGAAAGTATAAAAAATATTTTTAATTGCAATATTTCCAATAATAATTGAGATATTAAAACAATTTTTTAGCGATTTATGTCGTCACTAATACTATGGAGTCTGATGAAAAGGAGTTGTGACAGGGATAATTGCTTTGGTTTGTTTTTTATAGCTATACTGAACTGCATTAAATTGATGTAAGTTGAAGTAAGACTATATATATATATATATATTCTCATTCTAACTTATTGTACTAGCTCAATGCAGTTATAAAAACAGACCATTTACGAATCGAAGTTGGCAACTTTGCGCAACAGCATGTGAAGAGGATATACCGGCAATGAAGCTAATTTTGGATTGCTGCCATACAACTACAGTTGTAGAAAAAATGGTGCACATGTTTAGCAGACAATGTAAATCAGTGAATGCTCAATGATTCTTTATTATAATTAGTTTTTTTTCTAAATTCAAATTCACTAAAAGATTAAAACGAGACAAGAATCAATTATATTAAAAAATTGACTTAAAACTTAAAACTTAAAATACTGATCGTTCACTGATCTGCTTGTCTGAACATGGCATATATTGTATTGTATATAGCATCTTCTCTACAGCCAATAACTATACATATATGTTAGCAATCCAAATATTGTTGTGCATTTACGAGACTAGTAGGTTATCGGTATCTCTCTTTACATACTCTTGAGCTATTGTGTCTATAAGGTCTGAAATTATTGTTCCTGTGATAAATCAGGACAATTAATGATTCCTAGCGTTTCTTCTTTCACTTCTATAAAGATTCAAAAATTGAGATGTCTTAGAAAATTCGAGACGGTCATCTTATGTAGAGGAAAATATATATATTTAACTTACCTGAGCAACCAAGATCTCTCCAAGAGCGCAATACAGGCACATATGTGCAAATATATTAATTACGATGGAAACAAAATATATTAAGTGAGAGAACGATATATCATTTCCTTCATCAAATAGCTAATTAAATAATAAAATAATATAAAAAACATAGAGTTTTTTCTATATTAATAATAGTTTAAATGTAATAAAATGTAATGTAAATATTAAAGTTATTTTTAAAAATTAATTCAAACTCTACAAGTATTTATATATATAAGCTTTAAAATATTTACTACAATACACTTACAGTAATTATTTGGAAACCATAACAAGCGAAGTGCAATGCAAAATATACAAATAAAAAGAGAAGAATTATATTATAAGTATCTTCAATGATATCAATAGCTCTATAAAAATAGTCTGCATAAATAATCTTACATATGTATAAATAAGTATAATTGTCTTGATTACTTAATGCAAGTAGCTTATTTGAACTATAAAAATCAAACCTAAGTAAGCGGATGTGTCTTATTATACAACCTTTTAGTATTTTATGAGAATTTATATATTTATCAAATCTTGTTATACGATTTTTCAAAATGTCTAACTGACCACATATATGGAAAATCAGTAGTCCAAGAAAATTATCAATTCCGGTATAAGCCATCATAGCAATAACAATATAAATAGATTGACTAATAAATGTTAGTTCATACTGTGGACTTTTTGTTACATCGTAAATATAATGAGTTTGTAGAGGCATTGGTTTGCCTGGATCGGTAATGTTAGTCGTAGTTCTCATCGATATTCCAAAGCAAGGCAGAATGATAACAAAAAACACTGCTGCTCCCATTATGCAATATCCAAATATAATAATTATGCGTGCACTATGTGCCCTTCTGATCATTAAACTTCTTTCTTGTACATTTTTTAACTTTAACCAATCCTCCACGATCATATTTATAATTGGTACAATAGCTTGAAGTCAACAAATAAAATCAACATAAAAAGCTTAAAAATATTAAACTAAAAATATTTAATAGGTAATTATTAAAACGATGAAAGATTACTACAACAATATGTAATCAAAATTAAGGGTTTTATTTAAAAAATTTTAGATAATTTTAATACGATCTTTATATTATTATTCAAGGTTAAGAGGCGCGTCTTCTTTTTTATTTATAATAAGAAATGAACACCTCTTCTAAGCCACGGGGTAATTAGCGTAAAGCGAAGGAGGAACTTGTTGGCGCGAGGAGGAACTTGGCGGCGGGAACGGGATGACGATGTCACGCAGGGACGCTTATCGAGTGGAACTTATCTTTAATAATATGATAGTTTTAAGTGTAGGAGCACTACTAGGCTCATTAGTCTAATGCATAACAGGCAAGTAAAAAAGATATGCGATTATCTGTTAAAAAAACTATAAATGTAAACGCTAAGTTCTATCCGATAAGCATCCCTGCTCCGCGTGACGTTACCCCGCGCCCCCAAGTTCTTCCCTGTCCCTGCGCGTTGCCACGTGGTTTAGAACCGATGTTTATTTCCGACCATTTATACTTATTCTTTTTATCTCGTTCTATTGAGACAATAAACAGCTGAAGTTTGTAAGTTCGTGAAGATTTTGGATTTGATCTAGGTCAATTCTCAAGAAAATGTGTTCCTTATACATGCTATCATTTCTGTTACATGTCATTATAAAAAGAATTGACATTTATTTTACACGCATGTTTTTAAGCAAGATTTTTAAACGTACATAAAATGAACGTCTTTAAAGCGCCCAAATATAAATATATTTTAAACGTCCAGTAATGTTCTAAAGACATTTGAATTACGTCTATGGACAATGCAAAATAAAGACCAAAGTTGGACATCTATTGGATGTTTTTAAAGTTATTTTTAAATGTCGTTTCCAAATTGTCAAAGTGTTACATTTTTGTAACACTTTGACTAATTTTATATATAAAATTAACCTTACATTCTAATATATTTATTTTGTATTAAATTAAAACAAAAATTTGAATGGAGAATTTGAGACATGCAATGTTAAATTTAACACAAATTTTTCAACTGTATATGGTTCAGATAAATAATTGGAAATTATATCTACCTTCTTTCTTCCACCAAAAAATTACGATTTTTATCGAACAACTTATAGCCGGTAAGGTAAATTGCAAATTTTCCATCATTAGCACTATATCTCCATAAATTCTTATTAATGAATGTATGGATGGAATCAGAACGCCACACGTTATTGCCAAAAGAGCAACAAGCACTCGAAAATTGCACATTAACTTTTGTCGAAAATTTTGTGCAAACTTGGGCCAAAGACCAATTATATTTAAAATAAAACGATTTAATTTCACAGCCCATTCGAAATCTACCTGCAAAAATCTAAATTAGTCCAAGTTTGTTTCAAAGATTATTTTTATAAATTTTAACAGTACAAAAGTAGTCATATTTAAAAAAAATTTGAAACAAATATAAAACCTTAATTAACCGAAAACACGGAAAGTAATATTTAGAAACAATTTAATTCTTGATTATTATATTATTTTAAGATATAATAAATAACGACAACAATCGTTTAATAATATTCATATTTTACATAGCTTATGTTCTACAACAATAATTTAATAAAATAATGCAAAATATATTAATAAGAAGCAATAATTAAAATTTTCTAAATGCCATCATTGATTTTACGAATTGTATTAAAAACTTATATTAAAACTTTTTAATTACAATTATAATTATGAAGACAATAAACACCTCGGTATTCATTATATTTTGAACTTTCCATGTCGCATGTTGTCTATAGACTGACGTCTGTTTTTCTTTCATGAATCGACGTAACCTCGTATTTAGTAAAGCATTTCTCTCGCATACTCTCGATAATAATTATGGGAAGAGAGAGAGAGAGAGAGAGGGAGAGAACAGTCAACCTGTAGCAGAGAATATTAACTATGCACCCTCGTTTTAAAGTTTCCGTCACTTCAATATCGAACAACGTACAAAACATTTGCGGACAAGAAATTTAATAAGAGATGGATGTCATATTAGCAGAAAAAGACGAATATATTCTCACTCACTTTTATAAAAGTCGGCTATAGCATGTAATTATATAGCAAATAGATTATACACATTATATACAATAACATTAAAATATATGTGTTGATAAAAACTGCTGTAGCATTTTATAGTTATTCTATCAGATATTTTCCTTCTTTGTTGTTTACAATTTTATATAATCTTAATTCTAACAGTATTATTCTAAATAATAAAATAAGCTTTAAAATGGCAAGATAATTACTTGTAAGATTTTATAGTGTATTGTTGCACTTGTGCTTCGTGTATTCGGATTTCTTCTTGGATTTCTTGGATGGAATTGTGCGCCTATAATATTCGTACGTGCAAAAGAAATACTATTTGTTTTTTTAAGAAAATTTGCTTTAATGAGAAATACAAAACAATTACAAAACTCGACTTACACTCAAAGTCCAGAAAATATATTTTATCAGCTTGATATATATATATACTTTCCACACACAATAACCGTCGTTGTTATGGGATACTACTTTATATTGATATACCTTAGGTTCAGATTCGATTTTTAGCCAAGAAAATATTTTTTGAAACAAAATTTTTTTCAGTAATTGAGGGAAAGAATTTTTTTATTGACATCAGTTCCGGAATTTTTTAAATACACTGTGTAGTTACCTATAGTATAAGAATCGTCACAAAACATAAAGAAACAAAAATTTAAAATGTAAGTGAAAGTGATTCTATTTGTTTATCACCTTTTATGTATATAATACTTTTATAAAAATGTAATTTGTGTGTAAAAAGTATTTTTATGTGTAAGTGAATACTGGAAAGTATTGGGCGACGCATCATAGTTTTACTGCTAATATCAACAATTTTTAAAAGTAACATTTTGATTAAAAAATTAAAATAAAACATTATAATTTAATTATATATTGCATTCATATAACATATTATTTTATTTTTTAGAGGATGCGCGGAAACAATGCCGAGCTAAGAAGCTCGAGGTGTTGTATCAATCAAACCACAAACCTATATGTAATTCAAGGTCTACAATGTCAGCAGGAGTAATGGAGTAGGAGTAAGAAGTAAGAAATATGAAATGAGATTTGCCCATTTACTGCCGCTTTTTAATTTATTACTCCTGCTGACATTGTAAACCTTGCATCATAAATACGTCAGCATCTAAAAAATATGCTATGCAGCATAAGTAATTTAAATTAGTTATTTAATTTTATTGTTTAAGCTTGTAAATAACAATGTAAAATAATGTAAAGTGTAAAATAATTTTTTAATGAATTGTTTAAATGAATGTTATTACCATTTTTGTTTTGTAATTAATAAAAATTATTAATAATAGATTATTAAAATATTTGTAATCTTTTATTTATATAAAAAAACCGAATACATTGTACTTCATTTTCGTGACAATGAAAAATTATATTTTTATGTCGCCAAACGAATATAGTTTTTGAAACAAAAAAACTGATAATCGACTTTTTAGTTTAACTTTTCTGCTTTTCATTAATTACCTTTTAAATTATGTCATCTTTTTTTTTAATACAAGTGTTTGAAAAAATTACTTTTTTAAAATTTTATTTTAAAGTTGTTTTTTCTTTCAATATTTACAATTTTTTAACCGATATTATCATAATTTTGAGTTTTGATAAGAAACACATAATTAAATTCAGTCTAAAATATATTATAAGTCGACAAAGTTTGTGAATTACACTAACCTCAGTGTGTAACAATAATTAAAAGGAAATATAATATGTAAGCAGACGGTTAATATAAAATATAAGATGTTTTACAATTTATTTGCTTGAAATGTATATTAATTGTAGATTAAAAAACATATTTGATTTTTATTAATCAATTCTTTTAATTAATTTTAATTAAAATCAATTAAACAATATTTCTATTTTATTTAATACATTTTTACAATTATTAAATAAAATAAAAGGTTTTATATTTCGAATGTCAAATAATGCATTAAGATATATGTATTTATTTGCAAATAACATATTAATACTGGTTTAGTTCTATTATATATCTATCAAAAATTGCATGATATTAGCAAAGCTTTACATTTTCCTTACTTCTGTTATCACCTCCTGGTTGTATGCAAAACGGACATGTAACCAACAGACGTTTTTACTAACTGAAATATTTTTTAATAATATAAATTGAAATAATTGATCTTTACTAAAAGTAGAACTTTGTGTATACGTATACATATAAAATTTATTATAAAATAGTAGAAGAAAGAAGAAGAGCCACCATTTTGTTTTATTTGAATAATTCAGTTAATATTTATGTGACATAATTTTTAGCGGTACAAGTTGGTTACCAATAAGATTAAAATGTATGTATCACAGAAAGTATCAAAAATATAAAAATGTAAAAAAATCTTTTGCGCCTGTGCGTCTTGTAAAAAAAAATTAATAGCCGACATACTTCTTAAAATAACGTAAAGAATATACATTTAAAAAACTTTCGGCTACTCGTGCAATACTGAAATGCATTTTTTATGACAACACAATAAACAATGACTAGTGGTCATGTTATGACGTCTAAGGAATACGTAAAGAAATAATTTAGTTATGCTCAAAACTTGATACAAGTATATGAAATGTCGTGAATTTTCCATAACACCACATTTAATCCTCCTTCTCTCCTCTAAACAAAAATTATACATATTAAAACATAATACGAATTTGTTTCTGTAAAACTTTAATTTGAGTGACTTGAGCACTATGTTAATATAGTAGTTATAATCAAAATATTTTACATCGCAGAATGTTGCCATTGTGACAGGGAATACTTTTCCAACGGTGAGATAGATTGGTTTAGAACCTCTAGTCATTAGCAATAACAAATCTTTTATAATTTTTGAATCCATAGTGTACCATTCATTACTATATGCCGCATAATATATATTATTGCACTTAAAAATATGAAAAACACTATTAGATATTAATTATTTTATATTATTTCATATATAAATAATAATTTAATTATTATTATATTATAATAGAAGTTTTTACAGTTAAAACATCTAGTTTATAGAGTTAGTATACAGAACTATGTGACATTCTATTTATATTATTCTGAAATAACTAAAAAATATATACTAACCTGAGCCACCAAAATTTCGCCAAGAACGCAATATAAGCACATATGTATAAATATATTAAAAACGCTGGATATGAAATAGATTAAGTGTGTGAACGACATATTATTTCCTTCATTGAATAGCTAATGAATTTATGAAATAAATGGAAATATATATTTATTCTTATAAATATTAATATTATAATTTTGTAATAATATGCAAATGTAAATGTGTGTAATATTTTTTTGATTATAATGTACTCATTAATGTATACACAATTTAACGATAATTGGATAAACTATTTTCTTACAACGTGTTCTATTAACAACTACTTACGCTAATTAGCCGAAATCCATAGAAAGAGAAAAGTATAACAAAATATATAAATAAAGAGAGAAGTATTGTATTATATGTGTTTTCAATAATCTCAATAGCTCTATAAAAGATATTATGTGTATTAAATATATTCAATACGTATTTTGCGTGAATTTATATACATTTTTTAAATAAATAACAAACCCAAGCAAACGGATATGTTTTGCTATGCAGCATTTTAGCACTTTATGATAATTTTTATATTTATCCAAATGTTGTAAACGATTCTGCAGAATGTTTAATTGACCGCATATATGAAAAATTAGAAGACTGAGAAAATTGTCTATTCCAGTGTAGGCCATCATACCAATAGTTACAGAGATAACTTGACTAATAAATGTCAATTCGTATTGTGGTCTTTTTGTTATGTCATAAAAGTAGTGGGTTTGAAAAGGCATTGGTCTTCCTGGATCAGTAATATTTGGAGTCAGTCTCATTGACATTCCAAAAACAGGCAGTACAACGACAAAGAAGCACTGTACTCCCATTATACAGTAGGAACAAATAATAATTATACGTGCAATATGAGCTTTTTGGATCATTATGTCTCTTTCTTGATCACTTTTTGGTTTCATCCAATCCTTTGCGATCATATTAATAATTGATGTAATAGCTTAAAAAGTAAAAATTTTATCCATATTTGACAGCGTTATTTAATTAATCAACATATTAAATTCAATGCTAAACAGCAAAAAAAGTGTTCAAAAAAGTAAAATAGAAATTAAAAAAAATTTTTCTCTTTTGTTAAAAAATAATATTATAATTTTAAATTAGTAAAAATATTAATTGTTGAATTTACATTTAACGATAAGAGTGTAATGCACATAGAAGGTTAATGTACATAATTTATATACAATTTTCTATTTTTATAATTTTTTTAAATATTTTAATATGCAAAATAAATAAAAGAATCAAATTTTGTTAGTAAAAATTTTATTGTGAAAATTTTTTGTTTTTAATTTTATAAGTTACAGTTAAGGTATATTTTAAACGTTATTTTAAAAAATATAAAAAAATACACCTTTTAAACTTTTCAAGACCAGAGTCCAATATTAAGCTTATAATTAGATTTGCCGAAAACATTATTTGTTTAGCTAAAAAAACTTTTTTTATTATGTATACATTTATTTTGAATTAAATTCATGTTACTTTGTATAATGACATTTTACTGTTGCATATCTCACCTCATACCATATTTTTATAGCTTATATATAATTGCTATCAAAAATGATGTCTACCTTCTTTTTTTGACCACAAAATTATGATTCTAATCGAGCAACTTGCGGCTGGTAAAGTAAATTGTAAATTATCTAGCATTAGCAAACTGTCTCCAAAAATTTTTATTAAAGAATGTATTGAAGGAATTAAAAGGCAGAATAATATTCCCATCACAGCTGCCAATGCTCGAAGATTACATATTAATTTCTGCCAAGAAGTTTGTATATTCTTTGGCCAAAGCCCAAGGAAATCTAAAGTGAAACGATTTAGTTTCACTGCCCATTCGAAATCTGCAGAAATCTTGATGGGTAAAGATTATATAAATAGTTGTACAATTTAAAATGTAAGTTATAATTAGATAACGTATATAAAAATTTATTTTTAATTACATATATGAAGCAAGTTAATAAATATTTAAACTTTTATTTTACTTTTATATAATCATACAAAAATTCAAAGATTATTCAAGAAATAATAAATGACTAATAAGATTGGTTGTAATATGTTGTAGTTAGATATAGTTGTCATTATTACTATGTGTTGTTTATTTAGTATTATAAGAAAATGTACAATGTACATTCTAACGATAATTTGGAATTTTTATATGATGAAATAATAGAAACACATAAATTCTTCTTATTATTATTACTAAAAATGCCCTTATTCTTTGCACACATACACACACACACATACATACACACACACACGCACACACATACACACACACACATATTGCAAATAAAATACTTCCTTAAAGTTTTTTTTATTTACAGCTACAATGATCAAGACTATAAGCACCTCGGTATCCGTCATATTTCGAACTTTCCATGTCCAAAGTTATTTAAGGACTGGCGGCTTTTTCCTTTTTCACGAATCGATGTTACCTCTTGAGCAATAAAAAACATTTATCGCGCTTGGTATTAATATTTCTTCTGCCACATGTGGAACAATTAACTTTGTGCATCAAAGTATTTTAAATATTCTGCATTATCTCTTATTTCAAGTTTCCGTTAAATTTCCAGCCCCTATCTTTGTATGAAACATTTGTCAGCAAAAAATTGCTTAATGACATATGAATACCATGTTAAAGAAAGAAACGCATTTATGTACACGTGTTATTCCCACATATTAGCTTCTATAAGACATTATAGAATTATAACTGTAGTTAACAAGAATTTACATTGAATATCTCACGTAATATACTTTATGGTCTTCATTTCTTAGTGAGGAAAATAAATTTGCAAAATATGATTTGTCATATGATATAGCGTCATTAAAAGGTAAAATATTTTATGATGATAGTAACAAATATAAGGAAATTTTATTTAATTAACATATTAATCTAAAATAATATGTAATTGTTATGGATTAAATTACATTGTGTATGTACATTAAGATACACGTAACAGTGTTTTAGATTCACCTGTACAATTGATGGGTTAATATCATTTTTACAGATTTATACACTTTACCTTGATTATGCTATTCTACTAATAGCGCGATAAATGCTTTTTGTGGTTTTCCTGAGATACGCATAGCCACAACAGCATGACATTGATGTTATCTGAATTGCATTTGCTTTGGCACTTACAATGCTGCGAACGTATGGTCCATTCATGGAGGTAGTTCAATGTATTAGGGTGTACAACGATTTTGGAAAAATGTTGTTATGAGAAAAATAAAAAAAGACAGTTTTAGAAAGTTACAAACATGTAAAACAATGTAATATTAATAATATTGTTTATTGTTTAAACTATACAATTTGCAAAGAATATTGTACAAATTTTATTCTCTTTTTTGCAAATTGTTTTTAGCAAATTTTAGAAGAAAGCCATTGAAGTGTAAACCATGGATTTTTATTTTTTTAATGAAATCTAAGCAGTTTTTTCATGTTTTTATCAATATTTATAGAATGCAATGTATAGTTAGTATAAAATAAGGAAGGCTTATTTAAGAAAATTAATTTGGTATAAACTTTCTTCTATCTCTTTTAATTAAATCTAAATCTATTAGATTTAATTTAATTTAATTTAATTTGACTTAATTTAATTTAATTTAAATTAAATCTAAATCTAATAAAATTCTTATATTAAATAATGCAATAAAATCCATAATTTACTTAAAATTTTTTAATAATTACATAATTTTTACATATTATCATATTTTATAAAAGTAACATACCGCTACTATCAGACAAATTCAAATTTATCTCATATTCATAAACGAACTAACTTCTCGTCGTATGTAAAACAGATATATACCCGACTGATGTTTTTATTAACTATAAAAAATATACTTTTTAATAATAGTTAATAATATGATGCATATAAGTCACATAAGTTTAAAACATATTAACGTGTATGTAAGATAAAAAAGAATACATAAATAGACATGTAATGTGTATATAGGGTCTTTAAAATTTTGGGATTTTTTAAATATTTGGATAGAGCAAAGTCAAAAAGTCCTCTATCAGTTTAAAATTTTACGTAATATAGTTAACGAGATATTAATTTATAAACATAATTGTATTTGTTTGGCCTACTACCAGTGCGCGAAGAGTTCTCTACAAGCAACAATGTACGCGTTCAGCAGACAAAGCAAATCAATAAACGCTCAGTGATTCTTTATTATATGATTAGTTTTTACTTCTAGATCCAGCGGAGAAGTAAAGGCAACAATTAATCATATTAAAGAATCAATGATGAGCGCTTACTGATCACTTTTGTCTGTTGAACGTGCTTAACTGTTTACGCACAACTCCCTGTCGCACCCTTGCATTTGGCAGCAAGCTGAGCAAATTCAACTATCTTTATAAATTAAAAACTCATAAACTATTATAAAAATTGCAAAATGATAGAAAACTTTTTGACTCAATTTAGTCCGCTTTATCCAAGTATGAAAATTTTAAGGATACCCTATATCTACATACATTTACATATATACATACATGTATACATATATATACATATAGTTTGAAGATATATTGAAGATATACAGGGACTATCGCGTAATATCTATTATTGCTCAATAAAAAGTAGAAGGGATTGAGGTAAACACAAAAGTTCTATACTATTTTACGATATTTACAATAATAATCGAAGTATTAATTTTTAAAATTATACGAATGAGAGCACGCCACGAGAAGCTAGGGCTACTCGAACTATAGCACGGTTTATTGTATTAGCATGTCGGAGGAGTAAAAGGGAAAGCGCGCCGTTAATGAAAACTTTGCCTCTTCGTCTTTGATATGTCGGCAGTTATCTGTTGTTTACAAACTTACAACACAATATCTTTATAAATTAGTAATTCGTTAACTATGGCGAAAAGTGCCTCCGATTGCGTCCGCTCTCCGCACTCATGCTGAAAAAGACAATCTTCTACATTTTGTTACAAAATATACTTTTTTTTTTTTAATTGGAAACCTTCTGAGGTATTTTAAAGTTTGTCTTGATATTTATTAATATAAAAAATGTAACAAGAAATAGAGGGTTTTAAATTTAAAAAATTCAAGATGATCTTATCTTGACTTTGGCGATGCAATTCAAGATTAAGTCCATATTTTTATATATCTTCAAACTATAACGTTTTTGTTTAAGATTTTTACCTATAGGACTTAATTTTTAAGATATTTAGATAGCTTCTTTAAAACGTATATATGTATATGTACATATAATGCATACATAATTAGATTAAATATTTACAAATTAGTAAATAATTCCATAAAAATGTAAATAAATTATAATATATAATTTAAATGTATTTATAACACAACTTTAATTAAATATAAAAATAAAATAACTTACACTGCAAAATGTGGACATTGTCATGGGGAACATTTTTCCTATAGTAAGATAAATTGGTTTAGATCCTCTTATAAGTAAAAACAACAAATCTTGTACAATTTTTGGATCCATAGAGTACCATTCATTATTGTAAGCCGCACTATATACTTCATCACACTAAAAAATATTAAAAATATTTAGCAAGTTATATATATATGTATAATATATAATAAATAAATACGAAAGAATTATTATAAAATTATATATTTATATTACATTTTAATATTATTTATTAAAATTTCCATTATATGTGTGTGGGAAATATATGCATATGACAAATATTAAACTTGATAATTCATTAGCAATATTTTTTTAACAAATCATAAATAATATATATAAAACTAGCAATATACTACAGATAGGGATTTTAATATTGTCTTAATTTTTGTAGGTAAGAATAAATCAATACATTCAGGTAAAAATTGGATAATATTTTGTAAAAAGAAAAATAACAGTAATAAATCAATTTTCAAATATAATTAATTTTTTAAAGTTACATGTCTAAAGATTATATAATTTTTTAAAATAAAATTATATGAGTTTTTTATACACGTAATATAACTTCTTTAATTATATTATTATGCATATTAAAAAACTATCAAGGTAGCATCAAAAAATTAATAATTTTCGAGATATTTTATACTTTGTATTGAAATATGTCAGATTGGAGTATAATAATATATTAATATAATATGTGATATATCTCGCGTAAACTAATGATTTTTAGGTATTCTATTTTAATTTTACATGTAAAGTAATTGGAACAATCTTGTTATATTTAAATAATCATATAATTTTATTTAAAAAAGTGGTATTCATTCAATCTTGAAGTTTTTTCAAATTAATTTGTTTTACTATTATTTGTCTTTATTTTTACACTATTCAACTTTTTCCTGAATATACTTTTAATATTAGATTTTAGTACCTTGTGAAAGAAATAACAGATTAAAATAATATCCTAAATTTAATCTGTATAATAATGTATAAATTATATGCCACGTCATTTAAGTTAAAATTTTAACTTAAATGACGTAACATATAATTTATACATCTGTTATAACATTTGTAATAAAAGGAACAATGCAACTTACTTGGGCCACTAAAAATTCGCCGAGAGCACAATATAAATATATATGTAGAAACAAATTGAAATTTGTAGATATAAAAAATACCAAACGAATGAGTGATAAATTATTTCCTTCGTCGAACAGCTAATTAATTTGTAAGATATGTAACAAAAAATCAAATTTTTATAATTAAAATTATTATAAACATTTATGAAACATTGAAATTATTATATAAAATGAATATTAATATTATTATATATAGTACATTATAACAAGAGCGTACAAAGCGGGCGAAAGTTGGCCTTTCCTGTACGAGTGCGGGGAGTGGACACATGAGTGCACAGAAGGCCGTTACGCTCGCGTTGCATACCGTATTTTTTGTTACCCCTACGTCGATGTGTGATTCCTTGAATGTCTTGGGTTCTCATAAATTGGCAGATTAAGATTAAAGTTTCGTAAAAGCGACAAAACATCGGTAAATGTCAGTAATATTGGATAGTGCCTATATCAGTTACCATATGTGTCGCGAGATGACGTGCTTGCACATTCTAAAATATGACTGAAATGATCAAACGTGCTGAAAAAGTCGTGCTGAAATATTTTTTATCATAATTTACGCCATCTATTAGAGGACAAGAACTGTACAAAAATGTTAAAGTGTTGAAATCTGCGACTTCATCCACAAAAAAATGATACAGGAGGGATCACTTTCGACGTACATGTAACAAAAAATATGTTAGTTGTACAAATTAATTCGGTTTTTTTATAAAATTTAAGTTTTTAAAATAAAAAGTCAAATACATGTTTGAAATAATTTTCGATGACTTTATTCTATCAATCAAATCACTAACGAATGCTTTTGCGGAAAGAAACTTGACAGTTTTGACTCGATAAACTCATTAATATATGTCTATATAGTTAAAGTCAGACAGAGGGAGAGTGACACTAAGCTATTACTCTCTCACTCTTGTGTCATTGTACATGCGGCTACAAAACGCGCAGTCTATGAGTATAATGTCTATGGTGGGGGCGCGGTCGTTAATATTAATATTTTGGTACGCAAGTCATACCCATTAGAAAAGACAACAAATCTTAATTTTCATTAGCCTTTTTCCATAGGAGGATACATCTACCTAGAGTTTTGGGCTTCATAAGCAGTTCTACCTTAACATGTCTGTACGGCCTGCATGTATAGGGAAGCAGGCAGGAAAAGGTAATGAAGGAAAGAGAAAAAGGGAGCAATAAATATTTGAACACAAAATACAAAAAGATATACAAATTACAAAAATATAAGGCTAAATGTTAAATGTTAAACGTTATATAGAAGTCATTATAATATGGAAAGAAAAATATAATTTTTTAACATTTTGCATGTTCTGAATGAATGCATTCGTATTTAAAATAATTGTGAATAACGTTTTTTTAAATTAAAATGTAAAAAATACAATGCCTTAAATGCTCTTTTTTTATCCCCATTTTTTGTGTTCATAAGACTATGTCGTCTACTTTGTCAAAGCATATAGTGTTTTGAGAATATAATTATATACACTTATAGATTGCAAAAGGCGAGAAAATATTTAACTTTAAAACGAAGTTATAAATTATTAAATGTAAAAAGGAACCGAATTAATTTGTAACCTAATGGTTACAGTATAGTTAAAGCATTATTGCACGTTAATAATTTCTAAAATTTATTTTTAAGTAAAGATTAATTATAAACAAATAAATAGCTTCAAATATTTGCACACTTACATTAATTATGCGGAAGCCATAGAAAGCAAAGAGTATTGCAAAATATACAAATAATGAAAGAAGTGTTACGTTATATGTATCTTCAATAATAATAACAGCTCTATACAAGATATTTATATAGATTAAATATTTCACAAGAAAAAATAAATTGTACAAGATATAACATTTCTGTATATACAAATATTTTTTGTAAACATCCAAACCTAAGTAAACGAATATGTTGTGCCAAGCATTTTTTTAACATTTCGTAAGAATTGACGTATTTATCCAAATTTATCAAACGATCCTTAAGAATATTCATTTGACCGGATATATGTAAAACCAACAGTGCAAGAAAATGATCAACTCCAGTATAAGACAAAACTGCAAAAATTATGTAAATAATTTGACTTATATATGTCAATTCGTACTGCGGCCGTTTTGTTACATCATAAATATAATAGGTTTGTAGAGGCATTAGTTTGCCTGGATCAGTAATATTGGACGTTAGTCTGATTGTTTTTCCAAATACAGGGAGAACGACGACAAACAAGCACCCTACAGTTGTGATGCAATATGCATATGTGAGAATTATGCGTGCAATTTGCGCCTTTCTGATCATCACATTTCTCTCTTCTGCACTTTTCGATTTTATCCAGTCCTCCGCAATCATATCTATGACTGGTATAACAGCTTAAAAAATGTATAGATTGTATATTTAAATATATACGAAACAATATTCGAATAGAAACTATACTAAAATTAAATCTAATTATAAGCAGTAAAGTTTAATAAACGCAATAAAATATAATTAAAGAAATAATAATTTTTTAATTATATTTTTGAGAAAAAAATTAATATAAAATTAAATAAAGAGATAAGGATATTATTCTCGTTATGAGATAATCTTTTTAAATTCTCATAATTTTATTATAATTTTATTTTGTATATTGCTTGTGTTTATCACATTTTAGAGTTACAATACAATCGCAGTTTAGAGTTACAATAAAAAATTGTCTACCTTCTTTCTTCCACCAAAATACTATAATTCTTATCGCGCAACTTATAGTTGGTAAAGTAAATTGTAAATTATCTATCATTAGCAAGACGTCTCCATAAATTCTTATGAAGGAGTGTATAGAAGGAACTAGAATGCCAAATATCATCGCCATAAAAGCAACGAGTGCTCGAAAATTGCACATTAACTTTTGTCGAGGGTTCTCTGCAATCTTAGGCCAAAGTCCAATAAAATTTAAAGTGATACGATTCAGTTTTACAGCCCATTCAAAGTCTACCTGTAGAAACTTCAATAAATCTAACTCATAAGAAAATATCTTAAACGTACACATAAGTTATTAATGCAAAAGTATAAAATATTATGTTCAATAGAATATTTTAAATAAAATATTTTTTTTAAATCTCTTTGTTTATAATACAACAAATTCAATGATTGTTTAAAAAGTAATAAGTAACAAACAATAATAATCTCTTATTTTAAATATTTATAATGAATGCTTAATGTTTATTAGAAATAATTAAATGTTTTAAGAATTGGTATAATATTATAATATTAAGAAATGTTGCGCAATATTTCAGTTAATAATAGAAAAACGTGGATTAAATCTCATTATTATACTACATGAAAAATAAATTGTTTTCATAAAGTTATTCCTTTTTTCAATTGCAATATTCATAAGCTTAAACACCTTGATATCCGGTATATTTCGATTTGTCCATGTTGAGTGTTATCTAAAGACTGTTCCTTTTTCAGAAAGTTATGATATTATGGTAAATGATGTTATCATTTGTTCAGCAAAAGTTGTTTTACTTGAATGACCATTATACCATTTTTTAAAAGTATCAAACAATCAATTTACAACAAAGTTATTTTAAATATTTTATATCACTTTTTTTTAAGTTTTCAGTATCACGCAAAGTAGTGAAAAAATTTTCATAATAACAGGTTGTTGTCACGTTGATAAAAAAGCACATCTGTTACATTCACACGTTTTCATAATAGCTATAGCTTATGACGTTACGATGCTTTAACAATAGACTACACAGAATTACATCTAGCACTATATACGGTCTGCCTTTTTTCAATGTACATACATTTGTAAGAATTTTTTGATATTCATATTCGTTAACAGTGTAAAAAATATTACTATTAAGTAGGAATCAGCATATTTTAAATACTAAGGTAATTTTTATATCTAAGAAATATTGATTAAAATGTTAAAAATGTGTTCAAGTATTTATACCTACTTACGAACAAAATAATTTGTTTAATAGTTTGCTGTTATGCAATGATGTTAATATATCTATACCCAATAATTGACATTTGTTAAAATATATTTTTACTTTTGAGCATTTTAAAACTGTCTTTTTGTTTTATTTTTTTTTAAGTATTTTATTATAGAGTAACCATTTTTTTAATTTTTGTATTTAATTACTTACATCTATATTAATTCCAGCATTGTATACCATATTTATGTTAGTAAGTGTTTATTTATAAATATGTAATTAATATCAAATAATTAATATTTAATGATTGGATTTAATTGATGAAAAATGTGAATCTTTTTGAGCTAAAATACAGAATTTTATTCAATTCCATATTATTTTAGTTTAAATATTTAATGAAATTTAATACAATTTTTAATTAAATCATATAATGAAATTATAACTTATTTGCAAATATTTTAATATTTACATAATTCTTAAATTATTGCATTTTATAAAAATAATACATATTATGAAAAAAATTTAAATTTTTATGTCACTTTCTTAATCACGTCTTGTTGTATGTAAAACGGATACATATCCAACTGACGTTTTCAGTAACTACAAAAAAAAATTTTATTAATAGTTATATATATATATATATAAAATAAGATAAATATATGATTACAAAACTGAAAATATATGCAGCATATACATAAAATAATGTACATATAGATATCTATAAAATATATACAGACACAATAAAATCAAATATTTATCAATTAATAATTAATATGTTACTAATATTGTAATAAAGATTATTGCATAAAAAATATTATTAAAATTATAATTCAGAATCATTTAACGTAACAATTAGAAGAGAGAAGGTAGTTATAGACTAGAGACTAGATGTAGAGTTATGAAATTTACGATATTTCGTATACTTTGTATTTTGGGAATAATCATCTAAGTTAGTTTTTACACACTTATAAATGTTGTAACACGACTAGTGGTCATGAATGTGTTGTTATGAAAGCTGCATTTTAGTATTGCAGGTAGTTTTATTCTTTATAATTTTGAAAAATATCTAGTAGCAGTATAAGTTGTCGCAATATTGAGAAGTAAATGCAAATCCATCAATATTATATTTTGAGTGGAAATTAATTTCCAATGTTGGTCCAATATTATAAAGTAAATGCTTCTTCTTTTTTAGCTAATTTTTCTATTATGTATAAATACAATTTCTTATATTGTGTTCCGATAAAAAATTGTCGCCTGATCGCTTCCCGTGTGGAAATTCATCTAGGCATGTCGTATTTAATATTGGCCCCATATGGGCGTTACTTAGGGCGTTACATCCAAAATAAAGGCTTTTCGGACTGAAACCTATTCAGGGCCTATTCAGGGCCTATTTAGGATATTTGAACTTGGGCTTGTCTGAATTGAGCCTGGTTTAAATTGACAACTTTTTCTCCAAGACTTACAGTTAAGTTTGCCCGGTTACAGCCCGTATAGGACCTAGTTTGAATTAGATGTTTGCTCCAAAACAGTTATATTTAGGTTTGCCTAGTTATAGCTTTTTTTCTCAATTCTTATATTTTAATTATTTTAATATATTAATTGTATTAGACTTAAATATTTCAAAGTAACATACCGTTTTCCATGTCTGATAGACTGAAGTAACTAGCTAATACATAATTTATAAAATCTATTATTTTATTGAGTTTGTTATCTTCTATGTTTGGCTTTTAAATAGATCATAAAGAAAAACAAAAGTTTTAAATAGAATATTAATTGCAAATAATCGATATCAGACTCGTAATATGTTTTTGTAAGATTTTAAAAAAATACCATTTCTGTATTACAAATACTGATATCTATTTCGATTGATTAAACGATACGATTATATGTATAATACATAATGCATAAAATATAATAAATAATTGATATATTTTAAAATTATTTTTATTTATTTATTAAATATAATAAATTGGGCAATAATATATCCTGTAATTTTGGCCCAATTTATTTTACATATATAAGCCCAACTTAAATATAATTAACCATTTAATTAACAACTTGAACGCTTCAAAGTATTAGTGCTAAATAGATTGCAATTTCCATCAAATTATTAAGGTTATGGAAAAAGATAAATTTAACAATGAAATTAATAGGTAAATAAATTAATGCTATTTATTTTAATATATTTTTCAAAATTTAACTGCTTTTATAAATAATTGTGTCAGTTTATATAACATATATGGTACAGGGAAATTAGACTCAGAAACCACTGTTTCGAGAAAAAATTGTAAGAGGCACTTTTATTGCAGATTCTTATTCGGAAAAATCATACAAACATATTAAACAAAAATTCAACTCGGAAAAAGTTGGGAATTATTGTGTAAACAATGAAAGAAGGTGAAAATTTTCGTTTTTTGGCAATAAAAAAAAATTTATTACTGTTAGCAAAAAACAAAAAATATAAGCTTATAGGTATTAAAAATATCTATTAAATGAGCCGTCGAACGTTCCAATTGGTTTATTTTTTAAATAGAAAAAAATTAAAAACTGCCAAAATTTATCTTTTTTTAAATTGTTAATAACAAATGGACAAGTGATGGCAAATTCTTGTAATAGGGCTTAAATAGTAGCGGTTACTATTCTCTAAAAGTCTCGAAAATTTTAGCCCAAAACATTCATAACTTTTGACACAAAGCTATTTTTTATTTAATTATTTTTTAATTTTTTAATTTTTAATTAACATTGTTTACACAATAATTATCAACTTTTTCTGAATTGAATTTTTGTTTAATATGTTTGTATGATTTTTCCGAATAAGAATCTGCAATAAAAGTGCCTCTTACAATTTTTTCTCGAAAGTCTAATTTTAATTTTAATGTACTAATAAGTATATATAGACAATAAGAAGTACCCATTATTAATAAGTCAATTGGCACAGTAGATAGAGTACAAGTTTTGTAATCCTAAGGTCCCGGGTTCGAAACCAGCAGCGGCAACTTTTTAATTATTTGAAAAATAATTTATAAATAAATATAAAATTATTTTTAAAATTAAATTAAATTAAAATTAAATAAATAAATAAATAAATAAAATAAATAAAATAAAATAAAATAAAATAAAATAAAATAAATAAAATAAAATAAAATAAATAAAATAAAATAAATAAAATAAATAAATAAATTAAAATAAATTAAAATTAAAATTAAAATTAAAATTAAAATTAAAATTAAATTAAATTAAAATTAAAATTAAAATTAAAATAAAATTCAAAGGAAAATTAAAATTAAAATTAAATTAAATTAAAAGGAAAAGGAAAATTAAAAGGAAAATTAAAAGGAAAATTAAAATTAAAAGGAAAATTAAAAGGAAAAGGAAAATTAAAATTAAAATTAAAATTAAATTAAATTAAAATTAAAGGAAATTTAAATTTAAAGGGAAATTTAAATTAAAATTAAAATTAAAATTAAAATTAAAATTAAAATTAAACTTTAAAATTAAAAGGAAAATTAAAATTAAAATTAAAATTAAATTAAAATTAAAAGGAAAATTAAAATTAAAAGTTAAATTTAAATTTAAATTTAAATTTAAATTAAATTAAAATTAAAATTAAAATTAAAAATTAAAATTAAAATTAAAATTAAAATTAAAATTAAAATTAAAATTAAAATTTAAATTTAAATTAAAATTAAAATTAAAATTAAAATTAAAATTAAAATTAAAATTAAAATTAAAATTAAAATTAAAATTAAAATTAAAATTTAAATTTAAATTTAAATTAAAATTAAAATTAAAATTAAAATTTAAATTTAAATTTAAATTTAAATTTAAATTTAAATTAAATTAAATTAAATTAAAATTAAATTAAATTAAATTAAAATAAAATTAAATTAAATTAAAATAAAATTGGTTGGTATTTTTGTAATAAATTGTAAAAGCATGTTTATTCAATCCATGATCACACCTGTTGTATTATTAGCATTTCTTAAACTTCTGTAATTAGAAAACTGATCACTCATTCATTTAGGACATACTGTCAATATTGCCTAATTTCGAAGATCGGGAATTGACACTTTGTGATGATCCATAAACATTTTATATTTATTGATGTATATTTGTTATAGATGAATTCAATAAATGTTGTTAGAAAAATTAAATATACATACATATAATTAACTTATATTTTTGTAAATAAATATAAAGAAAGAAGACCTATAAACTACGATTTCGGCACCCCTCTGGATTAAAATTGCATTTCAATATAATATAATATAATATTATGATATAAAATTATTTTTATACCTAAAATTGCATTTCAATATAATATTCACGATTTTTACGCGAGTTGTGTAGTACTGCACAAAATACCTACAAATACGAATTTTTATGTTTAAACAAGGTAACGACTACATTAAACATGTTCGTTTAGGGTAAAAACAGTTTAAACAATAAAATACAGAAAGAGCTAAAATCGTGGCTTATCATTCCCCCATTCTTACAATTTTTTTACTAATTTTTTTTACAATATAGTATATGTAATAATTTATAAAAAGATCTATATTTATTCTATTTAAAAAAAAAAGAAAAAAATAGATATTATTTGTTATAATTTCTGAGGTAAGAAATAAAATTAATTAAAATTATGTCACCTAATTACATATTATTATGCAAGCTATATGAAAATAGATAAATAGATAAAAAATAGATATAATTTATATGTAACTGACTAATGTAAATAGATGTAACAAAAATAAGTTTGAGAATATATATTTACTGATAGTGTTTTATATCTGTTTACAGTTTCCATAACCACAATATTTTTTTGCAGTAACTCATTAATTATACATATGTATCTGTTATATATATCCAAAGAATTTTTATTTATAAGATGATTGGTAGAATTTTATGGATAACAAATTTGTACCGACAAGAATTATGTTATTTACATAAATATTTACTGAGTTATTTAAATAAAAGCAAAATGGAATTTATAACCCTCTTCTCTCCTCTATAATTAAATCAAATTACATCGAAATATCTTACACTGCAAAATGTGGTCATTGTCATGGGGAATACTTTTCCAGCGGTGAGATAGAGTGGTTTAGTTCCTCTTATCAACAGAAACAACAAGTCTTGTACAATTTTAGGATCCAAAGAGTACCATTCATTATTGTAAGCCGCTGTATATATTTCGTTACACTAAAAGATGTTGAAAATATTTTTAGATAAAAATTGTACATATTGTTCTGTAATAAAATGAGTTTAATTAACTTGTGAATTAAAATAAAATAAATGTCTTTACTTTAATTATAATTTAAGAAGTTACTAACTTTTATTTTTTAAAAGATTTTACATATTATTTCTAATATTATTCTAATAATTTGATTTTTTGGGAATTATTATTATTATATATTGAATTACTATCAATCTTTTCTGTATTATTTTGGTAGTTAAATGTTCATATTTAGTGTCATTATATGATAAATATTAAACTTTATTGTTCAATATCAATAACATCTTTCTCAAACGAATCATGTAAGTAATACATAAACAATAATATATAATTCATAATTTGTATTATATAACATACAACTTACATGATTTTTTTAATAAAAAAAATTACAACTTACTTGGGCTATTAAAAATTCACCGAGAGCACAATACATACACATATGTATAAATAAATTGAAAATTGTGGATATAAAAAATACCAAGTGAATAAGTGATAAATTATTCCCCTCGTCGAATATCTAATTAATTTGTGAGATGTGTAAAAAATATAGTTTTTATAATTAAAATTATCTATGACAAAGTATTTTATAGATATGGTTACAGTTTAAATGCTTTACAATAACTTATCAAATTTACTTACATTAAATGTTAATTAATACATAAATTTGTATATTTAAATGTTTGAATACTTACATTAATTATGCGAAAACCATAAAAAGCAAAAAGTATTGCAAAATATACAAATAATAAGAGAAGTGTTATGTTATACGTATCTTCAATAATGGTAATAGCTCTACAAAACAATATTTTATGTGTTAAATATACTTTTAGAAAACAACTTATGTCATACAAATTATTTCTGTGTATAGAAGAAGATCACTAATACTGACATCAATACTACTTTGTTGTTAACTTGTATTTCACAAGAAGTATCTTAAAAGTATTTCAAAATAAAATTTTGAAAACAAAAACGCGAACTAAAAATTATCTTCTATTCATTGAGATAGCAATTCTTATAATATTATTCTTATAATATTTCTCATGATACTTAAATTTTTTATGAAATAAGTAAAAATGAGCATGTAATAATTTAAACCAATGTCGTAAGAATTAATATTACATTTTCATACAATTGTATATGAGGAGTCTTTCGTTTTAATGTACAAGTTCTTGTTAATTTATATTTTATACGGCTTACACTATTCTGTAAGGCATGCAACATGTAATACAACAGTATATAAAGATTAGATTTAGATAACTTGTTTTTGTCTTGTTGATTCGATTGTATTATATTTAATTTTTACTATTTTTTAATAATCTATTTTATCAACAGTTTATATTGCACCCAATTTTATTTTTAAAATCGTATTATGAGAAAAATAAGAAAGAAAGTGTAATATAAGAATAAAACAATTTTAGAATGTTACAATTATGTAAATAATTTAATATTATTAATAATATTTCACTATTTGTTTAAACTATGTAATTTACAAAAAAACATGGTATAAATTTTATTCTTGCTTTGAAAAAATTAATTTTTAACAGATTTTATATAAAAAAAGCCATAAATATTTGAAAGTCATGGGTTTTTTAATTATAGCAAATTATACATTAATAAAGTACAATATTTTAATTTCCGAGAAATAAAAGAAAGTCCTTTAGAAAACTATATTTATTAGTGATCTCTTTCTGTACAAATATTTTCTGTAATCTAACCTAAGTAAACGGATATGTCGTGCTATGCACTTTTTTAACACTTTATGAGAATAAATGTATTTATTCAAATGTATTAAATGATTTTTGAGAATGTCCAATTGACCAGATATATGAAAAACCACCAGCCCAAGAAAATGATCAATTCCAGTATAGGATAAAACTGCAAGAATTATGTAGACAGCTTGACTTATATATGTCAATTCGTACTGCGGCCGTTTTGATATATCATAAATGTAATGCGTTTGTAAGGGCACTATTCTGCCTGGATCAGTAATATTTGACGTTAGTCTTATTGGCATTCCAAGTGCAGGTAGAACGATGGTAAATAAGCATCCCACAATCATAATACAATATGTACAAGTAAGAATTATGCGTTCAGTCCGCGCTCTTCTGATCATCATATTTCTCTCATGTGCACTTTTCGGTTTTACCCAATCCTCCGCAATCATTTCTATGATTGGTATAATAGCTATAAAAGGGTTAAAATTATATATTTTATTATACACTTAATTTAATAATATTATACATTCTAATACACACTTAACAATATTAAAATAACTTTGGCTTTTCCAACTTTGTAAATTGTAGAAATATACAAGTATTATAACAAACAATATTAGCTAATAAATATTGTAAAAGTATAACCAAATTATGTGCGAGGAGATTATAGGACTCAAACTCACGACACTCGCAAGTAGTCCATAACCCTAAACACAAGCAATATAATTTTATACATCAAATGCATGCACATATTACGTTAAATATTAAATTCAATTACATCACTTGAAATTTTAAGATTTTTACAAGTTACACTAAAATTAAAAAAATAATACCCGACATATTTCTCAAAATGATGTAAAGAATACACAACTATAAAACTTTTAGCTATCTGCAATACTGAAATGCAGCTTTATAACAACACAATAAACACTAATGACCAATAACGATGTTATAATGTTTAAATACTAAACAGTATGTAAAGAAATAAATTGGACAGTTATTTCCAGAATTCAACACGAAGTATTGTAAATTCCATAACTCTATATCTAGTCCAAAAACTATCTTCTCTCCTATATATAACTTTATTATATATTTATAATATATATTGCTTATGTTTGTGACATTTTGTAGAGTTATAGTAGAAAATTATCTACCTTCTTTTTTCCACCAAAATATTATAATTCTTATTGAACAACTTATAGCTGGTAAAGTAAATTGTAAATTATCTATCATTAGCATAATGTTTCCATAAATTCTTATAAAGGAATGTAAAGAAGGAACCAGAACACCAAACGTTATTGTCACGAAAACTACAAACGCTCGAAAATTGCACATTAACTTCTGCCAAGGGTTTTGTATGGTTTCAGGCCAAAGTCCAATAAAATCTAAAGTAATACGATTCAATTTCACCGCCCACTCGAAATCTACCTGTAGAAATCTTAATAAGTTATTGCTTATAAGAAATATAAAATTTTAAGTATAAATTAATATAATAAAGTAATAATCAATATAAAGCGTTCAAAATATCATATTTAATAAAATGCATAAAACAATATATTTAAAAAAGAAACTAATTATTTGTTAATTATAAATTCACAAATTATAACAATAAATAATAATAATTATAATCTCTTCCTCTTTTCATACTTATAATGGTAAATGGCTAATATTTATTAAAAATAATTAAGTATGTTAATGATTAATATAATATAAAAAGCAATGAAATATTTCTATTAATGATTAAATAAAAAAATATGTATAAACATTATTCTTATCTTGTATCATAAATATATATTTTTCATTTACTGTCTTTTTCAATTGCAACAATCATAAGACTACGCACCTTGATGTGCAGTATATTTCGAATCGTCCATGTCGAATGCTATCTGAAGATTGGCATCTGTTTCTGTCATGCGCGCATGCTCTCTATGCCATTTCTCGAAAATATTTAATGATCAACTTACAAAAGAAGAAAGTTACAGAAAGTTGTTTTAAATAGTCTATATCGCCTCGTTTGTAATTTCCAATATTTCAGCTCAATATCACGCAATGCCATAGAAAAAAATTTCATAATAACAGGTTGTTGTCACGTTGGAAAAAGACTCGCGCCATCTGTTATATTCACACGTTTTTATAATCAGTTATAGCTTAGGGTAAGTCAGGGTATGATGGCCATACGGAAAACGTGGCCAATGGCTATAATTTCTCCAATAATTGCTAAATAATGTGTTCTCGTAATTATTTTCAAAGATAATCGATATTTACTGTAGTTTATGTGCGTATACTATTCGAAATAACAATATTGTGGATGTCATAACACGTTTTATGTTCAGTAGATCGCGCGCCAACAAAACTAATAACACACACAAAACTCGCACGCACGACACAAGATCTGACATTAACTTTCGATAATTATCATTTACTAAAAAACATCTGTCGCATATGCATGCACATAATGAGAATTTTTAAATAAATAATATAATATAATTTTAAATACAGTAGTATGTGAGATGTATGAGTACACATAGTCATAATAATTCTTAATACCCCTTGTCCAAAATAGTCATTGACAAAAACATAAGAAACAACGTGAGCGAAAATACAATGCATGTAATATTTTCCCACGCATGCATGATCGGTTGCATATGATTACTACTTAGGGAAAACCAAGACACGCAAATTGATATAGAATCAATTACAGAAACTGTGCTTGTACTACGTCTTCGTTAATGATATATGTCTATATATTAGTAATATTTTATAACAATTTATCAGTTTTTGATATAAATTTTTTAATGCCTATTAACAGATGTTGCTAATTCAAATTAATATTACAAGTAATAAGTGTTTATTTCTAAATGTGAATTAAAAAGCTGGATTATAAATAATTAATTACAATTTAATTTTTATAACATGAAAAGGTTTCTGTAGAGATAAACTTTAATATAAATCCAAATTTGTACTTCTAATAAAATTCGCGTTGCATTTAGATTAACTCAAGATTTATAATTTTACTTGCAACTAAAATATAAACACTTGTTTAGTTTTTAAACTATTGTGTTTTATTAAAAATTGCCTAATATCTAAAATATATTTTGTTCTATATTTAATAACCTTTAGTTGTATGTAACACGGATATATAACCAGCTGATGTTTTTATTAGCTGAAAAATATATATTTGTTAGTAATATTATATATATACATATATATATGTATGTATACATACATATTTACATATACAATTAATAGCATAATATAATTACAAAGTTTAATATTACATATTTATGTGCAATAAAATAAAATATATAGAATATATAAAATTATTATAAATTCCTACGTGTAGGATTTTATTAAAATTTTTGTTAATTAAATTATTTAAAATGCAACAGAGGTAGGTCATCAAACTGGCACTTTTTTACTTTGTCAGTATTTCTTAAAATAGAAGAACTTTACTGAAAATATAACTTTACCGTAAACTACAAAGTGTTTCTTATCAAATAATACTGAAATTTTTACTTTATTTTTTATATTTTTTATATTTTATATTTTATAATAATTATAAAATTTATTATAAAACAAAACATTAATTGTAATTAATATTTTTGCTACATAATCGAAAATAAACACTTATGAAATTTGACTTCAAATTTAGCATAGTAAGTTATTTTTCTTCTTTTCCTTTACCATAAGTTACTTGTAAATGATATTTACAAATTAAAATATATAAGAATTTTTAAAAGATTTTACTTTGTCATAAAACATTTTTTATCGATTTTACAAATACTTCATGTTTTCCTAATTGTCTAAGCAATTAATCATATTTTTTTAGTAGATATTAATGCAACGCAATGTTTAATTTCCGAGAAATTAGAGAGTGCGTTTTAGAAGGCCCGTGCCAGTATTGATGATTTTTTTTAAATCAATTAAACATTAAAACATTTTACATTGCAAAATGTGGCCATTGTCATAGGAAACACTTTTCCAGCAGTAAGATAAACCGGTTTAGTACCTCTTAGAAATAGAAACAAAAAGTCCTTTGTAATTTTTGGATCCATACAATACCATTCGTTACAGTATGCTGCATAATATATTTCACTACACTTAAAAATGTTAAGAATATTTTTAAATACTGTTATTATTATATACATTTAGAATACTATGATTATTATATACATTTAGAATTACTGTGAATTAATAAGCGTATTGTTTATTATATGTATAAATGTGCCGGACAAAAGCAAAACCTAATTGCATAATATGTAATTGTAAATTTTTAAAAATTTAGAAAACAAATTGGACATATTTAAAAAAGTTTTATAATATAATAAATTTTTATAATTAAAGATTATTCTTTACATGTTTAAATTTTTACACATGAATAATATGTCTTAAAAATAGGATAAAATGTTTTTAAATATAAATAAAAGTTGTGACAAAAGAATTGATTAATTGTAAACACGAAAATATGTTTAGAATATATAAAATATTTTCTAATTTAACGTATTTGTACTATTGTGTTAGTTTTATGTTATATTATTTTATATTATATTGTAAAATATATATTAAAATTTTATTCATTATATATCAATAATTTGTATAGAACTTTTACATTAATTTTTAAATATCTTTTCTGTTACTTTTTACAATATATTACACAATGGATTTTTACAAAATTCCTATATGCATTAATCACAACTAAATAAAAATTAACCAATGATTATTAATTATATCACATATTTTTATAATTTATAAATTGTTAGCATATGTAGTTAAAATACAACGTTTAATTTTTATTTTTTAAAGAAATTGTTTTAAATACTGATCTCTTATGTTGAGAATGTTTTATTTCATATGTTTTAATAAGACACAATTTACATTTTTATATTAAATAATGTATTTAATAAAATTTAAACTAAGTTATTATTTAAAATACTTAAAGCAAAAGGCTATTAGTTAAGCTAGTTTATGGTGTTTATATTCAAAATAAACAATTATTATACAAATGCATTATATTAAAACAACTGCATATGTATTATAATTGCAATTTTTTCGGACTTTGTCAGTTTATTTTCAGTACTTAACATATAAAGTTAATTTATTATAAATGCAAATGTATTGTTGCTACTTATAATTAAAAAATTTCTTTAAGTATATTGAAATTATGATGTTACATTATTGAAAAGCTTTTGTCAAAAAATTTTCAATTTATATAGTTTTGTAATTACGATTAAAAAAGGGAATTAATTTTAGTTTTTATTTTAGAGATTATAGAAAAGATAAAAATTTTGAAAATTTGGATAAATTTCAAACTACTTGTTTAAATTGTAATGGTATTAAAAAGTATGTAAAAAACTATTAATATGAATGATTAATAAAAAGAAGATACATTATAATGCTTTAAAAACACGTCTCCGTTATAGAAATATATAATTAAAAAATCAGGTCTTTTATTTAAAAAATTTAAGATAAAAAATTCAAAGTTCAATCTTGTTTCGATTTCTTTGACTTTATACAAAGTCCAATAAGATTAATATATAGATATTAATAAATCCAGCAATTAACTTTTATATTTTTTCATACGACTTTTTTTAGACATTCTAGGATTCCAAAATTTTTTATACATTTTGCATATAATGTTATCAAAAACATATTTGACTTTATTTAAATAATTAAGAAATACGTCTTACGAATTCGTCATTTCACAAAGTCTTGTTTCAATTGAAATAGAAGGATATAGAAAGTTTACTTGTTTGTGGCAATCTCTTAAAAAATACATCCTTATTAGTTTGGTACAATTTAAACAAATTTAAAATTTCTTTAAACTTTATTATTTAGAATTCTGTCTTTCCACCAAAAAATACAGATTAAAGAACTTTCCATTTTTCTACCGTTAATTACAGGTTTCTGCCAATTGAAAAATTTCTAATAAAAGTTTTACAATAAATATGACAGTACGATTAACATATAACTATATTACACTTACACAAATTTTTTATAATAGATATTTGTGAGCGACATTATATTTGTATAATAAAATAACTTTTTAGATACAAAAGAATGTCTATCAGAAATCAAAACGTTTACAATTATAATACATTTTGTTTGTATAACGAGTTTATTTTGCATATAATTACTATTCAATTAACCATTAAACGTTTGTTTTTACTATTTTAAATTATTGTCTAGTGAATATTGTTTAATAGTCTAAAATTATTATTGACTATATTTTAATATATTATAGTATAAAATATAGTATTAAAAAATTGTTAAATTCTTCTATATATAATTAATGCATCAATGTTGATAGAATATTAATCAAAATTATTTAAATAAATTATTTAATAATAACTATATAATTCGTAATTCACATCGCTTTTATAATATAATAAAAAAAAACTTACCCGAGCCATCAAAATTTCTCCTAAAGCACAATACAAGCACATATGCATAAATATATTGAAAACGTTGGTTATAAAATATATCAATTGAGTAACAGATAAATCATTTTTTCCATCAAACAACTAAGTAAATCACATATAATAAAAAAATAATATTTTCATGTTAATAATACTTTAAACATTTATAATAAAATTATTATGCTAATTAAATAAAAACATATAATACTTTTATTATCTTTTTTGTTAACGATTACTTAGTGTAAATATGTGAAATTTCATTCATAATCAAATACTTACATTAATTATTCGGAAACCATAAAAAGCGAAGAGTATTGCAAAATATACAAATAACATTAGCAGTGTTATGTTATATGTATCTTCAATAATGTTAATAGCACTATAAAATAAATAATATTAGATGTATCTGACTAATCATTTATTTTGTATAGAATATAAGTATAAATGTCAGACCTAAGTAAACGAATGTGTTTTGTTACGCATTTTTTTAACGTATCACGAGAATTGGTATATTTATCCAAATGTATCAAACGATTTTTTAGAATGTCCAATTGGCCGCATATATGGAAAATTACTAGTCCGAGAAAATTGTCGATTCCAGTATAAGCCATAATGGAGAGAAGAATGTAAATAGATTGACTAATTAACGTTAGTTCGTACTGGGGTCTTTTAGTTATGTCATAAATGTAATACGTTTGTATAGGCATTGGTCTGCCAGGGTCAGTAATATTCGGTGTCATTCTCATTGATATTCCAAAGACTCCCGGGAGAACAATAATAAAAAAGCATGCTATTCCCATTATATAGTATGCACAAGTAATAATAATACGTGCAGTTTGCGCTTGTTTAATCATAATGTTCTTGTCCTGCGCATTTTTCGATTTTATCCAATCCTCTGCCATCATATTTATGATTGGTATAACAGCTTCAAAAGTGAATAAAATATTTTAAACTATAGCTAAATCAGATTAAACAGAGAACCTATGCCAATATAAATACTGAGCAATAAAAAGTATTATAAGAAGACAGATATTAGATTAATATGATTTCTATTGTAATTTTAATAACAGAAATAATATGTAAGTAATAAAAATAAATTTTATAATCTGAGATTTTTTATTGCACTATAATCATAATTTCTAAACAGATGTTTTACATTATTTAATATAAATAAAATTATTTTACTTTATTTGTTCTATGATATTTTACACGGAGAGAATTTTCTTTTAAAATTTACTTTCAAAATCTGGTAATTGTGGAATAATGTGTGACCTCGAAGAATTTTACTATACTTTTTAATAAAATTTGCTAAAAGTATAGTAAAATTTATTATAATATATAAAATATATATAGTAAATTTTACTAAAATTATAATAAAATTCCTCGAGGTCACATATTATTTCATAATTACTAGATTTTAATGGTAAATTTTAAGAGAAAATTCTCTCTCTTAAGGATATAACTTTTAATTATATCTACCTTCCTTCTTCCACCAAAAAATCGCGATTCTAATCGAACAGCTTATAGCTGGCAAAGTAAATAATAAATTGTCTGTCATGAGCATGATATCTCCATAAATTCTTATTAATGAATGCACGGAAGGAATCAAAACGCCACACGTTACTGCTAGGAAAACGATGAGCACCCGAAAATTGCAAATTAACTTCTGTCGAGAATTTTGTGCAGCTTTAGGCCAAAGTCCAATAATTTCTAAGATAATACGATTTAGTTTCACTGCCCATTCGAAATCTACCTGCAGAAACCTTAATAAGTCAAGGCTCATGTAAAGTATCATATAATCATAAATATACATAAACAAATTTTTTAGAATTGGAATAATATATATAAAATATAATTTTTTAACAATATATGTAACAAATAGAATATTGAAAAAACCGTCCGTAATCTAAGTGCAAAAGTTCAGATATCTCGGCAATAAAAAGTATCGAAACGAAACAAAATGCATTCTAAAGCTAAAAGTCGATATTTTCGAAGGATATTAACAAAATTTGTTTAACAAATTTAATGCCAGTATTATAACGTCTTAAAAACTCTCGAAATTATTTTTAATTTCTTTGATGCCGTTTTTCTCAAAATTGTGATGTGATAACCAACTTTTGACAACGGATTTGTATTCAGCAGGTAAAAATACGTCGGAAATAACTATTCGGATTCGTGTTACAAAAAAGTCAAATTTTGTCAGACAGTGTAATTGTGTAATTATGCAAGTTTGAAGATTATTTATTTATAGAGAAAATTAATGTATCATTAGCAAGACTTAATAATTGAAAATAATCTTTAATTTAATAAGTATAATTAAAACAATATTAACAATGAACAAATATAGTTTACTAAATGAAAATTACGTATTACATTAACAAGATTATTTCTAATTAAACAAATGCTACTAATACAAGGCTATTTTTCTATTTAGAGAATAATAAATTGATGGATTTTAAAGTGCCAATTATAATTCACTTTAATTAGATATATATAATTGATTTTCTGTTATAATCATTTAGTACAATTTTAATTAGATTAATATGACACTGTAAGAGGCTATTAAAAGAAAGTTTTCTTAACAATGATGAAAGAAGATATTAAGTGCTTAGTTAAAGTTCACAAATATACACATCATAAATACATTTTTATAACGTTATTTTTTTTAAAATTGCAGTTACAACATTTACAACAGCGAGAACCTTGATATCCAATATATTTTGAACCATCCATATCAAATGCCATCTGCGGACTGGTAGCTATTTCATTTTCATGAAAGAGCGTTATACCTTCGATTTAGAAGGAAGTTTTGCTCATGCATATGTAATTTAATTATCAATAATTCTCAAGAGGGCGAATGATAAACTTGCAAAGGTTTTAAATATTCTGCATTGCGTGACCCTTGTTTTATGTTTTCGACAAGTTTTCTGCCTTGAACATCATGAAAAACGTTTTGGAACAAAAAGTTTCATATTAACAGGTAGATATCATATGTAGTTGCCAAGAAAGCATTTTATGTACATATGTTGTATTCCCACGCCTCGGTTGCAGTTTATACTTTTGCTATAGATAGTAATAAATTTTACGGAATGTTTAAAATATCGTTTATTCGTTTTGTATTTATCAGAGAAAATATCTTCGTAATAATGAATTGAATTGTGATAAACATCGAGTTCTTATAAAATAAAATATGTGCTTTTATTTTGATGAATATATCAAATATTCTTTATAAACTAATAAATGTTATTAAAAATATAATATATACATACACATATATGTATAATGTGTGTGTGTGTGTGTGTGTGTGTGTGTGTGTGTGTGTGTGTGTACATATGTGTGTGTATGTATTTCCACTATGGTACATTTAAAAATATTTTTTTAATGAAAAAAATGATGCTTTGAAATAATTCCATAAGTTGAGTTACACAACAATCAAGTCAAAATAAATAAAAATTGAATCAACCAGCATTAAAACATTTCTGTGATGAACAATGAAAATATTATCACATTATAAAATACTTAACATAATATGTATAAAAAAGGCAAATAATAAACAATTAAAAATATCATTTCTATCGTAATAATTCCTAATGGATTAGATTTCAAACAGTTTAATTTTTATAGGAGAAAAAGGTTTTTATAAATTTAAACTTTATTCTAAATCCAAATTTGTAACTTTAATAAAATATGCATTACATTTCGATTAACTCAGATTTATAATTTTACTTGTAACTAAATAAATATAAACGCTTGTTCAGATATTAAACTATTGTGTTCTATTAAAACTTGCCTATCTAAAATAATCATATTTATATCCCTCATTTAAACTTTTTGTTGTATGTAAAATGGATATATAACCAGCTGATGTTTTTATTAACTGAAAAATATGTATTTGTTAGTAGTATTACAATTAATAAGATAATGTAATTACAAAGTTTAATATTACACATTTATACGCAAAAAAATAAAATATATAAAATATATGTATAATGTTACAATTTACAAGTGCAGCAAGTTGAGTATTGTCCACGAATGCGAGTGCTCATGAGTTTAGCCTAAGTTAGGATTGCGAAAGCGACGAAATGTCAATAATTTGTGAGAATTACTGTATGCGTGTCGCGAGAGGGCGAAGAAATATTGGTAATTCTGTGAGAGTTATATGCGTGTGGTAAGATGACGTGCATGTGATACAATGTGAGTGTGGTATTAAAGGCAAAGATGTGAATAGATGCAACTACACTGAGAAACCCATTTGGTTGAAAAAAACAACATTTAATTGAATTAACTAATCTCTTGTTTGTAAATGGGCAAACAAATACATTGGTTGACGCAACAAAACTATTTAGTTGGAAATTTTTGTAATATTAACATAAAAATTAGATTGAATGAACCAAATTATAAATTGTGTGGGACAAAATTTTGAGTTGATATCTAAGACAATCTTTGTTCATTAAACCAAATTTATATATTAATAGTACTAATTTTTTCAATTAAGTTATTTTATTGTGTCAAAATATTTGGCCCATATCCAAACAAGAGATTTATTTGATTCGCTCATAGAGACTTTACTCAACAATTATTTTTTTAATGCAACTGGAAGTAAAATGCACAAATAATATATCATTGGCGTTAGATCCCTTGTACAATGCCAGGTTACAAAAACAGGTAATAAAAACAGAAAATAATAAAAGAAAAAATTCTTTCTTTCTTGGTCCTATTGCCTGTTGCCTGGTATCGTGCAAGAACCCTTAGACGAATATAAGTATGTCTGATCTGTCTCTCAGATAGATCAGAACAATTGGATGTGACTAAAGACCATTGCATGTATATTGACCGGCACAAATGCCTGGACATGTCAATATTTTGAGATATCTCGATATCTTTCTCTTTTCATGTGTTTTACATTGGAAAAAAGAAAATATTGAAATATTTTAAGATATATTAATTGCAAGAAATTGAGCCATGCAACTAATTGCATTTTGACTAATCAAAATCTTATGTTTGTGATTAGGAAAATGAAATACCTTCAAAAGAATTACCTTCAAAAAGAGGAATTATACTATCGCAATTTATATCTCACGAACACGTGAGTTCGCTATTTTGCAAGTGCTACAGCACAGCAGTGGTCGCTCATGGATGTTGGCTAAGTGGAAATCGGCCTATACAATTTGATTAAAGCAACAAACACAATTGTTTAAGATACAGTAAGATGAATGCGTTCGCTATTGTAACTATAAAATTTACTTGAAGCAAACAAGTTTATGCAAGCAAAAAATTTGATTACTATAACATTGTACTTGTTTATGATAACATAATTTTTTGTCTATGCAAACAAATTACAAATTCAATTAAACAACATGGTTCAACTAACACATTTTGTTTTATTCAACCAAATGGGTCTTTCAGTGTAGTGCGGTGAGTCGGTTAAATGCTCGTAAGTACCCACACGTGTGGTACAACAGCCAATCTGCACATGTCGTACACAATATTTTTTGTTATTTATGCATCGAAATGTTGGTCCTTGAGTGAGAAATGCAGATACGTAAGAAAAGGACCACTTTTGATGCACAGATAGCGAAAAAAGATTAAGCGTGCAAGAACAGTCGTGCGGAAATATTTTACACAATATTTTTGCAAGCTTGAATGGTGCGATAATGAGTTACATGTGTGAGAAAATTGTTCGTAGAAAATCGTCGACTTTCTATACGAAGAAGGGATAGAAAAAGGACCACTTTTGACGTGTAACAAAAAATTATTGGGGAAAAAGGCGCCGAATTTGGAACTCCACTTTGTTTATGGAAAATATTTTTTTAAAAATAGTTAAAAAACCAATGTTGAAAACAGAAATACAAATTAGAAAGTATCTTCTATCAAATAGTATAGTAATTTTTATAATACTGTTTCGTATTTTTTAAATAATTAATGTTTTCGTGGCACATGTCAAACAGGGCATCTGACGAAATGAGCGCCTAATTTGAAATGCGTATACAATTAAAGTATTTATATTACATTTTATTGATTTATAAATTTTATCTGAATTATGTATTATAGTTACTACAGATCCAATGTTATTCCGTTAGGCTTGCTTAAGAGATATAATTGTGCAAATATAACTCTCGTTTTTTACGAATTTGTCTTTAAATAGAATTTTAAATAGAAAAAGTTAAGAATGTCTGAAATATAGGTTTTTATTTCTTTAATTAACTAAACAGATTATATTTTTATCAGTATTCGGTGTGATGTTTAGTTTCCAAGAAATAAGGGAGTTCTAATTTATTAGGAAACTGTTTCAAATTCGGTGCCTTTTCTCTACTTAAAAATTACTATGTGTGAAATTTGATTGAATTTTTTGTGACAATTAAATTCTTTAAAATGCAATAAAAGTAGGTCACTAATACTGGCACATCATTTTGTTTTTGTAAATTATAAATTGTCTCATTAATCTTGTACAGGCAATATTTAAGTTAAATTAGATTTTGTTTTAGTAAATTTTAGATTCAGTATCAATACAGCGCAATGTTTAATTTTCGAGAAATAAGAGAAGGTGTATTTTAAAAGGTCTATGCCAGTATTGATGATCTTTCACTAATCCATTATAATCAAACATTTAAATATTTTACACTGCAAAATGTGACCATTGTCATAGGAAATACTTTTCCAGCAGTAAGATATACCAGTTTTGTGCCTCTCATTAATAGAAACAAAAAGTCCCTTGTAATTTTTGGATCCATGCAATACCATTCGCTACAGTATGCTGCATAATATATTTCACTACACTTAAAAATGTTATTTGAATATTATTGTGATATACATTTAGATTATTATACACATTCTTCTATGATTATTATACATATTCGGTTATATACATAGTGTTACGCGCGCTGCCCGGTATACTCTTTAAAACCGTGAGTCAGTTGACAACTGACTCGCGGTCGAAGAGTATACCGGACAGCGCGCGTAACAATATATTTAATCGCCGTAAATTAATAAGCAGATTGTGCATTATGTAAATGTGCCAAACAAAGGCAAAACTTAACTTTATAATATGTAATTGCAAGTTTTAAAAATTGATAAAACAAAAATTGGACATATATTTTAAAATATTTTATATAATTTTTAATATTAAAGAATATCTTTCATATATTTAAATTTTTGCATGTGAATAATATAAAAAACAGGATAGAACATTTCGAAATATAAATGAAAGTTATGACAAAAGAGAATTGAATAATTGTAAACAACAAAATATTTTTAGAAAACATACATTATATAATACTATCTAATTTAATATATTTGTGTTATATTACTTTTGCATTATTTTATTTTATATTATATTGTAAAATATTAAAATTTTATTGTTTGTCAATTAATATTTTGTAAAAAACTTTTATTTTGTTTTACATTATTACAATACATTTTGTTTACATACATTGAGTTTATTTTTTATATTACCACAATTTAGTTTAACTTTTAACCATTTGTTTTCACTATTTTAAATTATTGTCTGCTAGGCCTTGTTTAATAATTTTGAATTATTATTAAATATATGTTAATATTACATAAATAATTATTTAATTTTTCTACAAATATAAGTAATGCACAAATGTTGTAAAAATGTTGTAAAAATATTGTTAATTAAGAATTTTTTAAAAATTATTTGTATATTTATTATTATATATTCGTAACTGCATAATACATAATTCACATCGCTTTTATAATAAAAAAATGAAACTTACCCGAGCCATCAAAATCTCTCCTAAAGCACAATATAAGCACATATGCATAAATAAATTGATAACGCCAGATATAAAATATATCAATTGAGTGACAGATAAATGATTTTCTTCATCAAATAGCTAAGTAAATCATAATAAAGATGTAATATTAATAGTAGATTAAATATTTATAATAAAATTATCATGCAAGTTAAATATTAAAACATATGACTTTTATTATCTTTCTTATGAATGATTACTTTACGCAAATATGCGAAGTTTTATTTTTAATCGAATACTTACATTAATTATTCGGAAACCATAAAAAGCAAAAAGTATTGCAAAGTATACAAATAACATTAGCAGTGTTATGTTATATGTATCTTCAATAATGTTAATAGCACTATAAAATAAATAATATTAGATGTATCTGATTAATCATATATATCACATAGATTATAAATATAAATATCAGACCTAAGTAAACGAATGTGTTTTGTTATACAGTTCTTTAACATATCATGAGAATTGGTATATTTATCCAAATGTGTCAAACGATTTTTGATAATGTCCAATTGGCCGCATATGTGGAAAATTAGTAGCCCAAGAAAATTGTCGATTCCAGTATAAGCCATAATGGAAAGAAGAATGTAAATAGATTGACTAATAAATGTTAATTCGTACTGGGGTCTTCTAGTTATGTCATAAATATAATACGTTTGTAGAGGCAATGGTCTGCCAGGATCAGTAATATTGGGCGTTATTCTCATTGATATTCCAAAGACTCCCGGGAGAACAATAATGAAGAGGCATGCTATTCCCATTATGTAGTATGCGCAAGTAATAATAATGCGTGCAGTCTGCGCTCGTTTAATCATAATGTTCTTGTCCTGCGCACTTTTCGATTTTATCCAATCCTCTGCGATCATATTCATGATCGGTATAACAGCTTCAAAAGTGAATAAAATATTTTAAAGTATAGCTAAATCAGATTAGAGAAAGTACCTATGTCAATATAAATACTGAGCATTAAAAAGTGTTATAAGAAGATAGATATTAGATTAATATGACTTTTATTGTCTTCTATATATAATCTTAAATTTTTTATTGCACTATAATTATAATTTATAAATAGATTTTTTATATTATTTAATATAAATTGAATTATTTGTATTTTATTTGTTCTACATTTCTTTTTGTAACTTACTCTCTCTCTCTCTCTCTCTCTCTCTCTCTCTCTCTCTCTCTCTCTCTCTCTCTCTCTCTCTCTCTCTCTCTCTCTCTCTCTCACTCACTCACTCTCTCTTTTTTCTCTTAAGGATTTAACTTTTAATTATATCTACCTTCCTTCTTCCACCAAAAAATCGCGATTCTAATCGAACAGCTTATAGCTGGCAAAGTAAATATTAAATTGTCTGTCATGAGCATGATATCTCCATAAATTCTTATTAATGAATGTACGGAAGGAATCAAAACGCCACACGTTACTGCTAGGAAAACAATGAGCACCCGAAAATTGCAAATTAACTTTTGTCGAGAGTTTTGCGCAGTTTTAGGCCAAAGTCCAATAATTTCTAAGATAATACGATTTAGTTTCACTGCCCATTCGAAATCTACCTGCAGAAACCTTAATAAGTCAAGGCTTATGTAAAGTATCATACATATAATCATACTATACATAAATATACTATACATAAACACATCCATTAGAATTAAAATAAAATGTGTAAAATATCGTGTTTTTTTAATAAAATATATTAAGCAAATGAAATATTGAAAAAACTGTGAATTATTAATTATAATATGATGTATACTTATGAGTCATTTTCTCTTATTAATAAAAATCACCTATTAATTATGCAATGTTGAAGATTATTTGTCTATAGAGAAAATTAATGAATCAATACAAGACTTAATAATCGAAAATAATATTGTTAATTTAATAAAGATAATTAATATAGTATTAATAATAAATAAACACTATAAAATGAGCATAAAGTTTTACATTAATATTAATATTATTTTTAATTAAAAAAATGATGTTAATGCAACGTTATTTTTTCCATATAGAGAATAACAAATTAATGGATTCTAAAAAAATCAATTCTCATTTATTATAATTAGATATGTAATTGAATTTCTGTTATAATTATTCACATACAATTCTAACCAAAGTAAATGACACTGTAAAAAACAATTAAAGGGAAGTTTTTCTTTAACGATAAAAAAAAATATTAAGTGCTTAGTTAATGTTTACAAATATATATAAATAAATATATTTTCACAACATTATTTTTTTTCAAATTGCAGTTACAAGAATTACAATAGCAAAAACCTTGATATCCCGTATATTTTGCACCAACCATGTCGAATGTTATCTATAGACTAGTAGTTATTCCTCTTTCATAAAAAAATGTTTTCTATTTAGAAAGAAGTATTAAGAAGCCCACATATGTAATTCAATTATCAATAATTCTCGAGAGGGTGAACAATAAAGTTGGACCAAGCGTTTTAAATATTCTGCATTGCGTGACCCTCGTTTTATGTTTTCAACAAGTTTTCTGCCCTGAACATCATGAAAAACGTTTTGGGATATAAGGTATTCCGTATTAACAGATAGATATGTAGTTGGTAAGAAAGCATGTTTATGTACACCTGCTATATTCCCACGCCTCGGTCGCAGTTTATACACTTTTGCTGTAGATAGTAATAAATTTTGCTGAATGTTTGAAATATCGTTTATTCGTTTTGTATTTATCAGAGAAAATATATTCGAAATAATGAGTTAAATTGTCATGAATATCGAGTTCTTATATTGTGCTTTTATTTTGTTAAATATATCAAATATTCTATACAAATTAATAAATATTATTCAAAATATAATTATATACATATGTATATATAATATATATGTATATATATGTGTATCAAATAATAGTAGTTTTTTCTATCAAATAATAGTAGTTTTTATAATACTGTCATACTTTGTAATAATTTTTTTGCAATACAGAAAAAATGTCAAAAATTCAGCAAAACTCGTAGAAATAGTAAAACGTAATGGTAAAAGTTTCAGACAGTATATAAGTCTAATCTTTTTATAATTATACATCACTGAAAAAATGTTGTATTATGTAATATAAAAAAATATTTGTATAAAGTCTTTGTTTATAAAAATTACGAAAAATTACTCTTTCTATTTCTTTTATTAGAAAAGTATTTAATCACTATAAATTGAAATAAATATTAATTTAAAATGTATAAAATATGAAACATTTTGTATTATATGTAAATATTTTATTTCTATAATTAATATAACTTTGTTACTTAATATAACTTGTTCTTTTGGAAATTACTATACTTATCCTTGTATGATGTAATTGTACTAGCGTGATATACTGAAACTTCTTCATTTTCGATTTGCCAATAGAAATGATATATAGCCAGCTGATGTTTTCAACATCTGTAATGTTCGATATATTAACAGATAATAAAATAAAGTTTTCAATTAATATAAATATACAATTAAATGTTTTAAAGATAAAAAACATTTTGTAATAATACTTAAATATACGTAATTGTTTTATTGTCTTATTATGTCATTTATGTGTATTATAGTGATTAAATACTTTTCTAATAAAAGAAATAGAAAGAGTAAAAATAAAACGGAACTAAATACTTAAAAAAATTTTTTCTAAATTTTTATTTTAAAAAGAGTAAACAGTAATAAAAACAAATATTTTCTTCAAAAACAGTTTCATAAAATAAAGTAATTTATAATTTCTAGATTTCAGATAAGTTATTAATAATCCTTACACTGCAGAATGTAATCATCGTAAGTGGAAGTATTTTTCCTGCAGTGATGCGAAGAGGTTGGCTAGTTCGCATCGTTAATAAAATAAGGAGTCTAGCTTTTTTCGGTTCCAGTTTATACCATTCAAGATCACACATAGCACGATATACTTTTCCACACTTAATGCATATACATATAAAAAAATATTGATATGTTATGTTGTGTTATGGTATGTATTCTTTTTTGTCACAGGAATTTATAAATTATTTTAAAAAATTAAGTTTGAAAGTCTTACTTGCATTGTTACAATCTCTCCCGCACCGCAATGAAGAAAAGCATGCGAAAGCAAAATGGAAATACTAATTAGTGGATAACATAACCGTGCGAAAGAAAAATCACTTTCTTCAGTAATCACCTGAAAAATATACTTTGCTAATTAATAAAGATTAATTAATGCCAGTTGATATGTCAATAATCTGTACATTGTAAACTGAAGAAAAATAAGAAGATGAAGAATGTTTTTTAAGAAGTAAAGTACACAAAATGTCAATATTTTTAATTGATATTTTGTTTAAACTTACTGTAAGTAATAAGAATCCATGTAGACAAAATAGAATGCTAAAATAAAGTATTAAGCCCAACATCATTAACGTGAAGATGTTTTCAATAATATTGGTAAACCTAAGAGTATGTTTGAAAAATTATATATTTAAATTTTTTATAATAAATTAAAAAATATATAAAATTATTATATTAATAACATTAATATAAAAGATTTTTTTATATTTTCTATGTTATTTATTACAAAAGAACAAAAGATACTTATCGTATTTTAATAAATTTATTATTTTATTTTATTTTTATTTTTTACAATTATTTACATTCTAGTAAAAGTAAATAATAAGAAATTTTACATCAAATCAATTTTATATAAAAAAAATTAAAATTTTAATGATATGAAAAATAACTGTTTCAAATTTTAAGATAAAAAGTGTAAGTAATTTTAATGTATAATTATTTAAATATTATTTTTTTGATAATATGCTTAAAAATAATACCTGTTTTAATAATATTTTTTAAATAAAAAAATTTTAAATTAAAAATAAAAACAGAATTATGGGTCATTATTAATTTAATTATACTTTATTTTAATCTTTTACTTTCTTATAATCATATAGTTACAATAATAAAAATACTTTATTTATATGTGCGTCGAAAGTAGTTCTTTTCTCATTTGTCAATTCAAATTCAAGGATCATCTTTCGACATACAGATAACAAAAATATTGTGGCATCATGTGCTAATCGCCTATTAATATAAAGTGAACCCACTTGCCTTCGGCTCGTGTATTCACTTCTCACACTTATGGGCAATAGTCGACTCATCGCACTTGTTACACAATATACTATTATGTATGTATATGTAAATACCTGATAAGTCGCATATGACTCATTACGTTGTTACTCAAAGTATAGATGAAATTTTGGTACGAGGCTAAATTAGCTACACGATCTTTGAAATTTTCCAGTTGACCACTGAGATGAAGAATCACAAGTCCAAGAAAAGCGTCTACCGAAGTATAAGTTACAGCAGCCAAAAAGATTGTAATAGCTTGAATGAGATATGTTAGTTCAAATTGCGGACTGTTATGTGTGTCGTAAAAGTAATAAGTTTGCAGCGGCAGTGGCCTGCCCAGATCCGTGAGGTTTGTCACATGTCTTAATGATAAACCAAAGTATGGAAGAATGATGACCATAATGAACGCCAAGACCATTAGGACGTATCCGCCGATGACAATTTTTCTAGCAATTTGTGCTCGTCCTATCATTACATCCCTCTCCTTTACTGTCCTCAATTCCATCCAATCTTCTGCCATCATTTTTATGATGGATAACATTGCTTTGAAATATAGCAAAATAATCACTTGCAGAATTATCACACATCATTTTTCGTTTTAAAAAGATAAGGCAAGTACCTTTAAATATGTATTAACCTTTATACTTTTTATACAGTAAATATAATTTTCTCAATATTTTCGTGTGCCATACAGATAATATTCTAATCGTACCTGTTTGTTTCCACCGCATAATAACAAGTTTCAACGAGACAACCAGTAAAGGTAAAGTAATTTGAATATTGTCTACCATAAGTATCATGTCTCCCCAAACTCGTATAAGGGAACATGCGAGAGGTATACCAGAAACAAATGTCACTATAACGAAAATAATAACAATGCGAAGATCGGAAGCGAACTTATTCCTAGGTACGTCATTGTTCTTGGGCCATAATCCAATCAGTTCTAAGCCCAAACGATTTAATTCAACCGCCCACGTAAAATCTAGCAACATGATAAAGTCGTCGTTATATGTTAAGACGTTTGTCGAAACTTATGTTTTAAAATTAAACAAATTAAAATAAATAATCCAAAATATTGACTTAAAAGATTTTAGTTTCAGGTTTGTAATTAAAAATTAAGCATTAACAATTTCTAAGAAATTGCAAAAAATTTACGAACTACACTGCAATATTCAAGAATATTTAAGCACATCACACTCGTAGAATAAAGTATTCACATTCAACCTATTATATTAAACATTGATATTTTATACAAGGCAAAATAATAATCCAGAAAATTTTCTAAAAAACCTTTACTTTTAAGTAAAAAATATTTAATACTTCAACGCTTGATACCTTTATATCCTGAATGTTTGGAAACGTCCATGCTGAAGACTAATGCGAAGACACACTCATTCCACTTACTACTATTGCGAAAAAAGACAACCACCACGCATGTCTGTGATGCGCGTACATCAACCTGCTGCTTCGCCGAAGAATGCATTAACTATTACAAATGCTACCCCTCTAATTGATAACAATTGTCCGCCGTTTGTTCCAAAACTTCAGAAACGTAAGAATGAGCCACAAGAAGTAACATTTACGCTAGAGGGGGCTATTGTGCTGTATACGGTACTTTATCGTACACTTTACGATACGTCAAATTATACGCTATAAGTTTCTTCGTACTTCGCGTAATGCTCCACAACGATCATGTTCACTTGGTAACTAGAGGTGTATAATGCGTGGTTGTATTTTAATACTTTTGCCAAGAGGTCATAGACATTCAGAAAAATTTCAGACAAAAAGTGCAATGCGAGGGAAAGGCATAAACTATACGAATAATGTAAATATTTAATAAGAAAAAAACATTTCTTTATAATATAATGAATAAATGTATATGAATAATGCAATATATAAATATATCATTATCATTGCATTGTATTGCAATGTTTCCTTCATACAGAAGGCCTTATATTAATAAATTAATGTATTATTTTTTACATTAAATTTACACATTGCGTTTTACCATTAACGATTTCATAGTTACATTTTTTTCAGAAAAAGTATGTAAAATATGTTTATTTAATTATGATTTATTTACTAACCGATAAAAAGACATGTAACTTTAAAAACATGTTTTAAATTAAAATATTTTACACTATATTAATATATTCATTTTACATTATTTACAATAGATAACAAAGTTACTATCTATTTCTAAAAGATACCATCCACATAATTGTATATATGCAATTATTTAATTAAAAATCTATTATTTTTATTTCTTATTTGACTTCTAGATAAGAGTAACACAACACATTTCTCATGATTCAATTTGGCGCTTTGCTAACAAAAATGATATGTACCCGGCCGACGTTTTCAGTAGCTGAAAAAGATTCCTTTATTTAAACAAATACATATTACAACGTAAGTAAAAATTATTATAAAATTAAAAAACAAAATTAAAAAATTTTTTAATTTTGAAATTAATTAATTATATGTATATATATATATATATATATGTATTAGAATGTATCATAATTTTCTTTTTCAAAAAAGAGCTTAATATTGAGCTTGTTATTGTTAATAATTTATTGATAAGTATTAATAAATAATGCATAAATTTAGTATGTACTATGATATTTAAGGAATTTAATTTATTAATAATCTTACACTGCAAAATGTGGTCATCGTTAATGGAAATATCTTTCCGGCAGTGATGCGAAAAGGTTCATTACTACGCATCATTAATAAAATAAGATTTTTCTCATTTCTTGGTTCCAATTTATACCATTCAAGTTTGCATATAGCATCGTATACTGCTTCGCACTTAACATATATAAGCAGACATAAACATTTGCATTATTTCAGTATTCTTATTACCTTTAATGAAACTGAATATTTAGTATTCATCATATAATCAATATAAATCAACATAAGTCAGATAAGTAATTAAGTCAGTTTTATTGTATTTAGCCTCTACTTGCATACAAATGTTATATCAATTATTATTAAATCCTCTATCAATTACGTAAATTAAAAGTAAATTAAAAAATGCCAAGTTTTATTTATCGATATGATATATTACATTTAATAACCAATAGATATAAATATTATACAACTTACTTGCTCCGCTATAATTTCCCCTGCACCGCAGTAGAGAAATGTATGTGCCAATAGAGTAAAGATGCCAATTACCAAAAAGCATACACGTGTAAGAGACATATGACCAATTTCGTCCCCAGTAATCACCTGAATAATATATCCTACTAATTAATAAGAATACTTTTTATTTAATTATTTATATAATTAAATTACATGCATTTTTTATAGACACTTACAGAAACAAATAAAAACCCGAATAGACAAAATACAATACCAAAATAAAATACAAGTCCCAACATCATTAAAGTAAATGTATCTTCGATGTTATCGGCAAACCTATAAGCATAACTTACGCTTAGCAGAATTTTAAATTTAAAACAAACAAAATATATTTGCATTTAAGAATATCATTGATTAATATCCGATTAATTTCCTGTTTGTAAATAGATATAATAATATTACAATGGAAGGGGATGCTGGAGCCGTCAGTTTTACCGATTAAACGCGATTATTTTCGGACAAGATTATCTTTTTATTGAGTGCACAGAATTAAAATTCTTTTCCAGAATTAGAGTATAGGCAATAACGCAGTCTGGTTGCTACAATTTTATATGAAAAACGAAAAAAATTAGAAAATTACAGTTTAGTTATCGACTCCTGCGATCAACTCGTGAAAACATTTACTACGTATAAAAGTTTTAGACTTTGTACGTATAATACACGGTAAACACCGGCATTGGCATTAAAAAAGAACAAGGCAGTGCTTTCAGAAACGAGCTAGGAGCTTTAGTATAGGAGAATACTGTGTTTGAAAATCTTATGTGTATGTGTGCGTGCGAAATTAGATATAGATTAAAAAAAGAGCACTCTGAAAAACATTTTGTTTATTCTCGGTATAAAATCCATTTTATATAATGATATTAATATGTGTACTTTATTTCTAGAAAAGAATTTCCAAATCTATAAAAGAAATGTATACAAAATTAATAATGTGCACGAAGAACTCTATATAATCGATCCCGATGGAATTTGAAAGGCAGACCAGCATCCCCTATAGCGCATATTGTTTCCTTTATTGCACTCAATGCATTTGAGCAATAGAGATAAATGATACAGTATCAATATTTAATATTTACAGATACAATATTATAGAATTAAAATATTAATATAAAACACCGATATTTTAATATATTGATATAAAATACTACACAGTTTCATGAAAACAAAGTTTTAAACTTAAAAATAGTTTATTAAAATTTTAATATAATGCAAGTTTTGACTCATTAATCAAAAGTCTCAGTGATCACCAAATCAGAAAAAAATCAAAAGTTTTTGAGTTATGGTGATTCAAATGTCGAAAATTAATCTCCATTGTCAGGCGATATGACCGTAGGCACTTGAAATGTGTTTTATCCATAGACATATTAAGATAGACTGCTTATGAAGTAGGGAGGGTATTCACCACAAATAAAAAAAGAGAACAACTTAGTAGGACACATCTTTCTCTAACACGGACTAATGAAATGAAAGGAGAGCATTAGTGGAGGAAACACATGCGCGACCATGCATGGCCATTGCGTCGTATGGGGTTATAGGTGCGCATATTTGATGCGCAAGTCACCATACCGGACAACTATTGGATGACTCATTAGAAAGAGAAGTGCCCCATTAATTCAAGCTATTTTTTTCTCACAAAAAGATACCCTTGTCTTAGGGTTTCGAGCCTATATATATAATATTTTCTTGTTTAATGTAATTTTTCTTAACAATTTTTACTCAATGAATTAGTCAAATAAGCATTTATATTTAATTTTTATTATTTAAATATTATTTTTGTTAATAATTAAATATTATTTTTTGTCTTGGCACCAATTAATAATTTTTCACTGGTGTGAATGCATTATACTCAGGAAAGATTATATTAAATAGATAACATTAAATTAAACGAATTATATCAAAATAAATTTCTCTAAATTTATAATATTGCTGTGATGCTATTATACATAAGTTCTGGAAAAACCTTATTATGCGTTGATGAGTTTGAATGTTATTACGCAATACGTTATCAAAATTCGTGCACGATGTTAAGTTGACTAATCGATGTTTGAAGTTCTCCAATTGGCCACAGATGTGAAGGATTACGAGTCCAAGAAAAGCATCTACCGAAGTATAAGTTATTGCGCCTAGAAACATTGTCGTAGCTTGAATTATAAGCGCAACCTCAAATTGCGGGCTTTTATCTGTCTCATAGAAGTAATACGCCTGAAATGGTAATAGTCTTTCTTGAATCGTATTGTTTGTTATATATCTGAAATGTAGACCAAAAGAAGGAAGAACGATGAGCACAATAAATACAAATATCATCAAACTATATCCACAGATTACAACTAATCGCGCAGTTTGCGCTCGTCTTATCATCACTTCCCTTTCTGCATCTATCTTTAATGACATCCAATCTTCCGCCATCATTTGTATGAAGAGTGCGATAGCTTAAAAATATTATAAATTTATATATATAATATTTAAATTTATATAAAAAGCTCTGAGAAAGTTATTTATTAAAATAAAATGTCACTTGATTTAAAAAATGATTTATTTATATACTTCCAAGTATTTATTTGAAATAAATTAATACATTTATAATTAAAAAAATGTTTTCTTAAATTGAAAAAATATTTGCTTGACAAAAGAAATTTAATAATTACGTACTATTAGTAATAGAAAAACTAATTGATAAAAGAAAAACAAATGTTAAATAGAAAGAAATATTTAGTTTATTACAAAGTCTTTTTACTAAATCTGAAAGAATAAATGTCCATATTTAAATAAATTTGTTATTTTAATAAAAAATGTTATTTCAAACATTTGAATATTCAATTTCAGACTGCTTTAAAAATTATCATAATATTTAAAATACTCAAATAAGGATATTTAAACTGATTATAAAATCAATTATAAAACTGTTAGACACAGACAGCTAGTATAGTATGTTTAATATTGTATTGTCGAAACAATACAAATTTATTTAAAAATGCTAAAAATATATACACAGTTTACAAAGTGCATTTCTATTTTTAAGTAACTTTGTAAAATCCGTCAAATCCGTTAAATTTTGTAATTTGAATAACAGATTTATAATCAATGATATTAGAAACATTTGAATAAATATTCTTATATGAGTTACATGAATTAAATTATTTTAAATTAACCATATTAAATCCGCTATTTTTAATTTTTTAATTTGCGTACGGTAATTGTAATCAACTCTAAAACTTTTTTATATAAATTTTTATGTCAAAATCTTAAGCCGTTTAATTTATGAAAGTTTTTTTGTTGGAGTTTCACAGGGGCTCTATTGGGCAGGTCTCGTTTGCTTACATTCTCAATTGCCTACAGCTTTATTTGCACACAAATTTTGCAGAGGTACCCCATTGCCTACATTCCGATTGCCTACAGCTTCATTTGCACACACAAAAATAATTAAGGTACAAAAGTACGATTGCACACATGATATTATTTCGCTCATACACATTGCACACATGACATTATTGTGCACATAGAATAAAGAAAATTATATTAACACATTGCACACATGCACATTGCATACATAATATCATCCTGGGATTCACTCCCTTCTTCTTGCTTACAGAGTGTATGAGCGCAATGATATCATGTGTGCAATGTGCGTGTGTGCAATAATGTCACGTGTGCAATGTGTTAATACTGTTTCTTTATTTTATGTGCGCAATATTGCCATGTGTGCAATGTGTATGTGTGCAATAATGTCATGTGTGCAATGTGTATGAGCGTATTAATATTATGTGTGCAATGTGCATGTGTGCAATGTGTACGAACATATTAATGTCATGTGTGCAATGTGCATGTGTGAAATAATGTCATGTGTGCAATGTGTATGAACGAAATAATATCATGTATGCAATGTGTATGAGCGAAATAATATCATGTGTACAATCATACTTTTGTACCTTAATTATTTTCGTGTGTGCAAACGAAGCTGTAGGCAATTGAAATATAGGCAATCGGGCATGTAGGCAATCGGGTACTTCTGCAAAATTTGTGTGTAAACGAAGCTGCAGGCAACTGAGAATGTAGGCAAATGAAACCCACTCGACTCCATTTAGACATGCGAGATTTTAATTAAAAGAAATTTTTTAAAATTATTTTATGCATTTTAAAAAGTATCTTTGATTGTATAAATTTTTCTGAAATCTGACAAGCATCCTTTTACTTAATAAATTTTATTTGAAGAAATACATTTCTTTTGTTTTAACAAATATTTTTTTCCGTGTAAATCTTTTAATAAATTTTACTGTTATTTATTCTTTAATAAAATAAAAAAATTTATTAATGCATTTTATTATTTAATTTTAATTTATTATTAAATTTGGTAAACATTAAAAGGAAGAAATTATGGAATAAATGGAAGCTTATGGAATATCATAATATCTTCTTTAATTTGTGCTAACATTGTACAGACAATCGTCAAAACTAATTCTTTATAGTTTGTTTAGACATCATAACATGACAGTTGATTGTTAATGTTTACTGAATTCTCGTAAAAAATGCAATTCAATATTATAGATAGTAGCATTATATATAGTTAATGTAATTATTATATGATTATATAAATATATTCAGTTATTCTTATAAAACAAAGTAGCATTCCATAACTTCCTTCTTTTTTTTATTGCCAAAATAAAGCTTAGAAATCAAGTGTAATAAAATAAATTTGACGAAAAAAATAAAAAATATTAAGCTAAATGCATATTAATTTTACCTTTACGTTTCCATCGTATGATGATAAGTTTCAGCGAAACCACTAGTAAAGGTAAAGTAACTTGGAGATTGTCTACCACGAGTATCATGTCACCCCAAACTCGTACAAAGGAGCATAAAAGAGGAATAATGGATAGAAAAGTTACTATAAAAAAAATTATGCCCACACGGAGATCAGAAATGAAGGAATTCTTAACTGTCATATTCGGCCATAAACCAATCAGTTTCAAACCAAATTGATTTAGCTCGATTGCCCACATAAAATCTAGCGATATTTAATGAGAAAAATTAAATGTTTGTTAAAATTGTAATATCAATTCGAATAGAACTTATTTATATCTGATTTATGTTATAAATATGACAAGTAGTTAAAAGTTCCAAAGATTAATAATTTAAGAATCTGCGAGGCTTAATATACCTAATATATTTGATATATCTGATACACCTATTTTATAATCTTCAATATATAGAATTAGCTATTTATAAAGAAAAGTTTCATAATTTAATCACAAATGTCAAATTAAAGTTAAAAATAAAATCAGAATACAGATTTGAAGTTAGAATAAAAAGTCTATACAAGTTTAAACAAAAAGAGATACAGAATATGACGAAAAATATTAAGTTTTTCGAAGTGTTATATACACAGTCACATTTTACAAATTGTTAATGTAGAATGTCTTTTTATTTTAATATTTTGCAATAATGCAAAAGTTTTCACAAAAGTTATTTTTATTATAATTTACATTATGTGATAAAAAAAATGTTCGATACCTTTGTAACCTGAATGTTTGATAACATTCATGTTGGAGTCTCGGAAAACGATTATTGCAACTTTTTTGCGCAGGATAGTTGTTGCATGCTTGTAATGTGAATGTAACAGATGGTTGCGTCAAAAGAAGCATTAAATATTACTAGCCTCATACAGTTCACAGCAGTTTTTCAAAAAAAAAAAAACTTTACGAGAAATGTAGAGGACATGATCACAAAAGGTACCACTACCTGTAAACTGAAAAAGGGAGATATAATAGCAAATTTATCCAACTTACAATTACAGTTTCTTCCAACTCTATAGTGTTTCACATATTCTACTTAACTTTTTTGTAACCAGCTGATGTGTGTGTTGAATTTTTAATAAACCTTAGTAGAGGCCACAACAAGACACAGAAAAGTTTAAGAAAAAAGAAAAACGAATACGTTACTAAAAGTGCATCTTACAAAACTACATTTGTATACGATTATTACATCTTGTGAATTTATGGTATTTTGTTTAAAATAATAAACGCAATATAATATAAAGTGTAACATAATATAGCAATACACTTCTATTAACGAACAGACATTCGTGAGGTCTTTACAAAGGTCTTTACAGAAAAAGTCCATTCTCTATTTCTCCGCTAGATTCTAGTCTTCTAAATTTGTTATTGGACATCCATAAAAATCTTCGAGAAAAAAGTTGTAGGGTATCAATTTGGATTAATATAATAACATAATTATATTAAAAAACAAGTACAGTGGTAATTAAAGATAACATTCTAAGAACTTTCTATTGAAAAATTTTAATTATTAACATTTTAACATTCATGTACACGCATGTATGTAATCGCAAACAATGCTTATAAAAACTTTTCTTTTGATTCTCATACTTTTTATTACCAGAACATGTTTTTATCTTATTTTTAGATATTTTTTATTGATTTTATTATTTTATTTATGCATAAAACTATTAAAAACGCTAATTTAATTTATTTAAACAAGAGTAAATTTCTTGTATTAACTAAGAAACAACAGTTATTACAAAAAAATTATAATAATTTGACATACAATTTTACCTAAAATATGATTAAATTTCTAAATATAACAAAATTGTTGAAATAGATAAAGCAAATACTTTACTTTTAAATACAATTAAATTTTATTTTATGCTTTAGTTTTGCTTTGTCAGCAAAATTGATATATAACCAGCCGATGTTTTTAATAGCTAAAAAATAAACTTTTATTTAGAGAGATAATCTATGAACAATATATTATTGTGTATGTAAAAAATATTTTATCAATAAGATACATTATAAATATTTACATTTATTAAAAATTATCAATATTATTTTAAAAAAAAGGTAAATCATATAATAAAAAAAACCTTACGCTACAAAATGTGGTCATCGTTAATGGAATAATCTTTCCTGCAGTGATGCGAAAAGGTTCACTGGCTCGTATCATCAGTAAAATAAGGCATTTTGCTTTCCTCGACTCCAATTTGTACCATTCGAGATCGTGCAAGGCACGGTACATTGCTTCGCACTTAACATACGCACATATAAAATATGGATAAAATGGATACCTGTGTTAATTCAGTTTTTATTTTTTTCATATACATATAGATCAGTTAATTTCAATTTTTATTTAAACACAATGTAAAAAATTATACATCTTTAATTGTAACGCATAAAGATAAATAGATAAATTTTTTTATAAGGAAACAAGAAAAAATAATTAAATTTAAATTTAACCAATAGTTATGAAAATAACCTGACACACACACACACACACACACACACACACACACACACACACACACACACACACACACACACACACATGCGTGCGCGGATATTAATTTTTACCCAAAATTTTATATTTTAACAATTAGAAAAAAATATTTATTATGAAGATATTACATTGATTCTGTTTATTTATCTATCTATATTTATCCATCTATAAAATTTAAAGTTGATTGGTTTAATATTTTTTGAGAAATTAGTCAACTGACTAAAGAAACATAAATACATATTTCTTAAATAAAGAAAAACGCATTAAAATTTTTGAGTCCATGACTTTCAGCCCTCGAATTATGTTGTAACTTTGTTTTTTGGTAAAAACTTTAGAAACATATTCTTGAAAAGTTGAAAAAAAGTTTTAATAAACTTAATTAGATTTTCTAAAGAAATTCCAGAGTATAATATTCTTCTTAAAAAATTATATGTATATCTATGAATTCTACAAAAATTATTTCTTAACTAAAAAAGATTCTTATTAAATTAATTATGTTACAGATTCGTAATCGATTAAAATGAATAAAATATTAAATTATTAAATTATTTACAAATATGAATATTGTTGCGTTCCTCGAGTTCCGTTATTTTAATTTTTCCTGATATTAAAATAGCTGTTCAAATATCAAATTTCTGATTTCAAAAATAAAAAAAATAATACTCGAAAAAAAAAATCGATATCGTTATGTGCCATTCTTTTAAAATGTTAGATGTGTTGTGCTCAAGTTGTTATCGCGTATCAAATTACACTTACACATTTCTTAAACTTTTTCCGTTAATAAAGTTGGTGTTATTTCATCGAATAATTATTCATCGAAGTGTCGTGTGCGAACGTATAAAGTGCCTCGAGAATTCCGCTTTTTTATTGGCTTGAACGCAATGTCTCTTACCTGCTCCCTTAGTAGCTCTCCGGCCCCGCAGTAGAGAACAGTATGTACTAATAGAATAGTAACACAAATCATTACGTAAAATAATCGGGAAAAAGGAATATTACTTGTTTCATTGTCGGCAAGTACCTATATAATATGCACTTTATAATTTAATGAAAACAAATATAAATTACATAATAATAATGTTATAATTATAGACAATATAGAAGCAGGTCACTAATACTGGCATACTATTTGGTTTTCGAGTCGTTTCGTTAATAAAATCTAAAAATAAGGTTTTGAGACAACAAAGAGAAGCTTACTTCGTTTTTAACAAATTGTATAAGTGTATAAACTGTAGGTTTTTTGCTTTAATTATCTCTAAGTATACTTTCTTTTTATTAATATTAATACAATGCAATGTTCAGTTTTTAAGAAATAAGCGAGTGCTGTTTTAGACGGCCTATGCCAATATTGCTGATTTTTATTTATATATTGCGTGATTTTATATAAAATATTATAAACAAGGATATGCGAAATGCGTGGAAATCTGTAATGCAAGCCTTTTCAAACTTACAGTTAGCAAGAAGAATCCACAAAAACAAAATACAGTAGCAAAATAAAATACTAATCCCAACATCATTAAGGAAAATATATTTTCAATTTTATCAGCAAATCTGCAAATATAAATATAGTTAAGAAGGTCATATTTTAAACATAAGTATTTAAAAGGTTTGTAGAAAGAAATCAACGAAAATGATGATTAATACGAAATCCGCAAAATTTTACATAATTATAATACATAATATATTCCAAAAATGTTGAAAAAGATATACAAAGGCATTTATAACATTTATATTATGTGAAAATAAACGTTTAAAGATAAAGTAAATATGAAATTCAAATAAATACTAGTTTAAAATCTTCCACAAGTTGCTGAACTTTATTATGTGCGTTGATGCATTCTATTTCATAATTAAAACCTGCAATAAACCTGATGAGTCGTAGATGAGTAACTACATTATTTCGTAAAGTACTATTAAAATCTTTGCATGAGACTAAGTTGACCAATCGACGTCTGAAATTTTCCAATTGGCCGCAAATGTGAAGAATTGCAAGTCCAAGAAAAGCGTCTACCGACGTATAAATAATAGCTGATAAGAAAATTGTTAGAGCTTGAATGATAAACGTGATTTCAAATTGCGGACTCTTATCAGTGTCATAGAAATAATAAGTTTGAAGTGGTAACGGTTTGTTTCGATCTGTGAGATTTGTTAAGTGTCTGAATGATACATCAAACAAAGGAAAAACAATGACTATGATGTAGGCCAATATCATCATAACATATCCGCAAATTACGATCATGCGAGCAGTCCGCGCTCGCTTCATCATCACATTCCTTTCTGCGTTTAGCTTCAATGTTATCCAATCTTCCTCCATCATCTTTATGATATGTAAGAGAGCTTAGAAATACAAGATAATATATCGTACAATAATATTAAATTATTTATTAATTAGTAATATGAGAACAAAATTATTAACACATTGTTAGACAATTAACTTTAGTATATACAATATCGCTAGAAGAAAAGAAGCAATTCACATGTAAATTTTGACCTTACTTGATATTTTGATGCAATATGAATATGTGAGATTAGATCAAACAATTCAGATGAAAAAAACTTAAAACTAAATAAATTATATTTAAATAATTTCAAACAAACCTGTCCGCTTCCATCGCATTATAACGAGTTTCAACGAAACTACCGTTAAGGGTAACGTAACTTGTAAATTATCCATCACAAGTATCATATTATGTCTAACTTTTATAAGAGAACTAACAAGTGGGATCCCAGAGATGAACGTTATTATAATAAAACTGATAACAATGCGAAGATCAGACATGTAGTCATCCTTAACTATTTCATCTGTTGGCCATAAACCGATCATTTTTAAACCAAACCGATTTAATTTAATTGTCCATATAAAATCTAACAAAAATGTAATATTAAAAGTGAAAATATTTACTAAAATATAAATTTTGTGTAAAATACTTGGGTACTTAAACGTTCAAAAAATTTATGATTTTAAATTTGTATAAATTTATTAATTTAAAATATAATAAGAGTTGATTATTATATGACAATTCAGAATTCCAGAATGTTAGAACATAAATCCAAAATAAAAGACGTATTCTTATTACACGTGGAAGGGTAATAAATAATAAAGGTTGGAGAAATCACATAAAAAATATAAAATAATTATACACTAAATTTTTAATTTTTAACTGAGTAAGATAATTTCAATTTTTTACAAAATACATTTTTGGATAAGTATTAAATGGGATAAAAGTTTACCTCTGTAACCGGTTTGTTCAGAAATATCCATAGTGAAAACTGAAAAGCTTTGCTTTGTTTTCCGTTAGTGAGACATGATCATTATACATGCTCGCGACACAAGTGCAATAATATAGCCGTTTCATCGAAGGAGCATTAAATATTAATAATGCTATCCCCAATTGATTATGGCTACTTGTGTTGTAAAAAAATTACTGGCATTCTAGTAAGTCATAAAAAGCGTTTATATCTAATTTACTAACAATAAGAAATAAGAGATAGAAAATATTCTATCTCAGTACTAAATTTATCGAGCTTTCCTTAAGTTTTTTGTAATATGTTGATACATGTACTTTGAAGCGAAAAATGCACTTTTAATTACATTACAAGTAATGAATATAAGAACACAAAAAAATTACAGCTAAAAACTTAGATGATACTTTATAGTTGATATACACTTCAAATTTTGTAAAGAAATATTCGTTTATATAATATAGAGAATAAATTATCGAGTAAAGTATGAGACGTATTGTACGATAATTTGTTGTTTTTTATTTGATATGTTGCGCGCTTTAATATAGTCGTTTTTGTTCATCCATTCTCGAGCTATTTCAGAAGCCTCTAATCATCATCGCCCTTCGGTCGCGACTATGACTATTTGCCGATTTCCGTTTCCCTTGCGATTTCACTTGAGAAATGTGTTTGTAGTTTGTAGATCACCGCATGCGACATCGCAAAATGATAAAACGAATAAGAACGAGGCCTCTTATCATGCAGAACCACGATCTAGCGATCTATCAACGTGTTCTCGTGGAACTCAGAAATGTAGTACGTGTATCTTACAGTCTGTATATATATTTTATGTAAAACATACGCATATTTTTAAATAATAATATACATATAATGTGATAACACATAGTATATACACTTCATAATTTTTTAAATTCTTCTTTTATGTGAAACAATCATTTACTTCAAATATCTTATCAACAATCTGTTTTGGTAGTATTTAACTCGCATCTAAGTGTATAATACAACCATACACAAATAATTTTTAAAAACCCTTAATTACAAATACGACGAAATAGTAACATTCTTGCAAAATTAGACATTAATTTATTTTTTTAATATGAAAAGAAAAATTAGACATTTATTAAACTCTTCTAAATTCTAAAATTAGAACACAATAATATTTATATACAATTGAATTTTATGTCGTTTTATTTAAAATCAGTATATATTCATGAAATATAATTAAAAAATGTAATTTAAGCCATAAAAGCATTTTTTTTATGAAAAGAGAGCAATCACAAATCTATGAATTTAATCCTTTATTTTTCATTGTTTAAAAGTATTTTTTGCTTGAATTTTATAATTTTTAATATTATAGATATATTATTGCAGTAAAATATTATGATGACAAAATATTTTAGTAAACGGAAATCTATATGTATATTATACACATAGGACATAGAATAATAATATTTCACAATTCATTGTTTATGTTTTCTTTGATATCCTAAATAACATAAAGCTTTACTTCTGTTAACGAATAGGGTTTCGTGAGGCCTTTCAGAAAAAGTAAATTTTCTATTTCTTCACCAGATTCTAGCCTTCTCAAATTTTCCATTAGATGTCCATCAAAATCTTTGAGAAATAAACTTGTAGGGCATTAATTTGGATTAGTATAGTAATACAATTACTTGATAGTCATGTTAAAAAACATATACAGAAGTAATTAAAGACTTCATTCTAGAGATCATTTCTATATTTTAATTATCAAAATTTTTTAATCCACATACAATCGCAAATAATGCTTATATAAGCTTTTCTTCGATTCTCATATTTTTTAATAATAGAATATATTTTTATCTTACTTTTACATATTTTTTGTTTTTAAATTTATATGTGAAATAATTTAAAATACGCTAATTTAATTCATTTAAATAAGAGCAAATTTTATGTATTAAGAAACATCAGTTATTACAGAAAAAATTAAACAATTTGACATATAATTTTACTTAAAATATGATTTGATTGTTAAATATAGCAAAATTGTTGAAATAAATAACGCAAATATTTTACTTTTAAGTACAATTAAATTTTATTTTAATTATGTAATTAAAAATATTTATTATTTAATTTTTTATTGAGACACAATTTGAGACAAATTACATACTAATTATATGCTGAATTATAAATTAGTCATTTACATGCTTTAGTTTTGTTTTGCCAGCAAAATTGATATATAGCCAGCCGATGATTTTAATAGCTAAAAAGTGAACTTCTATTTAGAAAGATAAGCTATGAACAATATTTTATTGTGTACGTAAAATATTTTAGTAATAATATATATTAAAAATATTTATATTTGTTAAAAATTATCAATATTATTTTAAAAAAAGGTAAATCATATAATAAAAAAAACCTTACGCTACAAAATGTGGTCATTGTTAATGGAATAATCTTTCCTGCAGTGATGCGAAAAGGTTCACTGGCTCGTGTCATCAGTAAAATAAGGCTCTTCGCTTTCTTCGACTCTAATCTGTACCATTCGAGGTCATGCAAGGCACGGTACATTGCTTCGCACTTAACATACAGACATATAAAATATAGATAAAATATGGATACCTGTGTTAATTCAGTTTTTATTTTTTTCATATACATATAGATTAGTTAATTTCAATTTTTATTTAAACACAATGTAAAAAATTCTACATCTTTAATTGTAACACATAAAAATAAATAGATAAATTTTCTTTCATGAGAAAACAAAAAAATTAATTTAACTTGAATTTAACCAATATTTATAAAAATGAATTGACGCACACACACACAAGTAAAAAAATTCTTCAATTTTTTAAATTATTCTTTTAATTATGAGTGTGGCTATAGTCGGAAACTAAAGAATAGAAAAACATTGTAACCTTTTAAGATAATAGAGTATAAAAATAAATATTAATTTTCCCCTAAAATTTTGTAATTTAACAGTTAAAAAGAAATAATTACTATGAAAATATTACATTAATTCTAGTTTAGACTATAAAAAAGCAAATACTTTATCTGTCTATAAAATTTAAATTTGATCGGTTTAATATTTTTTGAGAGATGAGTCAACTGACTGAAGAAATACGACTTCGAAAAAAACGCGTTTAGATTTTTGAGCCCATGACTTTCAGCCTACAATCTATTTTGTAACTTTGTTTTTCGGTAAAAACTTTAGGAATATATTCTTGAAAAGTTTAAATAACATAAATCGAATTTTTTAAAGAAATTAAAGAAATTTTGGAATACAATATTTTTTTTTAAAGATCATATATCTGCGAATTCTTCAAAAACTATTACTTTTTAACTCGTAAAGATTCTTATTTGGTTAATTACGTTACAGATTCAGGATCAGTTAAAATGCATAAAATATTCATAATTTATTTACAATTATAAATATTATTGCGTTCCTGGAAGTCCATTATTTCGATCTTTCCTGATATTAAAACTGTTCTCAGAAAAAATCAATAATATCCAAAAAATAATCGATATTGTCAATGTGCCATTCTTTTAAAATCTTATGAGTTGTGCTTAAGCTGTTGCCGCATGTCAAATTACACTTGCACAATTCTTAAATTCTTTCCGTCAACAAAGTTGACGTTATTTGCTCGAATAATTATTCATCGGAGTATCGTGTGCGAACGAATAAAGTGCTTCGGAAATTCCACTATTTTATTGCTCCGAACGCAATGTCTCTTACCTGCTCCCTTAGTAGTTCTCCGGCCCCGCAGTAGAGAAAAGTATGTACTAATAGAGTAGCAACACCAAGCATTACGTAAAATACTCGTAAAAAAGGAATATTACTTGTTTCATTGTCGGCAATTATCTATGTAATATACATTTTGTTATTTAATAAAAACAAGTATAAATTAGAAAATAATAATGTTATAATTATAGACAATATAGAAGTAGGTCACCAATACTGGCATACTACTTTGTTTTCGAGTTGTTTCGTAAATAAAAACTAAAAATAAGGTTTCGAAAATATAGAGAAATTTAGATTCAACAAATTAATATAGAATAATATATGTATAATTGTATTAACTGTATGTTTTTTCTTTAACTATCTCTAAATATACCATGTTTTTATTAATATTAATACATGTTTAGTTTTTGAGAAATAAGCGAATGCTGCTTTAAATGCCTATGCCAATATTGTTGATTTTCACTTATATATTGCATGATTTTATATGAAATATTATAAACGAGTAATGCGAAATGCATGGAAATCTGTAATGCAAGTCTTTCCATACTTACAGTCAGCAAAAGAAATCCATATAAACAAAATACAGTACCAAAATAAAATACTAATCCCAACATCATTAAGGAAAATGTATTTTCAATCTTATCAGCAAATCTGTAAATATAAATATAGTCAGAAAGATCATATTTTAAACATAAGTATTTAAAAGATCTATAGAAAGAAATTAACGAAAAAGATAATTAATATGAAATCTACAAAATCTTACATAATTATAATGCACAATATCCAAAAATGTTGGATGAGATATATAAAGACATTTATAACGTTTATATTATGCGAAAATAAATGTTTAAAGGTAAAATAAATACAAAATTAAAATAAATACTAGTTTAAAATCTTTCACAAGTTGCTGAACTTTATTAAGTGCGATTATACATTCTATTATCATAATTAAAACCTGCAATAAACCTGATGAGTCGTAGATGAGTGACTACATTATTTCGTAAAGTACTATTAAAATCTTTGCATAAGACCAAGTTGACCAATCGACGTCTGAAATTTTCCAATTGGCCGCAAATGTGAAGAATTGCAAGTCCAAGAAAAGCGTCTACCGACGTATAAATAATAGCTGATAAGAAAATTGTTAGAGCTTGAATGATAAACGTGATTTCAAATTGCGGACTCTTATCAGTGTCATAGAAATAGTAAGTTTGAAGTGGTAACGGTTTGTTTCGATCTGTGAGATTTGTTAAGCGTCTGAATGGTATGCCAAACAAAGGAAAAGCAATGACCATGATGAATGCCAATATCATCATAACATATCCGCAAATTACTATCATCCGAGCAGTCCGCGCTCGCTTCAGCATTACGTTCCTTTCTGCGTTTAGCTTTAATGCTAACCAATCTTCCTCCATCATCTTTATGATGTGTAAGAGAGCTTAGAAATACAAGATGATATATCGTACAATAATATTAAATTACTTATTAATTGGTAATATAAGAATGAAATTACGTATTAACACGTTGTTGAATAATTAACTTTAATATATACAATATCGCTAGAAGAAAAGAAGTAATACACATGTAAATTCTGACTTTTTTTTTTATATTTTGATGCAATATGAACATGTGAGATCAGATCAAACAATTAAAAAAAAAAGCTTAAAACTGAATGGGTTAAATTTAAATAATTTCAGACAAACCTGTCCGTTTCCACCGCATTATAACGAGTTTTAGAGAAACTACTATTATTGGTAATGTAGTTTGTAAATTATCTATCACAAGTATCATATCATGTCGAACTCGTATAAGAGAACTAACAAGTGGAATGCCACAAATGAATGTTATTATAATAAAAATGATAACCATGCGAAGATCAGATGTGTCATCCCTGATTGCTCCATCTGTTTTGGGCCATAAACCGACCAATTTTAAACCAAACCGATTTAATTCAATTGTCCACATAAAATCTAACAGAAATGTAATATTAAAAGTGAAAATATTTAACAAAATGTAAATTATACATAAAATATTTATACTTGAACACTTAAACGTCTAAAAAATCTAAAAGTTTAAAATTGTATAAATTTGTATAAATTTGTTAATTTAATATAAATAAATAATAAATAATATAAGTTAATATTATTATGACAATTCAGAATTAAAGAATATCAAAACATAATGAAAATTTTGAAATAAAAGACACACATGCCTATTATATTTACATGAAAAGGTAAAATAATCGAAAATTGGAGAAGCCATATAAAAAAATAAAAATTAATTGTGTTATAAATTCTTAATTCTTAATTGAGTAAGATAATGTCAAATTTTTACAAAATACATTTTTGAATAAATAGAAAATGTGATAAAAATATAGTACCTCTATAACCAGTGTGTTTAGAAATATCCATGTGAAGACTGCGAAAACTTCCACTTTGTTTTCCGTTAGTGAGAGATGATTATCGTACATGCTCGCGACACAAGTGCAATAACCTAGCCGTCTCATTGAAACAGCATTAAATATTAATAATGCTATCCCCAATTGATTACAGTTACGCGTTTTATAAAAAACTTTACTAACATTTTAGTAAGTCATAAAAAGCGTTCATATTTAATCTACTGACAATAAAAGATAAGAGGTAAGAAATTTTCTGTCTCAGTACTAATTTATCGATCCTTCCTGAAGTTTTTTTGTAATACTTCAATGTATACGCATTTACTTTGAAATAAAAAAATGTAATGATATTATAAGTAATAGATATAAGAACACAAAAAATTGTAATTTAAACACTTACTCTCTAAATTTCATAGAGTGAAAATACTGCCACTACATTTTTAGAATAATTTTTAGAATAATTTTCCATTCCATTAAGAGTTAAATTTATTCTATTAGAATGAATTTCTTGATATTTATTCTCTAAATCACTCGAAAAATTGTAGTGGCACTATTTTCACTTTAAGAAATCTAGAGAATAGATACATTATAGTTGCTATGCCCTTCAAATGTTGTAAAAACACATTCGTTTACATAATACAGTGACTAAATTACCGAATAAAGTGTAATGCGTATATTTTATAGTCTGTACATATATTGTAAAAAATATTTTTTAAATAATATATACATAATAGCATTAAAAAAATATTTAAAAATCTATATAATACGTACTTTTCGTAATTTTTTCGATTTTTTGTCTATGTAAAACAATTATTTCCTTCAAATATCTTATCAGCAAATTGTTTTAATAGCATCTAACTTGCATCTAAACTATATAATACTATAACCACACATAAATTATTTTTAAAAATTAAAGAAATATAAATATTCTTGCAAGATTAGACATTTATTCATCTTCTAAATGTGAAAAGAAAGATTAGACATTCATTAAACTCGATCATCTAAAATCAGAGTACGAAACTACAATAATATTTATATAGAGTTGAATTTTATATTGTTTTATTTAAAATGCATTAATACACATTTACAAAGCATACATAAATATTTAAAAAATATAATTTTAGTCATAAAAGTATTTTTTTTAATGAAAAGAGTGCAATCACAAGTACGTAAACAAGGTAATTGCACTTGTGATATGTAAATTCATTTTTCAATGTACGATTTGAATTATACTTGTAATAATTTCTGCCCCTTAGTAGATGTCAGGAGAAGCGAAAATAGCTTCAACTGAAGGAGTGAATTCTTGTCAATTATTCACATAGCATTGTTATAGTTAAGGAGAATACAATAATATTAAACAATAACTCAATATATATTTAAAAAAACTGATTACATTTCTTTCAAGTACATCTACACTAAAAACATTTTTTTATAATGAAAAGAACTATGTTTTGAAGTTGTGCAAATTTAGTTACACAAATAATCAAATCAAAATGAATAAAAATCTAATTTATCACCATCAAATTATTTTTGTGACAAATAATGAAAATATCATCACATTATAAAATATTTAATATAAAATATTTAATAACTAATTTGTACAAAAAGAAGCAAATATAATAATAAACAATAAAGACTTTTATTTTTAATACAATAATTCTTAATGTACTAGATATGATTGTTGTCTACTCCTAATGCTTTAATTAATTCATACGTATATATTCCCTTTTCTCTAATAGTATATATTAATATATCACCTCACTCTTTAACTACATTTTGTCAATAAAAACGTTATATACCTAGTCGAGATTTTTATTACCTAAAAATAATTACAGACATTTATTTCTATTGCAACAATTATTATAATATACTTATAACTATGTAACTGTATATACGTACGCGTGTTTCGTTGTGGTAAATAAATTAATATATTTCCTTCTTTAACTACGTTTCGTCAATAAAAACGATATATATCCAGTTGATGTTTTTAAAATCTAAAAATAATTACATTTCTGTTTACAGACATTACGATTATAAACAAAAAAGCGTTTTTATAAGAGAGATTACTTTAATTCTCTTGAAATAAGCAACATTGAAACATAAAAAGTTTAAGTTTGTTCCAATAAAAGTTTAAATCTAAAAATATTAAGTCTTACACTGCAAAAAGTAGCCATTGTTAATGGAATAATTTTTCCTGCAGAAATACAGAGAGGATGGCGCATTCTTATCATTAATAAAATAAAACCTTTTACTTTTCTTGATTCCAATTTATACCATTCAAGGTCGCACATAGTACGATATACTGCATTGCACTTAATACATAAAACTTAATATCAAAAACTTTTTAATATACATATATACAAAAATTTATTAACACACATGTTTTTTTCATGAAAATTATTTTTAATTACAAATACACGTAGAAAATTTTATAGTGAAACATAATATGGTAAATAGTAAGCACGGATCAAAAAGGAGTTATGAAAATTTTTATTATGTTTTTCATCAAATTATCATAGTAATTACACTACTTATATTCTCTGAAATTTCTTCTTATGGTCCATAGCTACTATCGTACATTGTAAATTTTATTATAAAATATTTATTATAAAATTTAACTTAAATATATAAAATACTTGATCTTTAATTTAACTATTTATATATTTGACTGAAATACATAAATAGTTGAATTAAAGAAATTTAATCAAATTGAAAAATTTAGTCAAATTAACAACTTTTTTCTCAGCGTATAAATTTAAATTTGAGATAATTTTTGTTGGAATTGTTCTTTATTAAACATACACAAACGTATAACATAATAAGTGTTTAATAATTATTCTTAATAGTATGATATTTAAAATATTTAATAAAAAATGATTACTGAGAATTCTGAAAACATTTTATTAATCTTCCATAATATAATAATAAACCAATACTATTTATATATAAGATGAAAACTATTAAAAATTTGTAGTATAATTATTTATATACTTTCCTAAAAATAGAAGATCCTAAAAGTCGTCTGTTTTACCGATATTTTTTCATTAAAATCTTTTAATTGGCTTTATAAAATTGCAAAACTCTTTTATAGAATTAAAGTACGCATCAAAATCTAGGGGAACACGGTCGAGTTAATATAAAAAACGAAAAAAAAATTATTTTTGATACGTAGAACTGTCACTTGATGACAATATTTGCTTAGTATACAAAATCTACCATATATATGTACAAAATAAAATCGTATTCCTCCAGGGATAATATATATGAACAATGATGTGCAATTCAAACTTAGATTAAAAGTCTAAAAAAAAAAAAAGATTTGTTTTATGAACTTTTTATAACTGCAATTTCAGATATAGGTTAGAAAAAGAGCAGTCTGAAAAACATTTTGGTTATTCCCGGTATAAAATCCAGTTCATATGATGATATTAATATGTAACGTACTTTAATTCTGGAAAAGAATTTCCGAATCTATAAAAGAAATACATACGAAATCTTGTTAATGATATGCATGAATGATTTTACATTATCGACCTCGATCATATTTGACGGGCACTTTAAAATCCTCTTAAGGGGTTACACCTACCTAGACAGCTTAATTTTGACATTTTATTTCTGCTAAACGGATAGTGGGAATTAAATGAAATTTTGTATAATTATTGATTTATATAGTTTTGACAATATAAAAAAATTTTTTTTAATTAAAAAATGGTGACGGAAAGAAAAAATATGGCCGCCGGCACATCGAGGTTTGGAAAAACGTATTTGGCGGTGACCACTCTCCCGCCTAAACAAAAAACAAAATGATGTTTTTAAGCTAACCGTAGTGGTTTGTTGATGACGATTGCCGATTGTCAATTTTGTCGTTTGTTACAAAATGGCGAGTTAAAATTGAAATTTAAAAATAACAAAAAATTTTCGTCCTTTTTAATTTTTGATTTTTAATGAAGATCGATAAAAAAAAAAGATTGTCACTGACAAAAAAATGTTCCTGAGATTATTGTGCAAAAATTTGAGAACGATCCATCGATTGGTTTTTGAGATCTCGTGGTCACCATTTTTGAAAACCGTGTTTTGAGAAAAACTTAGTTATACTTTTGTTAACAGAATTTTGCACTTTACCTCTAGTCGGCAATTCCGGGGCCATATGAGGTAACAACGAATAATAGAGACCCGAAACCAATACCAGTGTCTCCCAAAGCAAGCACACACAGGAGAATGATGTGTTCGTGCGGGCTATAACCTTCGGACATCTGGCCGTGTGAGGTAATAGAATTCGAACCTTAAACACTTGATCCCGTTTTACTCAACTATCTGTAATTCCGTCATTTTTGCAGATATCAACATGAAACATTCAGGATATATTCTCGAAACTTGAAGCTTCAAGAAAATGTAAAAAAAATCAATTTTTTACCCGCTAGGTAGGTGTAACCCTTTTATTGCTGTCACTTACTTGTTCAGTTATAAGTTCCCCTGCACCACAATACAGAAAAGTATTCATTAATAAGATAAAGAGCATAATTATTAAAAAATAGATTTTCGTTGTAATAACTTTATCCATTTCTCTGTCAATGAGAAACTAAAACCCATAAAAAATAAGTGTGTGGATATGTATTAAAATACGTTTTTATATATTTGCTTTACTTATAAATCTTACAATAGTAAATAGAAATCCACTTAGGCAAAATACAATGACAAAGTGAAATATCATGATTAACATCATTAAAGAATACGTATTTTCAATTTTGTCAACAAATCTACAAAATACAAATATTTAAGAAGATTATCACTTTAAAATTAATAGAACTAGCACACACGTCTAGTAGAAATTTTATGTATTTTTTAGCAAGTGCTGGATAATTATATTACTTCCTAATAATTGAGTAATAAAACTATTTAGGATTCCAATCAAGATGTAACATATACATTTATACATAAAAGATTTGTAAAGTCTATTTTGTTGCATTCGCTTATTGAAAAAAATAGATCAATAATTGGATTATTCAATTGATTAATAAGCAAACATAAAAATTGTCTGTTAATTCTAGATGATAACTGGGTGACTATGTATATTTTCATTGAGTAAACTATTTCACATTTGAATAAAATTCTATTAATTCTTGTCCATTACCTACGTAATATTGTCACAATTAATAAAAATACTAGACAGTAACTCGATGTGTGACTAGGTCTAAAATTAACATCAAAATTTAAAATATTTGTAAAAAATTTGTTTAGTGATATAAAACACATTTTGTGTGTTCTACTGTTGTAATAAAAATTTATACCTGATTATACGTAAATGTGACATTACAATGTCATTTAAAGTCCTGTTGAATTTTTTGCATGAAATTAAATTAACTAATTGACACCTAAAGTTTTCCATCTGACCGCAAATATGAAGAACCAATAATGCTAAAAGAATATCTACAGACATGTAGATAGTAGTAGCAAATAAGATCGATATAGTTTGAATAAAAAATGTCAATTCAAATTGCGGACTTTTATTTACGTCATAAAAGTGATATGTAAATAACGGTAAAAACTTGCGTCGATCCGTAAAATTTATTGCTAATACTGTTTGTATGCCAAAAGAAGAAGAAATAGTCAATAAAAGAACCGTCATTATTATAATAATGTATCCAATGATCATGATTATTCTAGCAGTTTGTGCTTGTTTTATCATCACGGCTCTTTCTGTATTAAACTTGAAAGCCATCCAATCTTCCATCATCATATTTATGATCGACAAGAAAACTTGAAAATATAAATAAAGATGGATTGTTAATGTTCTATAATTTTGAACCATTTATTATCATGTTTAATGCACGTGTTTCATATGTGTATGTATAAGTATGCAAATTATTATTTATTGATACGTTATTCAACCCTAGCTCACTACACAAGTTTTAATGTCTGTAATTCATTATACTCTGGTCCGTGAAATCACTCGAAGTGTCACCTTATCATTTTCATTTTTATTAATATTATTAAGCAAGTCCAATATGAGAATGGCAAATGACAAAGTCTAAATAAAATAGAATAAAAAAATATGCAAAGAATGTAATTAGAACACTAAAAAAACTTCAAGTAATCTACTGGACTGAAAAATTACGAGCTAGGATTAAATATTCGTTAAATTTTATTAAAAAAAACAAAACATGCACATTTTACAATTAATTTTGATATACTATGTTGTTATACCAATAAATAATTGCTAATTTCTTATTTCATAATTCATAACGTTTTGTTTGAAATACCACAATCAAAATGCAACAAAAATTAATTTAATAAAGTAACGAAATATAATAATAAATGTTTTATTAAATAATTCTACCTGTTTGTTTCCATAGCATAATAACGTATTTCACTGATGCTATTAGCAGAGGTAATATACTACGTAAATTTTCTATCACCAGTACCATATTGCCCCAAACTTGTATAATCGCATGTATCATTGGAACATTAGTAACAAATATTAATAAAACTAAAATAATGCCTACACGAAGTTTTAGCCATAAATTATTCTTATTGTATTTATCATATTTGGGCCATAAGCCCATTGTTTCCAGACTTAAGCGATGTATTTTAACTGCCCATTCAAAATCTGTGAATTTTGTTATAAAAGTGACAATAGATAAACATAAAAATAAATGTAATAAAGATAGATTAATAGATTTTATAATAAAATTGTAGTAATTTATTTATTTGGTACGTAGATTGTGGAAAATAAGAAAAAAACATTATAGTAGAACTGCATTATGGTAGTATTGTTTTCTCTTATACCTCTGTAACCTGAAGATTCTACAATATGCATGTTCAAAACTAATGTGAAAAGTTGGTCTCGCGTTTTCTCCCATAATGTGAAGTGATATTCGTTTTATATCAAAAATTCGATTTCCTCGTTAAACGCGGTATGAAATATTAAACACGCTATCCCCACTTGAATACAGCTGTTGGCATCGTAAGAAAAAACTTTACAAACATAAGTACTTACAGTCACAATTTTATCGTCATAAAAACCGTTTATATATAGTACAATAAGACAAGAGATGAAAAATATTATATTGTAGTACATCATTTTTTTTTTAACAAGTGTTTTTCACATCTTCCATAGTTTTAATGTATTCGCATTTTCTTCAAAATGGTGAATAATGCAATTTAATGGACTTCTGTATATCAAGCGAGCGAACAGAAACTTCAAATTCAAAAGAGAAGATATAATTTAGAGGAAATATGGCGCACTTAAAGAAATGTTGAATATTTTTAATAAAAAATGTTTCAAATGTAATAAAATAAAGGGTAAAATTGAAGTTGAACCTTATCTGTTAGTATTTTAGAAATTTGTGTATTATACAAATATTTATCGCTTACAATTCCTAAATTATTAATGTTTTGACAAGTATAAAAATAGAATCTTATATTAATGACAGTTTCTAAAAATCCAGCAAAATTTTCATAATGTGAATGTACCACATGTTTAGCGTTTTATTCCATGTGACAGTCCAATCCAAATTCTTTTTGAGAATTGGATCAAGCGAAACTCTTCAGTTATCAACATAGATGCAGTTAACTTATTTAATACTGAATGATAACTGAGCAAGACTATGCATACACTGAGAGAAAATGTCGAAGTATTGAGAACCAAATATTTCTTATAACGTTTTCTTCGATATTTATTTGTTATAAAAAATTTATTTGTGAAAACGAAATATACGTTTCTAAGAAATGCATTTCATTTTTCTTATTAATTGGTTTATTTCTTAGGAATAAAATTTTATTATTAAAAATAATAAAATATACACTATTTTCCATAAAAAAGATTTTAATTATTTTTCTCTAATAAATGGTTTATTAAAATAGAGCAAATTAAATATTTTATTTCCAGTAAATAAATTATTTATTTTTATGCACACTGTCTCTTTAAATAAGGTATATTTTACAGAAATATATTTCAGAAGTATGTTTCACAGAATACTTCACCGAAATGTATATTTCGTTTTTACAAATAATTTTTTTATAACAAATAAATATCAAAGAAAACGTTACAAAAAGTATTTGGTTTTCAATACTTCGACATTTTTCTCTCAGTGTATCTTTATCAAATAAACTCTTTCAAACTCTGAATAAAATTCTATTAATTTCTTATTAGTTATCCACGTAATGTTATAATATATTTAATATATATTAATGAGAATACATTAATGCTGAACAATAACTGGATATGTATGTAGAAAAACTGAATACATTTCTATCAAGGTACATCTACACCAAAAATATTTTTTAAGTTAAAAGAATTAAACCTTGAAGTTGTACTTTAGTTACACAGTCAAATTAAAATGAATAAAAATCGAGTCCGTCACTTTAAAGTATTTCTGTGATAAACAATCGAAATATTGCATTATAAAATACTTCATTTACCCAAAATGTAAATATAATAAACAGCAAAAAATTTTATTTTTCCTAAAACAGTTTTTAATGCATTATATGTAATAAATGTCAATTCCTAATTATTCAATCGTATGTCTGTACATTTATTTCTCTTTAAGAAGTAAATATTAATATATTATTTAGCTCTTAAACATTTTGTCAATAAAAAACATTATACGTCAAATGTTATATATTTAGATTTTTCCAACCTAAAAATAATTACACATATTAATTTCTACTGCAACAATTGTTAATGCAATAAGTAATAATAAATTTATAATTATGTAACTGTACGTACGTTTGTTTTGTTGTGGTAAATAAATTAATATATTTTCCTTCTTAACTACGTTTTGTCAATAAAAACGATATATATCCGGTCGATGTTTTTAATATCTAAAAATAATTACATTTTTGTTTTAGATATTACAATTACAAATAAAAAACAGTTTTCATAAAACAAATTACTTTCATTTTCTTAAAAGAAGCAACATTAAATAAACAATTAAAGTAAGTCTTACGCTGCAAAAAGTAGCCATTGTTAATGGAAAAATTTTTCCTGCAGTAATGAAAAGAGGATGGCGCATTCGTATCATTAATAAAATAAGACTTCTGGCCTTTCTTGATTTCAATTTATACCATTTCAGATCGCATACAGTACTATATACTGCATTGCACTTAATACATATTCAAAAACTTTTTAATACATATACAAGAATTTATTAACACACATGTTTTTTCCACAAAAATTATTTTCAAATATAAATACACAGAAAAAATTCTGCTCTAAGAATTAAGATGTTAAATAGAGCACGAAGAGGACCAAGAAGAATTATAAAAATTTTTATTAAGTGTTTCATAAAGTTACTATTTACACGACTTATGGTATATTTTCTAAAATTTCTTCTTATGGTCCATATCGTTCTATAATAATTTTTCTATAAAATTTTCTCCGTGTGTGTAAAGATTATTTATAATATAATTTCTTATTTTTAATTAGAGAAATAATAATTAGTTTTTTTATAAATTCGCATTTTAGGTAATGTCAATTAAAATTGTTTTTTACTAAATATACATAAGTGTGTAACATAACATGTGTTTAATAATTTTTTTTAGCAGTATGATATTTAAAATATATAATAAAAAATGACTGTAATGAATTCTGAAAACACTTTATTAGTCTTCCATAATGAACTATTAAACAAAATTATTTAATTATTTATATATAAGATATAAATTAGTTAAAATTTATAGTATCATTATGTGTATACTTTTTTAAAAATACAAATACAATACAGTAAATAAATACATAAATATAATTTACCTGCTGTTACTTACTTGTTCAGTTATAAGTTCCCCCGCAGCACAATACAAAAAAGTATTCATTAATAACGTAAAGAGCACAATTATTGAAAAGTAGATTTTTGTGATAATAATCTTATCCATTTCTCTCTCTATAAGAAACTAAAACCCACAAGAAAATAAAGATATTGTGGATATGCGATGTGGATATTAAAATACGTTTTTACATATTTGTTTTACTTATAATTCTTACAATAGTAAACAGAAACCCACTTAAGCAAAATACAATGACAAAGTGAAGTACCATTATTAACATCATTAAAGAATACGTATTTTCAATTTTATCAATAAATCTACAAAAAATACAAATATTTAAGAAAATTATTTCATTAAATTTAGTAAAACCAATACACATTCTGGTAGAAATTTCATGTATTTTTTAGCACTTGCTGAACATATTGTATTACTTCTTTCCATTAATTGAGAAACAAAACTACTTAGGATTCCAATCAAGATGTAACATATACATTTACGCAAAACTTTCTTACTAAATTTGCTTACTGAAAAAAAACAGATCAATAATTGGACTATTTAAGTGATTAATAAGCAAATATAAAAAGCTGTCTATTAATACTAAATGATAACTGGGCAAGTAACTATGCATATTTTTACTAAGTAAACTGTTTTAGCTTCTAATAAAATTCTATTAAGTTTTTGTCTATTATTTACGTAATATTATTACAATTAATAAGATTAATAAACAGTAACTCGATGTGCGTCTAAAAAGAGTAAAAATATTTTTATCATAATATGTTTGCATTCAGAAAAAGTTCAAAAAATTGAAAGAAGTAAACCATGATAGAATCCTAAATAATTTTATCAAACAATTTGATTACACAAACTGTAATCAGGCCAAAATAAGTAAAAATAAAATCAAATAAATGATATGACATAATAAATTGTAAATACCAAAAAATTCAATGATTAGTAAAAATTGAAATATAGTTGAATGTGCAACATTAGACAAATATTTAATTACTGTGATGTTAATTTATTTATATTATTTATACTATATGTATAATATATGTATACATATAGTATTCAAAAAATAGTTATATATTATATGTATGTATATACATGGAAAAAATTTGCCATTTATAAAAAAGGCATGAAATCGATAATCGAGTTTATCAAAATGTTGCTACCGCTTTTCCACAGCGCTGTTTATCTCTCTTACTATGTTAATTATGTGAGTAACTGTTATTGCAAACGTAAGATCATTGCACATTTCTATAATCGTTACCCTAAGAAACAATGCAATTGATCGAAATTACGATTAAGGAAATATACATGCAATGACCTTTAGCAAATGATAAATTGTTCTAGTTAAAATGCGGTGAGTTTTTGCGATGTTACGCTTATTTAAAATTATGCAAAGTTTTGTCATAAGTTTATACAATAATTTTATTGATAAGTGCATATCAAGAGATAAAAGATATAATAATGTCGATTCTATATTATTTGTTATATTTCTTTAGTTGAGCATTTTTTAAATGATATTTATCATTGTTACGTTACATGTTAATTAGAATTAGAACAAAAATTAAAAAATTACAAATGTATTACTTAGTAGTATATAATGTAAAATTTGTGTAATTATACACTTCTTGTAAAAAATAATAGAAAACATGAAATATTATTATTGTGACATACTGTATTATTTAATTTCACAATTAAAATTATTATTTGTTTTGAATAAAAAAATTTAACATTGAAATTTAAAGTATTTGCAAGAAATTTGTTTAGTAGAGGAAAAGGTGATAATATGGCCAGTGCGTATAAATATGGCTACTCATATTATCTCCGTTATTAACTGACGAATTCTAATAATCATTTGTGGTATCATTTGTTTAATTAGCTTGATGTTATATAGTGACGCTAATATGACGAAGCGCAACAATCAACATTTGTTATATGACATTTTTACATTCAAGAATCTCGAAAATTTTTTAAGCTACATTTAAACATTTAATTACACATATACTTCCTCATTCTTTTTAAACTTAAACGCATTATCACTCAAATGTATATACACTTGAGTATTTAACTTTTTATTTGGCTGTACATATCTCGAGTTATATAAAATTAAATAGTAATATAGGATTTTGTTAATATCTAAGCGTGTTGGTAATATGGTCATTTTCGAGATCTCAATATCGAGATAATTCATCATTAAATTGATTGTCGCTGTGGTATTAATCATTTACGTGACAGTATACATATCGAGTATGTCTTGTGACAAAAGGAAGAGGTTATGTGTAAAAGTATGTATTGTGCAATATTTTATTTTTTTCTGTAATTATAGCACAATATATTTTGCATTCTACTTAACGTTTGTAACGCTCGCGAGCATTCTTGTTGTTCGTCAAATATTTAACAATTCGTTCTTTCAATTTAAAGATTATTTTTATTTTTATTTAATTCCCGTTAATCATAAATGAAAAAAATTATTTGTTTTAATATAACAATTTATTTTACATAAACATATAATTTTCTAACAAAATATTATTTTTTTAAACAAAACCAATTTTTTACATCTTTTTTTCTCGTGGCTATATTACTCTCCCTGTTTCTCTTCGACCTATTATGCATTGTCGCTACATTTTTGTAAATAATACATATAATATAGTGAATATTTCATAATTTTGAATTAAAAATCTAATGAACAACACTTTTATGAATATAATTGTAAAGTTTTGATTAAAAATATGAATTATTAATAAAGTTATTGTACAAAATGTACAATAAATGGTTAGCTATATTACTATCTTCTCCTCTATTATAAAACTTATTTTGTGATATATTTTGTGTACTTTGTTATTATAATAAAAATTTATACCTGATTATACGTAAATGTGACATTACGATGTCATTTAAAGTTTTGTTGAAATTATTGCATGAGATTAAATTAACTAATTGGCATCTAAAGTTTTCCAATTGGCCACAAATATGAAGAACCATTAATACTAAAAGTGCGTCTACAGACATATAAATAGTAATTGCAAACAGCATTGATATTGTTTGAATAAAAAATGTCAATTCAAATTGTGGGCTTTTATTCACGTCATAAAAATGGTATGCAAATAATGGTAAAAACTTGCGTCGATCCGTGAAATTCATTGCTAATACTGTTTGTATGCCAAAAGAAGAGGAAATGGTCCATAAAAGAAGCACCATTACTGTAATAATGTATCCAATGATCATGATTAATCTAGCAGTTTGTGCTCGTTTTATCATTATGGCTCTTTCTGTATTCAGTTTGAAAACCATCCAATCTTCCACCATCATATTTATGATCGACAAAAAAACTTGAAAATATAAATAAAACTATATTGTTAATGTTCTAAAATTTTGAAACATTTAATGTTATATCTGATGCATTTGTGTTATATGCATAAGTATGTAAATTATTATTTATTGATATTTTATTTAACCCTAGCTCATCACATACATTTTAATGTCTCTAATTTACTACATGCCCGTTCATGGAACCGCTCAACTTGTCGCTTTGTTATTTTCACTTTTATTAATATTTTTATGCTTGTGCAATATGAGAATTGCAAATGACACAGTTTAAGTAAGATAAAGCACAAAATATACAAAAAATATAAAAATTTGAACACCAAAAAAACATTAAGATCGAAGTATTACGAGCCAGGATTAAATATTTATTAAATTTTCTAAAAAAGAACAAAAAAGTTAATTTATTCTGCCGTGCATACACCAATAAATAATTGCTAATTTTTGATTTTATAATTTATAATGTTTTGTAATAATATAATAAATTATCACAAGATAATTTAATGGCATAGAATATAATAATAAATATTTTGCCTTAAAGGGCCTTCCTAGTGTAACGGTTGAAAAAATAAGAATTTTTAGAAGAATTTTTTATAAGAAAACTATACAGTGTATCAAAGTGAAAATTTTTGACATCTTTAAACAATGCACAATGTTTTAAAATTCTTTTAGAATTTTTTCATGTTAAAATATTCAAATATGTGGCATTGGTGCAGCGCTCTCTCAACCCATATAATAAGAAAGTAGTCTCACTGTTATGTGACTGACATCATAAATTCTGTCACAATCTATAGAAACAAAAATGTGAATAAATTCTCAATTTATATGCTTATGGTTATCCTTCGAATTTAAAAATCGACAAATATAACGAAATGACAAAATGACGATTGTTTGAAAAAATGAGTCAATTTATCACTAAAAAACCTTTTTTAATCAAAAGAATTACTTATGCAATTTTCGATTTAATTTTAACTCCAACGAAAATGACATATGTTAGCGACAATTTGATAAAATTTTATCAAAATTAGTTGGTTCTTGAAATATTATGTTAGCCAGTTAGAAACTGGTTCTTGAAATATCATGTTAGCCAATTAGAAAAATATAATTTTGAAAAAAATGCGTTTAAATATCGACTCTTGAATAACTCTATATTATACACTTTATATCCGTGAGATAGATACTCTATTTTCTCGTATTGAAAAAGTTGTTCTATAAATTAAGTATAACAAGCGCCAAAAACACTATAAGTTACCAACCTAATCGGTCACTATAACCAAATAAAGGTCCACATTGAGTCTCAAAATTATGAGTAAAGGTCCACCTATTGTGTAAACTGTAAGCACTCGATTTTTTACCTGTACAACCTAATCATTACAAGGCTTATATCTCAGCCAATTGTTCGAATTCATCTAAATCCATTTAGAACTATATTCTAGACTCTAGAATCTAAAGGTTCTGAACTATCTTGGCAAAAAAACGATTTTTTTTTTCAAAATGTTACACTATGAAAGCCCCCTAAATAATTCTACCTGTTTGTTTCCATAGCATAATAATGTATTTCACTGATGTTATTAGCAAAGGTATCGCAATACGTAAATTTTCTATCACCAGTACCATATTGCCCCAAACTTGTACAATCGCATGTATCATTGGAACATTAGTAATAAATATTAATAAAATTAAAATAATGCCTACACGAAGTTTCAGCCATAAATTATTCTCATTGTATTTATCATATTTAGGCCATAAGCCCATTGTTTCCAGACCTAAACGATGTATTTCAACTGCCCACTCAAAATCTGATAAATTTATTATAAAAATTGCGATAAATATAAATATAATAAACATTAATAGATTTTATAGCTAAATTATAATAATTCAGTTATTTAATATGCAGATTGCGCGAAATAAGAGGAAAACGTATATAGTATTACTATATTACGGTAGTATTTTATCACCTCTATAACCTGAAGATTCTACAATATCCATGTTTAAAACTAATGTGAAGAGTTGTTTTTTCTCTCATAATGTGAAGTGATATTCACCTTCCATCGAAAATTTAACATCTCCGTCAAACGCGGTATTAAATATTGAAAACGCTATCCCCTCTATAATTGATTACAGCTGTTGGCATCGTAAGAAAAAACTTTGCAAGCATAACAGCCATAACTTTATAATCATAAAAACCGTTTATAAATAGTCTAATAAGACAAGAGATGAAAAATATTGCACCGCAGTATATCAAGTTTGTTGAACAATTTTTTTAATATCTTCTATAGATTCATTGTATCCGCATTTTCTTTGAAATGATAAATAATACAATTGCACATTTAATGGATTTCTGTATATCAAGCGGGAGAAGAGAAACTTTATAGTCAAAGGAGAAGGTGATATAATATCGTTGTACATAATTTTCAAAATTCTTAAATTGAGTGTACCCATTATTGTGTTAGTGAATTCAACTTTACATCAAGCATATTACAATTTCTATTTCACAAATATTTATTGCTTACAAAATTCCTGAATTATTAATGTTATAAAAATGCAATTTTATATTTATGACGGTTTCTAAAAGATTAACCAAATTTTTGCGATATAAATTTAAATAATCGACATGTCTAGCGTGTTCTTCAATAAAGTAGTCAGCCAATCTAAATTCTTTCTGAAAGTTAAATCGAGTAAAACAATTACGTCAAAATAGAAATAGTTAATTTACTTAAATAAGTTTAATTATTGTAAATTTAATTAAATCTTTCTCTCTTTCTCTTAATTTAATGGATCACAATTAATTAAATTAAATTAATTAGTAATCTTTAAAATAGAATTCTTATCAATAAATAAATGTTTTATATACATATCAATAAATTTGTTAGCAAATACAATAGCTTAATTTTTTTACATTTTTATATGGTCATTTTACCAAAATTCTGAGGGATAGATAGTCACACTTAGTAGTTATAAAAAAGTAGAAAAGAAAGCGAAAGATGTAATTACACATCAACAATTTACATTCTTCAACGTTGCCTAACGTTAATTATAATAATTCAATTGTAATTTATTCGACATTGTGATCGTTTTAACGGACATATGAAAAACTTTGCAATCAAAAGTAAAAACGTGATGTAATATTCATAATATTATTGTGATAGCCATATTTCACAATTTAAGAAAACAGTCATAAAATCTGTTCAGTGTGTCAACATTGGAACAGATGATAAAATTTTTGTAATTACATCAATGCAAATTTATCTTATAATGTTAATTTGTTGTAAAACATAATGAATGTAAAACCATCACAAAATATATATAATTAAAAAATTTTTCAAATTGTGAACTACAATTTTTTTATACTTAAACACAAATATCCATCAATTGTTTTTGCAATAGGCAAAAATATTGTCACCTTACAAAATACTTAATATAATTTATAATAAATGACAAGCATCATAATAAACAAAAGAAAATTGTATTTCTACTACATTTATTGTTAATGACATTGGCATCTATTCCAAACTATTTAAATGTATGTGTATTTATTTCTGCGTGATAAATATATCATCTCGCTCTTTAACTATGTTTCGCTAATAAAAACGATATATATCCAGTTGATGTTTTTAACACCTAAAAATAATTACATCTGTATTTACAAATATCATGAACAAATAAAAAAAGAGTTTCTATTAAAATTCCGTTTTTTTTTAAAGAAGCAAGATTAAAACATTAAGATAAGCAATCTTACGCTGCAAAAAGTAACCATTGTTAATGGAATAATTTTTCCTGCAGTAATGCAAAAAGGATGACGTGCTCGTATCATTAATAAAATAATATTTTTTGCGTTTCTTGATTCCAATTTGTACCATTCAAGATTGCACATTGCTTGATATACTGCATTACACTTAATGAATATACATACAAAAACATATTAGTACATATGTTACACAAAGATTATTTTCAAAAATTAATGTGTAAGAATTAATTAAGATATAATTTTTTTTTAACTAGTAGAAAAATTATAATGAACTTTTTTATTTGTGTAAATTCAAATTTTATATAATGTTGATTGGAATAATTTTTATAAGTTAAATATACACAAATGTGTCACATAATAATCACAGTTTTGCTGAGTGTAATGTAATACTAAATATTTAATACAAAATAACTCTATTTAGAAATGTAAAAAAATACATTAGATTTCCAAAATATATTAATGAATAAAAATTATTTTCTATAAAATAAAAATAGTTTAAATGTATGTTATAATTATTTATTATACTTATACGTTATAATTATAAATGTAATTACTCTTACTTACTTGCTCTGTTATAAGTTCTCCTGTACCACAATATAAAAAAGTATTCGTTAATAAGGCACTAAATACAGCTATCGAATGGAAGATTTGTGTAATAATAATTTCATCCATTTTTCTGTCAGTAAGAAACTAGAACCCATAAATTATAAAGAAATAAACAAGTTATAAATATACAGTAAAGTTTTCACACATTTACTTTACTAAATCTTACAATAGTAAACAAAAATCCACTTAGGCAAAATACAATAACAAAGTGAAGTATCATTATCAACATCATTAAAGAATATGTATTTTCAATTTTATCGGCAAATCTGTAAAAGTACAAATGTTTAAGCAAATTATCACTTTGAAACTAGTAAAACGATACGTATCTAAATTTAGTAACATAAGAGAGAAAATCAAAATTATAATAATAAAAATTAAGTCAAGTAAATAACATGACGTAGTAAATTGTAGACTAAAAATGTAGTCAACTGATAAAATGTAATTGAAAATATAATATTAGACAATTACTCAATTATGTTCAAGTTACAATAATTTGCAATTAAAAAGTGTAGCATTTATTATGCTATGTTTATCTTAACTGTTTCTTCAGTGCAGAAATTTAATATTTTGATTAAAAATTTTTTATATATAGTTTAAGACAAATATTAAGTTGTAATTACATATGCAATTAAATAATATATCACACATTAATAGAGGAAAGGTACCGCATTTAGAACTCTATTTTTGGAATATACTTTTTAATAGTTAAAAAACAAGTATAAAGATATGAATATAAATTAGAAAGTGTCTTCTATTAAATAATATGATAGTTTTTGTAATACTATTTAATATTTTTTTCAATAATTAATGTTTTTGTTATGTGAGCGTCGAAAGTGATCCTTTTCATGTAGAAATTCGTTTTTTTGTATAGGAAATCGTCGATTCCTTACGGGACAGTTTTCTCGCACAAGTAACTCATTATTACACCGTTTTTATTCTTCCAATAGATGGTCTAAATCGTGCAAAAATATTTTCTGTACGACTATTTCTGCACATTTTTCATACTTTTGCCTTCGTTACCACTATTAGTATCGTACCACGTAATATTATCTCGCGATACGCATATAGCAATCTCATTTAGAATTACGCTTTGTTGCTTTCACGAATTTAACCTTGGCTAATCTGTCATGAGGACCTAAGGCACTCAAGGAACACTTCACAGGTAACAAAAAATATAGTGTGCAACACGTACACTTGTGAAAAATAATCAATTTTCCGTACACATATAATGTACCAATATTGCTAACCGTTTGTTTTTTAATTTTCTCAATTGATTATACGTGTATGTTGCTGAATTCGTAATGTGTTTTATTCCGAAATTAGCAAATGTATACCAACTATATAACAATACATGCAATGCATTATTTTGTTCAAAATGCAACTTGGTTATTTGGGATTATGTTGCACATCTGAAAGTTAATTTGTAAGAAATTTTATGTTTTACCTTTATTAATACATAACAATTACAAATTAATATTTATACTTTTCATAAATATCTAACTAGAAATTTAATAAATAACATTGAATTGGCAATACTCCTTATTCTTGATGTTTTTATACGTATATGTATATACATATTTGTATATATTTTTATATTAATACATTATATGTTAATAAAAATGAAATAAAACTTATATATTTTTTTATATATTAATAAAAATAAAACGAAACATATGACAAACTTAATTTCAGAAATCCAAATATAACATAATGATATATACGTGTGTGTGTGTGTGTGTGTGTGTGTGTGTGTGTGTGTGTGTGTGTGTGTGTGTGTGTGTGTGTGTGTGTGTGTACACATATAATGTAAAATGTGAATGTGATATATTATTACTATACGATATATTTATAGTTGCACATGTATTAAAATGTTTGTCTTAAACTGTTTATGAGAAAATTCAAATTCAAAATCTTTGTAAAAAAACATTTGTTTAATAATACTGTAAAACTTATTTTGTATTATTTTGTATTATGCTTTAATGTTCTAGTCAAAATTTATACCTGGTTATACGCAAATGTGACGTTATGACGTTACTTAAAGTTTTGTTGAAATTCTTGCTTGAGATCAAATTAAATAATCGGTATCTGAAATTTTCTAACTGTCCACACATGTGAAGAACTGTTAATATTAAAAAAATATCTATAGACATATAAATAATAGTAGCAAATAGCACCGATATGCTTTGAATAAAAAATGTCAATTCAAATTGCGGACTTCTATCTGTATTATAGAAGTGACTGGTGAACAGCGGTAACTTGCGTTTCGTGAGATTCGCTCCTGAAATTAGTTGTATGCCAAAAGTAGGGGGAATGATAGTTGACAAAACCGCTATTAATATAAATACGTATCCAATGATCATGATTAATCGAGCAGTTCGTGCACGTTTTATCATCATAGATCTCTCGATATTAGACTTGAACTCCATCCAATCTTCCGCCATCATATTTACAATCGACGTGAGAACTTGGAAATATACATAAAACTGTATTTAATATTATAAAATTTAGAACTATATATGTGTATTGCGATATCAGAGACATATGCATTACATAAATATTATATGTATAAGTAAATTATTTATAAATTATTTTAATATTTATTAAACTCTTGAATCACAAAGAGAAAATTACGCGTACATATACGTTTCATAATTAATTTTTATATATAATGTATGCAAATAAATAATTACTAGCTTCTTTATAACTTGTAACATTTTTTATAGTATAGTAAATAATAAATTTTGTAATTATAAGTATCACAAGATTTAACAAAATAACAGAATATAATAATTAATATTTTGTTTTAATTATAGATATACCTGTTCGTTTCCATAACATAATAATGTATTTTATAGATGCCATTAGTAGAGGTAATGCAAAACGTACATGGCCTATTACCAGTATCATATTGCCCCAAACTTGTGTAACCGCATGTACCGATGGAATATTGTTAACAAATATTAATAAAATTAAAACAATGCTTATACGAAATTTTGACCATAAATTATTCGCATCAAATTTGTCGTACTTAGGCCATAAGCCAATTATTTCCAAACCTAAGCGATGTATTTCTATTGCCCATACGAAATCTGACAATTTATTAAACAAAAAACGCGATAATGTGATTAAGAAAGTACTATGTATTAGTAAATTTTAGAAGATAACAAAATTATAGAAAAAAAAAATTATTTGATTGACATATAGATAACACAAGATAAAAAGCAAAACTACGATATAGTGTTATTGTATTACCTCTGTAACCGGAAGATTCCGTAACATCCATATTGTAAATTGATGTAAAGAGTTGTCTTGCTCTTCCCCTCATACTGTGAATTGATATTAACACAGTGATGTTTCTTCCATTGAAAACTCCATCCTCGTAAAACATGGCATTAAATATTGAAAACACTATCCCCAACTGATGAGTTATTGGCATCGTAAGAAAAAACTTTACAAGCATGTATAGCTTTACAGTCACAAAAATTATTTATATATAGTCCAATAATACGAGAGATGGAAAATTTTACATCGCATGTATATCATAAGTTTTCCAAACAAATTTTTTTAAACATCTTCTATAGCTCTATTATATTCGTTTTATCTTCAAATTTAATTTTATATTCTGCATGTTATGCACGATAACATTCAGTCAAAAGAGAAGATAATATGATATTGTTGTACGTAATTTTAAAAACTTTCTTTTAAAGCATATCCATAACTGTTTAACAAACGTGAGTGATTACAATATTATTAAACATACTGGAATATGTATTTCACAAATATTTATTGCTCATACATTTTTTATGATAAATTAACACGTTTTGAAAAATATAAAAATGCAATTTATACTTGTAACAGCTTTCAAAAGTACAGCAAAATTTTTATAATATGACTTTGCAATTGGAATAATATGATCAAGATATAATTAAACAACATTACAGTAATTTATTTATTCAAAACGTAGATTAAGTATAATAAAAGAAAAACTATGGTGTTAACGTGTACCTGTGTAACCTGAAGATTCTATAACGTCCATTTCTTCAATATTCATGTTCAAAACTAATGATAGGTCTCCTTCTCTCATAATATGAAGCAATATTCGCGCACCATGAAAACTCGACACCCTCGTCGAATGCAGCATTAAATATTGAAAATGCTATCTCCAATTAATTACAAATGTTAGCGTTGTAAAGAGAAACATATGTAAGGAGAAACATAATTTTACATTTATAAAAAACTGTTGTAATCTAATTTGTAATCTAATAAGACAAAAGGCGGAAAATATTACATCGCAGTAAATTTGCCAAACAAGTTTTTTTAATACCTTCTATAGCTTTTTTATATTCGCGTTTTCTTCGAAATAATATAATTGCATTTTTAATGGATTTCTGTACATCAAGCACACGTGAACTGCACACTGCTTTTGCATACCTATTATTGTGATAAACATAAGCGAATGCAGTATTACATTTTTTAATGATATTGCAATATGTATTTCACAAATATTTATAAATTATGTGTCTTTTTTTATAAATTATTAATATTTGCAAAATTGCAAAAATGCAACTTTATATTTGCAATAATTTTTAAGAGTCTAACAAAATTTTTTAAATAAAATAATTGACGTGTTTGGCATTTCTGTTTTTTGATCAGGCAAATAATTAATTTTATTTTTTCCTTAAAATTAGATTAAGTAAAAAAAAATTCTATACTTCATAATGTAAATGCATTTACATTATAAAGTATAGAATTCGTATAGCAATTCGGTAAAACATAGGTAACATGAAATTAATAAAATAGGTATAGTTATTATTAGGTATAGTTTCATTAAAAAATATTAGAAAGAATTTTGAATTAAAAACTTTTTTTAATATAGTGTACAAAAGGCTTCTCTCTCTCTCTCTCTCTCTCTCTCTCTCTCTCTCTCTCTCTCTCTCTCTCTCTCTCTCTCTCTCTCTCTCTCTCTCTCTCTCTCTCTCTCGCACTCTCGCTCTCTCGAACAGTTTTTATGACAGTGAAAATACTACCATATTAAAATAATTAGTAATATAATTTACATATAACATACAATCTACAAGCATAAACACCAAACAAAAATTTTAGTTTTATTGTAGCAACTAATTGTAAGTTACTCGTAATTATTTAACTGCAAACATTTCCATTTTTTCATGAATATTTCGATAATAATTATTCATATATTATAATTATTAACCATGTTTTGTTAATAAAAACGATATGTAACCAGATGATGTCTTTAATATCTAAAAATAATTATTTTTATTTTAATATAATAAAAAATTAAATTTTTTACAAGAATTATGTTAGAAGGAAGACTAACATGCTTTAAAGAACAAGTTTTATATTGGCACTTATATACATATGTTGTAGTGATCAAAACACTGAATGCTCATAACAGTTTTATATCTATAAATATCTTTTAACATGTTTTTATAATTATGTAAATGTAATATTTTATTCATATTTTATAATTTATATTATCTATAGTAAAATATAATTCTTATTTTAAATATTTTTTAATAGAGGAAAATTGCCTAAACTAAAATAATTTTCGTAAATAAGCCCTTCTTATTTTTCATAAATTGAACGTTGTACAGATAAAAACATAAAAAAATATTTATTTGCAGAAATTAAAGAAATAAGTTCATACATTTATTTCTTTGTATTATTTATTAAAAATCTTCAAGAATAAAATTCACACGATTTGTTTGCAAATTATGTAGTTTAAACGAATAAGTGTATTATTAATAATATTAGAGAAAATAAATGGTTATGAACTAGATATGGAATTATAGAATTTACGATATTTTGTATGCTCTGTGTTCAAGCTTGTTAACACTTTTTTTACATTTTATTGTTTTAATTTAGGCTTCACAGAAGTTTCGTTAACGCTTTTATTACTCTTCCTTTACATTCGACTTATGCTCCGATTTGTATTTTGACTAGGGCAGCTATAAGTTGAACCAAATGAGTTAGTAATATCACAAAATTAAATTGATAATAATAATGATGTTAACAAGCGCCTGTTTTCCTATTGTCCCCAAATACTATAAATAATTCTGTTGTGAAAAAAAAGTGGCTAAGATACTCGCCTTAGAAAGTCGGGAGATCTTAAGTTCGATCTCTGGCTGAGATATTATTTTTTACTACTAATCTTGTTCATCTTATAACTGTATTTTAAAAACCGAAAATTATATTCAGCGCACAGTTCAGTAAACTTTGAAAGATATATAAAATCACGCAAATAAATATCATCACTAAGCTCCTATAATAGAGTAAGGTATATTCTATTAGTTATTTTCACATGTTTAGTTTATATATTTTTATTTTATTTTTAGTTTCTGTTTACAAAATACTATTCAAAAACAAAGTAGAGTAGCTCAGTTATAACAATTTTCCTCTAATCACATAATCTAACGATGTAATATGTGCTTGCATTCTCCTCCAATAAATGCTACGTAATCCAACTTTTATAAAATATTTTTTTAAAGATTTTACGATTTAAATAATTATCACGGTTTAAAATAAATACAACGTCAATCAGTATTTTTAATTGTACAACATGCGTATATACATACTTTTCTTAATAAGTATTCACTAATTATAAGATAAATATTTATTAATTATAATATTGCTTGCAGCAATTAATTATATTGCTATTCTATTAGTAAATATAATTTTCTTTTAAAAAAATTACGCACACTTATAAATACAAAAACATGTGTAATTTTTTAAAATAAAATCTTATTCATTAACTGATCTTATTTATTTACATAAAAATAGATTTCAAATATTCTACATAAAAAACAAAATTAAAATATAAAGATTCTAATAATCTTACACTGCAAAATGTACCAAATGTTAGCGGAATAATCTTTCCCGCAGTGATTTGTAAAGGATGTTTAACTCGTAACATTAGTAAAGTAATATTTCTCGCCTTCCTGGATTTTAATTTGTACCACTCAAGATCACAAATAGCACGATATACTCCATTGCACTTAATAAATATATATTAAAATATATTAATATTTACATCATTTTAACAGATTTTAATTAACAAATATTAATAAGAATTTATTACAATTTTATTGATTTTTCATCTTTCGAGAAAAATTTAGAAATAATAAATTTAAATTTAACGAATTTGTATTTTACTCAGAATTGTTAGAAGAAATTTTTGTATTAACTATACATAAATGAGTAACAAAATAAATTTTCAATATTTAATCCTAATAAAGTAATATCGAATTCAATAATAAATAGCGAAATAATAATGACTAATAAAGATTTGTCAGTAATTTTAAATATATATTAACTCACAAAAATTGCACAAAACATATTTAAATTTATATCATACACACACGCGCGCGCGTAATTATTTTTCCTTATTTTGGCATACAAGTAATTGTACGCGCGCGTATGTGTGTGTGTGTGTGTGTGTGTGTGTTGAACGTACTTTAGGAAACTCACTTGCTCCTTTATAAGTTCTCCCGCAAAACAGTAGAGGAAAATATTAGCCAATATCATAATAAAAAAGATTATTGAGTAATATACTTGTGCAATAGTAGCCTTATTTATTTCTCTATCAATAAGTAACTGAAACGTATTAGTTAAAAGAAAATGAAGTATAGATTTATTAAAGTATTTTCATACATTTGTTTTACTTACAATGGTAAATAAAAAACCGGTTAGACAAAATACAATGCCAAAGTAGAGTACCATTATTAACATCATTGCACAATACATATTTTCAATTTTGTCAGTAAATCTATAAAGCAATAAAAGAAATAAGGAATAAAAATGTTGAAAATATTGGGTGCAATCACACAATAAACGTTTTAAAACATTCTTTAATTTGTCAATTCATAAAATTTTATGATCTAATTATTTAATTAAATGCTTTAAACTATTGTAATGCCAAACAAATCACATCTCTTATTACATTAAACAATGAAATTTCTACAAATATTTAACAATATATATAATTATATAATATATAAATTAAACATAAACATATTGTTTAATATAATATCTACATTTTTAGCTGCGTACTTAAAATAAAAATACACAAATATTTGCAATGATTGTATTATATTTGTACGTAATACACAATACACATAAGTAGATAGATCGTGAATAAAACGTTAAATCGAGAAAAACTTTTATCATTTTTCAATTATCGTAATAATTAGTAAAAAAATAATTATAAAAGATTTTTATAAAAAGTTTACAATAGGTGTAGATTTGTGCAATATCTTACTTAATTGCATACATATTAAAATAAATACTTGTGCTAAACTAAAAGTTTAACATTTTAAATTTAAAATATTGGTTTTAAAAAGTTTTGAGTGTTATTACCAAATTTATTTTGTAAAATATTTTATTGTTGCGATAAAAAACTCACACCTGATAAGACGTAAATGTGATGTTACGATGTCATTTAAAGCTTTGTTGAAATTTTTACACGATACCAAACTAACTAATCGACATCTAAAATTCTCTAACTGACCACAGATGTGAAGAATTATTAATAATAAAATAATATCTACAGATATATAAATAATAGTTGCAATAAAGACTGTTACTGCATGAATAAAATATGTCAATTCAAACTGCGGACTTTTATTTGTATTATAGAAATGATACGTCTCCAACGGTAACGGCTTCTCTTGCTCTGTCAAATTCGTTATATGTATTACTTGTATGCCAAAATAAGGAAAAATGATTACGCTGATCACCGCAATTGCACAGAAAAGGTATCCAATGGTTACGATCAATCGAGCAGTTTGTGCTTGTTTTATCATAACACTTTTTTCTACATTCGACTTAAATGCCATCCAATCTTCCGCCATCATATTCACAATCGACAAAAAAACTTGGAAACATAAACAAAACCATATTGTTAAAATATCTAAATATTTAACTATTTTTACAACTATATTATAATAAGAATTCCAATACATAGAGAAAGATCATCAATACTGATATACCATTTTATTATTAGATAATATTTGTTTAAAAAAAGCTAAAAATATAATTATGAAAACATAAATGTAAACATAAATAAAAATTGAAACTCTTTCTAATTTATATTGAAACAATAAGTCTGTATAACAGTTTTTCATATTTTATAATACATAATATTGATAATAATTACTAAATTCAGACACGGCCTTATAATTTTAAAAAGTTATTTATAAAATACATTATTAAACCTTAAATGATAAAACATACTTTTATATATTAAACACAAATTTCTAATAATAATAATAATAAATTAGAATTAAACATTTTAAATAGAATAAAATATTTTATAGTTAAAGCAACTTAAAAATTAAAAATAAATAATTTATTTAAAATTTATTTGAAATGCAATGTAAAAAGGAGAGTCACACGTGACTCGTTCACAATAACAAAAAAATTTATTTACATTTGTACAATAATTTTATAATAATTATTTCTTATAACGCGTTATGTTCCCAACTCATTACGAGAAAAATATTAAATATAAATAGAATATAAAAAACACAAAAAATTTACTTTTACTCATAATATGGTAGAACTTTATAGGTAATAAACTTGTACCGATAAGAATTATGTTACATAAATATTCATCATTAATTTAAAATAAAATGATGATTTATACAGAATGTCCGAAAACTTTCGAATATACATATATTTATATGTATGTATGTACATTTATATAACACATATATGTATTTTATTGTATAATATAGTTCAACAAAAAAATAAAATATAATAATTAAAATTTCACTTTAAATAATTTTACACATACCTTCTTGTTTCCATCGCATGATAATATATTTTAGTAGTACTGTTATCCAAGGTATTGTAATATGTAAAATATCTATTACAAGTACCATATCATTCCAAGCTTGCATAATTGCAAGTATCATCGGAACATTAGAGACAAGTATTAATAAAATTAAAATAATTCCTGTATGAAGTTTTGACCATAAATTTTTCGTAGCAATTGTGTCATTTTTAGGCCATAAGCCTATAATTTCTAAACTTAACCGATGTATTTCAACTGCCCACATGAAATCTATAATTATGTATTATAAACATATTATATATATGTATATATATTGTTATATTAAATATTTTATTATATATTATTATATATTTATATATTATTATACAATGCAAGAGAATTTCTGGATAAAAAATTAAAAATTAAAATTAAATTAGAAAATTAATTGTAAATGAAAAATAATCTCTACAATGCAAAGTTACAATGACATGAAGAAATATAATTATAACAAAATTATATAAATTAAAAGTATAATTATTAAAAATATGTTTAATTAAATAAGATGTAATTATAGAGTATACATAATAAATAGAATACAAAATTATTACCTTTATAACCTGAAGATTTTATTATGTCCATGTCCAGAACTTTATCAATAAGAAAAAAGTCGTCTCGCTTTTGCTATCATGTATAGTAAAGTAATATCCTTGTATTCTTTTTATGTAAAAGTGAAAGGCCATTAGCCTCCTCGCACACATTAAATATTAAAAATGCTATCTCCAGTAAATTATCTCTACTGATATCACAAGAAAAAACTTTACAAGCGTATAATACGTTATAACAATTCTTACGCTTATCTAAAGACGAAAAATAAAAAATATTGTATAACAGTATCTTTCTTAAGTTTGACGAATATTCGTCTGAAAAATTTTTTGTGTTGTTTTATTATTTACGTGCTTATTTCGAAATATAAAATAGCATAATTTTTAAAGAGATTCTATATATTCTATGCTGGACATAAGAATTCAGAAATGCTAGTCATGCGAGTAAAATTCTCTATTGCACATCCTGAAATTATTAAGCAAAATTCGCTGCAAATTTAAGCGCTGATGTAGGCACTGATGATTTTTATGTTTGGTATTATGTTACTATAAATCATAAAATATAATAATGAGTGGAATATTAGAACAATAAGTGAATAATTCAAGAAATAAAAGCAAGTATATTTTTTAGTTAAGAAAATTTGGTGCTAATAAAAATTTTGTATCAATTATTAAATATATTTTTACACAGAAAAAAAATGTAATACAGCCAATAACATATGTGATTGCGGGCTGCCAACTACATAAAATACTCAATACAATAATATTTGCTATTAATGCAAGTACAATGTTGATACTGCAATAGCATATATTATTGTATTGAGTATATTTTTAATTGGCAGCCCGCAATAACATATCTTATTGAATATATTGCATTTTTTTTCAGTGTATATTCAACAGATTATGTGCTGTTGATATAATTTGCAAAACTTTAAGCACAAATCGTAAATTTAAGTTAGAAACAATATCTGAAACTAATTTGATTGTTAGATACATATACAATAATTACATTAATTGTAAGAATCCTCAAAAACTGTAAAGAGCTTATATATTTTTTACAATGTTTTTTTTACTTAAATTACAAAAGTTTTAATCAAATTAATTTGTTTTAAATAAATATTTAATTAGGTTTTTCACATAATATAGGTAATACAAATAAATTTCTTTAAATTAAATAACATTTTCTTTATTTTAATAAATAATCTTAATAATAATTCTCTCGGTGTACTTTTTCTATAACAATTGCTAAATACAATTGTTTAATAATTATTCATTGCAAAAACATCAATTTTTGTAAATAATAACTATTAAATCACAAATTGATTTTCAACCATGTTTCGTTAGTAAGAAAGATATATAGCCAGACGATGTCTTTAATATCTGAAAATAGAAAAAAACCAAGAAAGTAAAAAAATATATATTTTTTAATAATAGTATAGCATATTGCAATAATAGTATAGTTACAAAAATATAAATATTAACTCTAAAATATACACGAGTCATAGAAATCAGAATGTTGACATAAGTTTTAATATAAATGAATAAAATGTCAACATACATTAATTTGATACTGAAGAAATATGCTTCCAGAATTTGAATTGTTGTTAAAGTGTTGTTAACGTTTTTTTATGTTACTTTTTTACATAATATTTGTATTTCATATACCACATTTTTACATATTTTGAATTAAATTAATAGAACACTTGGGTGAACCATTTAAAAAACATGAAATATTTTAAGTTTAGTTAATAATCGTTTACTGTATATGCATAAATATTGTATAAGTTACGTTATATAAAACATCCTCTGCAAAAAATAAAAAAAAGTTTTAAATATTCTTACGCTGCAAAAAGTAGCCATTGTTAATGGAATAATCTTTCCTGCAGTGATACGTAGAGGATGATGAGTTCTTATCATTAATAGAATAAGACTTCTCGCCTTTCTTGATTCCAATTTATACCATTCAAGATCACATGTAGCACGATGTACTGCATCGCACTTGATAAAATGTATGCATAAAACATATTAATTAATGGCTGTTATTTTAATTAACACGAAAAATTTTCAATAAAAAACGTTAATGAGAATGTTTAAGATTTAAAGAGAATTCTCGGTGCCGGACGCTTTTTGAACGATCTCTTAATGATACACTTTAGAAAGACATGTTGATATATGCATATCTGTTCAAATTTGTTTTCGCCCATTCTTTTTGCGGTTATAATCAATTTTACTTCGTTAAAATTTTTATAAATAGCCCTAGTGTTCGGTATTAGATGCTGTCCGTCGTTAGGAGAATTCCCTCTAATTAAATTTAATTATTACAGAAAATTTTCTAAATTGTGTAAACTTGTTTAATTTTACATTTAAATTCACATTTTAGTTAACAAAGACAGAATTTGTTTTTTATATGTAAAATAAAAACAAATGTATAATAATATAAATTATTAAACAGTATGATAAGCAATTTGATAAGAAATAAAACATAATTACAACGAATAAAGACTTTATTTTTCGGAAATATAGAAGAGAAAGTCACATTATACTTTTGTACGGAAACATAATAGCTTTCTATAAAAAATCATACTTATAATATCATTGTTATTAGACGACAAATTTTAATAACTATTAGCCCAATTTCTTAGACGCTCTTTTTGAATATGTTGTGAAAATAATTATTAAAAAACAGACCTGTGTCCAAACTCAACTCGCGAGCCGAACACGAGATGAGACAGAGAATAAACAAAAAACGATAGACGTTTATATTAGAATGTCTGTGCTTTTGACGCTAGAGCGTTCGGCTTGCGAATTAAAAATCAGTTTGGACAAGGCTGTTATAAAATACAAAATAATATTATAAAAACTACCATGCTATTTATTATTACATTTTTTTATTTATGTTTTAAAAAATTTATTTTTAGCTTCTATTTAAAAGATATAGTCCAAAAGCAAAGTAATTCCAATATTGTCAACTTTCCTCTATTATAATTTTATTTTACATATATAACTTACTTGTTTCAGTATAAGCTCTCCAGCACTACAATAAACTAAGGTATTCATCAATAATATAGTAAAATGAATTATTGAAAAATATACTTGTGTAACAATAGCTTCATTTTTTCTCTCATTAAGTATCTAGAATATATAACTTATTAGAAAAGAAAAAAGTACGTATATAGTAAAACCTTTTGAAGTTTTTTGTTTTACTTACAATAGTAAATAAAAAACCGCTTAGACAAAATACTAGAGCAAAATAAAACAACAATATTAGCATCATTAAAGAGTATGCATTTTCAATATTATCGATAAATCTGAAAAAAATGAGTATTTAAAAAGTTAACATATTGAAACGTAAAAAGCTATACATATAAATACATATAATATAAATACATGTATGCATGTATTATTTATATATAATAAAAGGTTAAATATGTTAGATAAAATATTTTTAAAAATGAGACATGAAAAAAAAGTTTCATACAAAAGTTATGCACAATCTGAGAGAAGTGAAAATAAATACCTAGATAGCACAGAGAGTTAAAAAAAAACTCAATTGTATGTCACCAATCATGAATTCTTTTTGCATCTCAAAGAGAATTCATAATTGGACATACAATTGAGTTATTTTTGAACTCTCTGTGCTATCTGGGTAATGATGAAATTACAATTTTCAAAAAGTTTATTCTGTAAAAAAAATTATTTTTCAGTGATATTGCTAAAATTATTTCCTGCAAAATTACAAAATTTATACCTGATAAGTCGTAAATGCGATGCTATAATATTGTTTAAAGTATTGTTAAAATTCTTGCATGAGACCAAACGAATCAATCGATATCTAAAATTCTCTAACTGACCACAAATGTGAAGAATTATCAGTAATAAAAAAATATCAACTGTCATGTAAATGGTAATTGCTAATAAGAGTGTTATGGTCTGAAAAAAAAATGTCAACTCAAATTGTGGACTCTTATCTGTATCGTAGAAGGGATACGTATCCAGCAATAACGCCTTATTTCCATCTGTGAAATTCGTTACACGCATTACTTGAATGCCAAAATAAGTAGGAGTAACTACTGTAACAATTGCAGTTATGGCGATAACATATCCAACAATCATAATTAATCGACCCGTTCGTGCTCGTTTTATCATCACAGCTCTCTCTGAATCCAATTTGAATGTCATCCAATCTTCCGCCATCATATTTACAATCGACAAGAGAACTTGACAATTAATATAAAGAAAATCACTTACATATATACATATATATTATATTATATTTAATATTAGAAACTTCTTACAGAAATTTAATATTAGAATTAATAATTAATTACTTATTCAATATTAAATTTCTATAAGGGTAGAAAATACTTCCGATTTATTTATATAATACGATATATATTGTAATAAATTCTCGTATTAAAAAATCTCGTCTTTTTTTCAGTTTACAAATATTGGTATATATTAATTATATTAATAAATATTACATAAATATGTAAATCAATTTAAAACATATTTATAAAAAAAGACCCATAAAGTATAGTATGTAATTATTGTAAATATATCTATATAAATATTTATAAAATAACATATATAAACAATAAATGTGTATTAACAAACAAAAATTATTGACGTTTTGTATTCAAATAAAAATGTATATGTAATCATAATCAAATTGTAGTGAAATGATTAAATAAAAAATAACAGAAAAAATTATAGTATTAAATATTTAATTTAAAATACTTTTGATTATACCTGTTCGTTTCCATCGCACAATAATATATTTTAGAGGAACTACTAGTAAAGGAATTGCAATACGCAAAATATCTATTACAAGTATCATATCACCCCAAGCTTGCATAACCGCATATATCATCGGAACATTAGAAATAAATATTATTAAAGTTAAAATAATACATGGATGAAATTTTGACCAAAATTTCTTCATAGCAGCTGTGTCATTTTTAGGCCACAAACCCGTTATTTCCAAACCTAAACGATGTATTTCAACTGCCCATACGAAATCTAACAAGAAATTTCCACAAAATAATTATAAATGCATGAGGTAAGTTAAGGGAAAATGCCACACTTAAGCTTTTTTTTGAAATAACTTTATCATGTTATGGAATTTAACTATAAAACAAATATAATATTCTTTACACTTTGTTTCTTTATTTTTATTTTACAAAAATACATATTAAGAAAGATGCCAGTTTTGCAAGAATTCTCCTCCAAAAAATAGACTCTTAAAACATTAATTTCTTATTTGTAAAATAACTTGTAAATTGTAAATAATTTATAAATAAAAGTGTAAAAAATATTATTATATATTAATTTTTTATAGTTTAATTTTATATATATAATATGGGTAAGATGTTATCTTCTGTGACATAAGATATGAAAGTATTTAACTAGTATGACAGTAACACAGAAATACTTGTTTATCTACATGTTTATTTACGATAAACAATTACGTTGAAATTATAATAATACAAGAATGAAACGATAAAACATAAATAGGCAATTTTAGAAGGACTCCTTGTATTACCATACTTTTATTGATTTAAATAATATAAAATTATTTAAAATATTTAAAATTCTGTATTATTTTAAATATTTAAAATTCGTAAAAGCAAACTTCGGCACGAAAAAGTGACACAAAAAGGATCACTTTCGACGCACATGTAACAAAAAATATAAACTCTATACCAGCCATATGATTGTAAACGTGGCTCAAAACTGTATAACAATTATTTGACTTTAAAATAAGCATCAAACCCAGAGCTTAGCCATCGCAATATAAAATATTATAGAACGACTTACCTTTTTGTAGTCTTACAAAATTTTATGCTGACACTTATTAGTATCGGAATTCCATTTTATAGCTAGTCTTCCAACAATCTAATGCAGAATCAGAATAACTAACTTCTAATTTATGAAGATATTATAACCAAGTGACTTTTACCTCAATTGGCATCTTCCCTTGACTTACTTTACATATAAAGACTTAGAAGGCGAATCATAATAAAATAATAATTTGAGAATAATAATAGGAAAAAAAAATATAAATGATTTATTTAATAAATAGAGTAAGTTAGAAGAAGATGCCATGGTTAACTTTAAAGCATAATATTTAAAAAATATATATAGTTTAGAAGGAGGGAAAAATAAACTCTAATTAATTTTAATGTTTAGTCTTTGATTCAGTGTTATAAGATTTGACAAAAACAGTCACAAAACTTAGTTACGTATTTTAATAGAAATTAAATTTGATGTATACATTTTCAACTTACCTTGATATTTTAAAAACTTTATAAAAAATAACGCGTATTGCCATGTGATTATTATCATTGATTTTGTTATCTTCAATGCAATTTAGCACGCTCTATAATTTATTTTTGAAAAATACAAGAAGTGGCATCTTTCCCAATATGGCATCTTCCCCCAATTTAGCCTACATAGAGGATGCAAATAAGAAAAAATATGGAATTAATACCTCTATAACCTTTAGATTCTTTAATATCCATGAGAACTGAAAAGAACTGTAAAGAGAACTGTATTGTCCTTTTTATCATGTAGTATAAAATAAACGCGCTTTCTATTGAAAAGGAAAAACTTGGTACCCTCGCCAAACGTCTCATTAAATATTAAAAATGCTATCCCCAGTTGATTACCACTGTTCATATCAAGATACTTTATACGCGTATAATAAGTTTTGAAAATCGTTTACTGGTATGCTCTAATAGGACAAGAGATGGAAAATATTGCATCGTAGTATATTATAAATTTGCAAAATTTGTGTGAAAAGTTTATTTCATACTAGACGTTGCCTTATTATATGTACATGCGTTTATTTCAAAACAAAAAAGTATGTCATTTTTTAAGTGAAATTCTAATAGGTATAACAAATATAAGAACACAAAAATTCAAAATTGTAATTTAAAAAAAACAATATAGTTTGGCATTTTATAATGTTGTTCACATCTTTTGAATGCCTACGACCTTAGATCAAGGTATATAATAATAAGTTAAAAGTGGAAACGGATACATCTCAAACTACATGTAAATTAACATTACTATTTCAATTGGACCATTTGTAACAAATCGGGACGATAAAGAACCTGGATAGATGAATTTTGCATGAATTAAATGGACGTCAGAAGAGAAATTTTTTCGAAGCTTGCCTTTCTTTGCTGTTAGAGCATAAAGACGAACCATTTCTACATTATAATGTTACATGTGATATAAAATGAATTCTCTTTGACTATCGTGTTCCGTACAATGGTTAGACAAAGATAGAGTACCGAAACACAGTCCAAAATAAAACATTTAAAAAATACTGTCATAATATTTATAAAATTTACATAAAATTAATGTTTTAAAAGACTGATTCATGTTCTCTCTCTCTCAATTACTGAGAAATAATTTATATTTATATTTATAGATATTATAGATTTTAAACTAAAGATTATCGTATTCTTCTGAAAATTTTACATTCAAAAAAGTTTAAATAATCTCTAACTATTTTTATAACAGAGATAATAATTAGGTTACGAAATACTTAGTACTACTATAATCCAAAATAAACAAACAAATAAAATAAACATTAATAGTCAAAACAAAATTTTATTATCATTATTATAACAAACATTAAATACAATAATTGATAATTATTTAACAGTGAATCTATTTTTTTATAAATAATGTATATTTTTGTTACATGTGCGTAGAAATTGATCTATTACATATTCCTTTTTTAATCGAAAAATTGCCATTTTTCCACGAAAAAATTTCACACAAATAATTCATTATTTAATGGTTTCTAAACAATAGCATGAACAATAAAATAATACATTCTCGCATTTTTCACACACTCACTTCGCGTTTTAGACACATTTTTGCTCGTTATTAAATTTACATCTCCAAAAATAATTTAAACGCGAAAAAGACTATAGAAAATCTTTTGCCACAAAAATTAAAAGAAAAATATTTGAATATATACGACAAATTTAAACAAAATATAAAATTTATAAATAATAATTTATAAATAATAAATAATTTATAAAATAATATATAAAATATAAATATTTTATTTACACAACCATGCAACAATAAAGTTTTTTTTAACCTCCCGCCATTTTCCCACTCTCGTCTTCGCCACTTTCTACGTACTTGTAACAAAAATAAATAATATGTGCAACTAATGCGATTCGACTATTATCCACTCGTACGAGTGAACACAATCCTTAGGCTTGTGCATCCACTCCGTATTTGGCAATAATCGACTTTTCGCATTTGTTACACAACGTAGTGTAATATATCATCCTAATCTTCAACCATGTTTTGTCAGTAAAAACGATATGTAGCCACACGATGTTTTTAAAACCTAAAAATAAATATACCTTTATTTTAGAGAAATTTTAGAAAGAACAAAAAATCGCAATAATACTGTTCTAAAATGCTCTAAAGACAATTAAAATGATATGTTGATTTTTACGAAAGACTATTGATAATTTCTCTATCAGATGTTTTTGTTTACGTTAGATACTTAGTTACTGTCAATTAATTCAGTGCCTTTTATTCATAAAATTCAAAATTAATAAAAGTTGTATAACATAAGTTTTGCACAAAATGGGGTACCGTTATTCGATATTTTCCTGCATGGCAACCATAACGAGATTATAAAACACAACTATACACAATAACGCATTGACTCAATTGATCCAATTAAAACTACTGTATGGATATACAACCAAAGTCTCCCTCCCTCAACGCGCCGATTACATCAACATGTGCTACGTTGCCTAAGTCATACATAAAGAACCCCGGCTGAGATACTATTTTTCATAATAAATTATTTTCAGATTTTTCGGGTAAAGGAGGAATTCTAATGGTGAATTCGGTTGGATGCACCAGTGCGCCCTCGTTTAATACAGTTTAGTTTTTCCCATTCTGAATACAAGCCAACAGAATATGAAACACTAAAAGAGGGCGCACTAGTGCGCACTGATGCATCCAACCGAAATCGCCATAAGATGCCAGTAAACATCGACATTTAGCTTACAACTATGTTTTAAGACTGACGAATTTGTCAGCGCGCAGTTTATATAACCTTATTAAATTAATATACATATTAAAAAATTATAATCAGCACCAAAATCTAGCTGCGACCGTTTAGGCCTTCTCAACTTTATCGATATGTTTAAACATTTATCAATCTAAGAATTTATTGTTCGTACATAAAAAAATTAGTACATTTATTTTTGAGACAAACGTTGTATAATGTTTTGAAAAATATGAAAGACACTTGCAAGTTGCAAGAGAGCAAAAAATTATTTAATTTTAAAAGAGTTTTAAAAGAGTTATAAGACACCGAACGTAAAGGCACTGAATTAATTTATACACCTGGACAAATAATCGTAGTCTGTTCTTATATTTAATATCGACTTAAATGTAATACAATACTTAAAATGTTTTGAACTGATCATAAAACCGTATTAATATTTTAAGACAAATGATAAATAATCTTACACTACAAAAAGTAGCCATTGTTAATGGAATAATTTTTCCTGCAGTAATGCGAAAAGGATGACGGGTTCGCATCATTAACAAAATAAGATTTCTCGCCTTTCTTGGTTCCAATTTGTACCATTCAAGATCGCACAGAGCATGATATACTGCATTGCACTTGACAAACACAAATATAAAAATACGTTAATATAATATCATTAAAAACCTTATGCTGTTCTACAATTTCTGTAAGACACAACATATGTAACGCGATTATATATAAAGATTAGATAAGATTTTCTTTTAATAGATTTTATAGATATGTAGAAAAATGTAATAAATGTATGAACTATAGATTTTTCTTTTTTTAAGGAGAGTAATCACATTTTTATCAATATTAATGCAATATTTAGTTTTCAAGAAATAAGGGAGTGCCGTCTTAGTACTATTAGCAACCTTCCTCTATCGTATTACTTTTTCAATTTTCATAATTAATACAAATTTAATTAATAAAGATTAGAAACTGAACGAACATTTAGTAACAAGAGAAAGCATTATGCTCCATTTGTAATTATTATATGTATTATTATATGTATTATATGTATTATACATATAACTTACTTGCTCCGTTACAAGCTCTCCTGCACTACAATAGAGAAGAGTATTCATCAATAAGGCAATAAAAAGAGCTGTCGAATAGTACATTTTTGTGGCAACTATTTCAACTTGTTTTTTATTAGTAAGAAACTGAAATACATAACTTTCAAGAAATAAAGAAAAAGATTTAGATATTAAAATATTCTTTTATATTTGAAATACTGAAACTTACAACAGTAAATAAAAAGCCGTTTAAGCAAAATACAACCCCAAAATAAAGTACCATTATTAACAATATTAAAGAGTATGTATTTTCAATATTTTCAGCAAATCTGTAGAAATAAAAAATATTAGATGGAAATTACAATTTATACTAAAGAAATTTTTACTCTATATGGCGAAAGAGAGAGCGAGCGAGAGAGAGAGAGAGAGAGAGAGAGAGAGAGAGAGAGAGAGAGAGAGAGAGAGAGAGAGAGAGAGAGAGAGAGAGAGAGAGAGAGAGAGAGAGAGAGATAAACGGAGCGTGCATAGAGTAGAGCGGAAAGCGTAACATTTTACTTGATACTATACATATAGCATTCGGGCCTACGGCTACTGGATTAAGTCTGGTAATGAAATAGTAGCCGTGGGCCCAAATGCTATAATAAACACATTGTATATCGTACTCCATTTAACTGTGCCAAATTGTGCTCGAGTATGATAACCTATGACGATTTGTGTCTCCTAAAAGAAAAAAAACAATATATATATGTATTTGTTATTATCTATTAAACTCTTTTTTTCTCCCAAAAGACATAACGATGCCTCCGAACATCCGACAATATTTCAGACTCCTGTCATAAAATTTTGTGAATACAGTAGAAAAATGCATTTATAACGGAAAATCGAGCCATTTTGTATTTCAATATCTATTAATATTTTGGTGGCCCCGCGTTATCTATTGGGGGCACTGACAAGCAACCCGAGCAGTAAGACGGTGTGCAACAGTATGATGGAGACCAGTAAACCGGACGAAAACTCGTTTGCTCCGTTTATGCTCTTTCGCTGTACAGAGTATACATAATGTGAAAGATAGAAACAATTGTGATAGTATATTTCTAATCAAAACAAAATTTCTAATCAAAATCAAAATTCCTGTACGCATATATCCCAAAAGTATATGTTAAATATATGTTTAAAACATTAAGATTTTTCAGTAAATGTGCAACATTACGCCCTGTCTCCCGTTTTTCCTTTATCTTTGTAAATTAGTGTAATTTTATGTGTAAAATTTTTCTGGAAAAAAAATGTTTAAATTCCCTTATTTTAAATTTAATGTTAAAGTTTTTTTAGAATTTGTGATTATAAAGATATTATGCATGCCTTTTAATGTTGTCTTCTTTTAATTAAATGTTTTATTTTCTGCGCATACATTAATATAACAATTATGAATTAAATGTAAAATGTTATTTAATAAAACAATTTAACAATCCTTTTTATTTAAGACATTGTTGGTAATATTAAATTGTGTGGCCCAAATTTACATATACCTTTTTTTATATTGTTATTAATCACAAATTATTCTTTGTTATAAATTAAATTATATGAAAAAAACTTTTATTTTTTATTAAAGCAGAGTATATTCATTAACATGAATAATACTATAATTAAAATTATAGTATCTAAGAAAATATTTAATGTAAATTAATAAGATATAAATTTTAAATTACAAACTCAATTCTCTTTTATATTTTTTTTACAATAATAAATTTATCATGTCCTTACTTAACAACATCAGAAATCATTAAAATTAAATTAAAAGAAAAGAAAACTTAAGCGACATTTTCTTCTCAAGAAAAATTCTACGCATGAAAATGTACGAAGAAAGAGGGTCGATAAGGACTGTTTTCGACACCGTCCAAAATTGGATAAAAATGGATGGAATCACTTTCTTAGATTTTTGAAAGTAATATTTAATCGATTCCAGCCTAAACGGGTATTTGAAGCTGTACCGGCATATACATAGATGTATATATACATATATACACATTTATGTGTGTGTGTATACATACAAGAAACTTGCAAAACAAATGTTAGATAATATTATAATATATTATTTAATCTATTTTTATATATACAGAGTGTCCTGCATAAGATATGAAAGTCTTCATGGAAAGATAGACGGGACCAAGGTGAACATAAAAGTCTACCATAGTTTTTAGACATCTCCAATGATAGCCGAGATATTAATTATTTTAATTGTATAAATGAGAGCGCCCCGAATGAAACGTCGAGCCTCTCGAGTTATAGAACGGCCCACTGTGACAAGCATTGGCTGTCGAAGCACGAGCAACGGCGCTTCTCCTCCTTCTCCTCTCCACCGCCGGCAATCAATGTTTGACACAATGAGCGGTTCTATAATTTGAGCGGCTTGGTACTTTCCTCGGCGCGCTTTCATTCATACAATTTGAAAAATCAATATTTCGGCTATCATTAGAGAAAAACCAAAAACTATGGTAGACTTTTATGTTCACCTTGATCCCGTCTATCTTTCTATGACAACTTTCATACCTTATACAAAACACCCTGTATACATGGAGCGTTCTTTGTGAAAACGGCCTCCCCTGCACATTTTATTCTTTGAGATAAATAAATGTTTAAGTGCTAAAAATTTTCGTTGATTCTTCTACTTTTGAATGCCGCGTGACAAATTTAAAAATGCAAAATGGTAGACCCAAAATAGCGGCCAAAACAAAAAAAAGCAATTATTTATAATATAAAATAACATTTGCACATTATTTGATCCTGGAAAGGGCCGATTCAGATGTGTCCTGATTTTAAGCAGTGTTGTTAACTCTTAAAATACACTATAGGTTAAAATAACCTGAAAAGAAATTTATAAAATTAAAATTAAAATTTATTGGTATCCATTTTGAAACAATTGGATTTAACCTTAATCTTGAATGTTAAGAAAATACACTTAATTTTTAGTTCAAAATAATTTATTTTTTTGTCGCAGTAACCATTGAAAGTGGCTTTGGAGCATTTTAACCCAGTATGTATTAAACATATATCTTATACAGGAAGTGTGTATTTTAAGAGTTAAAAGTAGCATAATTTTTCTCATCTGTAGCGGCTATAGTGTAGTATAAGATATAGTATTTCATATTCCATAAAATGAAAAAATATTTTGTTTTTAACAACTTGGCTCTGAAGTTACCATATATTCTATAAAATCGGATTTGTGATTGATTCTGTTACTAAGGTACTTAGTAACAGAAAATGAAATGTGCAGGGGGAAGGCCGCTTTCACAAAGAATGCCCCATATATATATATAAAACATTAATGTTTACATAAAATTGTGAATAAAAAAATAATATATTATTTACAGTTTATAAAGATTTGTTCAAACCAAAAAAGTTGCAACATTTCTAAACACATTTTATAGAACTTTTTACTGCAAATAAAAATTCGTACCTGATAAGTCGCAGATGAGTTGCTATGATATTATTTAAAACTTTGTTGTAATATTTGCAAGAAACCAAATTAACTAATTGGCATCTGAAGTTTTCTAACTGACCGCAAATATGAAGAATTATTAGTACCAAAAAAATATCTACCGACATGTAAATGATAGCTGCTAACCAAGCTGTTATACTATGAATGAAATATGTCAATTCATACTGGGGACTTTTTTTTGCATCGTAGAATTGAAATGTCTCTAATGGTAATAACTTGCTCCGATCTGTTAGATTCGTTGTGTACTGCATTTGACTACCAAAATAAGGAGGAACAACAACAGTGAGAACTCCTGTTAATGCAAGAACATATTCAATGATCATGACTGATCGAGCAGTTCGTGCTCTTCTTATCATTACATTTCTTTCTGCATCGTCTTTGGATGTCATCCAATCTTCCGCCATCATATTTATAGTTACAAAGATTACTTAAAAATATAAATAAACTAAAGAAAAAAACATTGCTAAGATGTTATTATTAAAATAATGGAATAATTCTAAATATTTGGTTTTAAATAATTTTAAACATACATGCTCTTTTCCATTGCATGATGACATATTTTAATAATACTGTTAGTGTAGGTAATGCGAATAGTAAATTGTCTGTCAAAAGGATCATATTGCCCCAAACACGTATAATCGCACTTATCATTGGAAGAGAAATAAATAATAATAAAATAAAAATAATGCCGACTCGAATCTCTGACCACAAACTTTCCTTAATAAATTTTTCTGTTTTAGGCCACAAGCCGACCAATCCCATACCTAAGCGATGAGGTTTAACTGCCCACATAAAATCTAACAAAATTTTAAGAGTCAATTATTTTTATATAAAATAAAATTTAGAAGGTTAAATTAAACTATTCAGTAGATATTTAAATTTTACGTCATTAATAATATATAGAATTAATATACCCTTATAATCTGAAGATTTTGTAATATCCATTTCGAGAACTAATGAGGAGAACACATGAAGAGAATCGTTTTTTCCTTCTAAACATGTGGTATAGAAAGCAAAAGCCTTGCGCATGCTCTCCATATATGCGAATAACTTCGTCCAGTACTGTTTAATTAAATATTAATAATACTATCCTCAAGTAATTGTAACTGTTATCAGCACAAAAAATTTTATAATACAAACGTACAGTGAGTAATAAAACAATTTACATTTAATGTAACAAGAGATGGAAAATACTGTATCATAATACATCATAAGTTTGTCGAATATTCGTTTGAAAAGTTTTTCTCTATGCTTTTATATTGTGTCATATAATATTACGCTTTTCTTTTGAAACGGACATAACGTGGTTGCATATTTAATGAGATTCTATACATCAGCTACAACAGCTCAGAAATATTGTCGTAAAAAAAAAAGATAATAGACATTGCTGTTCCACCTAACTTTTCAATGCCTCTGGGCATTAACAAAGTAGATGAATGCTACATTATCTATAGTACGCCAAAACAAGCCATAATACATATTTTCCAATTGTTTGATTACTTACTGAATTTTTTTGTTAAGTTTTGGCGTTTGAATGGGAGTATAAAAGAAATATTCTATAATATAGAAAGTTTTAAGGAAGAGGACGGTAAAATTATCCTGTTTTATCGAATATGCAATTTTCAGAGTGATAAATCTTTTAATTGCATTTACAAAATAAAAAATCCTTTTCCACAATTAAAGTATAGAAAATAAAACAATACGCACGTAATTTCGACAAAAAAAAAAAAATTCGCAAAATTTTTGTTTATAATGCATCACTCCAATATGTATTTCCGCGAATTTTTATAATTTAGTTTTCTTTCAAAGGCATCAAAGGCAAAATAAAATTGATTTCATGTGCAAATTGAGGTTTTTTTCTTCATCAATATTAGTTTTTGTACATAAATAATAATTAAAGCAAATATCACACCCACGTAAACAACTATCTTAACAATTAACATAATTATAACGAAAATATTTAAAATTGTTTTTATGTTTTTAATTCTTTTCTGCACTAAATAAAAATTATAGAAATGTTATAACATGTTTTTATTAATTTTAATTAAAACAAAATTAAATATAAAATAAGATATTTCTTCCAAAACATCTGTTTCAAAGAAAATTTTAATCTGTATTATAAATAGTTTTTTTCGCATGATGTTCATCGAAGAACAACAAGATCAATATATACTACTAAATATAATACAATATAATACAAATAAAACGCGTGACAATATTTGTAAAATATAGATATTTCGGTTAGTTTTTAAGTTAGTTTTTAATAAAAAATCAATTTAAAAACATTATCCTAATTAATTCTTTAATGTTTTTTCTATTCTTGATATTTTCATGTATCATCTTTTCATTATAACCGATTGTTTTAATTTTAATATTTACTATACATTATGTATAAGTAATTGGTCTAATAAGAATACAACTTTGTATTTCACTTTTTCACCTCGATAACACGCGATAACATATATAATTACAAGTTTAATCATTTTTTTACAAGTAATATTATTAAAATGTTAATTTTTATTAATACATTATTAAGTACATTATTTACACACACACACACACACACGCGCGCGCGCGCGTGCGCGTACTTATTTGTATATAATCTGTTATCAAATAAGAAACTTGTAACAAAATTATATTAAATTAACTGTACTAGATTTTATAATATAATATAATAACAATAAAAATTGACCTTGCGTGTAATACAGAAAATATTATCAAGAGAAGTGACAATTATTATAAATTAAAAATCACAATACAAATTAAAAGTTACGCACATTGCATACAAACCGTAGCTCCGCTTTACATTGTTTATCTTATTTCTTCCCGTATTTGAGTCATTCGACATATTGACAAAACGGAGTATGATGAAGGAGTGAAAAGGAATGGCAATATGCGAAGTAAAACTGATATTCGCTCAATTGTGTTTATGTGTGTTTTATAAGATACATTTTTATGTCTTAAATTTTTTGTTACACAACACAATATGCATAACGTTTAATTTATATTCGATTCTTAATTTGTAATAATTAAATATTTCTTTTGACAATTTGCGCATTGTGCGCAAGGTTAATTTTTATTTTTACTACAAATAAAATTTAGTACAATTAATGTGATGCAACTTTGTTAATAAAAAAATTTCTCTTATATAACAGATTGCATACAAATAAGTACGTTGTGTGTGTGTATGAGTATACTTAATAACATTAATCAAAATTAACATTTTTAATAGTTTTTACTGGTTATAAAAAATAATAGAACTTCTATATATACATTGTGATAATACTTGAAAAGGACCCAAACCAAGGATCGAAACGTAGTATTTGTAATTAATTCAATAAATTGGTCAGTTGAGTCGACCAAAAAAAAACTACCTCACTGTTATTTGTTAGATGACGATTAACATTTATCTTCGACTTTATTATTACTAATATATATAACTTAGAACTGGAGGAACAAACAAAAAAATTATTGATCACATTTCACGAGACTGGGCGATGGAGAAAACGTTTTCATAAATATAAAATTGCTAATACATAGGGCTCGATTCTCAAATATAATTTCGGATTTGAAAGGTATACAATACTATTCGGTGAACGTGCATCGTTACTTTCATGTAAAATTGTGGAACTTTTTTGATAATTTATTGACATTTTTAGTTCTGTTATGACGGCGCTAAATTTTTGTCGGAGTTCGATCTTTGCTTCAGTAACCCTTTAAGCGCAAAATTATAAAGCAAAGAAGAAACAGAAACGCATCTTCTGCAAAATTACTTAATTAAGTTTTAAAAGATCCCATAAATGGTTTGTAATGATTAATTTAGGTTCCGTTTCTGAGTCAAGAATGGCTTATTTTAAAAATCCTTCCTAATAATAGATTTTATGTAAACTAATTTGTCAAGTTTGGCTATCAGTTATTGAACTAAATGTATAATCCCGAAAAAAAATTGGTCATAATATGATCATATATAAATATAAATAATTAAATACCAAAAGATCTAATAACATATGTAACTTTATATGATTATAATAATATCGGAATTTTGGCCCGATATGATCTTATATTTTTGTAATCATATTTGTTTAAATCTGTTTCCATATATAATCATATGTAACTGAATATGATTACATACAAATAAAATCATATTATTTCCTCATTTAAATATTATTATATGTATATGATTGTATAGTACAATATTTGATATATTACATTTAATCATATATAATTATTTGACTATAAATAATTGTATATAGTTATATAAGATTATATCGCATTATTTTTCTGATCTAATTATATATGGCCAATTATATATATGATCATATATGTATAATTGCATAAGTCCATTTTTTCCCGGAACAATGTTATAATAAATTGTAAAATGTATATAAAAAACTGGTAAATAAATGTTAGACAGTATTATATTATTTAACGTATTTTCATGCACATATTAAACATTAATGTTTACATAAAATTATAAATAAAAAAAATAATATATTATTTAAAATTTATAAAGATTGTTTATATGGTTATAAAAATTAATCTAAAGCAAAAAATTTATGACATTTTTAAACCCATTTCATTAAAATTTTTACTGCAATAAAAATTCGTACCTGATAAGTCGCAGATGAGTTGCTATGATATTATTTAAAACTTTGTTGTAATGTTTGCAAGAAACCAAATTAACTAATTGGCATCTGAAGTTTTCTAACTGACCGCAAACATGAAAAATTGTCAATATCAAAAAAATATCTACAGACATGTAAATGACAGCTCCCAGCCAAGCTGTTATGCTATGAATGAAATATGTCAATTCATACTGGGGACTTTTTTTTGCATCGTAAAAGTGAAATGTCTCTAATGGTAGTAACTTGCTCCGATCCGTTAAATTCATTGTATACTGTATTTGACTGCCAAAATAAGGAGGAACGATAACAGTGAGAACTCCTAATATTGCGATAATATATCCAATCATCATGACTAATCGAGCAGTTCGTGCTTGTCTTATCATAACGTTTCTTTCTGCATCTTGTTTGAATGTCATCCAATCTTCCGCCATCATATTTATAGTTACAAAGATAACTTAAAAATATAAATAATTAAACTAAAGAATAAACATTACTAAAATGTTATTGTTGAAATAATCAATAATTCTAAATATTTGGTATTAAATCATTTTAAACATACATGTTCGTTTCCATTGCATGATAATATATTTTATTAATATTATTAGCGTGGGAACTGCGATTAATAAACTGTCTATCAAAAGGATCATATTGTCCGAAACACGTATAACGGTACTTAGCATTGGAAGATAAATAAATAATAATAAAATAAAAATAATGCCGACTCGAATCTCTGACCACAAACTTTCCTTAATAAATTTTTCCGTTTTAGGCCACAAGCCAACCAATCCCATACCTAAGCGATGAAGTTCAACTGCCCACATAAAATCTAACAAATTTTTAATAAGATAAATTATTTCTATATAGAATAAGATTTAAAAGATTAAATTAAACTATTCAGTAAATATTTAAATTTTAGTTAATTAATAATATATATGAAATTAATATACCTTTATAACCTGAAGATTTCGTAGTGTCCATTTCGAGAACTAACATGAAAAGGATCGTATCTTTCTTCTTAAGCATGTAGCACAGAACAACTATTGCGCATATATGCTCTCCATATATGAGCAGAAACGGATAACTACATCCAATGCTGTTTAATTAAATATTAAAAAGACTATCCCCAAATAATTGCAACTGTTATCAGCAGAATGAATTTTACAAGCGTACAGTAATGGATAAAACAATTTACATTTAATTTAACAGGACAAGAGATGGAAAATACTATATTACAATACATCATAATTTTTTGTCGAATATTCGTTTGAAAAGTTTTTCTCCATACTTTTATATTGTTTCATAATATTACGCTTTTTTTTAAATGGAAATAACGTAGTTGCATATTTAATGAGATTCTATACACCAGTTCCAACAACTCAGAAACATTCGTAAAAAAGAAGATAATAGTCATTGCTGTTCCCCTTTTCAATGCCTCTAGGTATTAACAAAGTGGGTAAATGCTATATAATCTATATAAAACATGCGGTACGTATTTTACAATTGCTTGATATTCATTTTTTTAAGTTTTGACGTTTGAATAAGAGTATAAAAGAAATATTATGTAATGTGAGAAGCTTTAAATGATCCAATAATACAGTCACTACGAAATAATAATATATTCTGGTTTGTTACTGTATTTTGATAATAATTTAGCAGATGATTTATTAAAATTGGAGTAGGTGATAAAACTCACGTAGATGTATCATGTAAAAAATGTTCATTTTATTATCGTGATTTTAGTAAAATATTATTTATAACAAAGAAATTTCAATACCAAAGATTAAAATGTTATTGCTCAATATAACCTAATTAAAAACATAAGTGTTAAGAAATTTTTAAATATATATATTTAAAATATATATATTTAAATATATATTTGTGATATTGTTGTTCCTGTCAATGTTATAGACTCTAAAACAAGAGATAAAAGATATTATAAAGATAGTGTATCATAAATTTGCAGACGTTAAAAGTTTAATATCATACTTTATATTGCTTTCTTATGCATTTACTACGAAATGAAGTATAATATTATTTCATTTTTAATGAGATTCTACATACCGAATACAAAAATTCAGAAACTTAAAATTATTGTAAAAAAGAACAAGAATTTGATATTTTATAATGTAGTACCTATCTTTCCCAAATATTTTTCCAAAAATACTCTCATCATGGATAAATATTATCTCTATAATATTTAATAAACCGTAATTCGTATTTTACAATTATTTAACTGATATGTTTCTTTTAACAAAGTTACATTTAAAACAGTATAAAAGTGCAATTCTATATGTACATGCAGTTATCAGAGATTAACAAAATATCCCATTTTTATATTTTTGCATATATCACACATAACCGGTTAATTTGGATATCTTGCCACATAAATGCCAGTTGGAAGATTCAATTATATCAAAAATAGAAAGAGAGAATCCCACGTACATATGTGCTCGCCGATTTGTAAAATGGCAATCATGGAACAAAGTATTTCAAAGAGTTTTATGTAATTTTCTGATTTATTAATATTTGACACAATAATTTATAAAATATATTAAGTTAAATTTTACAATTTTTGATAATTTTTATTATGCAGTTTGTAAAATATTGTTTCTTGTGCGTGTGCGCGCGCGCGTATAAATAAGCTGCAAAAATACTAGTAAATACAAAATTTTATTTCTATATATAATAACTACTATTATACTATTATAATATTAAATACAAAAGTTCTCTATATAAAGTAATTACATATGATTGCTACGAATATATTTATTTCTTCCATGAATAAAAAATATTATCTCGATCTTCATCCATGTTTTGTTAATAATAGCGATATATAACCAGCCGACGACTTTAATGTCTAAAATTAATTATGTCATTATTTAGAGATATTACAAAAAAATTGAAAGCTAATTTTTATAGTAATCTTGGTTAAAATACTTCATAGGAATATCTCATTGATTATATTGATTTTTATATTCAATATAAAGAATACTTGTTAACTACTATTACTACACACAGAAGAATATTTATTCCACTGTTAAGAAAAGCAATTACTTAATTTATTTTTTCTTTCTAATAAATACTTTTTTTTTTTAATTTTATCTTATAAAAAATATTTTCTCTCTTTTGATAATAGTCTTAAAATACTTACCACAAACATTTAAAAAACTCATTATCATACACTTGCAAAAACAATTCATACTTTCTCGGAGAACATTATAAAATTAAATTAAAGAAAAACCAAAGTAATAAATAAATCGAATTTCTATTTAACTTAATTAATTAAAATTAAAGTATTAAATTATATTATAATTGAGAAAATATTTTGAATAAATTTATTACTTATGATTTACAATTTACGATAGATTTGCAAATATATAAACTTGTGAATTATTTAAAATAAATAAAATTTATATAATTCAAATACACATTTTTCAATGTATACACAGAAATTTATTTTAATTAAATCTTACTTGTTTCAAGTAAATGATAAGTGTATTTTAAGGCTATTCATCAAAGAGATATTCTTTGTAAAGATAACCGTTACTTAAAAAAAGAAAACATTGTGTCAATTTACCATTGTTAAAAATAGAATTTACAAGAGTTCAATCTAACAAACATAATGCTGTCTCAACTTGTTCCAAGTTAGTCTAAATTAATTGTTGCAACGATAACATGATTGTAATATCAAAACATTTGATTGAGTATTTATTACACAAAATACTCATTTCAAAAAAAAGTATTTCTACGTTACAAGATACATTTTTTTAAATATTTATATTTTTAATTTCTATTTCAGCTATTGCTCAACATTCAAACAATTTTGCATGTATTTATTACTCATAAATAATGATAAAATAATTCACAAAGTACAAATAAGATATTAAAATAGAGTATTACGTTGCAATTTTATCTTCATATACTATATACATATATATCACGTTTCTACTAAATATAATAAAATAAAAAAAATAAACATCATGAAAAATAAAATTAAATAAACTCTGTGTGTGTGTGTATACATGTGCAAAACTTTGAACAAAATATTTGAAATAAATGTAAAGAAAGTGTCTTCTATCAGATAATACAGTGTATTGATTCAAATATTAATGAGTATAAGTATACAGCCACACAAAATTTAAAAAAATGATCTGTACCATGGACCAGACTATGATATCCTTATGTATTTTGACCCATTAAACACAAATCTGGTATCAGAATTACCTCATCATTCGCCATTTTATACATGCAGAGAAATTATTGCAATTTTCAGAGTTTTTATTTTATTACAGAGGCAACTTTTAATAAATTAAAAAAAAGATATGATGAATATTGGGACAATTCTGACATCATATTTTTGTTCAGCAGCTCAAAATACATAAAGATATTATGCATGGTCTAATCAGTGCCATCAGTGGTACAAATCTTTTTTCTTTATTTTGTGACTGATGACTTAATGTTTCATATATTTTGTATTAATCCATGTTTTCAATGTAATATTCATTAAATACTTCAATGCATATAAATGCAATATAATCGTTTGAAAAATTGAATCTTGTTCAAATTGATCTTAATGATCCGATTTTACGCCGGGTCTACAATGAGTCGTAAGTCGTTGATCGTAAGAAATCTAGCCAATCATAGTCGATCTTAGAGAAGAAAAGCGAACATGATTGGTTAAATTTCTTACGACTAACAATTAACAACTCATTGTAGACCCGGCGTTAGACATTGCGCTGTCGGAGATGTTTATTAATTTCTGAGAAATAAGAGGAATGCCGTTATGCCTCTTTATGAGATTTATACCAGCATATCGATAACTTTCCTCTGTTATAATTTACAAATAAAAGAATACCTTTTTTAATCCGTTTTTTTTATCGTTTTACTCGCTATTTATTTCTAATTATTAACTCAATAATATTTGTTGAAAAGGTAGAGACGTAACCTGTACGCGTTAGATCCTCAAATTGAATTAAATTGAGACTCTTGGCGCGAATTCATTAAGCTGAAACAACTCACGTTATTTGATCGATAGATTTCCGCACGATTGTTGCTTTTTCACGATCGCAATCACTTTCTCTCGCACTCTATCCCACTCTCGCTTCCGGCGCGTCGCGATGCGATCACCATGGTTTAATGGTTTCGCGCTCGCTCGCACAGGTGCCGCATTCACCTTGCGCGCGCACGCGCGTGCGCCACGGACGCATGCACGTTTCAGCAAATTGTCATGAACTAAATGCCACGAGAGATTCGTAAGCATGCCGCGTGGGGCGCCGGTGTCGCAAGTGCGACCTGTCGAGGCGGATGAATGGCGTATTTATTGTGTTTTAACGCGACGTTGCCTATGTTCCGGTACCATCGCGGCATCACGCGTTCGCACCAGCCGAGCTGCCTGAGCTATCCGAGGAGCACGTTTCTCAGCGCACGTTTTCGCTGATCCCAACCCGGCGGACTCCGGCGGAGCCGTGTCGCAGACGTCGTATCGTCGCTCGCGGTAGGCGTTGCTGTCACTTGGCTTCCCTCGCCCCGCGCTGTTTTCACAAATTTTCACGCCACTCCCGCGGCTCGCATACCGTGATTTCTATCACAGTGGCGCAAATTGTAAACCTTTCGCGGTCAGTAGAATTATACCCGCGGCGTACATGAGTAGGGAAGAGATTAGGCGTGTACAAATGGATACACCTCTAACAGCAGAACCGCGTGCTCCTACCATTGGTAGGAGAAACGTTACGCTAGATGTGTTGATATTGTCAGCGAAATTACTGTACTGTATCACTCGCTATATCGTTCTACACGGAAACCGTCCTAATAATTCGTTGATTTGAATGCAGGGACGATGTTCACTAAGAAGAAAAAGAAACCACAGATCTCTACCCCGACCAACTTTGAGCACAGAGTACATACTGGATTCGACAAACGCGAGGGCAAGTTCGTTGGGCTGCCACTACAATGGGCTTCCATAGTCGGAAACAACCAGATTCTGAAGTCAAGCAACAGACCACTGCCTTTAGTTGATCCAAGCGAGATCACGCCTACTGAGATCCTTGACTTGAAGACCATTGTAAGAGGCCACAATGACCCTAGGATAAGTAGACCACTTGCTACTGACAGAACCGTAGAGAATGGCCTGCCCAAGATCAGTACGGTTGCCCGTTCCAATTCTCTACGTTCTTCAAGTCCACCACGACTTAGGAGAGATTACAGGTATTACAATTTAGCTCTGCTTTTTAAGTTGTATTTAAACAGCAGTTACAGTCCAATAAAACATGGATAGTCATTTGTACATAAAATTCTAAAGTATACATAATTATCTAATGGAATATGGTCAAATTTTTGTTGATAAGGACTAGTAAACAATACTTTATCTATAGAAAATCATATTTGATTAGATATAGACAATACTATGTTGTCCAGAATTTATAATTCTGAACTTGATATTCAAATGTATAGATGTTCCTAAATGATGCTGATCTTGCTTCTTTATACTTTACAGCTGTTTTTTCATAGTGAACAACTTGTTCTCAGAGACGAGACTATTCTGAGATCATTAAAAATTTATGAGCTGTATCATTCAAAATCTCTCATAGATATTATAAACTACTGACAAATGACAAATAATACTGTTAACAAAATATTGTGCATTTAAGTATAAAATATAAATAATCTACATTACGTCTATATGATGTGAGATGTAAACTGTTTTTATATGTCATCTATGTAAATAATAATCCATGATTTATAAAAGATTTACACAAATTTATACAGGAATGATGAAAATTATTTCATTTGTTAAATATTATATATGTACAAGTATGTATGTATTCATATTTAATATATTATAAAATTATAATTTTTTTAAATATATTATTACATATGTACTTTCTACAATTGTATGTATTAATACATTTTAAGAATAGAATCTTATAATAATAATAATAATAATATGTTTTAAATAAATATTGATATATGTCAAAAACTTTCAAAATTCAGATTAGTATTGTCTCTGAGAAGCGTTATGAGAAACTTACTGTGAAATAAGAAATAGAAACAGCAATAGACATGAACAATGCCACATTTAAATTTTAAGTTCAAAACTACAAATCTTTGACAGCATTCTACATAATAATCTAAAACAAATAATATCTATATACATAATTGCCCAAGTAATATCATAGAAAAGAGTAATATCATAGATTGAGCATAAACATTTTACAATAATGTACACATAATCATAAGTATCATAAGATGCAGTTAATTTTTATCAACATTAAATTAACTTGAATCTCGTTTTTTTCTTCCTAGAATAAAAAAAGATAAAATGAAATTTAAACCAAGGTTAAAATTATATTACTCATCATATTACTAGAAATAAATATACAATTGCATTTTACAAACACTTACATATGTTTATGCTATTATAGAATGATTTTAAGACACACGATTTGAAGATCATACAGAAAGAAATAAAAATCAGTTAATAAAAATAAGAATGATCACACAGCTGAGTGTCTGATCATCACATACCAAAAGAGTAATTTGTATATTAGAAAAAGAAGATATGGCATTTGTTTTTTGTTGTTCGGAATGAATTTCAATCAAAATTTTCTACTTATTTCATAGATTTTTATTATATTGTCTCAAGAATGAAATCTGATCAGAATCTATGTAGAATCATAACACATATATATTATGATACTATGTAGTTTTATAATACTCTGATCACTATCAAAACATTGTTAACATTGGAGATACTTGGTTTATTTTTGCTGCCTATAATTATTACAAATAAAATATCTTTAAAGTTATCACATTCTTTTCATATCGATTCATTAAAACATTTTGATGAGAATAACATAATTTTTTTTTTTCTTTTGCAGGCATAATAGCAACCTGCCACCATCCGTTCCTGAAGGTCAAGAGATACCTTCAAATATTAATCAGGGCTTCATAAACTTTGGCAAACCACATAACTACATGGATAAACTAAGGCAAAATTCCCCGAGTGTTGGCAGTGGACTAAATTCCATGATCCCAAATCTTCAAAATCTCAATCCTAATATGCAATCTTCGCCAAATTTAGCTCACTCGGGCTCAAATGTACCAAATCTATCTTTAAATTTCCAAAACTTAAGTCCTATTGTAAATTCACAAGCTCCAGTACAAAGTCCAAATACGCCACAACTTCTTGATACAGAATTGCATAGATTAAATTCGCAAATGGCCATGGCATCAAGTCAATATAATGGCAATGTACAGGTAATTAATTACATACTATATTATATTTGATATATTTTAATGCAAATAATATACGCATGTCCAGTAATAGTTATATCACTTCTCATAACCAAGTAAGGCGAATTAAACTTAGCAGAAAAATTCAAAACCATTTTGAAATAATTAATAAGAAATTAATAAAAATCCAATCAGCATGCATGCGCCTGTTTCGACTAGACAGTCCAGTATTTCACAGACTAAGAACCAAATCACATGGATGTATGCTAATTCAGAAGTTTATTATAATTAATTCTTATTAATGTCTTAATAAAGTTATTGAGAAAATGCAGAATGCTAAAGAATTTTTATTCAATTTAATCTACTCTATTTGTCCACAAGAGGTAACGCGATTATTACTGGACATTCTGTATACATGAAATAAAACATATGTTTTTATATTCTCACTTTTAAATTAACTTGATATAATTTTTCTTTTCATCATTCTAACAGAATTAAATAAGTTAAATCTTTGGTTCAATTTATGTAAGAAAAAACAATTTAAAGTCATTGTATTTTATCAAAATATAAAAATTAAGATATTAATTTCTGTCATAGTAAGAGAGTCAGAATGTGTTCTTAAAAGATACAATAATTATAATTATACAGAAATATTCGGTTTATAGGGTTCAACTGTAGAAGCACCAAGGGAACATCAAGTTGGCCAAAATGTCTTATTACACAAGCTACAGCCAAAAATTTCACCAGTGGGCTCAATAGCCTCACAACGACCTCTGAGTCAATTGAGTTCACATAATGTTAATAAATATCCTCAGACATATATGTCTGAAAATACATCTAATCTTCAATCGTATTTGAAAAAACCGATGGAAACTTCCCAATCAATGCATAATTTATCAAAGCCAAACTTACCATCCGGAGTGTCAGGAACCAATTCTACTCCAGATCAAAATCAAAATATGAAAAGTGCTGTCTCCTCGGGAAACTTAGCAGTTGCGAGTTCAAACAATACTAATAAACAAACGGAGCAGAGACTTACACACGAACAATTCCGGGCTGCTTTACAAATGGTGGTATGTAAAATTTACATTACATATAAATTTATTTATTACACAGCGTAGCATATTAATTAATCGTAACATTTTTATTTCAAAAATGTTATCTTTAAAACAAGTATCTTATTTTTTAAATATATTTCCTAGATGAACAATTGCAATTAAGCTTTTATATTATTGCTGCTAAGTTGAAATTAAGTAGAACAAATTTTGCAGTCTAAAATTTTAATTTTTGTAACACATGTGTAATGTTTATATACTTTACATATATGATATATTTAGGTCAGCCAAGGTGATCCAAGAGAAAATTTAGAGAATTTCTTGAAGATTGGCGAAGGTAGCACAGGAACTGTATGCATAGCTACAGATAAGAGTACAAACCGTCAAGTTGCAGTCAAGAAAATGGATTTAAGGAAACAGCAAAGACGCGAATTACTTTTTAATGAAGTCGTTATTATGAGGGACTACCATCATCCAAACATAGTTGAGATGTATAATAGTTTCTTGGTGGATGATGAATTATGGGTAGTTATGGAATATCTAGAAGGAGGTGCATTAACCGATATCGTAACGCATTCAAGAATGGATGAAAGTCAGATAGCTACAGTGTGTTCTCAATGTCTTAAGCCACTGGCATATTTACACTCACAAGGTGTTATACACAGGGATATTAAGTCTGATTCAATATTACTTACGGCGGATGGTAGAGTAAAATTGTCAGATTTTGGTTTTTGTGCTCAAGTTTCTCAAGAATTACCAAAGCGAAAGTCTCTTGTTGGAACTCCATACTGGATGAGTCCGGAAGTTATTTCAAGGTAATACTATTATCTGGTCTTTTTAAATTACATATATATATTTTATATTTTATATTTCAAATTAGATATATTTTTATTAAATTACAGCAAGTTACAACAAGTATATAAAATATTGGAGAAATGTATTCTTTTGTTTATTTTTAATTTTTTGTAAAATTTTGCATACTTCTTTGGAAATTGTAAAACAAAAGATGTTTTAATACTTCTATTAATGTGAACTTTAAATATTAATTAGTTCATTTTTTTGACAAATATAAAATAATTTTCGTATCTGTAATTGTAGATTGGCATATGGACCTGAAGTAGATATCTGGTCATTAGGAATCATGATCATTGAAATGATCGACGGTGAGCCACCATTTTTCAATGAGCCACCTCTACAAGCTATGAGACGCATCAGGGATATGCCACCACCAAAATTAAGAAATTTTCATAAAGTAAGTTTAATTACATATTTTTGTATTGTTTTTTAAATTATTTTACATTTATATTGTTTAATATAAAAATATCAGATTTATCAATATACAACTGTATGTTCCAAATTTTAAAAAATGAGCAGTATATTTTCCTCACTTTCAGGTTAGTCCACGTCTTCAAGGTTTCCTTGAACGAATGCTTGTGCGTGATCCAGCGCAACGAGCCACGGCAGCTGAATTATTACAACATCCATTCCTTAGGCAGGCTCAAAGTCCTAGTATCTTGATTCCCTTAATGAGAGGCGCCAGACACACAAATTGTTGACGAGGTTATACTTTCGTAAGCTAGAATATTAGCCAAGACAGATATTTCATTTTCAAAATAATCATATTCTCGACAATGTTGTGCTAAATTGCTTATTCACTAATGGCAGCTTTCGGCAGTTGAGTTATTTTACAAGTTTGACTCTCATATAGAGGATTTATAAATTTTTTTTACGAGAGACGACCGATTGAGAGATAATGACAATATTAACGAAAATTCATACACCTACCAATTTTAAATATTATATAACGCTTCAGAATTTTTCAATTTTAAATGTAAATTGGCATAATTTTTTTAAGTCAAAGACAATGTTATTTCATTATTCGCAGATTTTTTTCATAAAATTATAAGCTATAATATTTATATATAAATAAATGAGGCCTTTCGGTCGTGCCTAATATACGTATATAATATATATGAATTTATAGCTATATTTTAACAAATATTAAATTAAAAAAGTCTTCAAATGATCATTATTCAATAACGATCATATTCAAAGCTTACATTCCAATCCGGACTGAATTTGTACATTCCAGAGTATTGTTTAATATGTATTATTTTAATAATTTAACAAATGCATTTATGAAAAATGATATATCAAACATTATTCCTCGATTATTGGCACTGTCAATGTTCGCAATAGTAAGATCTATTATTTTACCTATAACAGAGAATTTTTATTTTGAAATATTTGTAAAATACAATTTCACACCCAAGTGCCTTTATGATTAGCACTAAATAATTTGTCATTATAAAACACAGTCTACAGCAGTAGTGGATTTTCGATGATTAAATCACTTTAAATCTAATAAAAATCTCAAATATATTTTCATATATAAGTATATACATACATACATACATGTGTGTGTGTGTGTGTGTGCGCGTGCGTGCGTGCGTGCGTGCGTGCGTGTGTGTGTGTGTGTGTGTGTGTGTGTGTGTGTGTGTGTGTGTGTGTGTGTGTGTGTGTGTGTGTGTGTGTGTGTGTGTGTGTGTGTGTACTTATATATGTATACATTTATATACAACGTATACTTATATATATATAATTATATATATAAATTAAATATATATTTAAATATTTATTTTCTATAAATTTTTTTTTTAATGATATACGAATTTTAATTTATTTAATTCGGATTTTTATATAATCAGTTTCCAAAAAAAAGGGAGAAAAATTCGAATATCCATTACTACATACTTATATGTATAAAATGTTTCACTTATGCAATATTTTTTCATTATTATCTTGCTAAATTTATTGAAAGCCATATTTAAAATAACTTAATCAATGTACTTAATTTTATTTTTTTAAATAATTGTGTGTGGGTGTGTGTGTGTGTGCGTGTGCGTGCGTGTGCGTGTGTGTGTGTGTATATATATATATATATATACATATATGCATCCCACTGTGAACTTTTGTAATATTGTATTTTTATTTTACTAAAACAGATTAACATTCGATCATGTTTAGAACTTTAAAGACTGGGATATATACATTAATTGTTACCTGAAATTAACGTTGAAATAACTTAGCAGCGGTATTACGAAGAATGTCCAGAAAGTAATGTAACAATTTTTCCACAGTTTAATAATAGTAATAATAATAGTAATAATAGCATCAGTAGTAGTAGTGGTAATAATATAGTAGTAATGGTAATAATAATAGTACTGTTAATAAAAGTAGTAATAATAGTAGTAGAATCGTTATCGTTTTTCTCAGGATTAGAAAAAATTATATTTTCTTAGCTAACTTACTCTAATTTATAAAACCTAAAATATAAATACACTTGATAATTAACTTGATTGTTAAATTGTATTTTGTAAGAAGAATGCAGTTCAATATATTACTAGCGTGTTTTGATGTTTGCATATTATAAGAGATCAAAATATACATAAAACAGTATTTCTCTTATTTACATCTTTGGCAATCAAAATCGGCCTTTTAACTTGCTTTCTTAAATAACAAAAATTTTTAATTTACATTTATGTATTTAAAAATTTTGCTTTAAATTTTTTTTGATTTTGCAAATTTAAAATATAATCTTTTTGTCAATATTTTAAATTAAAAAATCTCGCAAAAATTTTTTATTTAATCTTCTAGCATTAAAAAAGTAACGGAAAGAGAACCTTTACTTTTTAAATAACTGTGAAAGTAACTAGTTACTTTTTTGAGGAGTAATGGTAACTAGTTATTTTTAAAAAGTAACTTTTCCATCACGATTTACTAAATTATAATTAAAAAATGACGTGTTTGTTCTTAATGTGTGAGTCTATCGTTTATACATGCAATACAGTTATATTACATCGTCTATAATTATGTCATCTGTAATTCATCTATGGTCACTACACATATTGAAATATACATTCTTTTTCACTAAAACTTTGAACTTTTTACTCTAGCATTGTAGGTGCTCACAGCGTATTATTCTACTCAATTTATGAAATTTGTCATGATCTGCTATACTGCAATTAAATATTTTAATTCGTTACTTTTAAATATTATATCCTCCTCTCGTAGTTTCTTTTAGTTTCAGCTGCCCCTCTACGCACTATATCTCATTTTTTCGTTACTTTTAAATATCATATCTTCCTTTCGTAGTTTCTTTTAGTTTCAACTACCCCTCTGTGCACTATATCCCATTTTTCATATTTTCTGGGATTTCTATAAATTCTTATTATACTTTTTTGTCATTATATTCTTTCTTTTATTTTATTACATCAAGTATCACAACTACAGTATTGCTAATGCCTCATATACATCTTATATATTTATATACAGTATCTTATATAGGTATCGTATACAGTATTTTTTCTTACTTTTGTGTACACTTGTCAATCTTATAAAATATCAGGTTTGAATGTCTGTAATAAAAATATTACTACTACTATTATTATTATGATTATTATTTGTTGTTATTGTATATACATATACTCTAGTCAGCGAGAAAATAAAACCTCACAGCGGACGAAAATTTATTCAGGAAAATTCCCCATCACCCCGTCCTACTTCTTGTGCAGCTTACCAATTCGTTACACTCTCCTCACTTTGCTCGCTTATGTGCAACCGAAATTATTCTCTTGCTGGTTAGTGTAGTCGTTATTTGCTTAAAATATTATTTTGTCGAGTAAGGTTAATTGAGAGAAAATAATCATGTTGCATTACTTTCCAGGCGCATTTTTCGTAACATTTACGGATGAAAATATATTGACAAAAACAACTCATATGAATTATTACTCATTATAACTTATATGAATATAAGATCGCTAAAACAAAAATTAATAACATTGCCTTTTGCATTACAAATAATACATCTGATATATTTAAATATTACACAGATGATATATACATAATATCTTATTCAATAATAATTTTATACTTGAAAATTTGGAACTACATAGATATCTGTATATTATTGTAACAGATTGTCACAGTTGATGAAATAGTATTCTTAACGAAAGATATGTGATATTTTATTATGAACGATATAAATGATATAGTTATTTACAACATCATAATGTTCACTTTACGTAATAAATTAATAAATATTTAAATGATAGAAATAAAAAGTAATAATAAAAATATAGTAAAAGACATAGACAAAATAATAAAAATATGTCCAAAATTAACTTACATTATACTGAATATATTATATATTGAAATATGCATTTTCATAATGCTCGATAAATTAAATTTATTAAATCATGTAATTGAGCTGCTGTACGTATAGGTTATCATTTAAATTTTAAATCAATTTTATATTTAAACAGGGTTATATTATGTTAAAAGACAAGTAACTAGATTGGATGTGAAATGTGTTGTAAGTAGATCCATATACATACATACATATATATATATATATATATATATATATATATATATGGAAGTGTTTTGCAAAAATGCTTAATTTTGATAAGAAATTTACTATACTTTTAGATATATCGTTAATGTATGTAAAAAAAGAGATCAGAAATGGCGAAAAAGGCGAAATCGTAATTCTTTTATAATAATAACTTATGTACCCATCTAAGATTTATATTTTTATCATATTATATTTTTGTACAATCAAGATTATTGCGTAATTTAACTTAAAATTTGTAAATCTTACAGCTTCTATTACAATTTAATTTAAAAACGTACATTAGAAAACATTATTATACATTTGATATATCTGTGCCTCAAACTATTGGTATTATACTTTTAGCCACGCAATTTTTTTGACAACTAATTGAAAGAAATATGTGATATATTAAATTTATTTATAGATTATGAAAGTGGCTAAATAATAGCTTTCCTTTGAAGATGTATGTTTAAAACAGTTTATTATCTGCAGTTAGTGTCAAACAGATCTGTCCGACCACACTCGCCATATACATAAGTAACTAACTTATAATGTTATAAGAAAGCTAGTAGAAAATTTATTATATTTTACATTATGTTATGGATTCACAATTATTCTGTATATAATAAAAAATCGAATTTTCTGTAGTGTGATCTATCTAAATATGTTGGCAAATTTAAAACTATGTGTAGTACCCAAAAATAGATTATTGCATATATGTATATGTGCAGGATTATTTTACATATATATTGTACATTTATTGCATAATAAAACATTTATTTACAAAAACACTAACTTTAATATTTTTAATGTTTTCAGCAAACTTTTAGTACATTATACCTAATTCCTGACATAATACTTATGCAAAAAAATTATTTAAAAATATTAAAATTTATTATGTATTTGTAATTATAACAAATATTTAAAATTAAAAAAATGTTTTAAATATTTTTTAAAATATTTATATATGCATTTGATACGAATAAAACAATATAGAAATATACGATAATTATTCAAACAAAGCAATTTCAAATATAAATGATCTTTAATATTAAATTTCTGTTAATACGAAATAAGAATATAAGATTTATGGAAAAAATTTTCAAAAAATTGATGAAAAACTGGGCATTAATTGATAGATAACTAATAGATGTTCAATCAGTACATATTCCAACAGTTTTACTGATAAAAGAACTGATCATTATCATTCAAACTGAACATCAACTGAAAAGTATTACCAGTAACTGATTATCGTACAGTAAAACATTACAGGTTACTGATACGAACCATTGAGTTCTATAATATAATTGGATCGAGCCATCAAGGGGAAAGTACGGCCCAATTTTTAGAAAAGAACATGCATATCCCGGTTGGCTTGCTCTCTTTGTCAACAGTTCTTTGATTGAAAATAATTATATCGAAAATATTGTGTGAGAAAAAACACTCTCTTTTAATTACATTAATGAAAAGAAATGTTTGAAATTTTATGAAATCTTTAAACACAAAAAGTAATATGAAAAAGAATTAGTTTCTTAGAAAGCTATAACCTCAGAACTATTAACAACCTGCAAAAATGCTAAATGATATGATCAAAACAATTTTTAATTGAGATTGTAAAACTTAGAAAAAAGATATATCCTCCTAAATTATTTTATTTTAAATATGTGCGTGTTACGTTTTTTCAATTAAACATTTAAATAAATTTTACCAAATATTTAAAAAGTTAAAAAATACTTTCCCTTTTTCTCCTATAAAAATTTAATAAGAATTAATTATTATACATTACTATATTTTAAATTTTCTGATTATTTCTTGATACATTTAAATATATCACAATAGAATAACATTTAATAAATTATCTGACAAAATCTTAAAAATTATAATCTGAAATTATATAAATATATTTACAAAAATAGAGAGATGTACAAGTATTAATGAAAAATATTGATAATTGTGAAATATCAATTCAATTAATTTCGAAATAGTATTCTGACAAAATCTTGTCTGAGTGATATATTTACGAAATTTAAATTTAAAAAGGAATTATTCAAATAATTAAAAGAAATTGTGCCATATTATATATTTAAAAAATGTTTAAAAATATAATTAATTCATTTACATATTCACAAAAATTTATAATTATTTCTAAATTATAATGTAAAAATATTGCAACGTAAAATATTGTACATTCAGCATGACAATATTTTAAATAAATAATTAAATAATATTCAACATAATTGTAAAATATTGATATTACTTCAAACTTTATCTAATTTTTGGCAAATATTATGTAGAAATTTTATTCTGACAAGATTACTGTATTATATCATGTTAGCGCAATTATTGCAAAATTTTCAATGTATGATGTTATTATTGTGCAATATTTTCACAATAAATATGATACTACATTGAAAATAATGACGGTAAAATAAAAAATAAATAATAAAAATTAACAAATAATTTCTAAATATTTATGTTGCTAAGATTATAAACGTAATAACGTAAAACTAAATACCGAATGCAGAACAGAAAGGAATTCACCTTAGCATATTTTATTCCTTTCGAAAAGAATATTTTAATTAAATATTAATTTGTCTGCTTTACATAAATAATGATTACCTTAATTTAAAAAAATTTTAACTAAAAAGAAATCTAAACGATTTTTAAATTCTAATTTATATTAATATCAAAGTTATAATTCTATAATATATACTTTTAATAAATAAATTTCTGTATTATAATTACTGTATACTATAATTCGCTCATTTTTATTTTTTTATTTTCTTTATTATTATGATCATGTGCATTTTTTCACATGCCTTCTTGATTAAAATACTTTAGGCCAAGTCTTTGATGCAATCCAACGTCAAAGGAATTCTTATTGACTCTACTCACGTAGTCACGTGCGATTCGCTGTTACCATGCGAGTCAGCACATTCTTGACTAGAAGGCGTTCCACGGCGGCGATTGCTGATTGGTCGAACGTGACGAGCCCCTGCTTGACCGAAATGACCTTCGCGTTCTGACTGGTCCCATTGGCGCCACTTATTAGTCTTACGCAAAGTAATCTGCACGTAGAGAGATTTTATTTAATCGCATCACCAAGCACCAATCAGAAACAACTCTTTTTTTCATAACCATATGGTATCGTGTACACATTCTTTCTGAATCTAATGCGATTACAATGTTACAAATAAAAATAGACACGGTACAATGCTTTGACTATAATAAGCGAAGAGAAAGCTAATGATAAAAAAATCTTCTAAACACGCATAATAAATTTATTGAACTGTTTCAAATATCTTTTCGTTTAAAATGTTTGTTCCTGTTGGTTTATTTATTGTTAATCTGATAAACAATACGTAAACAACTTGCATAAGACTCAAGGTCGTTTTCGCTTATGAAGCTAAAATTAAAATACTTAAGCAAGACTCAATTTTTTCCACGTGACGATATTTCTTCATTTATAATACTTCTGTCTATTTATATTTTTATATTTTATATGGATGTATATTTTGCAATTTTATATATATATATATATATATATATATATATATATAATTACAAAATATTAAAAAATAAAAATTATATCAAAAATTAGAAATACATATGTTTAATATCGTCTGTACAAGCAAACACTCTGTATAATCGATCATTTAAATTTACAATCCCAGCAATTTTTATATTAGATATTTACATAAAAATTATATAATTATAAATATATATATGTAAGAAAAGGAAAAAGAGAAAAATATGAAGAAGTAACTAATAAAAAAAATTTTCAATAAATTTATACATATATTGTTAAATACAAGTTTAAAATTGTTTCTTTGCTAATGCTGACAAATGAATATGTTATCAGCAAATTTCTATTTGCATTATTCTTATTACCATTTATCGATTAAGTATGAATGATTCATTAACCCAGAAATAGTTACTAACCCAGAAATAGTTAACTTAGTTTTTGACATAAACGATCATTGGGAGCGATTTTATACTTCTAATTATAATTTATTAGTCTTAATATAATTATTAATTCTTTTATTTTATAATTTAATAGTATTTAAAATATATATATATATAAATTTATTCTGTTTTCTATAAAAAAATAAGAAAAAAATTTAAAAATAAGTACGGATTCTTGATCAGTAAAGAAAACTATTGACTGAACTTTATCTTCTCACTACTGGAATGTAAAAATTACGCCGTTACCACAGAAAAAAATTATTATCAAATAATCTTTGATTATTACATATAAGCAAGAATATAATATCTTCAGTAAAGAACTTAAAAAAATATTTAAAAAATGTATTTTACTAAAATTTAAAAAATAATCAAATTAAAAAAAATTTTTTTAATAATAAGAATAATCAAATTTTTTAAAAATTATGTTTTTGTTATGAAACAATGATTGTCAAATTGATATTAATTTCCTTTCTGTACAAATGAATATACCCAAATTAAAAAATGTCACATTTGACACGCATGCTTAAGATATTTTTTTATGTCTTTTATACAGTACGTACTCTCTGGGGTGTAATTTCATTAATATCATTTGCAGATAGTTAAAATTTTAATAAAATAACAGTGATTAAAATTATTAGTATTACAAAATTTTTGTACATTCCGAACATTGCGATTATATACCAAAAGTTAACAAATCGCTATCGCAAACGAAGAAGAAATCGCGCTCTAATAATTTCATCTTATTATATACGTTTTTTTCGCAACCTTGCCTACAAAAGTATATTATTACATAAAATTTTTATGCATCAGAATCAGCTCGGCTACGCCAATGTAACACGTTGGTAACTGGACATCAACCGACTATCATCCGATATATTTTTTCTTTTTTGTTTTTTAGAGTAAAGAGGTTTTCGCCCAGAGCGCAAAACGGGCGCGTGGAAATATTCTCATTTTACCGGAAAGTACTACGTAATTGCTGAAGACTATCCCGGTTGCGTGATAACGTGAATCAACGCACGTTGTTCAGAAGATTTCATCATGTATATGCCATTGCACGTCACGCAAGAAGCCCCTCCGCTAGAAGCACTTTGAATAAATCACATCGAATATTTTTGCGTATGTGACTAATTCGCATCTCTCTCGATAATCTCTCTATGTCAAGTTCGGGCTTAATCGTATCTTTATCTCCCTACGAGTACTCTCGAGCGCTTTCTGATAACAAATGGATTTGACGAAGGTTTTCACGTTTGGACTTCCTGAAGCTTCTATCCTTATGTATGTTATTCTTTTTCTTTTCTTCTTCAAAGTGGACTTTGATCGGACTTATGTTCAATAAGTCGTCACGATTGTTTTTATATCAAACTCGAGAGAGAACGTAAAGACACTGGACGTCATAAGTGACAAATAAAGTCATGATGATGTTTTTATGATATCGTTATAACATCTATATTCTACCTGAGACAACATATTTTCTGTGGCGCGTGTCCTTCTACATTCTGGCGGTATAAAAGTTCATAATGTCAGCAATGGTCTGTGATGCAATAATGACGGGTTATTAACAGGATATATAGAAACGGAGCGCGACGGCCAATAGGAACCTCGCTTCCGTGGAGGCTCGACTTCGTCACGTGCATGATCGTGAGAGACGGCTGACTAGCCGTCTTCAAGGAGAACCAATGGGAAAGGAAAATACGCCGGTGTGTGAGTATGTGTGTGTTTTAGTTGATAAGATTAACCATTTAACTCACCTTATCAAGTATTACGTTATATTACAGATAACGAAATTACACGCCTCTTATAATGGATACGTTTATATTGCCTATTTGCAACAGTCCAGTCCGGTCATATAATATATTATATGCGAAAGATGAAAAAAAAATATTAAACCGAAACTAATCTACTGCATTTGTTGCTGATATATATACTTCATTATGATACATGTTGTTATCAAAATGCAACTTAAATCCGCAATTGTTAATAAATTGATGCATTAATACGACAACTTTAAGTAGCAACTAATCAGTAACTTAGTGGCAATTTTGAAATCGTACTAAGAGTAATTTTATATAAAAGAATCAAAACAAAATGATCAGGAAAAAATGTAAGAAATTTCCTTTAAAATACAAGATATTTATAAAATAACTAAGGATCCAAAATTTAACGCAACTTTAAAAGATCAATAAAAGTCGATGTTAAAAGCCGTAAAGTCTGTAAAAGAATAAAAAATTTGGTCTGTAAAAAGAAATAAAGAACTTGGAAGGTAGCCAGAACCTTAAAACAGAATGGTTACCAAACACTTTACTATCTAAATTATATATAGATGTAGTTAAAATAGATGACATCTCTCGTTGTGAACTTTACGCTATTTTATTTATCCGTACAAAAATTAGGTTAAATTCCATATTAATTTAATGTCAAATCATGCTTTAAAAAGTCTCGAACTATAATATTGCTTTTTTCTTTATCCTACGCATTTGTCAGGAGAAGAAAAAAAACATTTTTATATTTTTCCATGACAATGCTAGAAAAATATTAATAGGTAAGCTCAAATTCTGCAAATTTCCGCTCCACCTTCTCTACGCGTTTAATGTTAAAGCGTTGGAAACGAGTAAATACAGACAAAAGACCTTTCTCCTACGTACGAAAAGTTTCAAAAGATTTGCGTCAGCCAGTTTAGCGCCTTTCATCGGAGCCTCGCCTACGTTTTATTCTCTTTCTGACCATGTTCGTCATATCATATCTCTTGAATGTAAACGAGATAGCGTTATATTACTTCGCGCAAATGATAATTTTAATAAATTAATATTATTATTTTTGCAATCATTCATATTTGTGACATTTGAGGCTAAATTAAGTAACGATCAAGTTAACATAATGTAATAATGACTATTATCGTATAGAAATAATATTAGCTATTGTTGAATTTTAGTACAAATACGAAAAAATGATATATTTTATAGAATAATTCTAATAGTTCTTTTCTAAAAAAAAAAGTTCTTATAAATTCTTTTAAATTATTTTCTGAATAAATTTCTGTGCAAAATGTAAATGTTTACACATTTTCTAAAAAAAAAACTCAAATTAAAAAAATTTTCGATTGCCTTATCTAAACAGTTTTTATACATAGAGAATAAGAAAAATTGATTTGCACTAAAAATATATATAAATATATATAAATCCATTTTTAAAAAGTTCTGTTATATTTTGCAAGTGCATTTGTCGAAACACAATTCAAAAAATGACAAATAACATGATAAATTAAGTAAAAAATTTTTTCCATCACTTTTTAAAATCTTGATTTAGAAAAGAACTACAAACACCCTGTGAAACATTCTAGGTACCTCGGGCTATTTCTTAAAAGACGTGTTTTTATTTTTTATATATTCTTTACACTCGGAGAAGGGAGATATATTATATAAGTTTATACATTAGTATTATTAAATTAATAATCAATTTAATATTGTGATATTACTATTCTGGTTCAATTTAAATGATTGTGTTTAAAGTCTTGAAGTATCAGTGCGCAATTTAAATAAACTAAAAAATACATATATAAATCGCATAAGAAACATTGTAGCACTCTGTTATGACCGTTATGACCTGTCTCGACTTAAATTTTTTAGATTTTTTTCACGAAAATCAAATAAATGCTTAAAAAATATACTCAATAAATTTTAAAATATACATAATCCCTTTTAAGTAAATTAAAAATGAGATTAAAAATCTTATATTTAAGAGTACCTTTAAGAGTTTAAAATTATGTATCTTAAGCTTATGCTCCTATATTTCTCTATAGCTCCCTATAAGTGTAAAGACATAACACTATTGTATAAAAACAAAATTATAAAACAATCTGTTTTTAAATAAAAAATTAAAGTAAAATCTACTCGTATGTAAAATTAACAGAAGATTATGAGCGTTACCTATTTATAATATTGTGGTGCAATCTAGCAAGTGTCTTATCTTTTAAACATCCCTTCTATTCGTATTCGCGAAAGTTATCTTGTATATACAGGACCGGTTTTAATGATATCAAGCCTAAGTTTAACTTGACTGCTTTCCTGTTCCCGGCCATATCGTGGGCGCAGAAAGATTTTGCCGAGCCTTAACCGATACTGATAAAACCGGTCTGATAAAAACTAAACGGTGTAGCAATTTAAGTCTACAGCAATAGTCACGTGATGTTGAAAAAACGTCGATGTGCCATTTGATGCGCGAAGCTGATCATTCGTCTACACAAAGTACACTATTGTTTAAAGGCTCGCTACCTACTGTATCAAGAATATAAATACAAAAATATTAGTAAAAATTCTGTAAGTAATCATAATCTTGTAATCATAAAATTTTATAGAATTTACTTAATTTGCCTTATAAAATATCTTGCATGATTACAATATACTTATGCACGTGATAACATGTGGATGTATGACACGTATATCACAAAGGATTGACATTCGTCGATACAATTACAAGCACATTTTCTCTGTAATTTTTCTTTTTCTTTCATTTTTGTTGCTGTACTTTTGATTCTGTACTAGTAATTTGATGTAGCTATAGATTTATAAATAAAAGAAAAAAATTTTCAAATTATAATTAAAAATTACAGCGATATAAAAATTATATATCAAGATACGAGCCGGCCGGTAACTGCGCTGATCCTCGTGAAGAATGTTCAACTGATTTGCGATGATCAAAGAATTGAAAAGGCTAATAAACTCGGGCAAAAGATCAAGGTCCAAATATAATATATATATATATACAGGGAGTCCCAGAGCATACTGGTCACTGTTCATAAAAAGGTAGATGGGATCGAGATGAACATAAAAGTTCAATATTATTGTGGGTTTGGTCTGCTAATAATCGAGATATAAATTTTTTAAATTATGCGAATGAGAGCGCGCCTTGCGCGCCGAAGGAAGGGCTCGAGCCGCTCGAGCCATAGCACGGCCTACTGTCTCAAGCATTGGCTGCCGGCGGCGGCGGGGGGAAGAAGGAGAAGCGTGGCGTCGTCGCCGTTCCCACGTCTCGCCGCACCGCGCCTAAGCTCGCGTCGATGGCTGCTACGCATACTCGCGATTACATGACAAGATTATAAATTATTAATAAAAATATGACCAATTTAAATCGTAATAAACTTCTGTAAATAAGAAAGTCAAAAGAGAGAAAGCGATGGAAACGTATGAATCCTGCAAATAATATAATATTTGCCGCATCAAATTCTCTTATCGTTTTTTATGAAATATTCAATTAACGAAGATTTATCACAATTGATTCTTTATACATTCTCCTTTCGTAACCATCTTATTAGAAAATTACAAAATGCACGAAATACTATCCCTAATATACACTCTTTGTAAAATAACACGATAGAAAAATATTCACGTTTGATCTAAGGACTTCAGGATAAATTATTCGATGCGACTTCTACGGTAATTATAGGTAATCAGAGATCAATGTTATGTCAAGTATCGTTAGTATGGTTAACTACAAAGGATTTTCTCTTGTATATGATAGAGAACTTCGAGTTTCTTCTATCGTTAATACATTATAAGTCACTGAAAATCTGTCGTAATTAATAATGCAATTAAAGGTAGAAGAAACTGTAAGTTTTCTATGGTTATAAAAGAAAATTCTTCGTTGTATTAACAATACATGATATTAAACATTAATTTTTAAGCATAATTATCGTAGCATCGCGCCTAAGCTATCGTGAAATCGTTACATCAAGAGGGAATATTTTTCAGTGTTATTACAAAGAGTGTAACATACTATGGATAAGTATTTCGCGCATTTTAGTATGACACCTCTCTCTCTCTCTCTCTCTCTCTCTCTCTCTCTCTCTCTCTCTCTCTCTCTCTCTCTTTCTCCCTCTTTCTTCCTCTTTCCCTCTCAAGCACTACGTAGTACACAAATACAATAAATATTACCACGTTTAACAACATTAGTTTGTACTATTCTACTTTCATTATGTGTAATTAAATAAAGCAGAACGTTGCTACAATTTTTATATTAAAAAGACAAAGATAAAAAGATGTATTTTGCGAAGTTAGCAGAATATCTTTCCCTCTAAAGTATTTACAGAAACACGATAAATGTCATTTTCAACAACAGTTCCAATCAATATTATTAGAGTTTCATTAAATGTCATATAAAATTTTTTTAACAAGATTACTATTTTTTAACATTTTTAACATTAAACACGATACGACACTCAGAAAGAAAGTATCGTGCTGATTATTTATCGCAGTTTTAGTGATAATTTTTGATAATTTTTTTTTCGATTGTGTGTAATACTAAAAATATAAAGAAATGATAATTGTTAAAATTTTATTCAATTTACACACATAATGAAAGTAGAATAGTACAAACTAATGTTGTTAAACGTGGTAATATTTATTGTATTTGTGTCCTACGTAGTGCTTGAGAGGGAAAGAGGAAGAAAGAGGGAGAAAGAGAGAGAGAGAGAGAGAGAGAGAGAGAGAGAGAGAGAGAGAGAGGTGTCATACTAAAATGCGCGAAATACTTATCCATAGTATGTTACACTCTTTGTAATAACACTGAAAAATATTCCCTCTTGATGTAACGATTTCACGATAGCTTAGGCGCGATGCTACGATAATTATGCTTAAAAATTAATGTTTAATATCATGTATTGTTAATACAACGAAGGATTTTCTTTTATAACCATAGAAAACTTACAGTTTCTTCTACCTTTAATTGCATTATTAATTACGACAGATTTTCAGTGACTTATAATGTATTAACGATAGAAGAAACTCGAAGTTCTCTATCATATACAAGAGAAAATCCTTTGTAGTTAACCATACTAACGATACTTGACATAACATTGATCTCTGATTACCTATAATTACCGTAGAAGTCGCATCGAATAATTTATCCTGAAGTCCTTAGATCAAACGTGAATATTTTTCTATCGTGTTATTTTACAAAGAGTGTATATTAGGGATAGTATTTCGTGCATTTTGTAATTTTCTAATAAGATGGTTACGAAAGGAGAATGTATAAAGAATCAATCGTGATAAATCTTCGTTAATTGAATATTTCATAAAAAACGATAAGAGAATTTGATGCGGCAAATATTATATTATTTGCAGGATTCATACGTTTCCATCGCTTTCTCTGTTTTGACTTTCTTATTTACAGAAGTTTGTTACGATTTAAATTGGTCATATTTTTATTAATAATTTATAATCTTGTCATGTAATCGCGAGTATGCGTAGCAGCCATCGACGCGAGCTTAGGCGCGGTGCGGCGAGACGTGGGAACGGCGACGACGCCACGCTTCTCCTTCTTCCCCCCGCCGCCGCCGGCAGCCAATGCTTGAGACAGTAGGCCGTGCTATGGCTCGAGCGGCTCGAGCCCTTCCTTCGGCGCGCAAGGCGCGCTCTCATTCGCATAATTTAAAAAATTTATATCTCGATTATTAGCAGACCAAACCCACAATAATATTGAACTTTTATGTTCATCTCGATCCCATCTACCTTTTTATGAACAGTGACCAGTATGCTCTGGGACTCCCTGTATATATATATATATATATATATATATATATAAAGATGTGTCGATAGCATCATGCTTTGACCCCCATCGCGTAGTTATAGATGATCGTGATTGAGATACTATGCGATAAAATATATTGCGCACAAATCAACAGCAATATCGACACAAGTTAGGAATTGATCGATTTACCGCTTGCATAACCAGCGCGACCTTGAATCTGGGAGAATAATATATTAATGACGAACAGAAATAACATATAAAAGATTTTATGTAAGAATGAATCGATACCTCTCCCATTCAGGCAAATCTCTTTACCGTAGCGGATAAAGAAGTGATTTTCGGAAAAAAATATATAAGTAGCGTAATCGCACGTTCGACCTTTGTAGTCACAAGCCATTGTATCACGGAAATCGCAAACTAGTCGCTCACATTGGAAATCGGAATCACCGATGTTCTTTGCTACTACTCACGGGTAACTTGAATTATTGTTAAGTAAATTTTGATAAACACTTTTCTTGAGGATAATAATCTTGAGGATATATTTATATATTTTTAAGAAAGCTATATACAAAATTTTAGAATAAATTAAATTTCTTAACCATAAATTTAAATTTATTTCCGAATTGGAATTAATTTTATTTAATAGACAACGCTTTTTTACACATACACACACGCCCACGCCCACACACATACACACACACATACACAATGTGTTTCCTAAAAGTAAATTATATAAACAATTTACATTGGATTATTCATTTATAAAATAAATTTAGTTATAAAATATATTTAAAAAATCATAAAATAAAATTAATATAATTAAAGTCGAGAGCACCAATCTGTTCAAAGTGTAAGGCATTTTCGAAAATTATCATTAATAAGTAATTGCTTACTCCGAATGTATCTACATATACTTTTAAATGACTAAGCACAATATATTTGACTCAGCATAAAAATTATCGATGTATCGCGCGACACTAATCAGCTATGCGCGCTCATGCGAATTATACCACACGTAACGCTATTTGTGAATTATCGTCCGAAGGTCATCGTCATTCGTTTTGTCTTCGTTCGCATTCTCCGTTTCGTTCGCGCGTGTCGTCACGTGGGGGCTCGTCGGAGGCACGACCAATCACATTGTAGAAAGGCGAAACGACACCAGTACAGACAGCCTCGTCGTTATTATACTTATCATTATCGTTTCTTCGAAGCTATAATCAGCTATAACGACCAGTTAGGTTAGGTTAGGTTAGGTTAGAAAGTTCTTGGAAGACGAAGAGAGATTCGTGTGTTTGGCCCCTGGCACTTCTTGCGGAATTTCGGTTTCGTGACAGAACGAACACGCCTCCGATAGTAAGATGGGCGGTTAATGTGACGTCATCTACGTGAACGCGTTTCATCATGTTACGTTGTATGAAGCGTACGTTTTTCATATTGCTTCAGCTTTCGCGAAACCCAAAATATCTTAGATGATCTTGTAAATTCAAATTATAATGCATATAAAAATTGCGTTTAATTTTGAAATTGTGTGAAGTATATCATGAACGGAAATCCTTAGAGTTACATCGAGATTCTCATTCTTCCGCATATCTTTTGGAAAAAATTAGAACGTTGCTCTCTTCTTTTTAAAAGAATAAAATTAAAATATGTGTGAATGGAACAAAGATAAGCATCAAGATAAAACTTTGAATATAAAATAAATTTGCACTTTTTACCTAGATAAAAAGAAAATTTGAATTTGAAAAACTCATGCGAACTTATTCGAAAACATTATAAAAAGGAGGCCAAATCTTAGAAAACCCAGGCGTCTAATTTTATATTTTACGTATTATAAAAGCTATTATAAAAAATAACATTAATTATTTATGCCGTATTGTGATTATTATTATTATTAAAACTACTATAAAATATGTATGTGAATTTATTTCTTTTCAAAATTTAATTCTAGTACTTAAATTGACATTTGACAATTAGCGTTTAAATGACAGATGTATCTACAGATATATTCATTTTATGATAAATTATAGAAATGAATATTCTTAATTATATAACAGTATGAATATTATTAATTATATCGATAAACATAACAGCTTCTACGACGATCTTATCGATTCGTGTAGCTACAAATCACGCATCTAAAAATTTGTACAAGTAATTATGAGCCAAAGAATCAATTCTACATTCGAAATTGGAACGGAAAGAAAGATCAGAATGTTTTTCTAGCTCATTGACCCCGTCGCTTTCTATCAACATATAGTCACTCTGTCGCCCGAATCATAAATTCTTATTATCAGACAAAATTACTGATAGATTGTATTAATGATGTCTAACTTTTCTGATACGCGCCTTAAGAAACATCTAAATATTCCACATATTTTTTGGTTGCTGCTTACAGTGAACTGGTTAGTGCAGCGATTATTTTTCTTTTTATCGTTTCTTCAAGACTTTTGATATTGTATTTTTGTATTGTTTGACTTTTTTCAATATTAAGTAAAGATTAAAAACTTCGAAAAAAAATAAAGAGAAAAAAGCGATAGTAATTTATATTTTTATCTGCGCAGTCGAAGCTTTTAATATTAAGAATATACACTTCGAAAAGAATATAATATAAATAAGGATATAAAATTCAATTATCACTTGAAATTTCTTAGAATAAATACATATTGCACTTGATATATTGGGAAATATGGAGCCTTTACATCAGGCAAAATAGAATATCATTGACAAAATTTAAGTATCATCGCAATTACTTAAATCGCAAGACGACGAATATAATATCAATCTAAATATTTTGAGGTCGTGTGCAAGCTTCGTTTTCCTCTTGCCTATGTTTGATTTATCGATTACTTTATCAAAATAAAAGATTTTTTGTTGAAATTTAATTACTGTTTTTATTCTCTCTAATCCTCATTTTGAATGAAAAAAAAGGAAGACAAGGAATTGATTAAACTAATAGAAAGTAATAAATTATGACCATAATTTTTTAGTATTCTCTCATAGAAATCTAATCGCGTATTTATAATAATTTTACGTTGTCAGTACCTTATTGTATGTGTTCCCTGCAAGATGCCTACGCAAGATAAATAATATCTTTTACGTAATGTTTGACAACAACGTTTTCAGAGTACATTACTCTCGAACATTGAAACCGAGTTCACACGAGAGTACTTTGTACTTTGATGCGAGATATTATCTTTAAAGCGATCTTTGATATATTTCGTCATTATAATTTCACTTCCGAGTATTTCACGAATGATAAGCATCATATGTCAGATAAACAATTTTGCATTATATGACACGATTGTTCTTTTTATAAAATTTAATAATTAAAATTTTCAAAATCAGACACATGAATTTAGAAAAAGGTTACTGATGTAGGTTTCCTAAAGCGTTCATTCGCTTATTTCTTGGAAATTAAACATTGTATTAATACTGATAAAAACATGATGATCTGTTTAAATAATTAAAGAAATAAAAATCTATATACAGTTCATTCCTGGTTTTTTATATAAAAATTTTTTCAAAAACAAGAATGAAAGAGCGACTTAAAAAATTTTTTATAATTAATGCTTCATCGTAAGGTTTATTAATTATCTTTCTAATCGTTTATTAATCACTTTTTTTATATTATCATTAATAGAACATCATAAAACAAAGAAGATAGATCTTTAATTTAAACTTAATAACTTAATAAAAAAACTTAGGATTTCAAATTGTTAGAAATTTAAAGCTACATTAGATAATTATGTGTCTGTGTGTGTGTATATATATATATATATATATATACACACAGACACATATATATATATAATAATAATAATAAACAAAGCAACTTTTTTACAGAAAAATAAAAACAATAACTTTATAATCTTTTGCAAAATAATTGCGTATTTACATACGTAAGCATTCATACCGTTTACATACGTAAGTATTTTACATAGCTGAAATATTTATTAATTACTTTACGTAAGTGTTTATTAATAATTAGTTTTTTTATTATATAATAATAAATGAGATATATAAATGTCTTTAATTATTACTATCAAAAAAGAAATAGATTCAAGACTCGGCCCAGACAATGAATTACTTCCCCATTCGTTGAATAGACCATTCTTGCTGGCACAGTGGGCAACGATTGTTTTGTTTAACCCAAAGTGACATGCAGCAATAATGGAACGAATGATTGCACTCGCCCCAAACGACCACGCAGTCTTGTCGGCCATAAACTTCCTTCTTACTTTCCGCCTGACATCGTAAACAGGCATCTGAAAATTAAAGAATGGACATTGATAAACATTGGTATTTATACAGAATTTTAAGGAAGCAAGTAAAAATGGTATGTTTTGTAGTTTTTAAGATGCCGAATATGATTCTGATGTGCAATTTAACTAAAAAAGTACTAAAGTATGAAGCTATTAAATAAGTATAAATTATTATGTAAATGATATTCATCATTCTTAAAAAAAAAAAAAACAATAGTCGAATCCATCGAAATGTTGTCATCTCTTTTCCGCGACGCTGATTAATTCTCTTGCTACTCTAACTTCGTGAGCTCTAAATCGCTATTGCAATTCGGTTGTTAAAATCATAACTAATAAACGTTTCAAAAGTAATTATTAAAGAAAAAAAATTAAAAATAAAGCTTTTTTATATTAGTAATTATGAAAAATTTTTATTTTATAATTTAATTTCATCGTCTCTAATTTTAAAAGTAGTTTTACACACACACACACACACACACACACACACACACACACACACACACACACACACACACATTAAATATAAAGAAAATCAAAGGTTAATTTTCTCATCAAAATACTACGATTAAAACAAAATAATTACAAAATTATGAAATAGTAAAATAACTGCGAAATCGAAAAATAACGAATCATGCCAAATTGCAGAGCAGCATACATCACGTAAATATTACGAGAATGACGCACGCATCCGACATTCAAACGTGGTGAAAAATTAACGAGATATATAGCAATTTTTAGCATAAAAAGCGATAAAATGTGCCTGTAAAATCGGGTCGCACGTATAAGTGATATGCCGCGACCTCGCGTGCCGAAGCAATAATTGAAGAATGATAATTTATAACAAAGTAAATCATTCGGAAAAATTGCATTACTTTAAGAAATTTTTTCTGCCAGCTTTTTGTATCCGTTTTATAAAGATAAAAAATTCGCACACGCGAAAAAGACAGACGCTGTTATTAACGGCGATTAAAGGTTTAATTGTTAAGTACGATAAAATCTGCACTTTGTCCATTACTCAAACTGCGACGATAACGTTTAATTGGGCATCGATACTTCTAGTAATCGTAAACGCTGTTTGTTGTCACTGAATCGCGCACGCTAATTCATGAATTTTCATTAATTACAAATTTATATTAATTATTTCAAAATTGCTAAAATGGTAGAGGACTTTTTTATTTAGTTTAACTTGCTCTAGATGTCGATAAAAGGATACAATTATTATTGGACATTTTGTATAATTACATTTTACTATAATAATACATAAAATTACATAAAAATTACAATAAAAATACTGCATATTAACATAAAACATGCCTATAACATTACATTCCATTTTTTAATAAAAATTTTCTTGTTTATTTTCGTAAACATTATTTTAATGAATTCTGTAAAATGACAGTTGAGAAAAAAGAACATTTTTATTACGCATTAATTTCAATATCCTTTTCGGATTCCTTTCTTTCCGTTTCTTAAACATTGTAACTCCGTTAACATAATAAAGGAATAATCTATATAAGTACGAATAGTAATTTTTGCGTTTAATGGATAACTACGTGCTGATCTTTGTGATTTACCGTTACATATTACGTCTACGTGCAGTTTTCACATGGTGTCACGTTCATCCCTTATCAAAATCGTTTCCGCGAGACGTAAACCTGCACGTTCAGCAAAAACGTAGTGTAATCGCACGCGAGCCAGACATTTTGTGATGAACGGAAGAATACTGTAAAACATGAGAGAGAAAGAGAGAGAAAGAAAAGAAGAAGGAGAGAGAGAGAGAGAGAGAGAGAAACCCCAAGCAAAATTACTAGAATTAAAGGGACACGATAGTGTAATGCTCAGAAGATAAACACGTAAGGTAATCTATAGTCTTCACAATGCCTTGCTATATGATTAAATGTGATATAAAATGTGACTGCTTGAAAGCAAATTCTTCATGACAAAACCTTGTAGATTTGAATTTCTGTCAAATAAAAGAAAAACAGTTCACGAATTTATTTCTAACTTTGTCTATATATAATATTCGATTATAAGTCTAGCGTATAAAAAAAACAATTTGCGATAAATTGTTGTAGACTATGAAATATACCAGAATATATAAAACGTTGATAATTTGCATTACATACATTACACACAGACTGCTGTATTGTTCTTGTTTCCTACACAAGATAAATAGAAAAATATATATAGAAGTTAAATAATTCTATAATTGATAAAATCAGTTTTAGTTAATCTATCTTATTTTTAGCTAAATAATTTTTAATTATCTAGATAAAGATAAATTTAATAAGAGCTAAAACAGAGGCACATTCATCTAATTTTCCTAATAATTATCCTAGTCGCACTTCAACCGAGCAATCTCGCCATACCTGCCTATCAAAGCGATATCAAGTGTCGTCTGACGTAGCATATACGATTGTATAGCGTGTCCGGTAGAATTTCACGGATTTATCTACATGTGTAACCACATAATTAACATGCATGATTGTTAACAATTCAATATGCTGCGATGGAAAAACGCCCATCATGGCAGATAAGATCATTCTAGACAAAACAAAGTACGACACAAAATGTAACAAAATAAAATTGTGTACACTGTGAATAGTTGTCCGGGTCCGGGTTTCCTTTTCTTATAAACGTCCAATTTTAGACAATATTTTTGTGAAGTCTGACTACCTCGCAAAATATCTTCGCGTAATAGTTTTCAATACATCAATTTTAATTAAATAATGTATAGATTTATAATATTCTTCTGCTTTTATTAAACTATTAGAATAAGAAAAAAGTAGTTAACTTGGCTAAATTTCTTCTAACATTTATTTATTTTTTAAATGTATCAATACATATACTTAAATTAAAGAACAATTTCTAATATACAATAACTTTTTTCTCAGGATATTTGTATTTATTGTTGTAAAAAATTATTACCGGATTCTTTTTATGAACTATGACTATGAAAGATTCAGTCCTAATAATATTTGTAATTCAGAAATAACTTTCGTTTCTTACATATGAAGAACAAATATTAGCTACTCTTAATTCTTTCTAATATTTTTTTACAATAAACGACTGAAAAGATATTAGCATCAAGAATAACAGATAATCTATTTCAATAGATAAGTTTCTTTAAAAAAAAAATACCATAACCTATCCTTAACTTCGTATAGATATACCCTCTCGAATTGAGTTAGTATGTTCACCAAGTCGGCGACATTTGTTTATACCGATACAACTCAATCAAGGCTTCGATTGACGAGAAAGAAATTTCCGTCGTTATCTTGCCGGCGTCTGCTGGCGCTTCGTCGATTAATTCACAACGATCATTCTAGAGAGGGTGCGAGAAAGAAAGAGACAAGGAGGCGCAATGGGTGCCAGCTTCTCATTGACCCCCTCCGGGGGATCGGAGCAGCATACTAGACGCGCCTCCAGACCCAAGTAAACCATTGGGCCAATTAATCGCAACAACGAAGACGCCGGCGACGAGGACGATTGACGTGATAAGCACGCACATATGCAATTGTTCAACTCAGGGCCGCACATACAGTGAAGATATGAAGTTTGTCGGGATCTGTTAGATCTTCAAACTAAAATTTTGAATATCAAATATATGATACAATTATTACAGTTGTACAATTTTTGAGACAACTGTTATCTTTAATATGTTCATTGCCATGGTGATCATTGACAACTATTTGCTATTAAAATTTTTTAAAATACTGGCAAAAAATATACGCCATATTATATCTTGTATATCTATCTATTATAAAAATTTATTATCAAAATTTTATAATTTTATATATTTATTATTATAAAATTTTATATATTTATTATTATAAAAATTTTATAAATAGCTAAATAGTAAGTAAAGTATAAAAATTATTATTTTGTATAGTACTTGTAATATATACTTACAAAGAAAATGCGGTTTTATTTAGTTAAATTTTATATATATATATATATATATATATATATATATATATATATAGAGTTAAATTATATATATATATATATGTATATGTATATATGTATACTAGCTATGCCCTGCCACGCGTTGTTGTGACTCTCTATTCTTATGCTGTTTTTTTCAAATTTTCTTTGCTTTCGTTGTTTAACTTTCAAGAGCCTTGCTTTACTGTTGCTCTTTTTATTTTATTTTTGAATAAGCATTTATCTATCTTTAATAAATCTAATATTCATTTATTCACGTACTTAAAACTTTTTTTTCTAAAAGCTGCCATGGATTTAGAAATCCATTTAAAAGACTGTTTTAAATAAGTTCCTTTTTTTCAATAAAATAACAGCCATCTTTATTTTTCTTATTACCTTAATTTAAACACAATAGAAACATTCTTCGCCTCTCCCGGTCTCTCTCGGTCTCTCCCCGTCCCTCCCCGTCTCTCCCGGTCTCTCCCCGTCTCTCCCGGTCTCTCCCCGTCTCTCCCGATCTCTCTCCGTCTCTCCCCGTCTCTCCCGGTCTCTCCCCGTCTCAATGTGTCAAAATTTCAATAATATTAATAAAAAACTATTTTTTACACTTAAATTATGGCCATCATTTTTGAAACATCGGTATATCCAAAATCAAACCCCATAAGAACACTCCCGGTTATGAATGCAACGTTGTGTCAAAATTTCAAAGCAATCGGTGAAAAACTTACGGAAATCTTAGATGAGGAACAAACATTTACATTTTTATTTATATAGAAGATATATAATTTTATCACTATATTTTTATAATAATATAACTTGTACTGTGGTGCATACAATAAGACAAAACTAACTAGGTAAGTAACATATTGATCAACTTCTTGCATTAAAAAAAATATTTGTAAAAATCCATTTCACAAATGTCTAATACAAAGTTTCCCAAAGTGTAAACACAAAAATTCCTTTTTTAAAACGACAAATGACAAATGACATCCATCTACATAGCTTTATGAAAAATTTATGAATATGAAAAACACGGGTAAGAGAAGATGTAAATTAATTATATATTTTTATCTTTAATACTTTACTGTTCCCACTTTTCATTTTTTGTCGAATATAATTTTGTAAATTTCTTTCTTTAATGCATAATAAAAAAGTATAAAAATGTGAAGATGACGCTTATTTCCTCATTCTGTTGATGATACTTTTGACAATATTGAAATAATTTTCATGCACAAGAAATTTCATAATTGTAGTTTATTTTAAAATTCGATTTTAATTACTTATTATTATACGTGAAAAATTTAATGATCTCTACAAATGGATTGTGATCTATACTTTTGGTACATTTGGAAATCTTGGTCTAATATGTTGGGAACTTGTCTTAATATTTATATATACTTCTGAGTTCAATAGTAAATATATTAGTAATATCTTTACTTTTTTTATTGCTGTTAGTTTAAATTATCGAGTTAGTTTAACTTTTGGATTTGACCTAAGAAGTAGCTATTGAAGCTTGATATTGAAGGATTATAAAGACGTAATAACGTAATAATTCCATGTTAATACCTCCAGATAGATTTAACTTATACTTTTATAAAGTATAAGTTGAATATATACATTCCGCATACATACATTCCTGAGATTTTTTACAATAATGTACTTGAACAATTATACTATAGTTAATAGCTATACATATATCCTGTACGTTTCTCATTTTATTGCGTTGGATAATTCATGGATGTCTTGGAATTTTCCAAGCTTATCGGCATATTAAATCTTACATTGTTGTCAGACTGTAAGTAACATGTTGCGTCATGATAAATTTACTTCAATCATATTACTGACGTAATGCCCGCCAATATATTTTGATTAAATCAAGTTGCATATATACGCGGAGTTGTTCATTTAATCAAAACGATCACTTTAGCTCTTTAATTCTACTTGTATACGACACTTTCTAACTTATATTCTTTATATAAACTTCATATGACATATGCAATATAAATTTTAAGATACAGAAAGTCACTGTATAATATATTAACAAAATATTCCTTTTAGATTTCAAAAAACTTATCACTATTTTACATTTTTTAAATAGTTTAAACGTTGGTTGATTGAGTGAGAGAAAGAGAGAGATCAAAAAGATAAGAGAAATCCAAAAGTTTTTATTAACATAAGAACTGTTTGCAAAATTTTTTAACGCATTTTTTTTCGATGCATTTTTTTGACTTTCCCAGATAAAAGAAATCTTTAAAAAAGCAAAAAAAAAAATAATTATCAAAAATATATATTTCAAATATTTCTAAAAAATGTGTAAAAAATGTTCGAACATCAGAGAATAAATGTATCTAGTTTCAAATTTATAGCTTTTACATTTTTTTCAAATGAAATCCTAAAAAATATATATATATATATGTATATACATATAATACTGGAAGCGAAAAGTATCCTATTAACATTTCCTTTTTGCAGGTTTTATTTATCACTATATTTACTTTGTAATAAGATCTCGTTCTTATAAAATAATATGTTACTAAAAAGGTTCAAAATACAGTTACAAAGGAAACATTTCGTATGGACTCATATTCCATTGAAATGTATTCACAGACATTGCGTCGGCACATTAAACAATTGTAATTAATTCATTATGATAAACAATTGGAATCATAAAATTCGATATAGTAGCATTTAAAATTTAGTGTTCAAAAGTATTCGATATTTGCTTACCAAAATAATCCTCAGCACCTCTCTATATTGTGTTTTGTAATTAAATAAAATTCTTTCTACAAAAATAATTCGACATTTAACGCAGATAATTAATGCACATTAATTACGCTATATAGAATATTCTAGAATTATTATTCAAAGATGGTGCGTCTTTGACATCGATTTGCGCCGATATTGACTATATTCAGTATTATTATCGAGATATTATTTATTAAACATCAAAATTTGACAAAATTATCCGATATCGATACAAAATGCAATATTAATTTATTTCTAACAATAGAAGATAAAACATCGACTTGTTGAAATAAGCATTTTTAAACCGTATTATCATTAGGTTATAACAAAACATAATAAGAATAACGTTTTGTTAATAAAATACTATGTTTGTCGAATATACTAGATAATACTTTCAACTGTCCCTACAACATACATTTCATATAATTTAACAAGTTATTAAACACATTTTTACATTATTTCAAAAATAGAAAAAATACCGATTATTTTTGCATTACCCTAATATAATTACGATAATTACATTATTAATTAAAAAATGTTAATAATAGTAACACACAAAAGATTTAATAAAATCTTGAAAAATTCTTGAAGATTCGTCAACTTCAATAAAATTATGTTTTATACATCTGTATTTGCATTAAACCAATTGCATTAAAGACAACTCGTGATATAACAACAGCATTATTGTACTGTTCATTAAATACTCATTGTAAGCATTGCGTGCTCTTTAATCCGCACGATATCATTATCGACAGGATGACGGTCAAACGGTCGCAATACGTCGAGTTAAATTGCGAGTGCGTTGCGCAGAAACTTTAACGCAATCGTCCGCATCACGCGATACGCTATTTACACTGTTCATTATAACCCGACAATTATCAAACCTTACTCCTTTTCCTGTTGCGGTAGTCACGTTATCAATGGGAAGATACTCAAGTTCATCAGGAAATGCGTCCGCCTTGTAGTGAATTTCATGAAGCAATCTAAGTATTGGCAGACTTTCATCTTCGCACTCTCATTCAACAAAAATAGCACTTTCACGGCAATGACGGGCGTTTCGCCGTGGACGATTTTATCGATTCCGCGAATAGACTCACGAGATTGAAATGAATCAAAAGCCGCCCTCCTCGGGGGGGAAGAGGATAACTTATCAGACGACATAAACGAGCTCATTGCTATTCGCGCGCACGTACGGAAATACGCATTACGGAATGGCCGATACGTATCGATATAGCGATCGTGCACGTTAATGGTGCGGCGTACTAATCATTCGAACGTTCGAGAAAAGGCATCAAGTCAAGACTCTTTGCTCGGATTAATTAATTGCGCTATTATCGGACTCATCGAGCCAGATTATTTCTTTGAGATGGAATCGCGCCTGGTTCAATTAACGGTCTAACAATCGATCAATGAGGAGCGTTGAAAACTTTATTTTTAGACGGTTTGTGATACGGCTTTATATTAAAGTAGCTTTTATTAGAACTTGAGTAAACGCTCGTGGAAGACCTTCCGTGCTCAAGTCGCTATTGTTAAAAACGGATCAATATGCTTTTATCACTTTAAGAATCGTATATAATTTTAATTTAAAAAAAAAACTTACATATATAATGTATTTAATAATATTGGACAAATATCAAAAAGTAGAAAACTTTATTTTTAGACAATTTACGATACCGCTTTGACTCTTAAAGCAAACTATAAAAGAAAATAAATAAATGCTTGTAGAAGACCTTTCGTGGTCAAGTGACTGTCGTCAAGAGCGACCGATTTAATTTTATGATCTTGAAAAGGAATCGCACAGAATTTTAATAGGGAAAAAAGATATAAAAAGATTTTATAGTGTGGTATATTTAACAATCGTTACTTAAGAAAATTAAATAATATTATTTTTTGATTCCTTTCAAATGTTTCAACAATGTAGATTCTCGAAGGACATTTGAGACATTTCGTTGTGCTAATAATCTAATTAACTTGTTCTCTTTTCTCTGCGTCACAACTCTTCCTTCCCGAAAATTATCGTCTTTGTTTTTCCGATTTGTCGACCAAGCGCGAACGAGCAAATTACCCTAATTCTCGCAGAAAAGTCTCCGTCGTTCGCGCCCAAGTGAAAACTACGAAATCGATTGTATAACGCGACATAATGTAACGCTTCTAAGAAAAGTGTCAAAAAATAACTTTTCTCAATTCCGATTAAATTAAAGCGAAGAAAATACATTACGAACATCCGACTATAATATCCTGACGAGTGTAATATCCTAACAACTTTCGTTTCACAACGATATAAAACAGATCACAAAATAATTTCAAAATCTTAAGTTTTACTTAAATCAGATTACTAATAATGTTTATTTATTTCTTCGCTAAGATCAGGAATTGCTGATTAAATTTATCATCTCCTTCATTCACCTTTTTCTTTATTAAAAGAGTAGCTTTTTTTACATTATTAAAATGAAAGATTTTAAGATACTCAATTATATTATATACGTACTAATAAAGTAAAAATTTTAAGAACCTCTTGACTTAAGAATGTTATAAATTATATGATAAGATAGTTTTCTTATTTATAAATTTAGTTATTATTTATGTTACATTAAGCCAGCTTTAATAGTTTGTATAACACTAGATAAAAATATAACGTATTAAGAAATTGATTAAAAAAGGGATAATCATTACTAATATCTATTTTATATATAAATATTAATCTTTTATTTATATTTATATATAATATCCTAAATATTAATTATTATTTTAACTATTTTAAGATACGTTTTTATTATATTAATAGGACAGGCGCTTCTATGCTTTTTGGAAAAGGGAAAGCTATGAAAATTTTCCATCTTCTTTGAAAGAGGATTCCTCATTGTGCAAGTGCATTTCCTCACAATGTTCTCACGCCGTAATAATGCGGGCCTGTCGAAATATCTGGCAGGTACTTTTCCTCGGTCGTTAACAACGTCAGCAGTCCCATCAATTAACCCCGATCAACAGTGATTCAGCCGCAATATACAACAACGGGGTGGGGAATGGGATCATATCAAGGGGGAAAAGATACGCGCGTACGCACGATCGTGAAACGGCGCCCGATTGCGCGGAACGGGCTCGTGAGCGACGCGTGCGGGCGCGTGATACACGTGCGAACATTCGTAAATCCGCGGCTGGGCTCCTCGCGCCGGGGAGTCGCGTCACGGGTCAAGTTCACGACTACCGCCTTGATAACGACGTGACATCGACATTGTTCGAACTTCGAGCAGATAAAGATGAGAAAAGAAAAAAGACACACGCGAGCCAGCGTCGCGCCTTGAAATAAGTAAACATTGAATAACGTGTCAACTGCAACGCGCGTGCATGCTGCACAAATGCAAATTTGTTTGAGCGATTATACCATTCTTTGAAATTAGCACTCTCTATTGCGTTTTGAAGATCAAAAGCATGTTTTACATAAAAGAATTGTAAGTTCATCGCGTTGTATACACATGCAGACTTGATTAAAAGCAGAGTTGCGCCGTAAATTTCAAGATTACATAGATTATTTATGCATTGTTTACGTTATGCTAACGCGATATCTGTAAACAAATTTTTTCGTGTAAATAATACAAGCAATGTACATTTTTGTATACAAATTGTAACAGAATGCAAAATAATAATTAAAATATAAATTTGTTATATATTATAAATAGTATATCTTTATTATTAATAAAATAAAAACGTATTAAAAATAGAAAAATAAAACATAATTTTTTATATAATCTAAATCTTCTATCTATTGAGCATTATTTATATATGCAACACACACAAAATAAAATTTACATAATTTACATTGTATACGTATAATGTAATATCGATTATTTATATTTTTACATGTAAATGTAAAACCTTTGGGGAAAATTTAAACAGAAATTAAAATATAAATTATACTTTGTTTCAAAAACTATTTAAACTTATATATAATGCCAATAACATATCAATGGAAAATGATACAAATAAAAGAATTCTAGATAAATAAAAAAAGATACAATATTTTTACCATTTCTTTTATCTGAAAATATTTGAAACTTTTATCTGTATCGTTTCCTATTGGCGTGTTACCAACATTGATTAAATCATTCTTAAAATAAAGAGTTAAGTATATAACATATATTTCAAATTTGCGACTATGTGTGTGTAAGGGAAATTGAGCTAATATGTTCTTGTAAAAATTAAAAAAATCTTTAAAAGAAATTTCATGAAAATTGAGGGAGATCAAAACCCGATTTGGCCTACTTCCTCCTGTTTTTTTAGGAAGGTCAAGATCCGATCTAAATGATGATTGATGATATTTATTATTAAAAAGTTAAAAATTTTCTAAAATAGGCATAATTCCGTCAAGAATTCGTTAAGGAAAATACCAGAGTGGCTCAACAACCGAAAAATAATGGGCGACAATTGTATTTCATAAAAATCAACCATATTTAGTGATGCTTACGCTACTAGAACATATTTTATATATAAAACATTACATATGTAAGAGATCCTTTCACATTATGATTTGTATGACACAATCGAGGATTCCGAGGCTTCGTCTCACAATAGGGGAAGGAATCTTGCAATAAGAGAATTATTCTTCTCCAATTGCGTCTCGCTTTACGTCTTGAGTAATTAATTAAAACTCATATAGCAATCGTTATCGTGGACAGGTTTACTGCTGCGCCAACAGAAGAATAAATAAAAAAAGATAATAATTTGCGATGTGGCGAATTGATATTCAACTAACTCAGGACTAGCGCAGACCGCGCATATTTAATAAAGTGTTTTGCATCTTTCAATAATTCTGGTCAACATATGCAGACGAGATACTAACATCTTGCGGCTTACAATGATAAATATATGAATAACCACAAGTGACGTACATTTGTTAAAAGTATTTTTTTCATTATACACATTTATTTCTTTGTTATTTAATGCTTCGAGACCAGAAATAAAATGCTTGATTTTACGTTTTTGACTTAGCCTAACAAAAATTACCTTGTTTAATTTTAGATTATATAAATTCTGTTGTATATTTAATTATATTTCGCGGAATTATATATTTTATTAATATTTAATTTTAATATCTCTAATTTGTTGCTGATTATTTAATTTTACATTAAACAATCAAGATAGTCTTAGGAGAACGAAAGTTTTCGAGACTAACAAAAGCCAATTCACAATAGCTTTACAAACAAAAAAAAAAAAACATAATTTTTGCTCTATTTGTATGTTTTTGTTGTAATTCAACATATAATTTTTGTACGCATTTTTCATGATATCTTCTCGCAATCTTGGCTGACAGTCTGTATCATAGAGATATAAGAATAGAGCGCGTGAGTTGTATACTAGCACAGTTGTATACTATTACTAAGTGGCTGTGATAGAGAGATAGAAAGAGAAAACTAGACTAAAGGCATTCTCTGTCTTTGTTTAAATCAGCACATGCACGATTGAACAAGGATGGAAGGGGCCTTTATTCGGCTCTCTCTTTTTATTCCTCTATCGCTTTTTCGGCTCTCTTACTTACTCTATTCTTATATCTTTATGGTCTGTACATTCGTATTAAACAAATGACTCGACTGGTCCTGCACTCAACATTTAAACATATGAAAATACGAACATAAAGAGAATATAAACATATTGAAAATTGAAAATGTATTTAAACATATATGAGAATACCTCTTTCACGCATGCAGATTTCGTTTGCTAATGAAACATGAAATAATAGGATATTTTATAGGATATTTATCGTAAGTAAGATCAATGTAAATACTACTCTCTTGCGTTCATACGATTTATTCAAATTTGAAACGCATATAATCGCATTAACAGAAGGGACTGTTGACTTTTTGCCAACATCAACTTAAAATGCTCTACGCACTTTCCGATCATGCACGCTTATTTCCTGACCTTCGTCCTCGCCGGAATAACATAGGAAACTTACCGGCAGAACTCGTCGTTTGAAGTTGTTAGAAAAGATTACTAACGCATTTTCGCATCAACTACTTTAAATAGATAAAGAGGAGAATATTCCATTGTATCTGAAGGAGTAGAAAATTATATACTATAGAAAGTCTCTTGTGAATAAATTTTTTAGTAAAATGAGAAAAACGCTTCTTTTTCGAAAATTAAACATTGTAATAAAATATATTATAACAATTTACATCATATTTGTTTCGATTTATAAAATGTAAAAATTTCAGTTAAAAGACATATATTTATATTGATTTAATCAATAGCATCATAAATATTAAAAAGACTATGACAGTAGATGTGTACTAAAGAACGTATTTTCATATAAAATAAATACACGAAGAAAATTTTATAGTAAAAATTACTATGTACGATAATACCCATGGACCGTAAAAAAAAATTTTTTTAATTATATCATAAATAGTATTAATATTGTGGTAATTTGATGAAAAAAATAGTAAAAATTTTCATAATTTCTTCCTTGGTTTGCGCTTACTATTTACCATAGTAATTTTTACTAAAAACTTTTCTCCGTATAGTAGTACAAATAGTATGAAGATTAAAGCTGCTGTAATAAAATTCTACGTTATCTACGCTGGCGTCCATAATATAAAATACAACATACAGGATAATTATAGTATTGATAAATAACTCTGATTCCTAAATTCGAATAAAATAATAGATACAAAAAAACATGTCAAAATTGTTTACTTCATCGATCAACTAAATTTTATTCAAAAAAGGATTCGTGAAATGAGGCTTGCAAAAAAAAAAAACAAGTGACTCTTGATACATTAGAGTGCACGCGAACTTGCCAAAGTGTGACAAATTTGGGATCGACATTGCGCAGATCGTGCTGACGTAAACGCGCTTAAAAGTGGGAAATGGAAAACGAATGAATATGAATACCTTATCGGGATGCGTCGTGGTTACTTTAGAAGTGTGCTTTGCATAGTGTGCTTTGCATAGTACGCAGTAGTAACGGCAGCGAGATAGACTGCGCTTGTTCGTTCCCTACTAATATATACGAGGAAAGTTCTCGTGATATTCCGAAATTTCCAATTCCACAGGCAACAATCAATCTGAGGCGCAGCCGTTTAACTTTATCCAGATCTCGTTATTTCACAAAAAAATGGTGAGATTTTTAAAATTAAATATTTCAATAAAGTATTCGATATTAAAGTCAAATTCAATTTACCTATATATGTATCTAAATTCTTCAATGTAAATTTCTAGAAAATAAGTAATTTTTTTGTAAATGGCGACAAATTTTCGATCCAAAAGTAATAAATTATATGAAACTAAGTGTTACATTATTATCACTTTTATATGTAATCATATTTTGATTAATATTTTTATATAAGTAATATTTTGGGGGAAAAACTTTATTGGACACAATTGTTATTTGTACTCTAGAAAAATCTATTCTATTGTAATATATTCTCCAGTCCTACAACATGCTTATTTCATAATAAGAAAAAAGTAAATGCGAAACTAAACGTCGTCAATGACAATTTTTTATTATCTTGCAATAAACCGATTTATCGTTCATATACATGATGTTTTAATGTATTTTTTTTTTGTTCTTGTATGGCATTATTACGAATTATAATCATCGAACCTGAACATTGTTCTTTCCTAAAAATGCTTTGAACCAGAAATTTGAACTTTATATTAAGTAAATTCAGTTGTGTAATAAAGTCTATATCAATAATATTCACATATACTATATAATGTCACATACATAAAAATTTTTCATAAATGTATATATTTTTGTTGTTTTTTACTTTATATTACAGTACTTACTATCTGTAATATTTCCAAAATTAATTATAATTATTTTGATGTCTCTTCTTCTTAAATGATTATCTTTAATTTTTTAAATATTTTCTTCTTTTCACGTTTATACAAATTTCACGATGTTAATGAATGACTGACCGTAGGAAATTGTGAAATAAGTGTATTTAATAGGGTGTAATCATTTCATCAAACGTGCGTACAATGAACTCATTCAATATGACATAGCGTAATATACGATATAAATCGTAAACGTAATTGATTAGAGTGAGATACGAGTTTATTTTGTTGTTGGGGCGTTGTTTAAAGAACTTTGACTGGCGCTCTTACACTTAAGAAAGTCTTGTTATTATAATGTCACTAGAAAGAATGCACGTCATTACTTGCAGTGATGCATCAACATTTTTGATATGACAAAAAAATAAAATGATATAATGCTTCAAATAATAGACTAAATAAAATACAAATATATAAAAGACTGTGTGCATAATACATTTATAATTGATATAATCAACTTACGAAATATCGAAAATTCTGTTTCTTTGTTAATTAATAAATGCTTATGTATCCAAAAATAAATTATGCATAAGCAAGAACAAAAAACTAAACTATATCTACAGTTATGACAATTGTTAAATTGATACATAGAATTTTAAATCAATAATTTAATTCCTCCAAATAAAAAAATTTTTGTTGATATATTTTATAAGTATCTATTCTATCGGTTTCAAATGTTTTATTTAAAAATATTTAAACATATTTTGCAAAACTTTTTATTAAATATTTTTCCTATTTAGTTCCTAATGTCGCAATCTGACATAGTAGAATAGCCAAGTATTTTAATATTTTTTTATAATGATTATTACTGTTTAATCAACAGAATACTTTTTATCTGTTTAATGACAAAATTAATGTCAAATTTGTGGAACTGCAAATAATTAATTAAATTGTAGCTAATTTGTGTCTAGCTAAAATATATTCAATATATAAATAAATTATTAGTGTGGCCAATCACTTTCTTTTTTAAAGTATAATCGATCAAAGTTCACTTGAGTCATATAAACTTGATTCAAATGCTACTAAGATAAGTGAATAATGATTGTTATATTCTTGACAGACAAAAAATAATATATAATGTATTGCAGATAAAAGTAGATCGATTGATTATTCTGCGCTAAATCAGCAGACAATCATTATCAGAATTCGCTTCAGATATCGTCCGCAATCACAAAACGGAAGAAAGATCGTCAAAATTATGAATAATAAAATACAAAAGATAATAGAACATTTAAAAACATAGCAAAGGGAACTAAAACAAAATTACGATTCACTTACGGTTACAATTTAATAAAATATTAAAAAATGGTTTTGTTTCAGTTCCTCGTCAAGTAAAAGTAACCATTCAAATTATAATTTTTTCTATGTTATGGTTTCAGTTTTTAATTCTAATAATATTAATCAAGTAATTACGTAATAATAATTAATTAATAGTATTATATAATATTTAATAGCATTTAAGTATTATTCATAACCAAGTATTATTTAATAAGTAATATTATTTTCAATTACTTAAAACATATATTAAAAAATTGAACATTTATTTATTTATAAATAAATGTGAATTAGATATTAATTTTAAAATATTAAAAATCTTAATACAAATAAAAGAAAAATAAAAAAATAAAAGTAATATCAAAAATTTATCTGTAACAAAAATACACAGATGATACATTATGAACGTATTTTCTACATCGATAGATATAAAATGTTTATACACTTTATTAGCCTCTACCTCGCCGTTGAAACCGAGATCTTTGTGATAATGTCTCAATTTAGTAGATATAATTCCTTAGAAAATTCAATAGAAATAAAATGTTTATGCGCTTTATTAGCCTCTACTTCGCCGTTGAAACCGAGATTTTTATGATAATGTCTCAATTTAGTAGATATAGTTCCTTAAAAAATTCAATAGAAAAACACAAACTTATAAATTAATAATTTTAAATCAATAATATAATACTAATAAACTAACATAAAATTGTAACCAATTTTTTAAATTATAACAATATTTTAATTATAACATAATTCTAAATTACAATATTAACTTTTCGAGATTAGTTTTTTTTTCAATGCGCCTTGATCACTGTTTTCAACGTTCATCCAATGTATCAATTAAAAATCTGACTTAAAATCTTTTTCTCGCCTTCGGAGGATTCGTATGTAGTCAAAGCTTATACAATGTCTGACGCAATACAACGTTTCACATGATAAATAGTACACGGAAAAAAGTTTGGCACTACAGTAGCACCAACTAGTGTAACAGCTGTACGAAATGAGAGTGCGCTGTTGTACTTCTCTTTGGCACGGCAGTTCTCTCAGTTTGGGAGCCCTGCTGTCCCAATCGGGAGCCCTGCTGTCCCAATCTCGCACCGCAGCATTCCTAACCTTAAAGTGCAGTGGTTGCCCCATCAGGGTGGGGAGAACAGTTCTCCCGGCGCTTAGTGCTGCCAGTTACCCAAAACTGGCACTCTGTAGTCCTAAATGCGAGGTGGCGCTGCACTACCACCTATGATGCAGCAGTAGTGCCAAACTTTTTTCCGTGTACATACAGAGTCAAAACAAAGCTTCCACGCTAATCATTTACCATACGACATGTCATATTTGAAATGTACAGTGCAACTATCATAACATTGGCTCCGTCACAGTCTAAGTATTATTAAAGACCAGCCAAAACTAGTCAAGAAAACAACAAATAATTTAAATTAATAATATAAAAACGTCTTGTAAAAACAAATTGCAAGAACCGAATGTACCAAAAAGAACTGCAAACCAAAAATAGTTTAACGGTTCGCTGTTGTAAATTTAATAGAAATTTAATACGGTTTACAATTTTGGTCTGATTAAAAAAACCGGTTATAAAGCGTTTATTATAGTTTATATTGATTTGGATTTCTGATAATAAGAGATTCATAAATATATGTGTGTATTTTTGTGTTAAACTCAATATCAAGTTTTCTAACAAAAGATTTAAAAAATTAAGTTACAATAAAATTTTAAAAATAATATTTTAATTGTTAAATAACAGAACTATATTTATTTTTTAGTTAAATAAGAAGTGAAAAATTATGCACACTTATAACAACACTTGTGATCAGTCATTTATGAAGCGTAAATAAATAACAATATTATATTCTTTATTTAATTTAAAAGTAAAATTTATTTCATTAAGATTTTAATTTGGTAGTTAATAAAAACATTAAAAACTATTTTTTTTAACTGTTATTAATATTTTAATTTAAAAATATAACAAAGGAAATGAAAAATAATATTCTTGATTTCTGTATATAGCGTAATAAAAAACGTACGATTATTATAATTATGATCCATACAGGAGCAATTATAAAAACATGAAAAAAAAAAACACCTGAAGCATTGATTAACACGATGATTTACCGTGTAGTCCGTGTTCGACATAAAGAAGCATAAAGTATACTGTTTGCGATATGATAAAAAGCCTTGTTTCATTAATGATATGAGAAGAGAAAATAAACATAAAAATATATATGTATATATAACATATATAAAAAAAATTCATATACACACGTATAAGAAATACATATATAAAAATTACAAATTAATAATATGTGCAATTGTATTCAATTGTAATCAAATAAAAAGTCGATATATGATAAAAAAGACAATATTTATATTGCCTTATATTGCGTTTGCAAATAATTCATTAAATGTTATTCTGCAATAAAAGAAAAATCATCTAGACATGGAAGCTATCTTTCTTATTTCGGCTGTCTTAGTTTACTAACTTGCACGAGACTAACAGAACCATAGACATTCTGACTGGATTGCCAAGAATCAAGCGACGTATCGAGTTGAAGGTCCGTGACAGTAGTTCAATGTCTACGACACTGTTATTCTGAGCACTCGTTAGCAGGCATTCAGATAGGAAAGCTGATTATAAGGATGGTATAAATTCTGCGCTCTCTTATCAGCATCGTCAAACAAATCAAATAATTAACAAGTCTAAATAGAGGAATCTAAATATTAGCACGCATAATAGATCGTACGATAATATGTGAGTGCGAGTGATAAAAGATAGAAAAATTGATATGGAGCAATAACAAGTAATAGCGAACAGGAGAAATGCCGAACATTAAAAATTTGTCTGTGTCTAACATTATACACCGAACCGTATTGCTGCACGGAAAAAAGTTTGGCACTACAGTAGCACCAACTAGTGTAACAGCTGTACGAAATGAGAGTGCGCTGTTGTACTTCTCTTTGGCACGGCAGTTCTCTCAGTTTGGGAGCCCTGCTGTCCCAATCGGGAGCCCTGCTGTCCCAATCTCGCACCGCAGCATTCCTAACCTTAAAGTGCAGTGGTTGCCCCATCAGGGTGGGGAGAACAGTTCTCCCGGCGCTTAGTGCTGCCAGTTACCCAAAACTGGCACTCTGTAGTCCTAAATGCGAGGTGGCGCTGCACTACCACCTATGATGCAGCAGTAGTGCCAAACTTTTTTCCGTGTGTGTATCCGAGCGTGTAAAAGAATCTCCAGAGCAGAGATGGGAGGGAAAACTTTCAAGGCAGGGATGAGAAGCGTACGTGCCAACAGGCGTGTACGGAGACAGGACTGACTACTGACATATATGGTGGACCGTGAAACGTCTCGAATGTTCCATAGGCAGCTGAAACTGCGCCATTTAAAACTACGTCGAACGTAATCGACGATAGAATACGAATATTGCACGATATTTTATTTTAACGACTCAATTCAGTTTCAGAACACTTGCGTATAATTAAATTATTACACAAATTATCTATATCTTTTATATTGATCATTTTACGTTAAACAAATTATGATTAATTACGTGCCTTAAAAAAAAATTTGTTTTCTTTCATTCATTGTTTGACAGAAAATGGAATAACTTATTTTTGATTACCTATTATCCTGTTATATATTACTCAAGTATTACTTTCTTGCCGCAAAATATTCACATATTAAAAAAATTATTACAAATAAGACATTAATTTTGTATATCGAGGAATATATTTATTTTAAATCTATTTTAAAATCAAATGCTTCAAACGGTGTGAAATGCACGTTATACATAATGGATAGCGTGAATAGCGCTCTCAAAAGAATCGATTAATATGCATAAAAATTAGATAGATCAGAGAGATCGGTGCAATTTGTTTCTCAAATTACCGCGTGAAAATGTAACGCGCAATGATGCAATGATACAGAAAAGATCTTGTTGATAGTTGGAAAACAAGTACATTATCATTATATAAATAATGTATGTATATCATTATAAAATTGTTTTATTACATAATACTTTTTCATAACGTAAGAGACATTTGAGTATTTCTTATATTTTTTTACCAACAAAAATAATTTTTATAAAAAATTTTTTTGTTTCTATTTTGATTTGCAAAATTTTGAAATTTTGACAAAAAGATGACGTTATTGCTTCGCGTTAATAGAGTGTTGCTTTTAAACGGTTAATTAAATTTCGATCATGATTTTGCAAAACAAATTTCTTGATCCTTAATATATGATAGTCTATTAATATACAAAATTAGATCGAAATATCTTTAATTTTTAAATTTTTTCCCTATATATATATGAAAATGTTGCACTGTATCCCGAATTCACAAGAAAAATATGGGAATGTACGTAACATCCAAATTTTATATCTTGACACATATTTCTTATGACGCAATTAATATAAACACAGATGTTCTTTACAAGATGATAAAATGTATTACTCATACTTAAAAAAATCTGTTTTATTGAGTTTATAATTGAGACTTGCAAATGAATTGATAAATCAGGGACTTTGGAACATGGAAAGTTTATCAGTGGATGATTTAAAATCAATCTGCGTTTCATAATATTTACGAAATTATTTTTAATTTCAGTAATATAAATATAAAAAATATATTGTGTACATGATTAACAATCGATCTTAGATTATTCACATAAATGTGATTAATACTCCTGTAATAAATATTCATGATATTTAATAATAAAATACTCGAAAAAAAAAACTCAAAAGAGGTGCCGACAAAAGAGCTTTTTATTTCAAACTCTTTTCGCATTTTAACAATATATAAAATCGAGTAAGATTAAAGTGATGCCTGTCCAAAACTAATATAAACGTATTGTTAAGATCGCCAAGTTCGTTAGTTAGAATCGCTAAAGAAGTTTATTGAAGACAAAAACGTAGGAAAGAAAGAGAAAAGACAATAAATTTATCAAAAGTGAAGATTACGAACAACAGTAAAAATTCCTTTGAAAGTCGAGAGATCAAACAAGACGCGTCACAATCTCTATTTATCTCCCTGAACGCACTTTTATAATTTATAAGCATTGTTCCCCGGAGAGGTTACCCATTGGTTAACATCACTACGAAACGCAACAGACATTTTGATTTTCGGGGAGCACATCACGCGATTAAAAAAAAAAAGACGTAAAGAGAGAAAAAGAAATAAAAAGAAATTGTCGATCGGTTGATTTAACCGGTTAGATGATCAAACTTGACGCAATCTGGCGCGATACCTAACCGCTCGGGACAAAGAGCGTCCTATTCCTCGTATCCGGGTGATTCCTACTCGAGGCCTCGCCGAGGTCTGGCAAATTCACGCGCGGCGCGGCCACAGTCGCGATGCGACGCCGCGAAAACGCATTCCCCCACGCAAAGAGGCGTGGTTTAGGTCCGCAGCGGTGTGTATAAGAGACAAACCTCCCGAACCGATTAGCAAAGTTCCCCAAAACACACGTAACACCAGACTTTTCCATGCCAACTAAACCGTAAGAGTGTAGCGATCGGACGATCGAAGAGATCGACACGAGGCACACAAAGCGACAGTGTACCTGGACGCACCGGGACGTCACACGGAAAGAAAAAGACGAAAAAAAGAAAACAGAGTGGACAAATCGAGATCCCTGAATCCCGAAGTCAGAAAACGTCAGGAATTTTCCAGGACAACGCAGCGACAGATATTCAAAGAAAAGGACAACCCCCCACAACCGCAAAAGGGAGAAAGGAATCTAATTTCTTGCGAAGAGGAGTTTCTTCTCACGTGGTGTGGGATCCAGGTTTTTAGTAGCTTTTCGAAAGAATTCATATAGACCGGAGCAACAGGAGCGAGCCGATAACTATATCGTACTCGCGACTCGGAGCCGGCGTAGTGGTGCGGTGAAGGTGGTGGATCACAGAGGCGCGGGTAGCGAGCCCGCGAGGACGGTCTCATTTAGGCTCCGAGCGTTCCCTGCGTCACGTCTCGAGGGTGCGTAACGCCACGGCAACGTCCGCATACCCAGGTCTCGTCCAAGACGACGAACACCGAGCGCACGTAACGAACGAACGAACGCAAACACGCACGCACGCACGCACGCACGCAGAGACACGTACACATTCACCCGCATCCGTCGACCAAATCAATCAATCAACCAACCGCCTATCCGATCGACCGACTAACTCAGGCACGCGAACCGACCGCATAGACGCGATACAATATTGAGTAGGATCGATCGAAGGCGCACGGAAAGAAAGCGCGTTTCAATAGGTTGCAACTGCTGCCGGTGAGTGACAACGACAGCATAACGACGGACAGCGTTCTATCGCGCAGCGCCCGAGGTCTGTCTGTCTGTCTGTCTGTCTGGCTGCCTGCCCGCCCGCTGTCACAACAGAGCCACGTGTGGATCGGCTGCGTAGGCGCACGCAACCAATACGGGACACGCACGCACGCACCCACGCACGCGTCCGTCGGCCGATCGAAGTGCACTGCACGCGCCGGCCGCGCGCATTGACGAGGAGTGAGGAACACAGCGCGACCTAGCCGACGACGACGGCCACCGGTGTGTCATCGGCGTCGCCCACGAGGGACCACCGGAGATTCACAGCCTGAACCAAAACACCGGAGCCGGAAGTATTTTCATATTCGGTGAGATAAACCGACAAACCCACAATCAATCGAGGCTCGCGTCAATCACCCGGCGCCGAGTCACGACAGCAACGACAGCAGTGGCGCTCCGACTACGACGACAACGACACCCCAGCAGCTGGTCTTGTAAGACACACGAAAAACCACGGGTCGGCAGCACTCGCCCACGACAGAGTGTGAAAAAGGACCGCAGTCGCGCTCACTCTTCCCTTATCCCCTACGACAGTAGCCTACGCGAGACGACAGGATGCCGGGCTTCCAAAAGAGACAGATGATGCAACCATGGCCCCTATGCCTGCCGCCCTTCGCGAAAAAAACGAAGGTAAGATCCCCCGTGCGCACGCGATGGCCACACGAGCCCGCAGTCCTCGCCTCCATCTAGAGTTTTCTCTCCGTGGTGGGCAAAAGCCGCATCCGGTTTCCACGATACCACGACAGGAGTCGATCGCTGCCGGTTTCCGCACCCGTCGTCCTTCCCTCCGACGATTACCCCCTACGATTTGCTCGCTCGCTTACTCGATTACTCGATCACACACTCACTCTCTCCCTCTCTCTCTCTCTCTTTCTCTCACCCGTTTGCGCCTACCTCTTCCCCACCCTTAAGCCATTGGAAATTTCCATTGCACCAGCGGCTGACGTCTGCCGCCTCCAAGGCGCGTTTTTTCCTCTCGCGACTGGAAAGCCGCGACTCTCTTTTCCCGCGACCTGTCGTTCTTTCCTCCTCTTCTTCGCATCGTCATATCTCACTCTTTCTCTTCCCCTCTTTTTTTCTCCCCGGGTTGCGTCATTGTCTAATGACTTCGGTCAAAGTTTCGACGCCTAAGTAGCGGAAGATGACGAATTGTCGAACAATTTTTCTCGGTTTTAAAGAACATAGAAACGATTGATGAAAGAAATGGCAAAATATTGCAACGTAGGCTTCTCGCATTAATTTCATTTTCGCAACTAGGTACCGCAAAATCTCTCCATCAGTTCTATACTATTGTAATTCTTTGAGCCTTCCTCGCAAGGAGTTTAAAAAATATATGGTCACTTCGTATCTCGAAGAAGTCATCACGGTATCGAACTTTTATCGCGATTAATTTATCGCATTCTCGATCCTGCTGACCTCCCCCCCTCCGCATTGCTCTTATCGTCTCGTGCCTGTGATTCCCGACCGCAGTTTCGAAGGATCTATATTTAACGAACGGGAATCTCGCATGTGTCGGCTCGGAAAGTCACGGCCTGCAGCGAGCCCCTCGATCACGAAATCTCGCATTGAACGTTACATTACGTGCCTCCGCAATGAAAGGAACGCCAAGATTTCGTATATCACCCGGGGCGATCTTAAAACAGCGCGCGGGCTCTTTTCTGTAAAATGAAAAAGATAAAAGAAAGAGGCACATCGATTCTGTCTTCTGTCACAAGACGCGCGGAGAGAAGCGCGCACAGGTGTAAAAAGTTGGAGGCGAAAAGATAAGATTCTAGTTTCGGATTTTCGATGCTGCGGTGCAGCTACACACACACACTCTCTCTCTCTCTCTCTCTCTCTCTCTCTCTCTCTCTCTCTCTCTCTCTCTCTCTCTCTCTCTCTCTCTCTCTCTCTCTCTCCGCTCGACACGTGAGCGTGAATTCGTCCTCGTGGCACGGCGCCTTAAAATCTCTGGCACGTCGAAACCATACCGGTTTCAGTCCCCATCATGGGGAAAGGCTCCGAGACCTAGCCATTCCAAATTTACACGATTATTTCGTAGCCCGCGACGGTTTTCACTGGTCGCCGGATGCATACATTCGTATGCAACTCGTATGACTCGCGGAAATATCGATCGTTATGCGCGCGCATAAGGTCGGACGAAACCATAACAGATTGCCGGGAAAAGTAGAATAAATCGCGTCGCATTTCTCGTTTGCTCGGGGAAACACGACGGATTGTGATGCGCGAGCGATCGTGCTATAAAAAAAAAGAGAGGGAAAAAAAGAGGAAACGAATCGAGCCATCAAATAATCGGTTGCGCGTGTGACCGGCCGGCGCGCGCCACCGATACTGCGTCGTCGTCGGAACGATGGAATCCGGGGGGAATTGCGCCGGATCGTTTATCGGCATGTACCATTTTTTAGGATATCTGTTCAGGGTGTGGTGCGCGCACTCCTCGGGGAGTTACGTAATGGCACGTACACATCGAACGAGGAAATTTCCAAAAGTGTCGGGGCGACGCGCGAGCACTCAATTTTATCAGAGATAAGAGATGAGAAAAAGTGAGAAAGCGCGCCGCTTCTGTTTGTGTTTCTCGTCTGGCAGTGGGACCAAGATTTCATTAGTGACCATTTTTTTCTGGAAATTCGAAGTCGAGAATGCATTATCTCGTGCCAACCACATTCGAGAATTCGCGGACGTCCTATGGTAAAATAGATACGACACGATTATATTCGCGTCGACGCGGGTTCTTCACATTTTTCATCAAGAGAGATAAACGCGGGCCTGCCAAATTCTTTCAGTTCCGGCCGATTTTCGAGAAATGTCCTAATGACATAATTAAGTTAGATCGAATCTGATTAAATCTATTGATCAAATCAGTCCTGGGCTTTGCGTAAATAAAATAATTTATCTATAAATTCTAATCTTACACTAGCCATTTTTTTAGATAAATAAATTTAATCTTTATTGCGTAATTGCGTATGTTGATAAACTGATATATAATTAATGTTTCAATTATCGCCAATTAATTTTTGTATTTCAATCAATCTCCACTGATAAATAATTTCATTATTATTATTATTATAGTAATAATAGTATAATAATATATAATAATATATAATTATTTTTTAATAAATTCGTTTATATTATATGAAATAAATCGAAATAACTGTTTTATATATTTTTGTACATTTTATATATAATTTACTTTTTAATTTTACACAGATATGATTTTATTTTCATATTTATAATTTAAATGATAAAGTTTTGAAACATTGTTTTTTATTTCGTGCTATAAATAATAATTGCCCAGTTCTGTTCTTGTTGTAGCAGCAACGACATTGATATTCCGCAGAACAATCATCATTCATCAGAAAGATCTCGAACTCTCTGTTGGGATTGAATAATCTGTCGTTATGTTCATAGATCACCTTCTGGATGGCTCAGTGCTTATCTACCTCAGGATCAGGATATCGAATGAAAAATATCGATACTTGATTTATCGGAAACATATTCATATAGTGACTTGTGTTGGAAAAGAAGTATCGATAACAAGCATCAGAGAAAAAAAAAACTGATCAAGAAATATTGCAGAAGCTATATTCTTGAGATTTTTCATTTTCTTATGTAATGCTTTTTACATTTATATGTACTTATACTGAAAATGTAACTTATTTTACAATTAAATTTTTTATATTTTATTTAACAACTGAAAATGTTGGAAATACAATAATATCTAGTAAAATTATCATACCAAGAAATTTTATTTATTCATTTATTATTTTTTTATGAACAAAAAGTGAATTTTAAAATTTTTAAAGCTACTTTAATTTTAAAAGCTACTTTAGTCAATATTCGTATCTATTGTTTTTGTTCATTAAATCTAAAGAAAAATCAATGTAACATAATATTACAATGTATAATTGCAAAGTATTGAAAGCATTGTTTTCCTAAAAAGTAGATATTAATAAAAGTATCGATATTCTTTCCGAGTCTATTTCATTTTCTTCATCTCACACACATTTGTAATGCCGATAGAAAGCATCAATAAACCATTTGACGATAAAAATCAGACTTTATCATTAACTCTCGAAACTGCTCGGATCCCGTTCCCGCGTTTTCACGTGACGCAATGTACAAATCAATGGTCAGACAGAGCCAAATATGTAAAGCATTATTGTCTTTCAAATACGTTGTATCTAATTTCCGTGCTATAATATATTATCAACAATTCCGGCTCAAGGTAGGCAAGAATTAAGATAGCGTTAAAGCGCAGGCAAATTTAAGTTCGCTTCGCAATCTATTACCGTAACTACGCGTCAATATGTCTGAAATATCAAGGACGACCGGAAAACCTGCAGATATCCCGTCGTGGATAATAAAGCGTATATATACGATGTGTTGCATACAGACATTTGCTTGGAAAAAAAAAGAATTATTCAAGCCGAGTATCCCTGAAAGTCCGATGCACTCTTTACAGGCCAAGTCGGGATCGAAGAATCGAGTGAATATGCAGGAAGTATATACATATGTATATGTGTGTTTTGGAGAATAACATAGAGATTTCTCCGAGATTTTAATCGCCTAAAATTATGCACGGCTCAAAACGAAAACAAATAACACGTCCGACGAATTCTTTTTAACGGAAATTTAAACGACAATCAATTTATTGCAATTATTTTTATTTTACGTTTGTTAGATATTTAAATGATTACATTTAAAATTAGGTTTCTCTTTTCACAAATTTTATAACTGAATTAACATATTTTTTTTTATTTAAATATGTGAAATTAATTGTAAATAAGAAAAAATGCAATATTATTTTATGAGATGCATGATAAATTTTTTAGTCACATGAATCTATTGCGTTGCAACAATCGTGTAATAAGATTCGACATGCAATTAGACATTGTTTAATTAAGTAAAAGAACGATCGATAGCCAGTCGATAAAATTCAGTGTATACATTACCGACTCGGCGTTACAACAAGCATGTCCGATACAACTTCATCTATTCTTCTTTGCCGATTTATCGGTACGAACTGTGAGTTGAACATTCTACTCTAATGCAAGACGGGTTGCTGTTCCGCACACAAAAGGGGCCAATGCTAGTATATTAACGTTACACGAATACACCGATGAAATATTGTTAAAGGAAAATTGAAATAAAAATTCATACTTTCAGAATTGGCATGATTCAAAACAGCTATGTGCATAAATTTAAATAACTATAAATTAAATTTATTACATCATTGTAATATATATATTCAGAAAAGACTGAGAAAAAGCAGTAATTGCAATATTCCCTGAGAACAATGACAATTCAATTATCAGCTAAAAAAATTTAGATTCCAATTTTGAAATTTAAATGAACAATTAATTGCCATTTTTCCTCTGAATGTTTCAGAATATTCGGAAAGTGAACAAGCTTTGCTATTTACAAGGAACATATTACATATAATATGAACATGTATATAAAGAAAAATCAATAATAACACGGCAAAGGAAAAAACAAGCTCATTATGTGTTTAAAAATACGTATCAAGCGAGAGAGAGAGAGAGAGAGAGAGAGAGCAAAATAACCCCTGAAATAATACCTCATGTTGTCGATCAAATCCATTGATCTGTGTTCTATACGCTTTTATTTCGCGACGTATTACATGTAAAATGCACCGATATTCTACAAATATTAAAAATAACATTCGTTTGGGTCACTTTACGCGTGGAACACTCTCGACACGAATGAACTGCCCTGATTTCACGTGCACCGCTAATTCTACGTGCACTTGTAAACATTTTCAAATAGGAAAATAATAATAGGATTTGCATGTCTTTCCGATAACGCACCAATAACACATCGTAAATCGCGAGTAGATGACTGGTGAGATACCGCGATGCACTATCGTCACTATCATCCTACTAATTCTCACTTCGCCATATTGCCTTGCGCGAAATCATGTATTTCAATCAGGACGACGAAAATGAGAAATGCAGTCGACTTAGCTTCACGGACTTAATTGTTTCACGGATGCAGCGCTAAAATGCATCAACAACAACCGTTGCAAGTGCCTACGCCGCCGGTACGTCCACTATTGCTAGAAAATTATTTGAAAACAGCAAACGTGCAGAATATAATGAAATAATTTCGCTCACACTGCGAAAAGGCAAACTATCATTCTCGCAAAGGAGATCTAATGTATAACAGAAAAAAAAACGATTCAATAGATACGTTATTTGATGGAATAAGTATCTTACGGCTCGTTTAACATAACATCTAATTGCAATTAATTAAATTTAATATTATTTCAGTCCAGTATATTAATTGAATTGAGATAATTATATGTGTCAATTGGAAGAATTGATTTCAGATCAAAAATGCGATATAAATGCAGAGGGTGATAAAAGAATTCGTGATAATCAAAAATTAAAGATCTCATCCGCGCGATGCATTGAAACTGTAGTTATTATTGCTGACTACATTCGTTCTCTTGTTACTTTCTTCAACGAGCTATTTTAAAACAGGCAGGTCGAAACACATTTTACTTTTTAATGTTACTCTACTTTAATATGACCTAGATCACATTGAAGTAGAGATTAACATAAGGAAAATGAATCATGAGCTTCACACAAAGTCGAGAATTAAAATCATCAGAAAATCAATCATTTAAACGTAAAATTAATTAAATTTAACATTTATGCACATACATCTTCACAAATTGTTTCAAATACAAACATAAAATAGATACAGCAGTAAGTAAAAAATAAAAACGTGGCATTACATAAACGATTCTCTAGAGAGATAAAATATTTTGTTATAATTATGAATGTTTTTGATCAAACTTTAGACATATAGAAAATATTTTCTTGTTTAAAAAAAATGATAAATATTTCAGCCATGCAATCATATACATATATACATATATAATATAAGTTCCAAAATACCTTAATTTGTATTAAATTTTTAAATCTAAAATGTTTTATCCAAATTTTATATCATTTGAAAAAGTTCTATAACTGTTTGTTGGTTGACTTTAGTATTTACATTTATATCTCTTCACATAGTAATAATGATGCAATATATCGTGTATGTGAAAAAACAAAATAAATTACAGTAAAATCAGCATAAATACATACTACACACACCACACACACACACACACACACACACACACACACACACACACAGAGAGAAAAAAAAGTTAATTTGACAAAATTTTCCAACTAAATTAAAATTTTAGTTAAAATGTTAGTTCAAGAATTTATGCATTTAACTTAAGTGCACAAATTTTAATTCAAGTATTTATATACACGAAAAGAGTTTTGTACGTAACAAATACATTTCCATTCTAATCGTGTCTAATTTTTACATTTGTTTGCATAACTTTTTAACATATTTTTAACGATGCACACAATATGATTTCGATGCGCATCCTACGCCCTTCGTTCCTACGTTAATTTCTATTCACACGGCACGTGATTGCCATGCGCGTCAAAAGATTAAAGACAGAATCACGATTCCAGAAAACAACTATAAATTAAAAAAAAACACGTTATATTTCATCAAATTGGAAATTTCACGTTGAATCATTATCGTTGCTGTCTGGCTTTGCTTATTACCTGTAATGAATTTAAAAATAGTGCTTGCCTCAATGTATAATCGATTTAATATGAATCTAATAGAGAGGAAGTGATATTACGGTTAATAGTGATATTACGATTCTTATAAATATTATGGCTCCGTTATTATAAAGAATTTTAATTATTTATTTTGCCCGCAGCTTATTTATTGTGCAGTGGCGCTAATATATTAATACATAAGAATCGACATTTGTTTTTATTTTTGGGCATTTTTAAAAGATATATTTTAATGGTGAATCACACATACTTCCTCATTCTGATATTGGTTTCTGATAAAATAATGTCACGAGAACATCGTACAAATATTAACAGAGAAATGTACATTCTCCATGGATATAAGATGAAAAAAATGACGAACCCATTCGAATCAAAATGTACTTAGACACACCACTTGGACATTTTGGCAGATGTCCATAGGATACGAAAATAGCACCGAATGTATGAAAGACTCAACATTGGGAAGCACTAAAAATATTCCACGTGGGCTGTGTGAGGCAAATATAGAAATAGAAAGAAAATGAACGATCTCATTTTCCGAATGCTATCGACTAGAGCATTGCGCAACGTAGTTGAAGACTCGCGTTCAAGGTTATCCGGAAAATTTTCCGCCGCCATTATTCGGAAATTATTGATTCACATATCTGCGAAGAACGCTCAAACAGCAATATCCAAAAGACATCTAAAGAAAATTTCAAAAATTGTTTTTTGAATCCCTTTGCAGTGCTGTTGTATTGCTCAAATTTTCCATCAATTGTACATTAATCGATCGAAAATAAATCTTTCAAATTTTTAATTATTTTGATAGAGCTATACATATAGTAACACTGTGCATTAATTAAATTTAAAACCTTTAGTTGCTAATCATGTGTGGAACTTGAATGAAAATTGAATGTGATAAATGCATGTTTATGTACGAAGTATTTAAAAAAAAAAACGAAAATTATAAGACGTAAAGTGTCTTATATAATTGCAAAAATAGACAAAATTTACAAACTATATAAGCAACAAATTTCAAAAGACAATTAAAAATCTTTGCAAAACAAAATATAATTAATCAAAAACTTTACAGAGTTTGCAAATATGTATTATCAAACATTCGATATAATCGTCACATATAAAATTGAGCATCAACTAAAGAAATCAATCGCTGTCACATTCTATTCGGCTCTGAAACAGGAATACTAACGATATGCATAATTCAATTTTGCATCGGGATTTGATCAATTATATTAAAAGTTATATATATACACATATAATAATATATTTTATGTTACGAAACATTCCCTCTAGTTGTAAAGTTGATTAACGTTTGACCGCGTGACAAAAATTAGATAGTAGAGTTACATAATCAGAAAAAAATGTTTTTTTTTTATTAGTTGACAGAAGAATGGATTTTTAAGAATGGAGCGCATTATATAAAATACAAATATTATCTAACTTTTTTATCCATAACAATATTGACATATTAAAGAATGGCATACTCTGCTTCACATAAACATATTTATTTTAACTGAGAACAAAAAGTTGTTAATTTGCCTAAATTTTTCAACTTATTTAATTTCTTCAGTTTAAATATTTATGCATTTAATTTAAATATATAAAATACTTAAACATTAATTGAACTATATTTAATTAAATTTTATCATTTTTGTTTTTATTTTCCAAAAGTGTGATATGGAAAACTCAAATATTATAATTACGCTTTAAATAACATGTAAATATATCAACAAATAATTTCTTCTTTGTCTTTCATTTTTTTCTAGAAAAAAATTCTTTGACACATAAGAAAAATCACAATAAATGCACGTTTTTCGCACAATTCTTGTTTGCAAAAATACAAATGAACGAAATAAATATATATGCATTTATAAACGTACAGAAAAATTCTGTTAAAATATATTTAAATTCAAAAATATTAAGATTAAGAATTGTATATATCGCAGACGTTTAATATTCAATATTTAATGATACAACATGGAATACTTTTGTCACGTTTTGATTTTCAAACCGAGAAAAATCTCATTTTATCTAATAATCCATGTTACGTAAACAGCAAATTTCTAAAATATATTATATTTTGTAAGAAATACCCATTATTTCAAAAGTCTACCTTATACTTGGGAAAATCATGACTACATAAAGAAATCTCAGTTAATATTTGATGCGGAAGCGGTACACAACGGAATTATCTCTTAGTCAATAATTGTTAAAGTCGAGTGATTGTGCCGCGGTTGATTTAATCGATCGACCAACGGAAATTACACGCGAATGAGTGGGACAATGGAACATAAAGGTCATGACCTAGAAAGGTCACATATGTATTATTACTGCCCTTATCGAGCTGCTTTCTTTAAGTTTAAAAAACAAATAAAATGTTTGTTAACCATGTATAAAAATAATCCTATATTATCCTATTATTTTTCCATGTTTTGCTCGTTAACGAAATTTTTTGCAATTTTTCCTCAGCTAATAAACGTAATAATTAGATCAATCTTTTACTTAATTTTAAAAAGACAAAAGAACTTACTTTTAAAAACTAGAGTATATATCATACAAAGTACTTATTTTATATATTGTTTAGAAACATGGAAATATCGCTGTAATATAAATTTTGAATCTTTATATCAGTCTTTATAATTATTCTTTAATTCAAGAGAATTCAAAGCAATAGAAATTAAATACTTCTCAAGTAAATTTTGTGAAATTAAATCTTACTGTATTAATATAATATATTGATTTAATTTCACAAAATTTACTTGAAAAGTATTTAATTTCTATTGCTTTGAATTCTCTTAGCATTCTCTTATGCACAATTCTACAATGTGTACAATGGATAACTTTCCAATATGCATTGGGACATTTATTATGTCACACTAAAACGTATAAAATTAATTAATTGTTTGTTGATAATTATTTACATTCTTTATTAATAAATAGTTACATTTATTTTTTAGTTTATTTAGAAATGTTTACATTAATTTTATACCGGATATTTTCATTATATTTTTAACAAAGTATAATTGTGTTTGATTATCATCTAACATTCTTCCTCTCTCATCATAGATATAATAAATTTTATTACTCGGTTATCTAATAATATTTTTCTTAAAATTTTTTATACAATTCATTATTACTATTTTAATATTTTCAAAAAAAGCTGGAATAAAAGTAGATGATTTAATGTATCTTTATGATAAAACGAAAATCTCATAAAGCATGAACGATCGTAACTAACTCAATTGAATTAGAGAACTATAATTCCGCGCTGAAGGTCAGGGCACTTAAATTAGATACGCTGTTCTACGTAATAACTAGATTATGCAATCAGGTTTCGAGATTTATGGCATTGTTTTATATATAATTGGAATTCTTCTATTTATTTTTCTGGAAAAGAAGTTATCATATGATTCATTGAAGAAAAATTATTGATTTTTTTTTTAATATTCAATATACTGATATCGCTGTATTTCAGTCATTTTACAAAATTTAAATTTTGAAAACATTCTTTAAAAAAATAATAGTTTTGAATTCGCGATAGTTTTATATTCAAGATGTGCGACCATTGATTTTAATCTTTAAAAAAGTTCTGAAGAATGCGATATTGCGAGTTACTATCGATCCATGATGCCACATATTTTTCGTGACTTAATAATGTAAATCTATTAGTACATTTTTGTACAAGTGCAAACGAAACTGAACTCCAAAGAGCAAGCTAACAACATTACGTCAAACAGAGTTCATATCGTATATGTATATGAACTTTACCTCGCATGTAAGAGACACGTGATGACCGCGGGATAAACAAACGATTTTTCGACACAATAACTATTCCAATGTGATGAGAAGCGTCATATCCATACACCCATACAAAGGATGATCTAGGATTTACGCTAGATTGGAGCTCGCTAGGACACTTTTGTATTCCGATTATTGTACGATGTAATGTTCCGCTAAAGCGGTGTTCAGTCTTCGAGACGAACACCGTAAAATTTAATAATGCCTTTTTTCGAATAGAAGGGATACAAATCGACACTTCGAGTGTTTACTTAATGATTCTATCATACTGATTTATGCTCAGTATTGTACTACCGACAGAACACATTAAAACAAGATCTGTGACAGTGATCGTTTGTGAATTAACGTGTTTCCTATCCGACATGAGTGCAATTATAAATGTAAAAACAATACTAAAAAAGAAAAGAAACAAACATTGCATAAAACGTTGAGGAAATCGGTAAATTTTATAGAATAATCAAGTTATTTATATTTATATTTTTTAAATGCATACAAGTTAAATGCTGGAGTAAAAGAATACCAGAAACATAATTTTACGCTCGATTTTCTTTAAAAATATATAAAACTGTACACAGAGATTCTTTTAATTAGCATAAGTGTTTTCATGAGTTAGAAATTAATATAATTATGTTATATACTGTATAGGCGAAAAATCAGCTAAATTTTATTTTGACAATTCTACGTAAAAATAATTTTTTAAATTAGATTTATATTTAGAGAAATTTCTCTTCTTAAATCTTGATTAAAAACGATTTTTGTATTAGAAAAATAAAAACTCAAGTCGCATCATATCTATAAACGTAATTGAATAAAGCAAGATATACACATGGAAAGTAACAAGTATATAAAAGTGGAAAATAAATAAGATTTTAAATTGAATATGTAAAAAAATACTAGATTAGTCCGCAAGAGTACACATTCATTATTTTCGGGGTCAACGGTTTCTGGATGCCCGACTATTTGTTGAGGCAAGGTTGTTCATTGTTTTGAAACGTGATAATTACAAGATTTCAGCTTTGGGGTCGAACTAGAGTTTTATCATATAACGCTTTGCGTCAACACAATGTAGAGAATCATTCGCGAAAGTGGCGCACTATCGTCGTTAGTAATAGAGTTCAAGACGGGTTATCACAGTCAGGGGTAAAAGTCATCTAATCTCCGACTGGGCATCATCATCACTTGATACTCTGCCACTGGCTTTTCGTCATTGGCTCATTTGATAATTACATTCTATCTTCCTTTCTTTCTCGCTCTCCTTCGCTCTGCATACGCAGACATTACTCGCCCTCTACTTTTTTTTCTCCCCGTGTGCGATTTGACTCCCTCTCCACTCGCGTATTTTCACCGCAATTCTTGATAAAGCGATTCTTGAAAACAGTATAAATAGTCCAACTTTGATATTTCATCCCTTCGAGTGAACGGGCTAAGCAAATAGACAGACGTCCGTTCTTTGACGATCGGTAACGCGTTTGTTCATTTTATATCATCTTCGCAACTCTCGTACCATATTATCATTTTAAATTCGGTGCTCTTCTTAGTGTACAGTTTTCATCCATGAATATATTTTATCGTCCAAGTGGATTTTATATTTGTTGATATCTTCTCGCGAAAGTAATCGACAACATTAGAAATTTTCAAGTGATTTCTGTGTGTTCTTCTATTAGAGACAAGTAAATGTGTCATAAGACGAAAACTTTTTAGAAATATCAAAATATTTTATTGTTTACTGATTAGAAGTAAAACGTAATATAATTGTATTCTCAGCATGTCCAAAAATATATTAATGTAATTGACGTAATATTAAAAAGAACAAATATAACATTTATTGTGATATTAAAAAAAAATAGATGTCTTTATATAAAATAATACTTGAATTAAATCGCACTGATTATTTTCTTATAGAATTCAATTTTATTAAATCGTGAGTTTAATTTTTTTCTTATAACTATATAATTGTTCTGTTTTAATAATTAAATTATTCTCTGAAGATAAGTATAAAGAGAAATGATAAATAAAGCAATAAATTTTGCTTTCAATTTCTTTAAATTATAACATTCGGAAGTGAACTTTCCAAGAGAATTCCTTTTCATTAATCCGAAATGGACGATTTCTTTAATTTTTGGTCATTTTTTAAAATTAAGCACATGGTTTTCTTCGAGTGTTTATTATAATGTAATCTGTTTACTACGCGTGGAACTTTATCGCAAAAAAGAACTGTCGAAGTCTGGTAACGTCCAGTTCGGCTACTCTCTTGCGGTTATCTCCGGTTTTAACTTGTCCATTCTTATTATACAATCTACTTATTAAAATTTTAAAAATAGCAGAAAAGTCATCTATCATTTATTTTATTGTAATCAATAATTATTCCATAGCAATTATTTTCTTACATTAAATATAAAAATAATTTTAATCAGAGATTATTTTAATAATTTTTATCAAAATTTAATCAAAATTTTGTCTTAATTACGCGTGAATAGTAAGTCCTTTCTTCTGTTTTTACATATCACTATTTTCTTTCTCTTAAATGATTATTTTTTATAGTACTCATCATAATTCTGAATGCAGAATTTATCTAATATATTGTTAAAACCGTAATTTTGTATTTTAGGAGCGCAGCGTTCTTTCCAAATACCCGAGGGTGTCCCCGGTTATCAGATCTTCGCCGTCCAGTTCTGGGTCCAACCTAGACTGTTCGTCGAACACTACCCTTGTGACAAGCACCAGTCCCTTCAACAGCCAGACCGCCCTTATCACCGAGAAGAAACACTTCTCCGGGGACACTGGCAAGGGGTCCAATCATTATTATGCCGAGAACTTGAGAAACAATCATCTAAAGACCTTGAACAGGTCGCGGATCTACGATCCGCTCAACAAAAACCAAGACGTCGATTACAAACAATTAGATCCATTACTACCGAGTGAGCAAAATTCAAGCATCAACATTCTAATGGATTCCCAGGACGTGAAACTACCGAAGGACTTGCAGGAACCCATGCGATTACCATCCTCGGAGTTCCAGAAGGTGCCTAAACCATCATGGATACAATTTTCCACCCAGGTAAATTATTATATACATTTTTATATGAGATTCTCTTCAATACAGATTCTTCAAGTATTTTAAAATAGAATATATTTTAAAATAAAAAGATGCAAAATTTATTTCTTTTATTGGCAAAAATCAATATAAATAAAATTAAAAGAAAATGCAGTTAATCAAATAACATAATATAATATAGCTTTCTGTGAAATATAAATTTCAATCAGCAAGGCAGAAATGACAAAATGTTATCAATAGGAGTAACTTTAATTGTTAAAAATAAAAATTGTGAAAGATATATTATTATTTTGAGAAGAATCACCGATAATTATCTTACAAGCAAATACATGAAAAAATTCTATACGTGTTTCTTGCATGTAATATCAACTATGTGCAAAGTATATTCCTACAAATTATTCATTTCACACACAAACACACACACACAAATTGTTCAGTGCGATAAAGTTGAGATTAGAGTACAATATATTCAATTATTGTGAATTAGTCACGTGTTCTAAATAAAAGAATTTCCCCCATTTTTTATTGTTCGAAATCGCGTTCTTGAGAATAAATTACTGAATTTAAGGACGCACGCGGGCTGTAGTAGTATGACCATACGTAGGATCCGTCAATGCCAAGTCGACGCTGTCACCTTTCGTTCGTACGCTTGTAAAATTTGCAATATCATCATAATACGTTCTAATATGTTATCTATTTGGAGAAAATGTTTTTCTTGTAAAAATCAAAAATTTAATTAATTACAAATGATAAAATCACATCTATGTACATATATAAAAATTACATAAACTTTTTTTGCAAGGAAAATGATAATAATTTCTTATTAATTAATAAAATTGTATCTACGTTTACATTTATATCTATAAACGCAAAGATGAATAAAATTAAAAATATAGAACACGAAGGACTTTCAAACATATTTGCATAAAGTCGGAATACTTGAACTAATAAAATGTTCTTAGAACCTTTTTACATTAAACATTCTGCTCTATTATATGCGTACAGCTTGTCTGTTATGCGATCGCGGAGTGATCGACACAATAACAATGTGAAAACAAGAGGATGAGTGGAAAGCAGATGCAACCCTGTAACGAATATTACAACCTTGCATAATGCTGAACACTGCACTTTTCTTATCGTTAACATTCGATACTCATGGTCGATAGATAACAAGAGTATCAGAATTTCTTAATTGTTATTACATTTTATTATACGAAATATAAAAATCTATTAAACGATGCAGATTATAAAACAAATTATATTAAAAAATGAAACAAATTCCATTTGTCGAGAAAAGACACGAAATTAACGTCACAGTAAAAGTTTTAGTATCGATTACATTAAAGAAATAGTAATCTCTTCAATGATAAGAGCTTAAATCGATTTTAATCAATTATTCAATTTATTTATAGTTGGAAATTCTGCGCAAAATAAACTTTTAAAGTATATGAGCTTTTTATCTTTTTGTTTTTAAATTATTTATGCTCAAAGTTTTATTTCTGTATGTTAGAATTTATATTTATATTCACAAATTCATATTTATATATTTGCAAAATTTATTTAACATTCACCGTTAAACAAAAAGACATGAAAAATATCTAAATTTATATTAATAAAACATCGTTTTATTCATAAAATAATGAACACTTATCAAAGCAAGAAATCAACTTTTGTTACACAAACAATTACTAAATTAGATTATGTGCTCAATAAAAAACGATTTAAAAAATGCTAATGCAATGCTAGCCATTCGCTATCGAGTTGATAAGATAATAACAATTCTAATCACCGGAAAAACGGAAATAGGAAAAGAACAAGTAACTTAGTTTTGACATCAATTAAATTGATAGACACACTTCAAATAACACTGTTGTTATTGCATTAAATGAATTGATTGAATGAATAATAAAATACTCAAGCTTTTATTGATACAGTATACATGATACTGTATGTTGATGATCAACAAACTCTTTACTGTTAATATTATCTTTATCGAGCAAACATAACATGTTAATAAAGAATATATGTGTATTATGTAAACAAAGATTATATAGTACATTTACGTGCATACGCAAAAAGACCTACGGCCTTCATGTTGGATGCATGAGTCGCATCGATTTTTATCGATTTTCAAAACTGCTCCAGAAAAAAATCTATGCAGACGCACATACCCCTTCATCCCTTTCGCTCGGAATTAGAATCACGTGTGTGTAGAATCGCTTTGAAGACGTAGGCGCCTTGTCAAATTGACATATTTACAAGCATCTGATAGGAGTAGTGATCTACGAAGTTCTAAAGAACGTGGCCTGCGAGGGGAAGGGATGGCCGGCCCCCAGCATCGCTCTCTATATAAAATCACTCGGCGCGATCCACAAGTGTCAATAGCTTGTATTGTACTGTGACATCGAAAACTTCCACTAGCATCAGTGCGCGATCAATATCCAGTTCGTTGATCGTCGATTAAGCCAAATCAATATCGGAATCATCGGAGATATCAATCTCTAACTGATAGGCCCCACGCGCGCAAGAGTGAGTTTCTCATCCCTCGTCCCGAACACGGATGTCAGGATTCTCGAGGAGTCAACGCTCGGTTATCCGATTCCTTCTGCAAATTGCGCGTTTATCGAGACTGTTTACCCTGACTCAAAGACAAGCAAATTTTCAAATTTACGGAGATAGGAATCGATCCACTTATCGCTACTCGATAAAATAAGTAGTAACGACGTTTCTTCGACCGACGACAATTCGGACAGATCGGAATAAATCCGCTTTTGTTAGATTAACTTATCATTGATACTTAGACGGTATCCCGGCATAATTGTGAAGTCACGCGATTGTAATTGTCTTCGCGTTATAATTGGGAAACATTGCTGTTTGTCTCGTCGGACAATGATTCATTAAATCCCGGTCCCGAAATCTTGTACACCGAAAAATCGTGCTTCACCGTGTTTGCAATCGGATTATAAAATAATATTATAATAGGTCCTCGATCTATCCGTGATCATGAAGATTCTCCTACGAGCGGACACTTATGTAAACATCGAGCTGCCGGTAAACGCACCGGCGGCAAAATGCACATTCACTCAGGTAAAAAACTAATTTAGATCAGTCTTTTTTTTCTTCTTTAAAGATTTTCTGAATTTCTTTGCGGGGTAAGAAGGTTGTATTTCAGAAGGTTGTAAGAAGTTGTAAAGGGTTGAAAAAAATCAGTAAAAATAAAATAAGAAAAGAAGCATGCGTGTACTTTAACACAGAATGCACAATAAATCGTGTTATAAATGACGAACAGAGTGATTTTTCGTGTATAAAAACAAATAAAAAAATACACGATAACATTTTAAATAATTTTCAAAAACCATAATCTTGCTGTGATATATGACTCCTCGAACTAAAATTGATAAGTATTATGTACAATTGGAACCTGTTTATGTAACCGTGCATTCATTATAACATCAATTACTAATATTGTTGTTTCAGTTTTACAATCTTTTTCAACAATAAATTATAATAATTTTAAGTACTTTGGGTACCATGCTTTGAAACTTATATAGCAATATTTTAACTCTTAATTATTATTAAAAAGACTAAACTTAGCAATACAATATTGTAATAAAATAATTGCACTTTTTTTATATTGAAATTTTTATGTCGAAAATTGCAATATTATATAAATTTAACAATAAATTTAACAAATATTTTTGGTTTCTTCCAAAACAAGTTACTTTTTCGCCAGTTGCACAATTCTTATCAATCATCCCACATTTAAAGTTCTATACATCGCAAATAATAAAGAGCTAAATATATAAGGATTGCAAAAGTAACAGGACATGTAAATGTCGCAATCTTTTGCGACGTGATTTCTATGACGCAAATCGTAACAATTGATCGAATATCAATTAAATTATTGCATCGATCTTGACTCTTTGGTATCAAAGTAGATTCTACATAGACAATTGCGTGCACGAAGAAAATATATTCAATAGCACATAATCCGCATTATAAAAAAGCGCATGTAAATGTACTCGAAATGTCTATGATTATATGATCGTTTCTTCTCTATGTGAAAAATGACGACTGCATTTATTCTGGCATCTCTGTTAATAATTTGCCTTACAATTAAAATTCTGACAAATTTAATATTCTATTGGAATTTAAAGAAGAGATTTACTATCTTACTAAGTGCACCTAAAAGAATATCAAAGCGTTCTGTGCTTCGTACATTTTTCATGCTGTTTTTTAATCTGTTTGCAGATATTGGCTGCGTTATCGGTGTCATTAGGTTCGATGCAAGTCGGATATTCGTCTTCCTACACATCGCCAGCGCTGGTGTCCATGCGCGATAACACCACGGCAGGCTTCGAAGTCACCAAACACATGGTGAGTCTAGCAATCATTGTATTATATTTTTCTTTGTACACCTAATCCGGATTATCTTTGACTTGTACCCGAACGCGTTGAGAATTTATTATACAGAAGAGCAAATCGTATGCCTTATCGGGCACATGCTTTGCATCCGTGTATCTATAGAATTCGCCAAGTTTGCGAAAGCTACATAGCAAGTCTCCGACAAACATTTTCATACCCGTGTTCAGAATAAAGCACGCAATCTTCAAACGCTTAATCATGAAATCATACGAAAGATTTGATTTCGATCTGATTTCGTCGGAAGCGGAAGCTTGTGGGAATCGGACACGGTTTGTTGAACGTCTTGAACGTCAATTATATGCGTTATCCGTTTAGCGGGAGCATGAGAACAATATACTCGTGACTCATTTCATTTCTGCGGAATGAAGAGACTTCTTTTCAAAAAACTGCCTGACTTATTTTGTATTCTGATCAGTAGTTATGATCTCTATCTATAAACATTATAAAAAAAAAAGAAACACAAGTTTGTATCACCTATATCTTGTTGTTTGAAACCAGAGGATATACTAAACGGGTATTTTTGTTTTACGTCTTCTAGATCGCAAACAGATATCGCGATAATTTGTGTTTCTGCGCTCGTTTAAAAACATTTTAATTCACCATGTCAAGGAAAAATCCCACGGAATTGTTTATTGGCGACGCGTTGCGATCAATACGAAGTGGAAGTCGAAGCTAAACGCTGACGACAAACGTAACGCATTGTAAACTACGCGTATGAAAAGGTACGGCCTTCGTCATTCTTAGGGTCAATGGATAATTAAAAAGTTTAACCTCAAGTGCGTCATTGCCGTCTGGTCAGGGGCATGATGACCTGATTGCAATCGTATTGGTGAAGGAGCCGTTGTGCCCCAATGGCCGCGAACGCGATTGGCCGTTTTGCCGGACACACCGACTTCATCGTAAGGTCTTACTATCGTGACGATATCGGAAATTGATTCCAGATATGTAAGCGAGCGTGAATAAGACACTTCCGGATTTAAAAACAAGCGTTTATGATGCTGTACAAGCCTATCCCGCGTTAATACACTTACTGAAAACGAAATGGAAAAATACAACACTTAAAATTTTTATTACAATAATATACAAATATATCCTTCAAACAATTATATATTAAAAAACAAAAAATTAAAATAATTTAGGTTCAGATTATTTCAAGTGAATTTCCTTTAATTAATCAATTTACTATGCAATATTTTACATATGTCAAAAGCTATTAAATAACTCTTAAATGAATATCTTCAGTTATCTCTTTGTACAAAATTTATTTTTATTTTTTCTCCATCTTTGATAAAAAAAGCCTTCTAGTAATAGCTAGTAATAACGTAAATTTATTTTTATAACTCTTTAAAATAATATATATATTTTAAAATTTTATTTTTTATTACATTTTATTTTTTATTAAACTAAATACATAGTGAAAATGTATAACGTAATAATTAATTAGATTTGACAAAATAATGTTCCATTAAAATCTATTATACAAATACTTATTACCAATTATGATTTCGTTACATCTATTATTTCTTTCTCATTTTTCTTTCATATGACATTTTAGTTTTATTTACTAATTATTTTGTAACAGCAATTATTAGAACAATTATTCTGCGTTTAATGACTTGCTCAATTGTAATAAAAATTTCGTAACCCATTTCTACATTGCGCGGTAACTTAATTAAAACGCACGACAGTAAATGTCCAACCAAAATGACAATCGCCCTTCACAATTGTTTTCCTTGACATTTTATGGCTTCCCGACCTTATTTATATTCGAAGGACCTGCGAATAAAACTATGTCAGTATATCCAACTGCTATTCGAACAATGAATTTAAATGATGGGGGACCGTCTATGCGTGTCACATGTTGTACAGTCGACCTAAATCTTTTCCTATCCCGAATCTTTGTAGCCTCTATATAATTTGAACAATTATTAGACACAAAGTACACAGCATGCTTTATGAAAAAATTCTAATTATATTAAAAATTTAAGTTATATTATATATTCGGGTTTATTAATATTAGTTGTGTGTGTGTGTGTGTGTGTGTGTGTGTGTGTGTGTGTGTGTGTGTGTGTGTGTGTGTGTGTGTGTGTGTGTGCGTGCGCAAGACGTTATACAACCAATTTCAAAAAAACCTTAACAAATATAATTAAGAATTAATTAAATGACAACTAGAAAATATACCAAACTTATAATGCCAAATTTTTTGTCACAGAGCATGTGGGTCGGGTCGCTTATGCCACTAAGTGCATTAATCGGTGGCATTGCCGGAGGACCACTCATCGAATATATAGGAAGGAAAAAGACGATACTTGCCACAGCGTTCCCGTTTATCGGATGTAAGTTTATTAAAGCATGCACGGAAAGCGCGAACCTTTACGTAATAAAATATAATGTGTATCGAGATATATTATATATATACAAGATATATATTGAGCTATCATAATAAGTAACATTATGTAAATCCCGTCACAAATTACTGAAATTGATTGCATGTAGTTTCTCTTATATTCCAAATTTTCGCGTGGCCTGTAAGTAATGGATCATGTTATATGATGATGCAATATTTATTACAGCGTGGCTTTTAATTGCAATGGCTCAGAATATTCCAATGGTATTGGCTGGACGTGCGTTATGTGGTTTCGCCGTAGGAATTGCTTCTTTAGCGTTACCTGTATACTTAGGCGAAACGATACAGGCAGAAGTGCGCGGTACTCTTGGGTTAATGCCTACCGTCTTTGGTAATACCGGTAAGTAAAGATTTAATCCTGCTATATCTCGATTTACGAGCACGTGAATAGAGATAGCAATTACAAGATGAATCAGATTAATAATATCACAATATTAAATTAATAATCAATTTTATAATAATAATGATGCTAACAAGCATCTTTTTCCTCGTTCCCCCCAAATATTGTAAATAATTCCGTTGTAAAAAAATAATAAAATTCAGGAATCGAACCTGGAATCTCCCAACTTTTCGGTATCTTAGCTGAGGCATGCGGTGATACTTTCTCGCAACAAAAAATTTGAAATTTAAAAAATTTCGCAATTTATTTACATGTGTGCATTAAAAACGTTATTCAGAAATATCAATACAAATAAATAAATATACTATTTGTCTTTTTTTTCACTTACTCGATAAAGAAATTAATATGAAATTTAAATATTTATTTTATTGAACAAATTAGTATAAGAAGAAACAAATACTTATTTATTTATTTCCATATTATTTATTCTTTATAAATTATATCCCAACTCATAAAAGTTTCATATTTGATGCGCAGGAATATTACTATGCTTCGTAGCGGGTATGTATCTGGATTGGAGAAATTTGGCATTAATAGGAGCGACCTTACCGCTACCATTTTTGATTTTAATGTTCGTAATTCCGGAGACACCAAGATGGTACATCTCCAAGGGAAAAACAAAAATGTCGCGAAAGTCTCTTCAATGGTTGCGCGGTAAAGATACAGATATAACGGACGAACTGACTATGATCGAGAAAATACATCAGGAATACCTCGACAGCGAGCGAAGCGGTTCCCAAAATGTGATCTCGGAGTTATCGAAGAGCAAACATCTCAGACCCCTTCTCATTTCTTTGGGATTGATGTTATTCCAACAAATGTCCGGCATCAACGCAGTGATATTCTATACGGTGCAGATTTTCCAGGTACGTATTAATCGGTTAATTTTACTCTGAACTCAAAATTTTGAGAAATCTAAACCGGCACGTAATAATCAACGGAACACTTTTTTCAGGACGCTGGTAGCACAATCGACGAGAACATCTCGACCATAATTATCGGCATAGTGAATTTCATATCCACCTTCGTCGCCGCATCCGTGATAGATAAGCTGGGCAGGAAGATGCTGCTGTACATAAGCGCCGTGTTAATGGCCCTGACCCTCTTCTCCCTTGGCGGATTCTTCTACGTGAAATCATTGGACGTGGACGTGACGGCCTTCGGCTGGTTGCCTTTGGTCAGTCTGATCGTGTACGTGATAGGCTTCTCGCTGGGTTTCGGGCCTATTCCCTGGCTGATGATGGGTGAGATCCTGCCCGCCCAGATCCGTGGCTCTGCCGCGAGCATCGCGACTAGCTTCAATTGGATGTGCACCTTTATTGTGACAAAAACCTTCGAGGATGTTATAGGATTGATTGGCGCGCACGGTACTTTCTGGATGTTCGGCATCATCGTCGTGGTGGGCTTCGTCTTCGTAATCATCAGTGTACCGGAAACTCGCGGCAGGTCACTCGAAGAGATCGAAAAGAAATTCACAGGTCCCACTAGAAGAATGAGCGCGATCGCCAATATGAAACCGACGCCGATGTCGTGCTAGCTGTTAAACCGATCGCGGCTTGCAAAGAAGCTCGTTCAAGTAAGAAATAGGGCGCCTTACAGTGTCGTCCTAAGGGAAAGATTCCCTTACAGGTGTGCTTTCCCTTAAAGGGAAGTCAGGTTCAAAAGTTATACTTTTATCTTTTGTGTAGAGAGAAAGCGTATCTATTTTTCTCCCTTGGCGTTCTTGCTCTTTCCAAGATCTTCGACTTACTGTCGCAAGGTCTACTTGTTATAGCATAGTTTGAGCGAGAGCGACTCGGAGATAACCGATAACCGATAACGAAACTCGATCATAGATCTGAATAGCATGTAGAAACACACGGACAAAAACGCTTTTCATAAGATTCATATCTCTTTGAACGAAATGAAGAAGCAATTGGGTAAAAAGTTCTATTAAGATTAAAAAATTTTGCGTAATAACAGTCTCTTAAAAGCGCGAGAACATCAATCTTGAAAAAGTTGGCTAAAATAATTCCTCGACTGTACTTCCAATTCATAATTTAATAATATAACAAAAATTATATTGTCTTCGTTCATTCGCTTCTTCAATTAGCCTCGTAAAACTCCGACAGATTTCGCTTTGACTTTACTTACGTTTAATACGTGGCTCGGAGCTTAGTGCCAACCTTGAGAATTGCGAGGCCAGTTAAATAAGCTTCGTGGGATATAAACGCGTTATGCTTTCCCATCGGGGAAATGGCGCGATATGTGACTATCAGCTGTTGACTAGGTGTATAGTTGAATTGTTTTTATTACTCCCGACAGTCCTGCAGGGTCTACCTCAAGTTGATACTGCTCTATTAGAGTATAACAGATAATACTGTCGTTAGAAATGTACGCGTAGGTTAACGTTAGTCGCACGCGCGCGTTCCTTTTTTTATAGCGCAATTTGTGTGGGGCTGTGGTACCGCATAGTTCTGTGCGATACAATTAATCACCACGTGCACCTTGAATTTGAAAAGCGTAATATGTATGTACTTATATATATATATGTATATATATATCTATATCTTATATATTGACCAAGAAATCGGTCTTTCGAACAGAGGCGAATTTCCCTCGCGACAATAAATTTTAAGATCAATCACATTCTCATTATATTAATTATAAACTGTAAATATCAAAGATCTGCGCCGTAGTGATATTATATATCCTGCATCTGGAAATTATTGTTGTTAACTTCAATCATAGCGAGATAATTATTTTTCTATCACTTCTCCTCCTTTTAAAATAAAATTTGAAAGGGACAGAAAAAAAAACTGCGATTGAACTACAATTGTAACTAATCAACATCAAAAAATTGATTGTAAATGATAAATCATAAGGGACGGTATAATTCTAACAATCTATGTGATCGCGCATTAGCGCAATCTTCAAATTAAACAAATGATGGTTGGATCGGACGGTTGTAGTCAATGTAGAATGTGATTTTAAATATACGTACGAGACGATAATTTAAGCGTTACGATATATAACAGATATATATTTTTATTATCTGAAGCGAGGGATTATACAAAGCTAGCGTAGGAAAAAGAGCGTAGTCATAAAGCCGAGATGAATTCTAAGAGATTACGTAAAAATAAGTGCTAAGAGGAGAGCCTCAGACAAATGTAAAAAAATAGTCGTATCGCCTATGTTCGAAAGTTAAAGTAAAACTGCGTCGGACACCTGGCGAAGTGTTCCCGGTCACTTAATAGAGAACAATTCGCTGACAAATTGTTGTGTGAGAGATATTATTATAAAAGAATTATTTGTACATTACTTAAATTATTAATATATATTTATATATATTTTTTATATATCAGCAATTTATCGCTTGAGATTATACGGAGAATTATATATGTACAAAAAACTACTGTACATAATTTTTACAGTAAAAAAATTAAATTAAAATAAATTACAATAAATTAATTTTGAAAAATTTAAATAAAAATTAGTTTTAGGATGTTTATTTTTTAGAAATATATTTATAGACGATATTTAGAAAAACAATTTAAAGCGTTTAAAGAACATCGGCATTGTATTTTGCGAGGTTTTTTTAAACATTTGCATTGTTTGTATAAAATGAAACATTTAATAAGTTGTGTCTTCAACATTAATATGTAAATTATAGCTTTATTGTTTATTACAAATCATTGCATGCGACCGGGTGCAATCACAGCGTGTTTGACACAGTGTGAACTAAATGCATATCATAACTGATAACTGACGAACACGTTAGAAACCGTTAAAATCGCGAATATTCATTTTTGTAAGTTTATCAGAGTGTGTTTGTAATTACGTACGTTTGAGAAGCATTCCATTAACAGTGAATCTCGTTTTTATACAAATCTACGACGTGTAAGAAAACGTCATACGTTTCTCGCAATTTCTTTTCTCGCTCGCATGTTAAACATTGTCGTGGTAAACATTGTTTACAGCGCGCGAATTCGTTTTAACCAAGGTTTTATTTTAACATCGCGTAAAAGTATCGAACAAAATCCACAACAAAAGTCTCATTTGTGAAAATGTCGCTCCAATAAAAGATTCATTCCTTTGCAAGTGCGCAAAGTGTTTAATGTACGTCTCACTCTCCAATATCATATAAAGCAATAAGTGAACACAATATCTTGTTTTATATGAGAATTGAGTACGTTACTCTCTTTCGTAGTACAACGACCAATCATGGCATTTCTTTGTTTCTCATATTTACTGTTTATATTTGTTGCTATTATAGTAAGTAATATTCGCTGCTTATTCATAAGCTATTTGCCAAAGCACAATGAAGAGAGCGGAATATTTTTGATAATTTAATACTCATGTTAAGTTTACGAGTCTGTAAGTTATTACGTCGTATAATTTTTAGATTCAAATAAAATGATAAATTTATGTAAAACTGTTTCTTAAATTTTTTATCCTTCCTTTTAACTTTTCATATAATAATATTACGTAACATTAGCAATTCAATTTTTCTTAAATGAAATTGCATGCAAATTTTGTTCTATTTCTGAGTATGTTTAGCAATTTACTGGCATGTGTAATAGTTCTTAGAAATATTTCTACTGCAATATTTTATGATATTTATGATATTTTATGATATATTCTGTGGAATTCTTTCAGAATTGTTGTACATGAAATGTGAAAGCTCTCTGAAAATCTACAACACCACGTTGTATCAAATAATAATTTCTATTAGCAGAATGTGATCATCATCGTGTTCTCTACATAGAAATTAGGCAAAATCTATTATTTCTTAATTATTATTTAAGTCACATATTCCATTTAAATAATCATTACTTAAATGTAGATTCTGTTCACATCTGTTATGACAATCTAGTATTAAACTATATACAGCCTATAAAGAAAGAATCAAGTGGCTTGTTCTTTTTCGCTGTACTGTTGCACTGGTGCAATAGGTTAGAGTAAGACAAATATATTTTTTCTCATTTTAACTTATTGCACCAGTGCAGCAGTGCAGCGAAAAAAAACAGGCCTAAGAATTTGGCAGACATTTCCCTATTTAGGTTAATTGTTATTAATTACCACAAATGTTATTCACGACGTACAAAAATGTTCTACAATTTAGATATCATATCATGGAATCACATTTTCAAACTGTATGTTTTTCTTGTACAATTTTTAAAATCCTAGAGCCTAGTTTATATTTGTATTACTAATTTTTTTATTTTTAATTTATTAATTTGTTAATTTTTAATAATCTGATCATTTTTGCCCAAAGACATCTTTAAAAGAATAGAAGTGAGACGTAGATCTTAACTGTAGAGTTCCAGGCATTAAAAATATTTTTTGTATAGTTTTAAATGTAATTAATCACCCTCTAAAAAGTTCTATAATTCTAAACATTAATAATTATTTTTTAAATAATTGTTAACATTGAAGAAAAGTATCTATGGCAATATGGTGTAATAATTAACAATGTTTACAGTTAGAACTCTTTGGAAGAAAATTAATTAAATTCAGAACTACACAAGAAATATTTTTTAGTGCCATAGAACTTTGCGAGATCGACCAGTATCTCGCCTCAATTCTTTTCAGGATGCCTGAGCAATAAAAGCAATTAAATATTAATAATAATTAAAGACTTAATAGTCACTGGTATTTTTTATTGAGAAATTCAAATAAACATCACAATTTGTGTAGGTTAAGGTCTTGCTATCCATTTCTAATAATATATAGATTAATTTTAATCGACTTAAATTACTTTTTGTCTTTTTCAAACTTTTAGAAAAAGATGAAAAGATAATTAAAGTTAACAATAAATCTGTATGGATAGAAACGGACATTATTGGGATGCAAAACATAGAATACGATGCTAATACAAACCAAATATAAACTAATTCTCATTGCGCAGATGTTACAGTAACAATTGTGATTAACGTAACGCAATGTTTTCTGTAACGGTGGATACGATAGCAAGAAGATCAAGCGGGGAAACTAAAAACGTAATCAAGACGTAGCGCTTACCCATAACCTGAACTCTGCAAATAGCACAGGTGTCACACTCTACGTCCCAGCTCCACATTGCCACGGCGTTCCATTTCTTTAAGGTAAACATCTTATCGTTCTTCTGATTGTCACCATCAATTCGATCACCCGGATCCTGTTCGGAATCGCCCATGTTTTAAGTGTTTTTAAGGCTTTGAGGTTATCCTGAGAAAAACAGCGGACGAAACGCGGAAACACAGCACACACAGGAGACAGGAGTCACAGGACTAGAGATCGCAAATCGCAACTTAATTTCGATACAATTGGTCGATTAATTAATATCGAACAATCGATATTTTTCTTTGGTAGTAACCGTAGTTAAACAGGAGCAACGGTCATCGCGTCGTTTTAGATGTTTTCATCCATCAGCGCCTCTATGTGCACATTGAACTATGTAGTCAAATATCTATGAAATATCTATGTAGGTAATGTGTATGACTTTTTGGGTCTCTTCTATGCTATGTCCACGTTTATTTGGTTCTATTTCATGCTATACCCGTAAATTTTACAATGATATGCATATATTCATATTTTAAATCTGTTTTATGCAAATGTGCATAATCATGTTCTATAAATGTGCAATACCACATGTACATGATATAAATTCAATTAATTGATTTGACAAAAATTCACTCACCGATTGCTGTCGCTGCTCCTGCTGCTGATGCTGCTGCTGCTACTGCTACATTCCTTTTCCGGAATACCGAGTCGCTCCATGAATGCCACTTTCTGCTGACATCATCCTGCTATTCTCGAACCACACACTAATAACGATCGTTCGATACTTTATTCGGCAATCCCGACATTACGGATATTATATCACACATATCACACACGAGTAAAACGTTAACCGCGCGCGAGAATTTCACTTGCCGCGACCGTTACATTTGAAAAAATACGTGAAGAGTACGGCTCGTCTGATTAGCGGCGAAAATCAACATGGCACGAAAGCAGTCGAATGAAAATTACGCGCCGAGATATAACGAACGGAGACAAATTCGTTTCACATGCTCGCACGACTAGTAGCACTTTACTTAATTGGCACTCGCGATATTCTACCGAACGTATCCCCTTCGAGCAAATACTTTGCTTGAACGCGCACGCGAACACTTTACTCGAAACCGAAACGCACGATGCCGCGCTTTACACATGAATACGACCGCTACGTACGATCTCACATAGCTCGCGTATCGTTTGCTAGCACGACGGCACTCTCGACACAACACCGTACCTGCACAACATCGCACAATTCAATTCTGAACTCGCGAGACACGCAGAGACACGCACGGAGTCGACAAAGCGTCCGACCGGCGCTGGAGTGGCGTACGTGACTGGAGCGCGGAGCAACGGAGCAACATGGCGGCAGCGGCGCAGGCGCGGCGAGTCAACAAGTCGGTCGCCTAGCAACGCCGAGTGGCGCCGACTAGCGCCGAGTACCGCCGAGTCTGCCTTGCCAGCAGTCACGTACGCTGCTGCCGCTATTTACCTCGCGTTCCAGCGCCGGTTAGGACGCTCTGTTGATTTCGTGTGTGTCTCGCGTGTTCAGATTCGAATTGTGCGCAGCTACGGTGTTGAGACTGTTGAGAGTAAAGCCGAAGGCAGAGAATGAGACGTAAGTGTCGTAGTCGTAGTCGTAGGGTAAGGCAGAGAAAAACGTAAGTCGTAATATACTACTATATATTTTAGAGTCTAGAATCGGTATTCATAGTCGAATCTTATTTTAAGATCGTCTCAAGTGTCTTAAGATGCTAATACGGCTCTGTGATTGGTTGATGGCATCTTAAGACTGTACTTAAGATGATCTTAAACATAAGAATTGACTATGAATACCGGCCTAGAATAGTATACTACAACATGTACGACTTACGTTTTTCTCTGCCTTACCCTACGTCTCGTTCTCTGCCTTTGGCCTAATGAGAGTGCCGTCGCGAGCCATGTGAGATCGTATTCATGTGTAAAGCGCGGCATCGTGCGTTTGCCTTCGGTTTCGAGTGAAGTGTTCGCGTGCACATTCGAGCAAAGTGTTTGCTCGAAGGGGATACGTACGTTTGGTAGAATATCGCGAGTGCCAATTAAGTGAATTGGTCGTCGTGCAAGCATACGAAATTTTCGAAACGAATTTGTCTCCGTTCGTTGTATCTCGGCGCGTAATTTTCATTCAAACGGTTTTCTCATCGCTTTCCTCGACCTGCGTTGTGGCCCCTGTACATACACTAATACAATATGCTTCATATCACTGATATAAATTTTTAATACTTGTGACATCAGTAACGCCATCTATCAATAAGAAGGGAACCCTTAAGATATAAATCCATTTCCGGTTGTGGCCCCTGGTCAAGTACAGTCAAGTGCGGTCGCGGTGGTGTGGCGGTGACTGGCCTCGGGCTTCTCTGTTCACAAATTGTAAAATAAATTTATAAACGTGTACATTTAATATTTATAAATAAATATAATAAAGATTACAGGTAAAAAGAAGCAAAACTACTATATATGTATGATTATTAGTCATTTATTTGAAAATGAGATAAAGATGGGAAGGTTATGTTATACACGTGAAAATCATGCTTTAATTACATCCTCACATGTTGCTCATTTGCTATAACACGATGTTTAAAAATTGTCATTTTCGAACTACTTATTTATGGAAAAAGTTGATTTTTATCAAAATTCAATACGCTAAGTAAAAAGCTAGATTTTTTTTATTTACAATTAATTACGTATTAAAAATAAAATTGCATTGAAAATATAAAATTTTTATCGATTTAAACTATTTAAAGTATACAAATAAGAAAATTTTGTTTTTTAGGTTGTATGGTTGTTACAGCAAATAAGTGATATTTAATCATATTTCTGTGTGTTCAACAATTTATAATTTTTTCTAGATTGTCTGAGTGTCATAAAAATATATTATCTTAATAATGAAAATAAAAAAAATGAGTCAAAGACCTTTCAAGTTACCCGAAGGAAAGACAGCAGTTATTAAAACAAAACAAAGAGCTCCGAATAAAGTAATGACAGAAAAGTTTCTTGAACAAGGAATTAAATTAACAATTACTAAAAAAAAGAAAGATAATCTGAGCAAAGTAATTACTGAAGAGTTTTTTGAACATGATTTAGAAAATGATACAGATAATAATGCATATGATGGTGATGAAATAGATAAAAACACAGGTAGGATCTAAAGTATTTGAATCTGTTTATATTTTAGACTACATGTTTTAATTTCTGTAATATTCTTTTATGTAGATGATGAAGACGCAGAGTTTAATAGCAGTAGTGAGAGTAATTTAGAGCCCGAAGAATCCAAAAGATTTAGATCATTAATGAAATTACAAGATTATGATTTTTATGAAGCAGATGACAAAGAAGATAACTCATCAGTAAATTCAGATGATATGTACACTTCTAATGAAAATTTAAAGGTTCGTGTTTTTTATGAATATAATTTTAACAAGGTTGGTAAAAATATTTTTTACAACTAAATTAAGAGGTAAAGTTAATCAGTTTATAAAATTAATTTATTTGCATTAAGAGTTGCATGAGTAAAGACTTAAAAATTTTATCAAATTTAAATTAAAAAGTTTATTTTACAAATGATTATTTATATATTAAATTAGAATATTGTAATTTTTAAATTTATATTTTAATATCAAATGAATATAAAACAAAATCTCTAAAAAACGATTATAATACAGATTATTGAATAAAAATATTTGTAAATTAAGTTTATAGTAAATTATAATTATTTTTTTTTACAAAAATTGTTTTTCTTTTCTTACAAGTTTCTTTTTTATATAAAAGAAATTTAACTTGGGAAACAAATTAATGCATTAATGTTTGAGTGTTTTAAAAATAACTAATTGAAATTGTAAATTAGAAATTAAGTTAAAAGTTATTAATTTCTTAATTTTATTATTTAATTTTTAACTAATTACTATTCAATCCTAAATTTTAACGATATTTTATGTATCTTTTTATAATATTATTAAATATCCAGGTTGCTAATGCCGATAGTGATTTTCAATTAGAAGCTGAAAGTCATCCTAATATCACTATGAAACTACTGAAAACTTGGCAACAAGAAATACAAAGAGACACGTAGGTTTTTTCCATTTATTTTTTATTAAATCAATAGTAAAATAAGTAATTTTTGTATTATTTTTAATTTTTATAGATCAATTATTACTATTAAATATGCTGTAGAGGCCTTCCATGCAGCTTTGAATAGTATGGCAATATCATCAGTTGCAACCACGCAATACAAAGTAGGAGGAAATGCAAGTCAGTCTTGATTTTTATTAATTTAATTTTAATTAATAACTAAAATTTTAATTAATATTAAAAATTCTTGAAATTATAACAAAAACAAGGAAATAGGCTAGTAATATACGGATGTAAGTACGAAAATGTATTTATATAAATGTTGTGCACAATTGTAAAATCGTGAAATGTATTTTGATTTTTATTTGATTTTTATTTGATTTTTATCCTCCTTTGATTGCGACGTAAAATATATGAATTATATTGCATCGAATACGAATGCTGAGTAGAACTCGAATAAGAGTCAAAACGTACAGTTTGCACTTTTTATTTTGCAATTTTTTAATTGTATATAATTATTGTATATAACATTTATACAAATACATTTTTACATTAACATATTATTTTCATTAATCTGCAGTTACTTTCGTTTAAGTAACTTTATTTTACCAAGAATTTAATTTAATTATTATGTTTAGTATTTAATGGCGTGATGGAACTATGTATAACGTATTTGCCCGATGCATTTAGACGGTTATTAAAATTGGATGCCGAATCACGAGAAGCACATAAATCTAAAAATGTTGAAAAAATACAAAAAGTTTTGAAATTGTATCTGTCAGACTTAATTAATGTATGTATATGTAAATTATTTATTTCATATATAATACAGTTTAAATAATGTATTATGCCAATAAGAGTACATTTGTTTTACAGCTATTGCATAAGGTTGCATTGTCCAACGGTGCTGTTCTCATAGTACTTTTAAAGCACCTTCATCAAATGTTGCCTTATATCCAGCCGTTTTCGTCTTTAACTAAATCGCTATTAGAAATTTTGTTAAAGCTATGGTCAACTGCAGACGAAACTGTTCGTGTCATAGCCTTTTTAAATATCTTACATTTTGCAACTAGTAAAGAATTTGTACTCGAAGAACTATTAGAGGTGAGATTCGCATGTTTTATGGTAAAAAGAATAATTGTGGATAATGTACATTAAAGCTCTTTTTAGACTATGTACGAAAAATACGTTCAGAATACGAAATTAGTTTCACTTGACACATTACCAGGAATAAATTTTATGAGGCGATCTTTAGTCGAGATTTATCTGCTTGATCATAATACTTCGTACAAACATGCTTTTCTACATATTAGACAATTGGCGATTAATTTAAGAAACACTATAACGTTAAAAAACAAGGTAAGCTTCAAGCCAATTATGCACTTGGAGAAAAAGATATAGTAATGGCAACTATACAAGTTGTATATGTTGAATGGAATAAACTAGAAAATTATAAAAAGTATTTTTTTATTATGGCAATTAAAATTTTAATTGTAATAACGAAAAAATACTTTTTATAATTTTATAAGTTTATTCAATTATGCACATTAATTCCGTATATCGAAACTTTTATATTTGCCATTTTTATAGTTGTCATTACTATTTTTTTTTTCTGTATCCTTTTCATTTATTATTAACATCTAAAATCTTTTTGTTTCAAGGAAAACTTTCAAGCTGTGTATAATTGGCAATATGTAAATTCTTTACGCCTTTGGACAGAACTGATGAACAAGACAAAAGATAAATCAGTATTACGATCGCTATTGTATCCGTTAGTTCAGGTATTAGATACTTAATGAACAAACAATCAAAATAGTGCAATAATTCCTTAGAAAATATATTAATTTTTTACAGATTATTATTAGAACAATAAAAATTAACCCATCCGCGCTATATTATCCATTGCGATTTCATTGTTTAGAAATGTTGATAACTATTTCTAAGGAAACTGGAACGTTCATACCTATCTTACCATTTCTTCTCGAGGTATTGATAATTTTCAAGTCTTAAATAACAATAATTGTAATTATAGAGTGTACAATTATCTTCTGTTAAATTTTTCTTTTTAGATACTAGATTCTTACGACTTTAACAAAAGACATAAGACAGTTTCAACGAAACCTGTATCTCTTATTTGCATTTTGAGGGTATCAAAATCACAATTGGTAGAAAATGGCTTCAAAGATAGTATTATTGAAATTATTTACCAACTTGTATTGGAACACGCAGCATGTGAAAGTCATAGAATATATTTCCCCGATTTGTATCTATCTTGTATAATACAGGTATTTTGAAAAGAAACAAAATCTAAAAAAATATTTAAATTTTCATTATTAGATGTTAAAATTATAAATTAAATCAATGTATTTCATCTTGTAGTTAAAAGAATTTCTGGAGAAATGTCACGTGGCAGCTTATTGCAAGAAGATGAAACAGCTTTTAACTGTGATTGAAGAAAATAAAAGATACATCGAGACTGAACGTACTAAAGCAACAGTAGATCTAAAAAATATGGCAGAAATAGTAAATTGGGAAAACAGAATAAAAACGGATGGCACTGCAATAGCTAAATACTACGTCTCTTGTATTAAACTTTGCGAATTCCAGAAGTCTAAATTTCTTACGAAGAATACAGAAAACTCCAATGTATTTATTGAGAAAATTTAACAAAGCATGAATTAGATGAGCAGAATACAGAAAATGAAGAAGAAAACAAATTTAAGTTTCGGATGAAGGAAAAGGAAACTTAAAAAAGACAAAAAACGAGAAGATAAAAAGAAAAATGAAATGAATAAAAACAGAAAGAATAATCAACAATGAGAAGAAAAACATTGTTCAAGATATAATGATGATTAGAATTAAAAATACAAGGACAAGATTATTGTGATATATATAATTAATAATGATATACACACGAGATAATTTTGTATGAATAAAGTACAAAAATATGTAAGATGCAAAACATTTATTTAAGACTTTGATTTCAAATTAGATCAATTCTGTACATACACAATAGCTATAATTATATTCTCAGACTGTTATAAATTTACAATCAATTTTCTTTTAATATACACGCATATCACCGACAAGTACATAATAGACGTAATGATGATAAACTATGAAGGATTTTTAAGTTAATTTAACGATCTGGTTTTTTTTTATAGCATTTTATAGCATTATATCTTCGTTTTTGTCTAAACACAATAAACATAATAGCATTTTTATAAAAATATATCTTTAATCACAAAAAGCAAACGCACAATTTTCGCCTTAATCACTTTATCTATTTCACAAGAAGACGTTGCATGCTCTTTTTTCATCAGCAAAAGCTTCAATCTGTATGACGATGGCAAACGGAATATAAGACATTCATTATATAATATTGTGGTGTAATTTATATCTGTATTGGAACAGACATATATATACTTGGTTAGTATTAAAATATACAGTCTACTCGTCGATAATAAAATCGCTTTGTCTCTATACAAATTATATCAATTTTAACTTATATCGTTTTGCTGTGTTACGAGGACTTTTTTAATACAATTGCGTGCGTTAGCAACAGCAATATAGCATCGAAACGACGTCGCTTTTGCAACAATTGATGTTGGGGCAAAAATGAAAAAACTGCAAATGAGTTATTGTGGCGAATATCAAAAGTAGTAAAAAAAAAGTTCTATTGTTATATGATCTGAACAAGCGAGAGGAGCATATTGCTTTACTAATATATGTATATATTTGTAAAATATATACAATTCTTTTTTAGTAAAACTTAAGAGAAAATTTTATACTTGTTAATAGTCGCCCAATCTGCCCCTTAACATATAAATTATAGGGCGAAGTTTAAGCGTTTTAAAATAAAATGAAAACTACTCTGAAACGAAATGTTTTTTTTTCCTTAAGCATAAAATTATTTAAAAATTTACGGTATTTAAAACAATTCATAAATATGTTACGTTTATAACTAAATTTATCCTAAAGAAATGTAAGCCCAGTTACGTAGTAAGAAGAATGTAATGTAACTCTTGGGCTTATTAGACGTGCATCTTTGTCTACAGATCAACGGGATCAATTATACATCCCCTAGATTCTCGGCATTCCTTATGTAAAAACATAGACTATTTCTCTTTGTTGACTTGATAATAATGAGGACACTAATTAGAAAAACTTTCGAACTGTACATTCATAAATCATTCGTAAGCATTAATAGATGGATATTTATTTGGTTCGTCTTTTTGTTTAATTTGTTTAATTCATTATTAATAATCACCAATGTATTTATAATATGGTATCTAACAGAAGAAATAGAAAAAAATCATTTAACACTATTTATTATGTATTATTTAAATCGTACAAGCTAATCGCACTGAAATAACGAGTGTTTATATGTGATATAATTTATATAAATGTAATCAACTGAAATGCTGTAACACCTTAACATTTAACTTTTAATGATCTAACTAGTGATAGTAAAGCGATTTGTATTGTAATAAAAAAAACCTAGTGCGACAAAATATTTGTGACTAAATTTGGAATTGTATTTTTACAAAATTAAAAAGGTTTCATGCAATGCTCTCAAGACATACTTCTCCTTTATAAAATGTGTCCATGCAACTCAAAAATATCATTCAAGTCGATAATCATTATTTCACTTGTTAAGACTACAAACTAGTAACAAGAAACTCTAACTTTGAAAATCTTTCTTCTTTTTTTGCAAAATAGTGTTACATCATGCGACATGGCAAAAAACAAAATATTTCTGCATTTGATTACAAAATGCATCCATCATTCACGCACCGTAATGTCATTCTATATATACGCTAGAAGTACAAGATTGTAATTAAATTGGGATAAAAAGTAATCATCTTACTTAGTATTCTAAAGGCCATGTCATCTCTCGTACTTTAAAATTCTTACGGTACTGTAAATACACATTGCAATTACAGAATCACCTCTCTTCTTTTCATTCAATCTTTTCGCAATCACAAGATTGTGTGACAACTATTGTATATATAAAAAAATGAGAAAAGAAAGAGATTTCTCAAATCGATAAGTCTGTAATCTTTTATAACTAGATTAAACATCATGTTGTCACATGTTTGACATCCAAACTAATAAAAACTTAATTTTGGTACTTAATATATAATACAAACGTTATAAAAAGACTACTATGGTTTTGCTGCTGATAACTAACTTATGCAATTGTTGTATACTCTCGTTTTTATAATTATATCTTAACAATGCGATGTAAATGATTATCTGTCATTATTTCCAAAATATAAGTCATCTGTACACTGATACAGCAAGTTTTTAAAATTCTTTTTCTTAGCCCTATTGATTCCATTTACAACAATGCATAATGTATATATAATCATGTAGACATCTGCTTTGCGTATAAACAAAAGGGAAAACGTACACATCCCGTCTTACCTTCCGCGTGTGCGCAATATCATCATATACATATATTCATATACCTATAATTACATAATTGCAAGATATAAAAAACAAAACTTTAAAAGATACATTTAGCAGTATGAATTAAAAAGCTGCTAATGTAAATGCTAATGTATTCTATACCTATAATAAAAACATATTGAAAAAAAAATTATTTTTTGAAAAGGAAAATGTTTTCTTAATGCATGTAAAATATCACTGTATTTTCCTATACAGGATACAAAATGCCTATATTAAATAAAACAAATTTATATATACAGTAAAATCAAAATAATTTAAATATTAATTAGAATGGTATAAAATACAAATAGTAGAACTAATACTTTTAAATATGTTGTAAATATGTTAAATTAAAAATGTAAACACATTAATTAAAAGAAACATGAAATACAGCAAATAGGAAGATAGGATGTGCAGTTTAATATAAAGGCATTCGAAATTATCATTTTCAGTTACTTCATTATATAACATGATATATTTTACTCATAAAGAAAGAAATAGATTAATGTTTATTATCATTGTAAATTAAATGTATTATGATAACTTCAAGTGCCTCGCGTCTAACATTAAATATCAATCTTGCATAGAGAAATCAAAATATACTGTAATTAAAAAAAACTGTTTAAAAAAAATTATTGGCATGCAATTGTTACTTTATCTGAAGTTTGTTCTTTCTGATATTGTAGTGATTTCATCATGCTATCAATTGTAAAACTCAAGCTGATTAATGTTTACAAAATATACAATAAAAGGTGATTATATGTATACAAGTAGAAACCTCATTGTGCATCAAAATGTTCATAATATTTCTGCCTATACATACATACATATATATATACATAAACATATATATATGTATATATACATATACACACATATATATATAAAATTGTTATATATATATAAATTTTTTTCTATATTTTGCATTACACTTAATCTACTTTGTAAAATCATGGCATCTATTTAGAAATATTATCATACACAATGGATGTTTCAATAACATTATATAGTAATTATATTAAAATATTTGTATCATTCTTTTTGGATAATTTATTTTTAGCACGTTAAAAAGACGAACCTAAAAAAACTCGAGTGTAATTTGCGTAACGTTAGACTATCGTAAAGGATTGGCATCAGTTAACAAACACGCGAGCGCTGTATACCTTTCTAGTTTTAAATTGGAAATCCGTTTCAGATGTTTATTGAGCGTATTTGCAGTAATTGGTTGACAGGGTGCAACACATGGTGATGCGTCACCAATTAGTTCAACTATTGTCAATACAAAAGTTGACCATTCAAAAGGCAGGGACTCGTCTGTGTCGCACAATTGTTCAGCTTGCTCAATCATTGCTGCTACCGCAGACACACCAAACTAAAAAAACAAATAACATTAGAGATTATCACGTTTTACACATACTTTTTCTATACGTGTAGAATTTATGGAAAAATCCATAATTATTATATGTAATAATTAACTAACCTTATTCATAAGAGCAAAAGTTAAGCTATTATTTTTAACAGGATGAACATTAGCAGAGTCAGATAATGCTCTTACTAATCGCAATATGGTATCAAAATCTTTCACAACTTCAAGCCATTTTCGAAATTCGGAATAAAAGTCTGTCAATATATGACAATCTCTACGTCCTATCATAGCTAATCCTTTAAATATCGCAGTCCACAATTCTCTTAATTGCTTATTATATTCTGTCACGTTCAGATGAGGTAAAAAACGCAGTAGTAATGTCTACAACATACAAATGTAAGATATTAAAAATAATAATCTTTAAGTATTATTTAATATATACTCATTACCTTGCCTTTACGAATACTTAGCATACTAGCTAATTTATCTTCTTGTATTAATTGTTGTAAACATGTTAAAATCATGCTTATTAATTCCGGTTCAGTTTTAGCCGCGTTTACTTCGGATTCCCCTTCTTGTTGCTGTTGTGGTTCCGGAATTGAAGCGAGAGGATTGCTCAAATCTTCCAATTTAAATAGCAATGTAAACAGCTAAAAAATATTTTGGTAATAAAAAAATTACTAAATTTTATTAATAAACATTATCAAATTATTTATTTTATTAAATTATATTAGAAAATTGATACAATACTCTCTCAATTTCAAGGAGTAATTGTCGCGTTTTTTTAGTGTCCTTCTGTTGGGATTGAGGAGTTGACTGAGAATCGCTATTTGATACAACATCCATATCGATAAGTTTACGTGGTGCTGTTACACTGCTGCAATGGAGTTTGCCTAATGAATTCTCAAATTGAGCTGGCGTGTATGCTGATCTTGAAGTAGCTTGAGGTGTTAATTCCCAATCTCTAAAAAATAACCAAGCAAAAAATTAAGAATAATAACATATAAACTGTTAAAGTTTGATTTAGATAGGATACTTCTTATATCTTAAGGTGATAGTCCGAATCCTACTATACCCTAATTATTAGTATTTTATATATATATATATATATATATATATATATATATATAAAATACAAAATTTTTTATTGTTGCAATATAAAAATTTCTCAATTATTGCTGGCATTTAAGAAAAAAATAAAAAATTACCCTTACTAATTCTTCTATAATGTTTAAATACCTATTAATTTTTAAAAATTATAATAGTTTTAGTAAATTGTAATTAATAATATATTAAATATACATATAATTAAAAAAATATATTAATGTAATATATTGAACATTGCAATTTATACATAAACTTTAAAAATTTTTTCAAAATTTACAATCAGAATATTGCATATATTAATTTTTATTTAAAATTATCATATTTATTGCTTATATTAGCATTAATAACTTTTTTAATGTTTAATTTACAAAATAATCCATAAATGAAATTGTTACTGTTATTGTTATCAGATCACTTGTAGTCATAACTTAGAATTGTTTGTCCTCAACTACAAACACATGTTTAGCTATTAGCAATATGCGAAAGATGAGTTTCGATTAAATAAAAAGTCTATACAAGTAAATAAAATTTATTAATTTTGATCTACACTAGATGATTATTTCACTCGAACTTATTTAAATCTTTTTACTAAATATGTAAATAAATAATTTTTAAGAAATAGAGATACGATCAATCTGTACATAGAATATAGAATATTTTTAATATATATATATTTTTTTTTTTTTTCAAGTAATCATAAATTAATTTCTTACCGTATTCAATTTTAATTATGATATAAAAAGTAATATTATTGCAAAAGTATATTTCAGTACAAAGTATATTTTACAGTACAATTATATTGTTACTAAAAATGTGTAAATACGTTTCTATATTAAAATATAGAAATACAAAAGTGTAACTATAAGAAATATAAACTTTGAAAATAAAAAAAGCATACCTATGATCCCTGTGGTATCCATTATTATTGTGTTTCTTATCTTTTTGTTCTTGATCTGCATGTTGTTTATTCCGTTTATCACAGAATACGACATAATAATGGTCATCAACATATGGTTGAATTGTATTAAGTTGTAATAATTGAATATTAATTAACCATTGCTTCTCATGAGGCTTTATAGCGAGTTTTCCTGAGTGTTCGTATTCTCCCGAGACATTACCATTAACACTGTGAGAATAATGTTGATGATGATAAGATCTTTGATTGTTTCTATCATGATTACGATGAGGATATTGATTATTTTTAAAAAATGATTGATGTCCGGCTTGTTGTTCGTTATGATAGTAAGATCTGTTCTGGTTTCTCTGATTTCCTAAATGTGAATAAGAATGTTGATGTTGCTGATGATTGGTTTGGTTGTTAGGAAATGCAGGCATCATGTGGTCTGGCCGAAGGAATGGTGGGCCTCCTAAATTAGGATGTAGTTGCTGAAATACAATATAAAATGTATAAACAATGTAAAAATATTTTATCACAATTATTGTACATTACATATATCTGTATACCAGATACTTACAGGAGGAAAGCCATAAGAGCCATGAAGAGTTTGCCTTGGAACTGGTTGTGGCAACATTAAATGTGGTGGTGGAGGATAACGTAACACATTACCAGCTTGATCTGAAATGGGAGAATAATTGATATTCGTACAAATAAATTTCAAACATAGTTAGCTTTTAAATTGTTATTCCTTAATTATAATCAGTTGATATTTTATATTAATATAGTTAACATAATGGATTATAGTCAACTGTAAGATTTTATATCAATTATAATAAATTAGACGAAATCGAAACATAAAATATATAATTGAACATTTTTAAATAATATAACTTAAACAATAAAATACCAAAAAATTCTTAAGATTTATATTTGCTAAGTACTTATTAATTCTCATATTTTACAAATACATGTACAACTCTTCATATATTTTAATGCTACAAAATAATAAAAAATATACTTACTAATTAAACCTAATAATCTAGGATGTTGCATCAATTGAGGATGGTGTGGTGGTCTTATGGGATTGGGTAAAATTATAGGATGTGCTCCAGGAGCAAACCCTGGTGGAAAACGCGATGGAGGTAGGCCATTAACATGAAGTTTCTCGTTCAAAGAGAGGTTCTCAAACAGAATGGAACCTTCAGATTTCTTCTGCTGTTGTTGCGTTTGTGGTTTACTGAGACCTGGTGGTGGCCTATTTGCAATAAGTCCTCTTTCCAACTCTTCCACTGTACAAGCATTTGGTAAAGATAATCGTGGCTGAGCTTTTGGAGGAGATAAATTCAAAGGACTACCCCATACACCAGGTCGGGGGACTATTCCTTCCTTATCCAATACCAAATGTGATAAATTATCTTCGATATTTATATTAGAAATAGTCTGTAAGAGATATGAAGCGTGACAAGTTTGACAAGTTTGACATAGAAAGCATACATTTAAGAAAGCATTTATTATAATATACATTAAAATATTT